>NC_142717.1:1800000-2400000 GCF_055471065.1 Atractosteus spatula | reverse complement strand
TAGATGTACTTGGAAGTTACACTGTGGGACCGGGCTCATTACAGCTAGCTTCTGTTTACAGAGACCCATAAGAGCAGCTGCCTACAGATGGGATTTAGAGGTCCATGGGATTTCTGTACAATGTATAGTCATCTTCTATAAAACACATGCACCAGCATAATCCTTTATCTTGGATGCAATTGACTTGATTGACCCCTTGAACTTCTGCCTCATGGAATGCAAAGCATGTTGCGATTTCTATTAAACCAATAAGGGACACTTATTCTGCAACAATGCATCCAGAAAGCAGTTTTTTCCTGACAAAGGGTGGTGGCAACATGGAGCTTACCCTAGAAACAAAGGGTGTTATATATGCAGTGGTTAGCATTGGAGCCTTGCAGTTCAGTTGCTGGTGCCCAGGGTTTAATCTCAATTGCAGTTCACTGGCAATAGCCCTTGGGTGCTATCTGTGTGGAGTGTGTATGTTGTTGGCTTGTGTGTGCCCCTCAGTGGACTGGTGCCCCATCCAGAGTCTATCTTGTCCTGCACCTGTTGCTTGCTGGGATAGACTCCAGGTCCCCCATGATGATTGGAGGAACAAGCAGTTAGAAAATGGCTGGAATTAACTTTCATAACGTAAGTACAGCCCTACATTTTTCAGTTTATCTCAATATCTAACAAAAATCTTTTTTTTTGGGTCTGAAGAATTTTCTTTCCTTGGATTCATAATGAACTTTGTGGTCATTAAAATAGTTCTAGACATCAAAGGAACGTGGATATTTTTTGGTGCATGTAATTGATTTGCTGTGAACAACATACTAACGATAAGAGATGTCTTTCTCGGGGTACTGTAATCCAGGTCATTCCAAAATGATGTGGAATGAGAATGAAGTTGCACTGATGTTTGTTTTGCACCACAGTGCATGACGGAATGTGGGAAGTTCTTTTTAAAGTTGTACCACAAAACGATGAGTAGGGTAGAACTTGCTTTTTACCTGGTGCCTTTTTCACTTAGTCATTGTTACTGGGATGCCTATATGACCTCTAAGTGAAGACTAAAGGAGAAGAGCAGAGAAGACCGGTGAGCCAGTACCAGAGGCAGCCCCCAGCCCACTCCCTGACGCTACACCACCGTGCTTCACGGATGAGGGGAGTATTAAGGGTCATTTGTCACGATCGTAAGCCCCTCCTCTTGAGGGTGCTCCGGCTCTTCCTCGTTTGTCCTGATTTTTCGCACCTGCATCTGTTCCAGCCCCTCCCTACAAAAGCCAGAAGCTCCTACCAGTCCGGGCTCAGCTCTGGAAGATGGACGCCCAGAAGCCCGCCTTCCAGCGAGTCCAGTAGTGGCCTGATGGCATCGGCTTCCCAGCGGCGTCCTGACCATCTGGGTCCGGGGCTGGGAGCGCCTGGCCCCATTCCCCCCTTTTATCTCCCCATCCCTGCACCAGATCCCGCTCCGGCTTTTAAACTCTGTCTCGTCTGTCATGGATGGATTACCCGGCTCTGGACTTTTGCTCACCCTGGACTTTCCTATGGACTCCCTTTGGACTTGTTTGCCTTGGCCACGCCCCCCCCCGAGCCCCAGCGCACCGCCGACACGCCCCCCTGTTCTTCTTCCAGCCCCGATCCCAGTCTTCTTTCCCGTGTCTGTTTCACTCCCTTCCGGATTCTGCCGTCTGCACAGGGTCCTGAAAAACGCTTTGTGACACATTTGCAGTTCCCTCCCCAAATTCGGCCTTTTCACCCTGATAACGGTCTACTTTAGTCCTTTCTGTCTGTCGATCTCTGTTCATGAACGCCTGTGCCTTTCCCAGTCTGGGAAGTGGGCTGTGTTTTGCAGGGCGGTGCACAGTGAACTAAGGCACCTTCACACCTGCTCTGTTACATCGGTGGGGTTCTCTGGGGTTCAGGAAGAACACTGTAGCTTAAAGGATATTGTTTGCTCCAAACTCATGTGTGCTGGAATCTTTGTCCCATTTGTTCATATTTATGAATTAATTACATCAATTTATATAGAAAGAACTTAATGGGAATGGTGCCCATTGAGTGAACATGCACATAGGATAACACAAAAAGGGGGAGGTACTGTGCTAACACAATTAAATCAAACTAAAATTTATTATTTGACATTTCTTTTGCTGATTTGCAGCATCTTAGACCGAATATTGGGATAAACGAGTTAAACGAGTTAAAATAATACACAGCAGAACTTTCCATGTATCATTTTCTCTAATATTGTACTGAGTACATTTGTTTCCATAACAGGAAGAAGATTATGGTAAAAAAGAGATTACGATTAAAATAAATCCTCTTTCCTGTATTTTTTCTTCTACTACAGTTTGTGTATTATATACAATTGTTATAATAAGGTACGTTAACAGTTACGAAGATGTTTGGAGAATGTATTATATAAAAAGATCATGCATGAAACCAAAATGAATAATGTTATATACGATGAAGAGGTTGTGATGGAAAGGTCACAAGGAAGGAAGACACAATCTATTATGTACCAGAGGGAATAATATCTCTTCCCAATTAATATTTCATATTATTGATCCACTTAGATCTCACACCTGAAGTCCGTTAACCCTATTGCAAACTGCTCTGCAATTGTTTGCAATAATACAGTACAGTGTGCAGATTTATTCGTCCGCCTATTGCTTATGTTTCTGTCTTTGTCAAGTGTTTCTGAAATTATGAATTGCTGGGCATAGGAACGTGTATTCATGCCATCTGGAAACTGCATTTCAATTTCTAGATTGTTGTCGGACATGTTGAAGAATAGTTCCGAATTATGTAATAGCTTAAACACACACCGAGTTTAAGTCCATCATACCATTCCACTTAGAGAACTGTTTCATTTTCACAATTTCATTTTCCCGGACGACAAGGACCCCGAACGCTGTGTCAAGAAATGCCGGGATTGCGCTTTGAGTTTTCTGTAAATGAGGTGTCGGTAGATTTCCTGTCTGGGTGTGTAATTGGTAAATATATTCTTTGTTTGCAATGCTAAATAAATAGCAATTATTGAGCTGTTCTAATGTGCCCTCTGGCTACATGCACAGTGCATACAGTTTAAAAATTTTTTTTTGTTGTTGTTTTTAAACAACGATCCCACATTTCAAATAAATGATCATCATAACGCATTTTTCTGATACTATTGAAAGTATTTATTGTATTTCTGAATGTTGGTACATAGCGGTTCGTGGTTATTCCCATGGTTATATCCGGGCGAGTACATCTTTGAAACAGCACACACGGCTACCGTTACTGTGAAAAGACTAACGCTGTGACCGAATGTTGACACGGAATACGGACAGGTATGAGGTTTGGACTTTCTTCAGCATTAGGTCATGAAACTACGAACTGCATCTTTAAGAAATACATACATATTTCAGCTTCAAATATTGGTTGGTCCCAACTAGCTTTCTGTGAAGTACCCATTGTTCGTAATACGAGATTTTGTTTTAAAAATACCTAGAATTAGTAATGAATATCCCAGCAAACCTGTTTGTTGCAAATTAAAGCTCTGTCTCAACGATTTCCATAAATCTGTTAACAAACATGGAAAACATTTTATTCATTCTTCTGGTGCTATTTTGAAGAGAAATTGGCAAACGTTTATGACTTTACTGTAGTGTTTGAATACTCCGGAAAGAGATATGAATGGAAGTACTTTTCTTTCCATGTTTTGCAAAATAATATCGTGATGCAGGCTATAAGAACAATTTGTGGAGATATTTTAACAAATATACAGTATTACTAAGACCGGTCTAAACACCCTATGATTAAATAATTTTCTTCTTAGTTAATTTTACTCACTAAGCATATTAGAAGGTTTTGACTTCACGAATTCCCCTTAATAATTCAAAAAACGTATTATATATAAAAAGAGAAGATTACAAATATGCATATACAACGTATATTAAATTCTATTCTGCATTATTTTCGCACATTAAATACATAGAAATGCGTTTGTGATGCGCGGTCTATTTCTACGATATTTGGAATTTAATAAATTAATACATTCGAATTAATAAGATATTAATAAACCATGTAGACCATATCTGGGTCTTATTTGAAATGGTTATGTTACTCTACGCACTCATTTGCCCGAACAATGTTTATTTAATGCACATTTTCTTCTACTTGAAATGTTTCATATTAAACATCTGCAAACCATTCTGTTTAAAACATTACGCAACACTTCATACACATATAATGTTGTCGATCGGTACGAAACACTATGCTGTTATATAAAGCATTAGGCTACAAAATTAGAAACATTGCACTTTTAAAAAAAACGAATAGCCCTGGATACTTGCTAAAAGCAAATGAATGAACTTATAAAATAATTTCTGCCATCATAAAAATATTCAAGTCGGAGTAGCAAGGCCTTTACTGTCTCTAATACAAACATCGCTGTGTTTTACTCGAGAATCGACCAGTTCAAACTTAAAAACAAAATCGAAACCCGTGCGCGCCTTATCTCTGTCTCCTCTGCTCCATGCCATTGGGAAGGAAGCCTGCAATAATGGGCACTGGCCAGATGAGGGCAGCAACGCTCCACACAATGATCACCAAAGTCATGAAACAGGCCACCAAAGTTGACTCGATGGGCTTGCGGTTCAGTCTCCAGCTGTGGTCGCCTTTCAGCTCGTCCAGGCCGAAGTCCAGGCAGCAGAAGCCCAGGGGCTCCCCGGCCTGCAGCGGGTACGACCTGGCCTGCCCGAACCGCCGGCTCCGGGCGAGCCCGCACCCCACGCACAGCCTGAACTCCTGCTGGCCGCCCGCGACGCCCAGGTGCTCGATGACAACAGGTGAGACCGCCCGGCTGAAGGCCGCGGAGAAGAACGCCCGGCCGTGGTTGTTGGTGGTGTAGATGAGCACATCGCACTGGAAGCCCAGGTGCCTGTCCCAGCGGGCCACCAGCGAGGTGGGCATGAGCCTTTGCACGCTGATGTTGCACAGGGGCTGGAGCGCCGCCTCGGGGGACGCTTCGCCGCCCTCCACGGATCTCTTGGAGTACCTGACGTCCACCTCCAGGTTCGCCAGGAAGCGGGTGGAGGAGTTGATCGGGGGCAGCAGGAGGTCCTCGTCGCTCCAGCAGCGGCACCGTCGGAGGAGCCCGGCAGCGGCGGTCAGGGCCAGCACCAGAAGCAGCGACTTGCTTAGCATGGCACCGGGGGTGCTCCTCCTGCTGCGCGCATGGTTTCCACCCCAACGGCGGCCAGGGCGAGCGGAGAAGCGGGACGGCGAGGGCGCACCGGCGCTGCGAGCACAGCCGCTCCCGTTGCGCTCAAGGAGTTCGGGATCTCCCTACGGTGATCCGCTTAAAATGGAAACGTCATTTGTCTCTAACTCCCATAAACCCGTTTCCCTTTTCTCTTTCTCTCTCTCTCGCCTCTGGAATTAACTGGCTGCTAACCAGGGTGTGCGCTCCCCCCACCCCCTCCCCCCCTTTTTTTGCGCTCGAAATTACTGTACAAAATGCAACAAGCTCAACTAAAGCGGACTTTCAACGCCCGACAGCAACGATGGCAAACGAAGCAGCAGCTGTCGCGCTATTTACGAGCTACCTGCCCCAGCGAGCGCGCCGCGTCACACCCCGGAGAGCGGCCAGATGTTCTGAGGCTGGGCGCGTTACCCCCCGGACTGTGGTAGGTTATGTAATAGCCGTGGATCGGTACTCGCCGTAGATATGAGAAAGGCGACAGCGTGAGCCTTCTGTCCACGCCAAGTTTTCAAATGTCAAAGGACAAACAAAGGTTTTGCACGTTCATAAAAAAAAGGGGCGCATCATAATGCATCCGTTTTTTTAAAAAAAATATATATGTAAGGATATTTTACTCGGCGGTGAATCAGAAGATAAATACGAGAACTGAAGACAGTTCTATACAAAGCTAGAATGTCATCAAATATGTTGCTTAATCAATATAAAATTGCGTTTTGCATTTCACTTTTCAATTGCCTGCCTGCTGGGCACATTTACCTTGTGCGTTTCACTTGAACTATTTCGCTGGATAATAGTTTCGACTACGGCTGATTTAACTACCGTGTTTATTTTACTACACTGACAAAACAGACTGTATCGTACAGATCAATAAGGAGACGAAACGCATGGTAAAAGCTTTACTTGAATTTAATTGAAATGTGCACAATAATCGTTATACACTTTCTGTGGCGTAATGTTTGATCCCCCAGTCTGATCATCTTAATGGAACATGAAAGCGTTTTATCACTTAACAACACGCATTTAAACCGGGACTTCTCCCTCATAACAATTAAGATGCCGTTTCCCGTTTCATCCCTGCCGTTTTAAAACCTTTTAATTGGCTTCATGCTCAGTTCAGTACAATTTATTTATTCTTAAAAAAAAAGTTTTACTTTAGTAAATTAAATTCGGGTCTCAGAAAAAAAATGTTCTTATTTGATATAACTCGCTATTAGGTTCTGTTTGGGACATTCGCGTTACCAGAATTTCAGGTGTGAAGAAGAAGAATCTCTAACCGAAGAGGTGTGTTTCTTCTCTCCGCTTTTCAGCGTGGAATCAGCCCGATCCTCTTCCCCTGACGCCTAGGCGCTCTGACGCAGCTCCCGGTTTACACTGCTGGGTTTTCTACCACCTGCACCAGCCGGGGTGGAGAAATGAATCACAGCAGCGGAGCTGGGCTGAGGGCATGGTGGCTCAGTGGTCAGCACAGCACAGTAACAACAACGTCCACATCTTACATGGGTATAAAAACACACTCACACCCAATTTACAATTCACACTCAATTCTTGCCCTGGTGTCAAAAACAGGGTGCTGTCTGCGTGGAGTTCGCATGTTCTCCCCTTGTTTGCCTGGGTTTCAGCCTTGCTGGTGGGTTAATTGGCTTCTGGGCAGCCAGCCCTGGGTCTGTGTGTGTCCTGTTGCTTCCCTGCGGCCCTGAGCTGGAAGAAGTGGTTAGAAAACAGATGTGGTTGGAACTTGGGCTGAACTGAACGTAGGACAGAGAAGGACAGAGTAGGACAGAGTAGGACAGAAGGACAGAGTAGGACAGAGAGAGGAAGACAGACAGAGGAAGTGTGCCTCCAGAGTACTCTGGAGATTGAGCACGTGGGTGTTAAGACCCCTGTCAGGGCTCGTCAGGGTTCCCAGGAGGTCCAGCCTGTGAAAGTAACAGGTTTGAGTGCAGCTGAACTCTTTGATCCAGATGCTGTGATCTGGGTCTTGTCCACCCCCCAGTGAATAAGATACAATTGGCACACACGCACGCACCCGCGCGCACGCACATACACGCTCACACACACAAACTCGTTGTATCAAGATAAGCCCAATGTTCTTCATCCTGAGTGTTTCCCTACATCCCTACATGTTCACTTGTGCTCTTTTGAACTTCTTTCATAGTTGAACTGCTGTAGTTCTCCTCAGTATTTTTAAATATACCAGGGAGGGTCTCCATAAGCATTTCTCTGATTGAAGTGACAGAGATTCAATTATTTGAGAAGTGCATGAGGTTATTTTAGTTTGCTTTTCTTTTGTCTTTTTTCTAAAGCACTAGTGCACTTTGTGACGGTCAAAAAGAATGGGGACACCTAATGGCATTACAGAGAGAGAGAATTATCTCTCTTGGTTTTAAATTTAATATTTCTACACTGATATGTCCATGCATTCTGTTGACATTTTTATGTAAGGCGGATGTTATCTTAGTATTTATGTAAATGCGTGTGATGTGATGCCTGGTTAAACGAAAGATTATTTGTTTACAGGTCAGGTTAATGATTCCTGTGTTTGCTGTAATTGTTCTAATGGCTCTGTTGAAGTTTCCTCAGGTCAGCATGCTGAAGTAGGCATTGCTGATGAGAATTAAAATTAATTTAAAAGTCAGAGCTTAAGACTTCAACCTACTCATTAATGTCCTTGTGTAAAATGTTTTAATAGCAGACATTAATCACCCCTAAAAGATTGTTTTCAGAAGACCTTTCTGATAAGCATTAACGTCTGGCATGGAATGGTGGACTTTAAAGTTTAATGGTTTATATTCTATCTTTAGACTTCACTTCTTATTCGTCCAGCTTCACACTCTGGCTCACTTCCAGCCAGTGTTTTCTTTTTCAATTCAAATCAAGAAACAAGTTCTGGAAATCGAAAATAATCTGTTAGTGTGTAATACAAGAGCTCTTGGACTCAGTACAATTATTACAACTTGTCTTTCTTTAATTAAATGAACAGTACTAACATTCCTCATGTAAGCACTTTTTTATTTTGCAAATATGGCCACATTTTGGTCCCACAAAGCATTTATTATATATCATGAGCATCAAATATGGGTTGTCATTGATATACTAACTTTCTGGATGCAGCAGTTAAATTCATGGATCACTTAAGGCAAAAGCTAAGCAGATATTCACTGTAGTAGTATAAATTATTGTATCTGGCCACTGTGGAAGTGGACGTTGTAGAGCTCTCCTAGTCCTCTACAATTGTTAAAGATGTGTAACAGACTTGATAAAACTTCTTTTTGATAGTTCTTTAATAGCAAATGTACTGCTTAAAAGTTAGAGGATTTCTATAGCACAGTGAAGCTCAGGTTTCAACTGTCAAGTGTAAGAACACAAGACGGTTACAATGAGAGGAGGCCATGAGGACCATCTTGCTTGCGCGGTTGCGTAAATGGCCTGAAACCTACTTTCTACGTATTAACTTGTTAGGTGTGATTTGCCAGGTGTCCCCTCAGTGTGTAATCTGTGAGTTGAGTTCGACAGGCTTCCCGGTATAATGAACTCTTTATTACATCTAGCAGGTTCTGGATTATTGTTCGCTTAGGAAGAGCAATGATACCACATAACTGCTCCCTGTCGTGTTTAGTAGTTCAGGCAGCTCATGGTGACAGACCCTGTGCTTGGACAGGGGGATCACAAGGGTTTGCGCAAGCAGAAACTCATGATGGCCTCAAAGTGAAGACCGGGAGGCTTTATTTCCCATCCTATTCAGCTTTTGCAAGAAAGAAAAACACCCCAGACTCCCAAAAGCACTATGTTTTAAATACCACACAAGGCCTAATTACACTCCTGCGAGAATGTGAACTTAGAAACGCTTCACCAAGCACCCTGCAGTTAAGCCAGGCACCCCTAGTGTGGCTATTTACAAGGGCTAAGAGTCCATATGAGGTGGAGCAGTGGTCAGCATTGTTGCCTCTCTGCCCTGGGGCCCTGGGTTCAATCCCTGACCCGCTGTCCTGTCTGTGTGGACTTTTTATGTTCTGCCTGTGCTTGTGTGGGTTTCCTCCGGGTCCTCTGGTTTCTCCCCACAGTCCAAAAACATCCCCAGCATCTCAAGAGCACACTAGATATTCACCCCGACCAGAGCCGCCCAGCCCCAGTTACTGTCTGAGATCAAGCCTGTCTTTTAAATTTCACTCTAATGGCCAGGAAGCCGGTGCTCTGGGATTATCCACATGTGATATTCCCACATCTAATAAAGAAGAAGAGCACAATTTTCAGAATTAGACTTATGGGGATTCAATGCAATATTCTGTATTGCAGATCATTTAGCGCCTCTGTTAAGGTGCAAATGTCATTTTTCATTTCTTCTCTCTCTTTTTTTTACCTCTTTTAAATCTGTTACTTCAGCCTTTTCTCAAATTTGCGAAGACGGAGATGGGCATTCAAACACGTATTCACAGTGGAGTGCCCTCAGCCTGTAATTGTGTGTGTAATTCATATTTGCTTTATCTTTACAAGATATGACATGATAATTGAAAAAGCATAACAATGGGCTGGATAAAGAATTTGTGTCATTTTTGGATTTACAGTACCTGATTAAAGCACATTTTGTCATTTAGTATGCCTTTGTCAAGCTGGATGCTTTCTAAATACAACATAAGCTGAGAGGCTAATACCGATGAAAATGACTTGCACTTGTGGTTGATATCTAAAGAGAAATCTCTTCGATGAATCAGGCCTGTGCTTTTCTTTGACTGTCACTTTAAATCAAATTATAACCAAACAGTGGAGGGCTACTGTGTTACAAAGGCGACACATACAATTATTTCCCGCTAAGGCAGGAGACCTGTTCAGAGCCTACTTCTGTTGAGTAATAATAATGAAATACTCTGACAGGTCATTCTGGTGGCAGTCTGCCAGATTAAAAACAGGAAGAACAAGTTACAAAGAATAAATGGGAATCCTGGGAGATATGTGGAAACAACTGATTATCTGAGCTGCGCGGTAACCTTCATCGACCTTTAACTTCTTACAGAGTTTAACTTTCGTTGTTGTTTTTTTTATCGGAGGGTGGACTGTTTTTAAATTCCATGGAGCTGGGGAAACAGGAGCGCTCAGCCCAGACCAACGTCACGGGATGCCCGTCAAATGGGAGAGCCGGAATTTCTAGAGCTGGGAGCGGAATTAAATTCCAAGCAAAATACTCGGAACACGTGTGTGTGTGTTTTGTCAGGTGAAGCAATAGCAGAATCACTGTGCTATCTCCCATTCGTTCTCTGTGTGAGGATACTGTCAGGAAGCGTTTTTCAGGACCCTGTGCAGACGGCAGAATCCGGAAGGGAGTGAGACAAACATGGGAAAGAAGACTGGGATCGGGGCTGGAAGAAGAACAGGGGGGCGTACCGACGCTGCGCTGGGGCTCGGGGGGGCGTGGTCTGTGCGACAGTCCTAAGGGATTCTGTAGATCCTGATGTGGGAGCAAAAGTCCGGAGCCGGGTAATCCATCCAAGACAGACGAGACAAAAGTTAAAAACCGGAGCGGGATCTGGTGAAGAGTTGGGGGAATAAAAAGGGGGAACAGGGCCAGGCGCTCCCAGCCCCGGACCCAGATGGTCAGGACGCCGCTGTGAAGCCCATGCCATCAGGCCACTACTGGACTCGCTGGTAGGCGGGCTTCCGGGTGTCCATCTTCCAGAGCTGAGCCCAGACTGGTAGGAGCTTCTGGCTTTTATAGGGAGGGGCTGGATAGGAGTCATGCGCAGGAAAATCAGGCAAAACGGGAAAGAGCCGGAGCGCCCTTAAGAGGAGGGACTTACGATCGCGGCAGATACTGATGGTGCTCCTGATGTACTCATCAGTTACTCTTAGGCAACTACTGGTGTAAAAGAGGCCTCTGAGATGTGAATTAGATGAATTGCGCGTAGTAAACAGCGTGCCTGGAGCACAACCCTGAAGGAACCAGCATCTCATTCAGAAACAGTGGTGCTCTTTTATCCCGTTTATTTAAATATCCATTACATTTTTCTTCACAGAGTGGAAGAGATTCAGACAACATACATTTGGCACAAATCAGAAGAATGTTACGGAATTCATCTCTGCCAGCAAAAAAGTGTGCCTGCCCATTTTCTTTCTCTCGTCGAACCCCTCTGGGGGAAACAGGTTTGGGTGAGTGAGTCCTGCGCGCCGGAAGATCGAAACCATTCTATTTAAACACGAATTGTCGGGCATTGTTGCCTCTGACACCAGTCCGACAGTTCAGCTGACACCATGCAAACCCCAAATCTTGAGGAACAGTGGGCTTTGTTGATTTACCCCTGTGTGCTTGCAAAACCACGAGACACCTGTATGAATCGTTATTTGTAACAGCTAAATGGTTTAATGCGCCAAGGCTTTATTGCCTAATTCCTTTGAAGTACAGGGCTTTTCTCATCAGTTAGTGATGTAGGTAGCCTTTGGCCTTAATTTACACCTGAAAGCATTTCTGTCCTCTCTCCGCAAATGTTTATCAAAGCCACATTATGCAGTGCCAGTATTGTTCCCTAAACCACACAATCCCAAGTACTGTCCCTCCAAATATCAAATACATTTGAAACAATGCACTTTGCAGTCAGAAAAGATATGTAAATTTTTCCCATTTATTTTTAATGCTATCAAAATGCAATTTGCTGAGCTCCAACAAATGCAAATGGTCAGAAGATAAAAGTCTGCTTTTTTAAGGAGGGGACTTAAAAGATTCATTTTCTGTTTTTACTAAAAAGGTTATTGAGTAGTCTGGAGTTAATTTCCTCTGACTTTCCTATAATTATATGCTCAGTCCATGAACTCTTGATAGCTTAAGTCATTTCACATTCCATGCTTTTTTTCTTATTAATCTAATGCTTTTCCTTTTTAGGGTTTCCTTCCAAGTTGGTAAGATATCAGCGTTGGAAAAAGAAGTTTAAGGATAATTCTTTGATTTTTTTTTCATAAGACTCTCTCACAAAAATCTGTAACTTCAACAAGTAGAAATAAAACAGTTGTGCTCTGGCCACCAAAAATCTAGAAAGAAAATTATTGTTGAAATGCAATTTAACACTATGGGTATTGTCATTCTTTTGCTATTTTCAATGATACTTGCAATGACAAACAGCAGAAAATATTAACTGGGGAAAAAAGTACGAAAAGATCTATAGTCCAGTCTTGTCTTCTTCAAAAGAAGAAATTCCTTGTGGTTTACAAACTGAAACAACAGCACTACTTCACAGTTTTAAGGCAAAAATCACAAGTATGATGTCTACACAATCCAAAAAAACTGTTTACAAATCGTAGTTGCAGTGGAGAAAATTAAATCAGTGTGATGAGAATGACTACTGTGATGATGATGTTGCTAAGGTACCTAACCCACACCTAGCCCATGACATCAACACCATCAACACCAATACACTACCACTGTGCTAAAACACAGTCTCGTTAACACCCTGCAGCTCACAACTGGCAGCCCACTGAAGCTCAGCAGTGTGAGTCTGGCCAGTACCTGGATGGGAGACCCCTGGGATAAAGTAAGGTTGCTGCTGGAAGAGATGTTAGAGGGACCAGTAGGGGGCATCTTGACGCTCAAGTATAGTGACAGGTACACTATACTGTAAAAAGGCGCTGCCCTTTGGATGAGATGTAGAAACTGAGGTTCTGATGCTCTGTGGTCATTAAAAATCCCAGGGCATTTCTCGAAAACAGTAGGCCAATCATGGCCTCCAAATAATCTCCATTTATGAATTGTGTTCATCACTGTTCTCCTCCCAACTGAGAGCTGATGTGTGGGGAGCGTTCTGGAGCACTATGGCTGCCGTCGCATCATCCAGGTGGGGCTGCACCCTGGTAGTGGTGGAGGGGAGTCCCCATTACCTGTAAAGCGCTTTGAGTGGAGTGTCCAGAAAAGTGCTATATAAGTGTTAGGATTTATTTATTAATCATTATTATTTACATGGTTGTGGATAGAGGTTTAGGGCAGCACACAGCATATTAAATATATCAGTCTGTCTTTTTTGTATGGAGAAAAATTGCTGTAGAATTGGTTATTCAACACTGTATCTTGTGTTGAAGCATGTCTAACACCATCTGAATATGAAATATGTTGTTTTGCAGCTATAAGATTGACAGCGGAGGCTCCCTGGTGTTTCAGCTCCTTTGGCGAAAGGATTAAAAGCTACAGTATCTCTGGTTTTGGTGATCTCACTGAAGGCAGGACGGACCTTCGCTCTTTCTCATACACAGAGAGAGGGGAGAGGTTGTTTGTTCTGTTCTAAGAAACTATCAAGAAAAAGCAAAGTGCTAATTTATAATAATAATTAACGAGGGACCCAGCCAGAGTGATCAGCAGGGAGTTGAAAACAGTATGGCAGATGTATACTGAACTGTAGGACATTTCTTACAGTACAAAAATACTCTTCCGATATCCAGCCAGGCTGCTGTTTCACCTTTTTAATAGGACAGTGCATGGAAAAGCACTCTAGCATGAATTAATCACATTAATGGTGAATGTGGATGCTGATATAAGTATTTATAGTCCATTGAAATATGCTTAAACTATGAATTTGATGAAAACAGAGATCTCATCAATTTGTACACTCTTTCCAATAAAAAGGTGAGTAAGAAGATAAAAAAGTAAAAATAATATTAACCTTATTTGTCAGTTGTAGGGATATCAGCAGGTTTTTCAGGTGAATTGAGATTCTGTGAGTACTGTAAGTCTGTCGGATTTTTATAGTGTCTAGCACCCTCCAACCAAAAAACAGTAAAATTGAATGATTTTTCTCAAGGGTACAAAAGTATTTTATATGGAATTATTGACAATTAAACATTTAATTGTCTGATCAAGAACAGCTTAACTGAGTGGGTGTTGTGCTTCAATTTTCTGGTTTTGATGCAATTTTTAAAATGCATTACACTATCACTGAAACCTCCTTTATTACCATTTTACTGTATCTAATTCAGTTTGTATTTTGTGATATCGATATCTACTGTATGTTCTTTTGCAGGAACTGGCTAAATATCCTTTAAGTTACATTTGTACAGAAATTAAGTCACAGAAAGATATTTCAACTAGAAAGCATTCACAGAGCCTTTCCCTAAACAAAGGCAATGCTTAAATGTTTTGGCATTGTACCAGAGCAGGGTTTTGCCAGATCATTCAGGGCCTTGTCGATCTGTACTGCTGCGCTCTTAAAATAAAGAAGATTATAATGAAACAAAATCATACTGCTCTCTGCAGAAAGATAATGTTCACTACAAAATATTCAACTCTGTGCTGAAATGAGGAACAGAATTTATCATATTTGTAAAATGTTAAAACCTTCTATGTCATAATCACATGCAGAGACAGTGCGACACTTGTGGTTTTCATTGTCTTTCCCTGCACTGTATGTCATGCCATGGGGTGTCTGAGGTCTTTAGGCCAGTAAATTCTGATACAGGATTTGGAACCACCACTTTTAGAGAGAATAGTTTGCTACAAAAAAGCAAATTCCTTAATGGGCTTGCATATACAGTAGTCATTTGCAACTTCACAGAAATGTTCAGGTGCCTTAATTGCTTTTATAATAATAAACGTTATTTTATATATTTAAAGGTGGTTTCTCAAAGCACTTATTTGCCTTTATAATCAAATCCAATATTGTGGTTAGCATCATAATGATTTATTCAGATTATGCAATGCACAAGTTCAGCCTCAGTTTATTCAAAGCAAATTAGAATTTGTCCATGAAAGAAATGTTTAATGTTTTTTTTAGTGGTTTTAGTAGAGGTTAGGTTGCAGTGTTATAATTTCCTGTAATAACTGTGGGATCTGTTCCATGTTAAGATGTTTAAATAATAAAAAGACTGGACAACTAGGGTTTTTTAGATCTTATTAAAATAATACGCATTACAAAGGTTTTATAACATTAATAGAGTTAAGTTTTCCTGGAGTTGTATTACAGTCTAGTTATCTAGTAATCTTAGTGATAATCAAACCTGTTTTCCAATATTCATTTTCTACATTAATTAAAG
Source organism: Atractosteus spatula (assembly GCF_055471065.1). Taxonomy (NCBI): domain Eukaryota; kingdom Metazoa; phylum Chordata; class Actinopteri; order Semionotiformes; family Lepisosteidae; genus Atractosteus; species Atractosteus spatula. Next base: position 2,384,789 of record NC_142717.1, on the reverse strand, counting down.
AAATCATAAGTGTGGTGTTACGAACTCCACTGACATAAAGGTTATATGTCAGAAATGTTTCATGAGCTCAGTTGTAGTGTTTCTTGTGCTTTCTGTTCCACAGAACAATTCAGCTTGGGGAGAGGAGGGGGTTGCCAAGGTAACAAGGATAAAGTGAAATGCTGAAGTAACTAGCAGCTATTGCAAAGTTAAGAGTAACGCTCGTAGAAATAAGGTTTAGATGTGATTAAAGTCACAGTGCATGAAAATAAATGCACAATGAAATGCATCTACAAAAATAATTTAACTTCTATAGATAAGGTCTAATATATGGATAGCTGTTCATATACTGTAATAACCACATCACCATCATCGGCCACATAACAATTTCTTGTATTCAGAATTTGTCTTGTCGCAGACCTCGGCTTGCTCCCCATGAGTCACACAGACAGGGAGAGAAGCTTGGGGTCAGAGCGCAGAGTCAGCCATTTATATGCTACCCCTGGAGCAGCTGGGGTTAAGGGCCTTGCTCAGGGGCCCAACAGAGTAGGATTCCTCTGCCAGCTGCAGCATTTGAACCGGCAACCTTCCAGCCACAGGCGCAGATCCTGGGCCAATAGTGCCACCGCACCTCACTTACATTTGAAATTATGAGAAGATGTTTACATAATAGGAACAACATACTGTACATCTGTCCTGGGCTACATAGTAGTACTTAGCATTGCTGCCACACAGCGCTGGGGCCCTGGGTTTGATTCCTGGGGTGCTGTCTGTGTGGAGTCTGTATGTTCTCCCTTTGTTTGCTTGGGTTTCCTCTGGGTGCTCTGGTTTCCTCCCAGAGTCCAAGGACACACTGGTGGGTTAATTGGCTTCTGAGAGAACTGACCCTGGTGTGAGTGTGTGTGTGTGTAAAGTGTCTGCCTCTGCCCTGCAGTAGACTGGCGTCCTGTCCATGGTGTGTCCTGCCTCGTGCCCCAATTGTTTGCTGGGATAGGCTGCTCCATGACCAGAATTGGAAAAAGCAGTTAGAAAATGAATGGATGTATCTATCCCAATGTTTCCCATCCCAGGGAAACCGATCGGAAACTGTTGTGAAAGTGATCTGATATTTGTATGTCCTATAATTAATTTCTTCTTCTCAGTAATTTCGAGGGATACGTATAGTGTTCACCTTTTAAAATGTATTGTTACAGCTTTGCTGACTTTGTTGTTGGTTAAAGCCTGTGCTATACTGTGTTGTGTTCATTTTTTAAAGAAATGAATAAAGTTTGATTTGAACAAGATGGCGGCCCCCATGCATTGAGAGTGTGCGTTTATTGTGGTTATTCACTTTCGGGTCATGCATCATAAATGAAGTGTCAGAAAATACCTGGTGATATTGCATTTAAGGTTTTGGCGTAGCAAAGGCTTTCCTTTATTTTTTTTAACATGGAGTACTAAATTCACAGATTCAAGCAAAGTCCGGTCTCCAAGACAAGGACCTGGCTGCTCTATTGTACAGTAAGTACTGCAAAACCATTATAGTTGTATCGAATGAAAATGCTGAGCACTTTAATTTTACTATTAAGATGTGTACATGAAAACATAAATCAAGAGAACAATTGTCTGAAATGCACATACAAATTGTATCTGAGGATGTGGTAGTGATATTTATGCTTTAAAATTCAAAATCGCCTTATGTGTACATTTGTTTTTACATTTTACCTTAAAATGAAACTTATTTTTTACAATAGCATTAGAACATGTGTGCTTTATAACAGCTGTTAACATTCGGTAATAAGATGTTTCCTTTGAGACTCAATATCAAGGTAAAAAATCTAGTGAACTGATAAGGCAGCTGGACTACATTTCACTTCCGTATTAACGCTTTCTAAAGTTAACCCTATTTCAATATTTCAACATTGTTTTTTTCATACTAATCCACTGGTAGGCTTTTCAGTGAAGTAGCCCCTGCTTATTTTTAAGTTTGTCTTGCAACCAAAGATCCTGGGCTGCTGAGCCTCAGGCATTTTTGTCCTCATTTCAGATGCATATTTATTATTATTATTTTATTATAAGTCATAACTGATGTGTGGCATAGGTTTTGGTTAGAAATACTTTATTTTGTGTGACCCAGTCCTTGTCTTATTTTGCATTTTTTGTCCTTTTCCTCCTGCATTTAAAAAAATATATTGTGCGTATTATTTTATTTTATACATCGCTGAATTTCATAGGAAACGTGTTAATGATTTTGTAATCCTCACAACAGAAAACATGGATATCTCTTGTGTCCTGGTAAATATTATCCGAGTTCTCTTTAAGGATACCATCCAGGTTGAGATTACATTTAATTCACAAATATTGTTTGCAAAGAAACAAATTGTGTTGTGAGAGTTCACTCTAGATCCGGTAATTCGTGGTTATAGAGTTAAGCCATTTCTCTGTGGAATGCATGCGGAGTGACTTCTGTGAGACAGGTGAAAATAAATACCAGAATATCCAGTGTGTTACAGTTCTGTGGTCCCCAGCAAATCTTACTGAAACACAACCTGACAATGGAGGAATGAGAGAAAATATGATAGAACATATTTTATTGTCACCTTGTTACAAATATGTTTAACCAAGATATCCTCCATGCTTTTTTTAGTAATCACAACTTTTTATGTTATAAATATTCTTTTTTATAAATATGTGTCTGTCTGCTTTGGCCCTTCCAGACCTAACCAGTTTCCAGAGTACAGTATGATTGTATTAGTTGCAGATTTCCTTTCTGCTCTCCAATCAAACTCATTTTCACCGTTTTCGGCGGAGTGGTCAGGCCGCTGCGGTAGGATCACTTGAAATGTCCAGCATACAGTCCTAAACCTTCGAACCATCAACTCGAATCAACTCTGTAGAAGCGTCTTTAGAAGTGTGGAGAGACCCAGGCGTTGCCCCCTCTGAACTCTACTCTGTAATATACATGGGAAATTAGTCATGAAAAGAAATGGCAGTTAATTATCCTCTTTCCACATAGCACAAGCTTGTTCGGGAGCCTTTGATGTCCAAAGTCTGTATTGTGTTCCAGCTGAAATGGAGTTATGCATTGTAGGGTGAACCGAGGCATTTTATAAGCACGCTGAATTATTTCCAGGACCTTTTCAGATGCGGCTAGCTAACGGGTAACACGGTATCCATAGCAACAGCCCGGCTCTTTCAGCCAGGCACAGAAGCTTGAATAGCTGTCTGCACAGTAGCTGGGGGAGTCGGAGCTGCTGCAGTGCGCAGCCCCAGCTCTCATCACAATGGGGAGGTCCCTCATGTCTGCATTTCTGTTCCTCAAAACATAAATAGGTGGGTGGGTTTGCTTATGTAAGGCAGGTCACACCTGTTGAATACAAGCGATTAGTCAGCACCTCTGCCCTGGCAGATGCATTCAATCGCTTTAATAAGAGTTTTGAGAAGGTTTTATCCAGCGGCTTTGTGGAACTGATGTAGGAAATTAGTTTTTTTTTATCCCCGTTTTCAGACAATGCAAATGAGTGCAGTGTGTGTTGAAAACCCTCTTTTTGGTGGTGGTGTGAAACGGGCAGTTCTCCTGGTCTGAATTCTCGAAAGAGCGGTTTCGCTCTCGGCTGTCTGTAGAGTTTACATCCCCCGGCCGGGAAGACTTCTGTTTAACCCTGATTGCCTGCGCATTGACTCTGTCCTCTGGGGTCTTCCAGGCAGGATAACAGAAACCCGGCTTCTGAAGCTGTACGGTGCGTGACCAAGTTTGCACGCAGTTCTGAGCTTCTTGTTTTCTTCTTTGCATGGAATAGAATGTAGGAGCTTGGCGTCCCATCCAGGGTGTGTCCTGCCCTGCGCCCTCTGTTTGTGCTCTGATGTCCTCGACCCTCGTTCCTGCACTGGGTTGTCGGGCAGGAGAGCCGCTTCCCAGGCGGTGTTTCAGCGCTGTGTGTGGATGTGTTTCCCCTGCTGCAGGTGCCTGCGAGCGGGCGATGCGAGCGGCTCTGTGCCAGGTGGGGCAGAGCTCCCTGGGCCCGGCCGGGCTGAACCGGGCCTGGGCGGCCCTCCTCGCCGCAGGGCCCAGCCCGCCTGTGAGCCGCCGGACCATCTACAGCGAGACGGGCGTGTGGGAGAGGGACTACCGGGCCGAGACGCGCCGCAGAGTGGAGCAGTGGTGGCACCCGCGCATCAAGGAGCACTGGCGCCGACGGGCACCTGAAGACGTAAGACGTTTCCACGAAATCTGGCTTCTGCTGCCCTGGCACGGGGGGGGGGGAGAGAGGGGAGACCTCATTCCCTGTATGCGCCTGTAAAAATACATGTTCACCTAGAAACCTGATGGTAATACGTCTCAGCTGCAGTTCCAGCAATCCTCCAGGGACTCTGCACAGTAAGGTCAAAGGAGAGTAGGTAAATTTCAAGACCAGCGTTAAACAATACCGACTCGGCTGTACAAAGTGTTTCACTGTTTTGCTGTGCAAATGCCATTTCGTCCGTTCCCTTCTGTGACTCGTCAATACCTGGCGACAACAGCAGAACTGAACATTCAGCCCTTGTTGCAGTGGGTTGGAATAAAATGAGTTTAAAAGTCAAAGCAGTGTTAAGCTTAAGTGTTAAGTGTTTCATTGTTTATGAATGGCCCACAGTGTTGACCAAACACAGATTCACAGAGAAGAGAGACTCTGTACAGCTTGATCAGACCACGGACTGAATCTGCCTTCGGTCACAGCAGGATGGCCACAGCTTTTTGTCAAAACAAAGGTCTTACAGGCTGTTGAATCTTTTTTTTTTTACCTTATTTCTTATCTTATCTTTCTAACTCTGTTGTGCTATACTTTATTGTATTTTTAAACAAAAAAACTAGTTTCTTCTTTCACAGGACATGTCTCTCCTTTAAAGCTCAAAATTATTTTTATTTGAAAACAAAAGCAAACTTGCCTGTGTTTCATTTTTGAAGCTGTGAGCATGGGGTGAAATTGGTAGATTGGATTTCTGTTTCAGCTGCAGCCTTCCTTCTATGCAGTGTGAAAGCAAGCAAGGTTCAAATTATATGAATTGATTTAAGTGGACAGAATCAATTTTTGGGTAATTGCTTCTTAATTACCACCACTCTGACTAATTGGTTTTATTTTTGGTTCATTTAAATTTGTTCCTTCGTGTGAGATGATTTTGTCAATCAGTTGACAATTCAGTCATTACTCTCTCTTTACATTCTGATGAAATTTTGACACTTAATTGAACTCATCTGTTGTTCAGGTCACAAAGTAGTGTTTAGACCTAGTGACTCTCCCACGTGCATAAAGAAAAGCCTAGATGACTATTGCACAGTTCACTATGGGGACTGCTTCAAGAAAACATTTTAGTGTTTGTGTTTCAAATACCAAGTTGCATCACCATTGCTTATGTAAATGAAGGCAGTAGTCAAACTGAATAATTCAAAACCATTCGACTTCTTATGATTAATGCAGTGTGTTGCAGGAATAGGTTTTTTGTCTATCACTTTCAAAGAGGTTCATGAATCACCGTGATTGTACATGCACACTGTGGGTGCTGCTCATATTAGTTCTGTTGAGGAGCTGCGCATCTGAACAGGCATCATCTCAGAAGATCAGAAGACCGAGGGATGTACTAGGACTCATAAATAAGGTTTTCATGACTCTCTTCTGGTTCTGAGTGTTTGTAAATAGGTTTGTGGGATCGTTTTAAGTATGTGGGTTTTGGTTCCCTTTTAAACACTAATGAGTGTTATGCATCTCAGTGAACATTGAAATCCCCATTAAACTGCGGTATCAACATGAACACGGCTATCAGAAGACCTGAATCCAGTATTCATAATACTCAAAAGGTTATGTCAATGGATTTCAGAATTGGCTGCAAAGCAGAAATCAGAGGACATATTTTTAACTGTCTCGGATCTAAAAGTGCCTTTTGATCTGAGACCCGGAGAGCCCCTTTTCCATGAAGAACTGTAGGAGTCTAGAACAGCTGCCCAGCTGTGGTGTTGGACTTGACACCCCAGAATCTTTCACAGAGTGACAGGCTGAGATACGTGCATAGATTAACTACTAAAAACAGGAGGAGCCAAGACGGGCCAAACTGTGCCCTTTGCATCGGTAACTTTTTTTAATGTTTGTATGCCGGAATGTGGAACAATTATGTTCCACAGCCTTGCTCACATGGTGACTTTGCTTTGTTGCCTGTTTTGGTGTGAATTCTACCTGAGATCTAAACTGATTCAACTGAAGAAATTATATACTTAATAGGTCAAAATGCTGGTTGTCTTCATGTGAAAATCTTTCAATGATCACAGCGATAAAGTCCTACAGGCCTGGTTTGGTTCTTTCTTGCCCTGGGTTCACTGTCAGGTCTGATTCCTTGTCTTTGCTCCTCAGAAATCACGCCAGAAGTTCTATGTGCTGTCCATGTTCCCCTACCCCTCTGGAAAGCTGCACATGGGGCACGTTCGAGTGTACACTATCAGCGACACCATCGGCCACTTCCAGAGGATGAGAGGAAAGCAGGTGGGTCTTCTGTCTATCATATTAATGCAACATTTCTGTTCTATTCAGGTTTGTCCCACCCTTAAAGAATCTACTGCAGTCTGTATGTTTTATAAAATAAGAACAAGTACAGTGTCCTTTTTCAAGTACAGTGAATTTTTTTAATTATTTTTTAAAACACGGCTCAATTCAATTTTTTTATATAGCGCCTTTCACAACAAGGTTGGCCCCAGGCACTTAACAAAGCTGTGTGACAGTACATGACATTACAATACAGAAAGAGGCAGAAGACAACGGAGGAGAAGAACCAAAAACTCCTCTGTAAGGAGAGAAAAAAACCCTCTAGGGGTCCAAGGTCAACTGGTTGCACAACCCCTCTGGGCATGCTGACACAACTCCATCGTTGTTTCCCCCCCCACTCATTTGTCTCCCTGTTAAGGAAGGCGGGAATACATCATTCCCCAATGCAGGCTGCCCACAAGCAGAGGGACACTGATAATCCTGCTCCTGCTTTATACTAATGAATCTAAGATGGTTGAAGGAGCACGTACTGTATGAGTGACCTGAAGTGTTTTCAGAAGCACAGAAGAAAGCAGTGGCGCGTTATATAAAAAAACGTCATTTTCTAAAGCCGTGCTTGCAGATAATCCGGTGGGGGATCCTTTATATAAGTATAATTTATTTGAATTGTAACTGTTTTGTCACCGTAAAGCCAGAAGAAGAGAAACTTCTCTCTGTGCCGTCGCAGTGTGGCATTAATTTGTTCAGAACTGCAGAGGCACGGCTAATGATGTAATTGTGTGTGTGGGTGTGCGTGCACACCTTTCCCTTCGGTTTGTTAGTGCAGAAGTGAACGCAGTAGGTGGCTGTGTGGAGTGCTCGGGTGAGGCTGGAGTAGCAGCCGTGAAGACTGCGTTTAATGAGCTCCTTTCCCCCCAGGGAGCGCGAGAGCTTTCTCAGCTATCATTGACCTGCTTTCCAGGGAGGGAGAGGATAGATAGGGGGCATCCAGGTAACCACCAGCCTCTGGCTGAGCAGGTCTGTCCTCTCTGCTGGGCTTGAAGCACTTTAACTTCCCCTCCTAATCTTTCTCTCCCTCCCTCCTTGCCCGGATTTTGCTTTGGCTTCAGCCTAATCGGTGCTCGTCTGAGGAGGATATCGCCTCTCCGACTGAACTTGTAAAATTGAGATTTTCTCTAGTTTCCGAAAGAGAGGGGGGGAGAATTTCTATTGAGGTGTAAATGACCGAATTAGAATGTTGTTTTTTCCAAGAGTCTCTCGGCCAGCTCTGCCTCCCACATGCCTCCCATCTCCAACACGGTATTCCAGGCGCCCGGTCGTGCCAGACAGATAGTGCCAGTTCACACTTGCCTCGTGTTCTGGCTCCAGGCCAAGGTAAAGCCCCCTAACTTTACACCCCGCTGCTAACCAGATGGGCCAGGCGCGGTCCACGCTGTGTGGGCACGCGGGCACAAGCACTCGCAGTGTCGGAAGTCCGAGGAAGCGTCTGGAAGCACTTTCCCCAGCTTATGCAACAATACATTTTTGGCAAGAAAAGGGGGCAAGGAGCCACGCCAGAAATCTCAGCACATTTTTTTGTTGGAAAATGAAGAAGAATCAAATGCGACTGCCGGGTTTTCGTTCCCTTTAAACATCCGTTCGGTCCCCGTCCCAGGGGCCTGTCGTGGTGGGGGATCGTGACGGGTCACTTAGCTTACAGGTGCTCCTGAGCCGAGCTGCCTCGGGGAGCCCAGGAGCGCCGATGGGGAGAAGAAAGGGGCTGTGCTCCCGCCACGTGTTCCAGCGCCGCTTTGACAGAGGAGGAGGAGGAGGAGGAGGAAGATGGTGCAGGAAGGGTAGTGCCTGAAGTTTTACTGACTCGACCAGAGGCCCCTCGATGCTGATCTCTGACTCTCAGCTTGTGCTCGTCCGGCCCCCTGGAGTTGACCCCACTGTGAGGTTGCTGACCCCACTGTGGGGTTACTGAGGCTCTGCCTGGGCAGCTGTCTTGAACGTCTCCATCCATTTATTTGACTTTGCGCCCTCGGCTGAATGGGCTGCTCTGTATGGAAGGTGGTGATTTCCCATTTGATACACTTCTCATAGAGACGGTGGGTAGCAGTACGCTGAGAAAGGTTCTGAATCACAGGATGCATAGCACACCAGTCTTTTGTAAAGGCATTCTTAGAATATTTTCAAGATAATATTATGTTCAAGTAGACTTCGGTTTTAGTATTGGAAAAAGGTCTGAAGCGGGTCTACTCAATTTTTCCCGTTACACATGACAAAAACTTGGAAAATGATTATGCTGTCAAATGCGTTTATAATCTACTGTAGGGAAGCAAGATGTTTTCTTTCAGAATTTAAAATGAACATGCTCTTCAGCAGTTCGAGAGAGGGGTAGAGTCATATATTGTGTGCTTTGATGGCAACCTTTCTCAAAACAGTGTGATGTAGAGGATGCCATTTTTAGATTGAAAGAAAAAAGGAAGCTTGAGTTTACGCGTATCTAATGGCGCTGTTGCTTATCAAAGCATGCAAATTTATCTTTTCTTATTTTTAAGCTAAGAAAAAGTTAAGAACATAGCTGTATGTCGCAGTGGGAGATCCAAGAGAGTCAAGTGTATATTTTATTTTCCCCAAAATTCTCATCCTTTGGTTGAGTCTTGTCATTTAGTTTGTTAATTTAATTTTGCTGCAGTGTGTCAGAAGGGGGGGCTTGTTGTGTGACTGTGCAGGGGTCTTCAGATAAAGTGATAGTTCTTGCTTGAAATTTAATGCGTTCATGTACAGGTGTCATCTGACACCTCATTCATGGTGAGACTGAGTATTACCCTTTGCATAACTGGCTTAAAAAAGGTTTTGTTTATTGCCTGAATGTTATCTTGTTTGTCTTATTTTATCTTACTTCTCCACTTGCCTGTTGAATTAGACTTTCCTCTATGTTTTGTGATCAATCGATGTAACCTTGTATGCAAAACGTTTTTTATTCTGAGTAGGGAAGGACAAGGAAGCAGTCCTTCAGATCAAGAATAGATCAAGCAGATCAAGAATAGTAAGGTGCCTTTAACCTTTTATGCTGCAAACTGAGCTGCTGGCTTATTTCCTCTATTTTCATGTATGACATTTGGTTTGCATATGTATATGCAGAGTGCATGAAATCACGCTCAGGTCTGAGGCAGAGAATTTGTATTTTAGTGGTAGGACGTGATGTGGAGTGGTTTGTACTGGCATTGTTGCTTTTTTACAGTATGCCCTCGTACATTTTTTATTATTGTTTTTTTATTACATTTTTGGACTAAAAAGCTTTTTATCTTAAATGAAAAATCGTGCTACATAACATATTAAAATTCAAATCAATTTTCTTCTTGCCCAGTAACTTCTATATCTTAGTTCAGTATCTTTAATCTCTATGTTCTTAATTTAAGATTCTTCAAAAATACATTTATTTTTATTGATTCATGGCTATAATGTAATCAGGTTCAGTCTTTTGAGGTAACCTTTATATCACAAACCTGAGGCTCTGTGTGTAGACCAGAGGGTGATGAACGAGATAGATCTCTATCTTTCGGACCAGAATCTAAGCCTTTGCCAACAAGCAAATCAGCAGCTGTTGTCAGTCAGGTGAGCAGAGCTACTCTAGTTCATTGTAGAGCAGAAGACATGTTTTATTCTGTGTTCTCTTTGCCTCATTTAATTTATGTGGGTGCAAGTATTTTGGCCTTATTCCCTAAACCCTATTGTTTATCGTTTAAGCAGACATGGTGATAAAGAGGAAACAAGGCCGGTTACTTTCAAAAGGCTGACATTTGTTCAGCCAAGGTAGCTGCGATTCATCACTGAAACTGTTTTTGTGTGGCCTTTAAATCATCTTGCAAACCATTTATTTTTCTGCAGTGTCTTGCTCATTATAAAGATCACCATCATCTGCCTGGCATTGTAATTACAGTACCATAGTTTAAAAATAATTGCATGTGCCCTTTAAAATACAATCATGCCAAAGCTGAAAAACAATTGATATTATTTCCTGGAATGCTGTGTCCATTTGGCAATGTATTGTGTCAACTCTGATCTGTTCTTAACATTTAAAAGGTCAAATGCCTATCCTTTGCCTAGAAGTTCAAGTATTTATGCTGATCTGGTTTTAACGTGCTTTAACTTTCTGATCTGGTTTTGCAAATAATTTTAATCCAGGTCGGAGTTTTAGGAATGTTTAGATATATAAATGAATCTGTTACAATAACTATAATGTAGAATGTTTCTTATTAGATGTGTTAGTGGACTCCGGCCTGCATTGTTAGCAATCCTCAGAATGGCACTTACTGAAATAATGTAATGAAAGCTTCTGCTGCAAGTGGTTGTTCCCGGATATATACAGAATATTCATATCTTTAAATGGTTGGACCTGAGAGGCTTGGTATTTCAGGAAATGACATTCTAAAGTAACTGCTGAACCATTTCGCCTGTTATGCAAAGAACAATTGCAGGAGGGCAAAATCAGTTTGGGATTTTTCCGACTGGGCGTGAAGAACACTTCTTTCGACAGATCGAACGCAGTTGTGAGACGCTGTCTTAAGCCGCTGCCGAGCTCTGCTCTCTGATAGGTTAATGAGACATTTCAAACTTCTTCAGCAAATTCCCCATGGCTTTGGAAACTAACAAGAAGCGGGCTGTGCTTTGAGAAGGACCGTGGGTACTGTGACAAAGTAATTGCTGGCGGAGTGTGTTTAACTTGCAAATTCCACCAGTCCAGTGAGATACACCTCATTACTGTAAAACATACACGCATATATATATACACCTTCCCTTAGAGTCAGCTATACAGTATTTAACAATCAAGGATGCCTGAATGCAGTTCAGATTCATGAACGTGGATCATTGCTGACCGGTTCATCAGACCAGTTGTGTGTTGTCATGTCCTGTCCAAAGCTTGTGTTTCTAGATGGACTTTTTAGTCCGTTTCCACACTCTTACTGAATCGTAATGTGACAGCACAGGTACCGCTCCACCTTGTCCTAGATGAAGGATTCTATTGCGTCTGAAAGTGGGCTGATTTCTGAGTTCAGCATTGAGGTATTATGGTGTTTATATACAGCTTACAGTTCTACAAGGGCAATCCATTCTGAACTGATGTTAGTGATACATTTTTTTTATTGATATAGTACAAACAAATCGGGTAACTGTAATAGTCCCATACGTTCGTATTCTTTAAGATGAGTATGACACAGTTATCTCCTTCTGTTGTCTAATTCCAAGCATTTATCTTGGAGTGGTATTTTTAATGAGATGAGATTTTGCTAGAAATGTAATGCAATGTCAACCGTTATTTAGGCTGAGACAGCAAGTATGTAAAAAGTATGATAGTTTAAAACAACATGTTCCTAGCTACTCATTTATGTTTCTGTTTTAATGTTTTTTAAGAATTAGCGATGAGAGCATTCAATTAAAAGGCTACCGTTTGTTATAGCTGTTCTGGAAATGATAGAATTTGATCTCGTCTCCTAATGTCTACAGCAGCACTGAATTATTAGATCGTTAGCTTTGCTAATACAATATTTAATGTTCTGCTTGCCGAATTAAATCCTTTACAGTTACCTAGGCTACAGATTTATTCCACATCATCAAAAGCTTTGTTTTTGTTAGAGTCATTGTGCTCAGTATACAGCACTTCCTTCTTAGTCGCTAGCTTCTTAGACTGGATATTTATAACTCAGTTAGCAGAAGAACAATATTTACTGAGATTTCTATGAAATGGCTGCCAGAAAGATAAGGGAAGGAACACAGATACTTCTGAAAAAGACACTGCTATGAACTCCTCTCTGACGTCCATCTCTTTCAAAGTGCCTTAAATTTAGTGCTTGTTAACTTGTTGCTTGTTAAATTGTCACAAAAATTTCTACCAGTTTATAACTTCAAGAAGACCTTGAAGTCGTCACGACCCAGTTGTGTCTTTTAGCTTCTATGTCTTTACTCTGAAACTGAGCTTTCAATGTATTTACTTGGGCCTGTTAACTTATGATTTCATAAGCTTTATAAAAATGTAATTAATCAGGTTTATGTTAGTTATGGCTAATGTACAACTGGGATTAAAAAAAATACTTACCATTCTATTTGAGTAAAATAGCACAATGTTTAGTAGAGTAGTATATGTAGCAGACCTCTGTAATTAGTTGACTGTGAATTTCTAAACCTTGAAGAACATTCTATGTTTGAATCCACAGAGTTTTCTGAGGAGTCAAAGCTACTGACACTAACATTTTATAAGTGTTTTGTGCAGTTCTCAGTTTCTTCCTGATTTCTCTGAATTGTTTACTTTAGAAAAACCTCTTTCGGAGACGGTCAGGGCAGTTTTAAGAAGACATATTATTTTGTATTCTTCATGTAAAATAAAACTTGAAAAGGAAAAAATAAAATGTTTAGAAGATGAGGTGAAATGCTTACAATCTTCCTGCTGCAACTAATAAAGGAAATTCATCAAGAGATATTAAAATCTAGATGTGAATGTCATAAAAATATCTTAAGAACCACAGTCTTGAAACTTACTCATGAGACAAAGCCTTTTTCCTTAAGCTTAAAAACAATGTAGAAACAATCTGCTTCTGAACCCAAAGACATCAATAAGAAATTAAACATATTGAGATCTAAACATAGGATCTCCACAACCTCCTACATTTACATTACAGGATGAATTAGTTGAACAGTATCCTGCCATCCCATTGTCCCATTGAGACGAGTCTGCTGGACGGGCGAGGGTGTGTGAGGGTGCTGTAGCTCCCACAACTTGACCAGCACAGAGCCGTGCAGTCAGGCAGCCATGGGTCACTGCGAGTGGACTGCTGTAGTGACCAGACTCCCCCACTCAGACCACCTCCCTGGACCCTTGTTATCAGCAGGAATCAGTGCATTCTTCCACATGTCCGTGCCACACAAGCTGTCTTTCATTAGCAGCGCAGAACCTTGATTCGTTGCTAAGGAAGGCTTGGCTTTAGTGCTGGTGGTTAATGAACATGAACATCGGCGATACGCGTAAACAAAACAACCTGGTTTTCAAATAGTAGAACATCAAAATATTAACAGGATTGGTTTTAAAGGAATATAACCAAAAATTAAAACATCACATGGCTCCTGCACTGAATTGGTCCAGAGGAAGAAACCTTGCTTTGATGTTCTGAGTGCGGGCTGTCTTGTTTGACAAACGTGGGGTAGTGGCGGCTTTCTGGTCTGGATCCCTCTTCTCCCTCTCTCCTGAAAGTGGAGGCTTGCCCTGTTTGCTCTGTGTGATCAGATAAACCACTCGTGCGAAAGAGCACAGCAGACTCTCAGCTCATCACTCCTGCGTCTCATCTGCGCCGTCTAGTATGTGAATTGGGCGTTTTCAAAAGAGGTTTGTGAATCCTGGGTGATTACCTTACCATAAACCTGCCCAATTCTGTCTTCCCACACCATTTTCACACAGTGCCGGGCATGCGTTGTGTTCAGTGCATGTCCTTTAAGATTTTATAGTTGTTAGCACCCCTTATTTTTTCCTAACGTGTTTTCTAATTGCACTTGAACCTTTTTTGAATGAGGACCACAGTGTTGATGTTGGGTTGGACAGAAAAATTTGATTTCTTTTTGCGAAATGTTCAGGAAATACAAATCTGAAGTGGGACGGAGCTGTGAAACCTGTTTGCTGAAGCGGAGGGGTTAATCTCTGGGTGGGAGGCGGTCCGTGTCGTTGGTAAGAGGTGTGTGGTGTGACTGCAGGTGCTGAACCCCATGGGGTGGGATGCTTTTGGACTCCCAGCCGAAAATGCGGCTATAGAACGCGGACTTGACCCGGAGGAGTGGACTAAAAGGTAATTCAGGCTTTTCCTCACATTGGAACCCAGGAGGGATTAAAAAAGACAGTACAGTGAACCCACTATTATATGATAGATAATATATATATATACTATATGAATGCTTTCTGTATCTTTTGACAAATTATTTTAACAATTGCAATCAACACGGTCAATAAAAAGTGTTCCCGTGCCTTTTTTATACAAGCTCTTTATTTCACGTTCCAGAAATATCCTGTACAAGACTTGCTGAAGCTCACAAAACACAAACGACACCCATCATAAGCAACTGACCTACCCCCTATGGGGCATCACTGATATGCCTGATAATTTTCAGCCTGTGTGGTATTTAGTTTTATTATTTGTGCATTTCCCTGTAGTTGTCGGGAAAATCCGATATTTATGATTTTACAGAGAAAATGACCCTTCAGCAGGTTTGGTCAGTGATAGTGACGTCCGTTAAGCCAAAGATTACTGTAGTTGCTAAAGTGCAAAGTTTCATTGGTATTTGAGTGAAAATGGTTCTTGAACGTCTTTTGGTGTCATTCTTGAATATCACTCTGATGCAGTTACTTATCTTTCCTTATTCGCCGGCTGCTTTGGAAACGTCCTCTTCAGATTTTAACTCGCTGAAGAAACCTGTGGATGGGTAGGTGTTCTGTGAGCGCGTGGCTCAGCCCCTTGACTCCTAATTAAGCTGGTCGGTGGAGGCTGACGCTCTGCAGGAAAAGAGCTGAGCAGACAGACCCCGGTCTCGCCTGTGCCCCCTCAGTAACGGCTGGGGAGTGAGATGATTCCTTCCTTTGCCGTCCTGCGTTAATTCAGAGGCCAACGGCAGAGGGGGCACTGCACCTTCGTCAGTGCAGCAGCGCTGGGCCTGGGGGCACTCTCAGCCTGACAGCATTTCTCTCTCCAGGCCCAGCAGACAGTGAAGAACCCCACCGCCCTGCTCTTTCTGGAACCCGGGATTTTTAAAATCTCCTAGCAGCAAGAAAAACATCTTTATTAAACCCCAAACTGTCTAGTTTACTGTATGTGCAATGTCATTAGCACCCCAGACTTTATTGAAAGATTGGGAACTGTAAAGACTGTCAAGTCAAGAACTGTAAAGGATTTATTTATCACATAAACTGTTTCAAGTGAAGTAGCAGGAGCTTGGAGGGTCAAGACAAATTGGGGAAACTGCTGTTTTCTCTTTTCCAGTAATATTGAGCACATGAGGGAGCAGCTGGACAGTCTCGGGCTCTGTTTCGACTGGGACAGGGTGAGTGGAGACACCTTTTCAATCACACCTGCAGCCCCCCTGCCCACTTCCCTTAATCACGTTTGAAAGTGAGACGGCTATGTCTGAGAGGGTAGCATTCGGTAGGCTTAAGTCCCAAGAACAGTTTTGTGTGCTTTGTTTTCTTTGAGAGCTTCGCCATTTCTTGGCAGCCGATTCACCGCCGTCTACCCCGACTTGGTTCATAAATTAGTGCCATCATGATGTTATTTTACAGCATAATTTGTTTCAAATTCTAATTTTAACACTAATTTGACCATGTGTTGCATTTCCATTCCAGAGTCCTTCATAGGAGCTTACCTTTATTACGTGTATTCTAATATCAATATAATTGTAGTTAATTACCTGTTTAATTTTAGAATAACATTTTTCCCTTTAATTAGAAATTTTCCTGTGGTTACCTTCTCTCGCAAAAGGGATGAATTGAAGCTCTTGCCTTGCTTGGCACTGTCTGCAGTCTTAGCTGTTTGTGCTGCCATGGGAAGATGAAGGCCAACTATTTCCTGGCATTCATTGTGGGGAAAACCACTAAAACCACTGTCCCAAATAGAAAACGTTCTGATAATCACGATGGTTTTAAGCGCGTGTTAATTGTTTTGATGCAAATGTTACGCATGCGTTTAAAGTGTGCTACAGGCAACTGATCCATTTTTCTGCTCTGTTTATAAATTAATAAAACGTGCGAAGTGTTCTACATGGGTGAGTCTAGTTTGGTTTGGCCAGAGAGAGAATCACTGAATTGATCTGAAATACTGTAGTTGCTGAGCAGGACTCAGGAAAGTTGATACTTTTTCCAGCTCTCCTGAGATAAGAGAGATTTTCTGAAGTAAACGTGTCTCGGTGATTATACTGAACTTATAATTTTTTCTCCCACCTGTTCTGATTTATTGGTGTGATATCTAAATCCTAAGGGAACAAAGTGAAAATGGAAGCCCTTATCCCTCCTCTTTTGTATTTTTTACTGCTCCTAAAGGAAAACGTGTTGTTTAGTTCTTAAGTGAACTTCCGTCAGCAGGTGAACTCTCGGAGATACAAACCCTCTGCTCATTCTCTGTCTGTCTTTCTCCACAGGAAGTCACGACTTGCCAGCCTGATTACTATAAGTGGACTCAGTACCTGTTTGTCAAGCTGTATGAGGCAGGGCTGGCCTACCAGAAAGAGGTGAGTGACCCTGCTGTGTTATTAGTCTGTGTCAAAGTACTTCTGTTTACTTACAGCTGCAAGGATTAATTGGCAAGTTAATTGCCTAATTTCTTGCAGAAATTGGAAATTATACAATATTGTCATTATCATCGAAACCAAATCATTTAATTTCTATGAAATTAAGCCAATTTTTTGTTTCTGCCTTGTCCAAAAAAATAAACCACTCTCAGACATAGACATTGACAGTGTAAAAGCAGTGAGCTGTAAAGGTGGTGTTGGTTGTCTGTCACATTAAAGGCCTTCTTCTGAGACGAAGTGCATGAAATACTGTTGATGGTTAATACACCTTTATGGTGTCTGCGTAATGCTCAGGAGATGTTGACGCATGTCTCTGTGTCATCTGAGAAATCTGTTACACTGGGACAACTTTAAAGGTCCTGGTTGTATGATGTTCTGCCATGATATGGCAAATTGCCTCAGTTTACTTTGTGGTAAATTGCCACTAGAGAATTTTTCTTCCTTCGGTTACGCTGACATTTTTTTTGTCAGCACCTGGATGAATATATTTAAGTCAGTTTGAACAGAAGGGCTCAGAAAGGTGTGTTTATGTGTGTTTCTGAAATAAAGCCAGTCAGATGGAAAGCTTTCTTCCGCTTGATTACTTTAATTTATCATTAAAACATCAAGCTCTGACTGTTCAGGCATTCCGCTGACTAAAGTTTTGAATAAATCAAATACTTGTAATCCACTTGATTGTTGATATTCTGTTTTCGTATGATATTTTCCCAAATCATATTCAATAAAAGCTTAGTACTGCATACTTACAGGATGGGATGTAGTGCTTACCTGTTAAAGTCAGAATTTAAAAGTGTTGGATCCTACATATTAAAAAAACTGCTGCGGTTCTTTGATTCCAGGTTCCAGAAGGCAGAGTTAAGTGTTACGTAGGCCATGTGTACGTCTTCACCAGTTAAACTTCGCAGAAAAATTCATGTGAGATGTAACATTGGGTGTATAGAGAATATCCACTGATCTCTTCTCGTCACAGTCCCCCCTTCTGAGTGCCTCCAGCTTTATTTTAAGAGTCTCTCATTTTTGTACAAACTACATAAATATTGCATGCAAATCTTGACATGAACAGGCCCCATTCATTATTGAAGATTTGAGCTGCAGTTGGCAGCAAAGAGTGCTTCCAAAGTGCACCACGAAGCCCCTGACGAGGCTAAGTTCCTAAATTCTTCTTGTAAATTTTAGTTGCATATGCATTTTTAACTGTATGGTGACCTAGTGCGAGAGGTGTCGTCTCATCACTGGTTTATTCCAAAATAACATTTATTGAAACGGGTGGGAAAAATGCTTCCAGGTTAGACACACCTCGATTTGCCGACACGAGCAGCGAGATTCATTGGAACATAACGTCGACTGGCAAGATGTTATGTCCAAAAATACTGACCACAAACCCGAACCGAATGTTGTTGAGTTTGACTGTGTGGGAAGGGTGGATGGTTACAAGCACTTGTTGCAGCACTGCTGTGTGTTGGACTGATGACATGCCCCTGCCCCCCCCCCCCCCGCCCTGTGTCTTGCACAGGCCCTAGTGAACTGGGACCCTGTGGATCAGACGGTGCTGGCGGACGAGCAGGTGGATGAACACGGCCGCTCCTGGCGCTCGGGAGCCGTGGTGGAACAGAAGCTGCTGAAGCAGTGGTTCATCAAAACCACCAGCTACGCCAAGGTGGGTCAGAGCTCTCCGCGGATCGGAGCACAGGGGGCTGGCAGAGCACAGCCTGGCAGAGCTCGAGCAAAGCGGATCGCCTTGTCAGCCGCAGTGTTCAAGCAGACGTGTCTCTAATTGTACTTCCTTTCAGTTGTTTGTAGGTGTAAACATGCACTTGGTGTGCACACATGGCTGATTGCATGACATTTCGAGGGGGGTTAAGTGCCCACTGTTTGTCTGGTGTCAGTCAGAGCTGTTAAGGAAAGCTACAGTAGTCTGGTTTGGGGAGCAGAGTGGCGGAGCACAGATTTTGACCTGTCCTTTCCAGGGACCCATTAATCCTGAGTACTTCCCATAGGAGTGAGAACTCGTGGAGGTCAAAGAATGATTATACGGATCGAGATCAACCTTCATGGAATCGATATCTCAGTGACACCCTCTCATTAGACTCCATTGGAGAAATAAGGATTTTTCTTGACAGTGTGATCAAATAACAGATCTTTAACTGTAGTCTCCTGTGCTCGCATATTGATTATCACTCAGTGTCAGTACAAATTTGTTAATTGAGCATTGAATCCAATAGCATTTATTTCTTTTTTAACGCCTTTCTGTATGTAACCTGTGATTAAATTCATCTTTGTATATACTGTATATATACATTATAGATATATGAAGGTGCTGTGACTTATATTTTTTTCGAATTCTTCATGCAGGTTAAAACATTATTTATGAGTCAAGGCCGCATGACCGGCAAGGTTAGATTGAATTTGAAGCCAATGTGATCTGAGAAATTGTTTATTTACTACTGTTACTAGTAGTCTGCTGCATGAGTTCAGCTCAAATCCAAATGAAACAAACTCAAATGCAGTCAACTGTGACAGTGTACTAATTCTTGCCAGAACATCCTCCTCCTCTTAAAGTATTAACCTGCTGGGTCACTACCAGTGTCGCGCGAGCCCTGTTCTTTGCTGAATGTTCAGACATCCACTTGTGCAGTGTGCCAGTAACCACAGTAATTCTCTCAGTTCTGTCCCTCTCTCCGATTGTAAATATGAATGACAGAAGTCTTGTCAGCTTGCATTGACCAAAGCCATGACTCAGCTATTTCAAAGATTACAGTCCCTAAGAGTGAACCCCCTCCATACATGTTAGAAAAATAGTTTACTTTATTGTATTTACTTTTTTGTAAATTTGGTATAAATTGTGTTGGAGTTCAAAAACACATTGCGAACCATTTTCACATTATTTGCCTTTCCCTTTTATTGGTGTGGTAGAGGGTGATCATTTATCATAACCCTCAAGGTTTAACAATGTACAGTGAGAAATATGGCTAAATCAAAGCCTTATTGATTTCCTGACATGTATCCGTGGCATTAGTGCTTTGAGGTTCACACAGAATATTGCAAAATTAAGTGATTCAAGCAGTAAGGGCTTGTCATGTTAGTCTCTTTTGAGAGATCACTTGTAATTACGGTACTTTGTTTTTTGCACAACACCTGTTTTGATTGAACAATGCACAAATGATGGTTGCAGTTTGTATTTTGAATTTTAAAATATGAGAATATCTCTGCGTCAGTTAAAAGATGGGGATTCTTTGAGTACGTGCTGGGAAGACATTGTATTTATGACATAATTTAGGTTTTATTTCCATATCCGAGCATGAGAATATTCATGTAATTTAGCAGAACTCTTGTGCTGGCTTAAATTAATGCATGAGGGGTTTATTTCCATTTACCCCTGTTGAAATGTTCCAGGAGTGCAGTTACTTAATTACGTTAATTAACATTGTTCTTCATTCTTATGGTGTTCAATTATATAATAGGCTTAATGATGGTGGTGGTGTTGGATATTTTTAAAAGCAAAGATGTAAAAAAAAAAACTTACATTTAACTTTAACTTTAGCTGCACTGTTAGATTATCCAAAGTTTTGAAGGCAGATTTTCCCATTTGTCTTTAGTATTGCATTAACTCAAAGAGAAGAAAGGGTTCCTTAGATTGGAACCTAATTGAGAATACAGAAAAGAGCATAATTAGTGAAAATTAGCAAGCGTGAAGGAAAAGATACAGATGGAAAGGCTGAATGTTTCGTGTCTGTATAGACACCAACATCTTTCTGTGTTTAAAAGTCTGGCTTCTAAACCTGTGTATATGTAATGCTACAGGAAGGAACCAAAATATGATGGACATCAAGGGATAAGATTTCTTAGGAATTTGGCCCACCTTGCCTGTTTGGTAGTCGGTAGCTTAGCTAAGTCAAGCCTTTTCTGGAGAGAAGCTGAGGTATCAAGCTTAAGCGATGTCTGTAGTTTCAAACTTCCACAGCCCTTTAGTGAGGAATCGTTGGAGGAACTGGGATGGCTGAGCTGGAACCGAGTTTAAAGAGTAGGCGTGGAGGAGAGCTCCACCCCTGGTGGGGTTTCCCTCCCACTTCAGTCGACAGACTTGAGCCACAATCCACATCTTTTAGTCCCAAAAACACCCACAAAGACACATCCAGCTGTGGCATTTTACTCAAGCAGTCAGAGCACAACCTGAACTGCTCTGGGAACAAACAGGAATGCATGAGTTTTCCTCAATTCTGTTTTATTCATGAGAAGGCGGGATAAATATGTGGTGAATGATAATTCCATAGAGGGAGGATGGTTTTAATTGTGATTCAAGGATCCTCTGACATCTGTGTCATTTAGTTCCGTGATAGATGTGCTTCACCCGTTCTGTCATCATTGTTCAATTTGGTGGTGGTGTTACGGTTTAGAGTATCGATATTCAAAACTCCATTTCTGAAATGCTATGTCCGTCCTCTCCCATATGATACGTACTGATAAACTATTCAGATTGTCGGGAGATGCCTCATCTAAATATTTCCATTACAGCACTTCGGGCATGTCATTTATTTATGTGAAGCAGGAAGTTTGTAATTTGGGGCTTGTAGAGCCGTCTGTGAGCAGTGACAGGGGATTGCTGTTATTACCAGTTTAATGGAGTGGATTGTTCTGCACAGAATAGGCCTAATTGGATTAGAAAATCGAATTCACTGGGCTTTGCTGCTGAAGTGTTTATACGCAGTTGTTTGCGGTGTATTTGTATACAGAAGAAGTCGTGAGGATGCAGATGCTGGTAAAATCCACCAGCCCAGAGGAGAATGGCTCGACAGTTCGAGGTGACTGTACTGGTGCTTGCGTGCAGCAAGCTCCGCTGCAGTATACCGACAACTGGCTGTTGGTGGTTATGGTCTAGGTTAAAGATTCAAGATTGGATCGTTCTCGGTTTCAGATTTTTTAAGTCCAGTTTGTGATTTAAGGGCTCGTGACAGGCAGGTTGAGGGTTCGAGTCCCTGCTGCAGGCAGTGCTGCTGTACTGCAGTGGTTCCAGTCTGCCCAGCTGTGTCCCAGGGGGAGTCACGCGCTCACTAGCTGGCCTCATGCTACAGTACGCTTTACTCTTTGTGATTTATCAGGTTAGCTCAAGTCAGAATTAAGCCTGCGGAAGTGATCAGAATAACAATTAAAGGGATTAAGAAAGTTGGCAGCATGAAAGTGTGTTGCATTTAACATCAAAAATAAGACATGAAGATGGAAACCGAAGAATGTGACCTCTGACCAGATCATATCACACACCCCCTTCCCTTTCTCCTGACCGTGTTTGAGGACTGTGGTAGCAGAAATCACAATAATAATTCATTGCGTTTATGAAGCTCTTTTCATTACGAAGAATCTCAAAACCCTCTCTGTGCAGGTAGGGACCCCCGTCACCCGGCACTGAAGAGCAGCTCCTGCTGGGGCGACGCGGGGCAGCCCCACGGCACAGCGGGCCGGGGGGAGGAGAGAGAATCTGCTTCCCTGTCTGAATTAAGTGCCAGCTTTTTTGAAGGCCACACTGTACAAGCCCATAGCGTGTTAGTAGCTGGGGACACCTGGGTCCTCACCTCTGCTTTTCCTCTCATCCGCTTCGCCTGGACCTCGGTTTCATCTCTTACCTGACGGGCAGCACCTCCTGCAGCGCAGAGCCCCTGGCCACCGCTGGCGTTTGGAAATTCAGGTCCGAGGCGAAGGGCGCCACCTGCTGGTCTACCCCCAGCATTTACAGCTTCAGCCTCAGAGGTCTCTCTTCCCAGTCCTGACCGCACCCAGCCTAGCTTGCCTTCGGATGAGATCACACCACAAGGTGGTAACAGTGCTGCTGTTCAGAACTAGTCAACCTGCTGGTTACATTCTGCGCGGACTGCACCAACAGATTTCTTTGTGTACTTATTGGAGGTCCCAGTGCTAAAGACCAGGTGATCCTTGTTTATAATCTGTAATTTGCAGAGCTGATCTACTGTGATTTTTCATATTTCTTGTCTATGGCTAAAAGAGATAAGAGACTGTTGTCACAGAAAATCTCAGGCTGTGACGTCCGCGTGTCAGGGCATCAGTGACGTTTTCTCAGCTGGGAGCATTTCTTTTTGTCTGCCCTCTGCCGCTGCTCCTATTAAACAGTGTTTTGTTAAGGGCGAATCGAGCCTTTGGATCACAGAATGTGAAAAACGCAGTTCCATTAACACCACAAGTTAGTGGGAAAAAAAGAGGAGACGTAGGTATTGCTCTGAGTCTGTAAGCACATCTGAAAGAGGCTGTCACTGATGTGTCAGAGCCCTGTGAGAGGGAGGCTGGCGTACTGCCCCCACAGACACAGAAGCTGCCCTAGGCCTCAGTCGCAGATCATTTCAGCATACTCACGGTGTAATTGGACAAATGAGTACCAACGCCAGACATACAGTAGCTGTATCTTTACTATAGATTAACCTTGCACCACCAAAAATGCCAGCTGATGCAGAAAACTTAGTCTTAGCAGCTGACGAAAGGGAAAATGATGACAGCCATTGGTACAAAAACATTTTGTTTAGGTGTTAAAATGTTTTCTTTTTTTCTCAGAGGGCTAGCTGAGAAAAAAAAAGAAAAAGTACGGTACGCCACAAAATGTGCTTTACTTTTTAACAGCTTCCTCCATGATTTAGAACTGTGAACTCATCACATCTTGAGGAAAACCAAAAAGAAGTGGTTTGAATTCCACTCTGGTGTTGTGCACATGGGCTGACCTAAAGTTTCCCCTTAACTCAGTGATGGGGGCAGTTTCTCATCTGTATAAATGTGTAGCAGGGTGCGCATTATGGTACACAGTAGTTGTCTCTCTCTGGTGGTTGTTCCTGTTCCTGAATGTGACTCCACATTGATGTGAAATTTGTTTGGGTGAGACGGGCGGTAAAGGAGAAAAGGTATTATGAAGTCAAACACTGGTGTGGTCCAAAAATTCCCCCAAAAAGTCGATTGAAAACATGAAATTCAGAAGTATGTGAAAAGAATGTGACCAAATTAAAATATAAAGTCAGGAAGCATTGCTCTCATAGAAACTGCTCTCAAAAAATGTTATGAAAAACCAGGAAACACATACAGTGACATGAGTAAACGCTGTCCTAAATGGTAACCGTCTAACTGTGCTCAGGTAGTTTTTTCAGAATTGTTCAGCATAATAAATGAACTCCAGAATGTAATTGTATAATTATAAAATAATGGAATTGAAACAATAGGACATCCAGATCAGTACAATATTTTATATAAGCTCTTTGGGTTTGTACAAGACTTTTAAGTTCTGCACAGTATGTATTGTTCATTCACATCCACACTGCCCCACACAGCTGACTCGCAGGCCTGTCTAAATGTGATCGTTTTAGGTTCGAATGGTGGCCTTTTCTTTTGGTTTACCATCTAAAGAGGTCACTTAAATGCTACATTTCCTAAGCTTCAAATGCTGAGCTGTGTCCTCGGAGCTGGTGGGAAACAGGCTAAAAAAGGAATTAGTAGAGGTTTTTCAGCAAGGAATTAACCTCTGCTTGTTTCTATACATTTCCAATCACGTGTTTGATTAGTAGTTTGATCCCTACAGGTACAAGTTTTGTTTTTATTTTCAAACTACTCCTTATTTCTATAGTAGTAAAACAGTAGATTTTTTTTTATTCTGGTTGCTGTCATTTATGTTCCCAAACAGCCACGCCTGCTGCATTTCTCCCCAAATAAACCACTTGAGTATCGCTAGAAACAAAGGACTTTGAGCAACAGAAAACAGCAGCTTGTTGAAAATGGGATTGACCGCTAAGCTTGTCTAAAGTTGTTATTAAGTATTAAACGGTGTTTAATCAGAAGAGACATCTGAGAAATTTTCAAAATTGGGCATGAAGTCGCAACACCTTCCAGGCAAGCAGCACCGTCATGCTTTCTGGTCCTTGTTAAGTTGAGCCCTCATCTGTATGCAGCCACAGCGTCAATGTTGGAGGAATTGGCTCTCCTTGTGTTGGTGCTATTGGGTTCACACACCATAAGGAGGGATCTCATGCCAGAAGGGGTAATGGAATGTGATGGAGAGAGACAGAGATATCAAATGGTGTTTTCAGCTTTTCAGAACAGCTCAATTCAGGGAGGAGATCACAGCTGCTTGCTCCCCAGGATTTCATGCTGTCGTTATTGTACACGCGCTTGTAAATGAAGTTCAGGAGTTCGTTGGATAGACTGAAACCAGGATCTGTCACGCATTTGTTATGTGTTGACAGACTTCATTTCGTTAAGCTTTTTTTGGGGGGGGGGGGGATAGATTCCAGCTGCCGGTTTCGGCTTTGCTCCCATAAAACTTTTTAACATCTTATTGCGTATCGAGATCTTACTTCTGTTGCTTCCTTAGGGTTGTGTTTTTATCCAGATCCCCCTCTGGTGTCTCCACAAGAGCCTAATGGAGGAACTGCTGGCTGCTATAATTTGTTTTCTCCAGGCAATTAGTAGATTTTGTTGTTGTGTGCTAGAAGTATGGTGTGAAAGTGATGTGTACTTTTTTCCTGTGTTTTTGTCTTATTTTGGCAGATTGCACCCACAGCAATCTGAAGGCCTGAGTGCGCTTATGCTTTAGCTTGAGACGAAGAGCCCAGTTTGTGGGAATTACACTCACTGCAGCTGAGACAATATACTATAATATCTGTGTGTGAAAGTGTGAATCAAAACCTCGTCAAAAACATTAGCCAGCCAAGCTAAACTGGCATGCCGGCTAACACAGTGACGTTACAGAGACTGAGACTTTAAAGATGCGGAGACTGTGTCGATCTGGAGCCTGACCTTTCACAGTTCGCCCTGTTTGGTTTGAATCGTTCAGACAGGTCCTTCAGATTTTTTTGTAGCTACGGTTGTGATGCACGAAGTCCAAGTGGTACGTACTGCTCACCCCAACGGAGAACGCGTTCTCTCCCTTCCGAACGTATTCTTTATCGAGTAATGTCTGACGGAGAGGAATGTGATGTCTCTCTGTTGTGTTCAACAGCCTCTTCTGGACGCGCTGGCTGAGCTTCCCGAGTGGTATGGTGTCAAAGCAATGCAAGCCAATTGGATTGGGGACTGCACAGGATGCTACTTTGATTTCCGATTAAAGGTAGGGTTTCACCATTACCTTTTAAATTCATTTTGCATTCATCTTTAGCCTTCCAAGGGGTGAAAGCCTGCAGTGGATTTTTTTTTTCTTTCTCCTTTTGAACCCTTTGCGTTTCCAGACCCTGTAGTGTTTGGCCACACACTAGAACAGGACAGATGAGCCATCACGATTGTGACATGAACTGTGCGTCCACCAAGCTGGCCCGCTGACAACCCGTGTTCAAAACCTCTGTCAGAATCATCTTAGGAATCGCGGCACTGATTGAATTGGAACTTGGCAAGTTTTGGCGGTCAGAGCCGCTTATCTTTTAGAAAAAAAATGGCACCCAAAAAATTGCACAACGGGTCATAAATTGTTATGCAGAGAAACACTGCCAGTCATGCAGACTGCTCCTACAGTACACACTTATTCCTATATGAACGATACCAACAAGCTCTGTTAAAATAGGATTCCTAAACCAAAATGGCTGCCTCATCACCATGTTGTAAGGCAGCCAAATAGATTTCATTCTGTTCCTCACATAGAGCAGGGACACCTTTATGCCCACAACGCATCAGGTAATGAACTCTGAAATGTTCCCCGTATTATTGACTGCTGTTCTTCAAAAACTACTTTAACGGTGGGCTCCAGACTTTGAGAAGTAAGAGCACCGATTTGAACAATACTCAGATTTTCCGGCTGCCATTTTGATATTAATCCCATATCTGTCCCTTCCTCTCAACTGGCCTTATGCAAAAACTGTTCGGCCTATTAGCTACAAACTTGGTAGGTGTCGTTTATGTGACAGTGCAGCTCATACAGCTTTTAGCCACGGTGCCTTCTTTTATTCGATTATTTCTCCTTTCTGGTCAATTAATTAATCGATTAAAACTGCTACCCGTTTAGAATTGAACTCTATTTGCTTCATATTTGATTTATTAAATGCTGCCCTCTAGTGCCTTCTACTTTGTGTACATTACGTTCTGTTCACATCATAAAATTATAGAAGTTTTGGCTTAGTAAATTCAAGAATCACCTGATTATGGGATTAATAATAATATACAGTAGATGATCGATTATTTAGCGACCATAAATCTGGCTTCCAACATTGTTCGATAGTCATTGGCCTGATCCAGTTAAAGTACATCACACAGTATCTAAAAACAATATATTATTTCTCATTAAACAGGTAATGCACTAATTATAACGTGATGTACTTTTTATTAAACAGGCTAAAGTAACGTGTCCACAATAGCACTGCTATTAACTGTAAATATGAGTCTGTTTGTGTTTTAAGTCCATGTTTTATAACATATATGTACAGTAAACAAATTCAAGACACTTAAACATAAACACAACTCTGTAAGCAGTCCTTAGTGACTATAAATCAGAAATAACATGATAAAAACAGCAACTTCAGGATATTTGATACTTTTTACCAAATACAGACAAAACGTCTTTTGTTTTGGATACAAATCAAGAAACAAATGTTCTATTAACTGTATAAAAATGCCTGTTTCCAGTGGTTTAAATCTGATGATACATGTGGCACCTGTTTTTCTGTGTATACCACTGACCAGCACAGGTCTTGGGGAAAATATATTGGACTTTGTTCAGAGGACTTTAGGTAGATATGAGTCCCAAGGTTGCTGTGTATAATTAATTTTTGTCTGATTCTAACAGAACAGTAAAAAAATATTTTAAATGCAAAAAACAACCGGTTTAGTCATATGTACCGCCTGCTTGCTGCAGATTCTCCAACAGGAGCTGTGCAAGTGCTCGTGGTTCCTGGTTTCCAGCTCTGTCTCATGACGCCTCATGTCTCACTGTGCCCTACTTTCTGCTCCGTCAAGATGCGAGCCAGATAAAGGTCACTGTCTAATGGAGGCACAGAGATTGTGTCCTGTTTTATTATCCTTGTAGACGCTCTTGTAGTGCTGGGGGTTGTATGATTATTGTAGTCAGGGGATTGCTGCACCAGCTGTTGGCTGTCTGACGTCTCCTGTCGCTACCAGCAAAACATTTTTCCCCCCCAGACTGAGCTGTTCGGCAAAAAAGCAAATTGCAGTGCTTGGCAAAAGGATTTTTGATTTTAGTTCTTTGATTTTTGCCTACTGTGATTCAAGTATGTCTAGGGTTATAGTAGTATGAGTAAGTAACAATGATGGGGGGCTGAATGTAGAAATTTGAAGCCCACTCCCGCAGCTTTTGTCCAGAGCTACTGTAGAAAATCCACACTCTCAGGTAGGTTCGTTTATGAGAAAGGTGCCGTGAGTTTATTGTGTTTGCATACAGGAGTTGATCAGCCACAGGTGCAACAGGCAATTAAAAAGTCCCAGCTGGAACTTTTCCCATTTATATAGACACGCAGTTACAAAAACAAGCACAAAAAGGAATAGTTAACATATTTGTGCAGTAAAGCATGAAGCAAAGATATCGCAGGACAAAGACAGCTTATTTACCGCTCCTTGAACTTTATTTTTAAGTCCAGCGCAATTTCAGTGCTGCATAACCTTATCTATTGCTCCTGTTACTTCTCAGGCAGTTTTTCTGCCCAGGAAGCTAAGAGCTACAATGTGCTCTTAACCCTTTCGTTCACTGCACAGGTTGGTGTTCAGAGGGCTGTGTGATAGCAGTCCTCTAAGAACACTGCAGGACACCTAGCAACATCAAGGAAACCCCTTCAAAGCTCAGAGTAACTACTGTAGCAGCCAGCTTTACAATTAATAAGGAAGAGCTGGCTCGTGCCATGAAAGAAAAGTAGGTTTTTCAGTTTGCAGTCTCTCTTCTTCTGAGATGACTTGCTGTTCGCTCATAATGTTAAAGGAAAAATTAACATTTACTGGTTTTACAGTTGTACCAGTTCAACTGAAGAGTGGTGGGCTGTTGTATTAAAATTAAAATTAGGTGGTGTAAGACATTTTATTTAAGTGGGTCTGTAAAAATGTCTAAGCTAATTTTATCTTATATACAATAAATAAACTCGTAGCAGAAAGAGGTGTTTTATATTTTATACATAATATGAGTTTTTAAAAAAACGATTAATAAAGTAGCATTTGGACCAGGTTAGTGTGTGCTATCCAGTGATCATGCTGAAAAATGTCTGTGCTTATATTTCAACCTGCTTTCAAGTTCTGTCTAAACCACGTCTCACTATAAGCAGTTTTAGAAAACTGATAAATTGGAAACATGAAGCGACTTGCCTATGTGGAGGAATATTAAGACTAATGAGGAACATAGTCCTCTGTTGAGCTGCTGTGAGGATTTAAATTGGCATATATGAGCATAATTAATAACTGTAGATGTACATCAGAAGATTATCTTGAGTATGTTTTTGTTGAAACCAATTTCCGTGAAAGTTACGTGGTATCATTTTTTAAAATTTTAATTGAGTGTTGACATGATTTCGGGATCATTAGCCACAGTCCTTATAATTTATTTTTGAAGACTGAAGTGTTACATTTGAGCAATTTAAAGGGCCTATTATAGGCACAGCTGTAAACAGTGATTCACGTTTATTCATTTAAAAAAAAAGACTAATCCAATTCCTTGACCTGTCACTTCATTTCACTTCCACTCATCACAGCGACACTTTATTGTCTCAAGGTTATTATATTGTTTGTGTTTATGTAAATCCAGCTATTTTTCCCAAATTAGTTAGGCATAATTGATTAGCTGACAGGGTTTCAAACTACAGTTAATCATGGATGCTAAGTGACACCTAGTAAGCACCATAGGAGGCCCTCGTTACATGTTTCCCAGCAGTATGGCTGGTGCTGTCTTGGCGTGGCTCTGTGGCTCTGAAGCTCACCCTGTTCCCAGGTGGATGGAGAGGAGACAGGCGAGAAGCTGGCCGCCTACACCTCCACACCTGAGGCCGTGTACGGAGCCGCCTTCCTCTCCATCCTGCCCTCTCACCGCCTGCTTCACGGCTCGAGCCCTGTGAGGCCTGCCCTCCAGGCGGCACACGTGCCAGGGGAAGGTGAGTGGAATGCTGATGGCGCCGCGTGCTTTTCTCTCCCACGACCGCATCTCTCTCTCAGCTCCATACACTGTAAATTCCACACAAACACGCGCATTTTAGTCAGAAAAATGAAAAGGAATCTGAGCAGTTGGGCGAGCTGATATTTACATGGTCTCTTGTCATTCACCACCGGTTACTATGGGAATGAATTGGACAGGAGTCTTGCACCACCTGGAGACGATTGTCCACCATGCCCGCCTGAGGTGGTGCGAGACTCCTGTTGATTTAATTCCCACGGTAACCGGCGCTGAACGACAGGTGGTCCTGCCTCTCATTGACAGTGACGAGCATGACAAAAACTTTCGAAAATCGACCTGCAAGTTGCTGGGTTCCTGAAAGAGAAAACAATACTCAGTTGATGGTGCTCTTGGAATAGTCAAAGGCCGTTCATAAATTGAAATGAAAACATAGTAGAAATGTATCTGTTTTGTGGTTGGAGGTCCAAAGGAAAGACCTATGTAGTTCACCATTGTTCATCATTATCACAGAAGATCTTTATGATCTCCTTTTTCTCGAGTAATCTGTGTGTATTCACCCTTCATTTCCAATATTAAAATAGCCAAAAGTTAATCCAGGAGTGAAAGTAATGTCGAATTCTGTTTTACTCTTTCAGTTTCACTGTGTAGTCAAATAATGGGCTAGATGTGATGTAATGATCCATTCCATCTCTGAGTCTAGTGACCCATTTTCCTTTATTCAGACAGCTTGCTTAATTTATTTCCCCATGGAGTAATAAGCACCTTTATGTGTTTGACATTTTGCTTATTAAAACTGCCCTTATTTACCAAAGTGGAGCACGGCTACAGGATTATTGCCGATTATATATCCACAAACCTCTTTAAACCTTTATTTATTAGCAAACTGGATAAAAAAGTATGTCCCCTCATGATCTAAAGGCGGTGAGACCCGAAGTATTAAAAAGACAAAACTACCCTGTGAATTCAGATGTTTATTTGATGCGAGTCAACGCATAATCCTTTCTGTAGAACAAGTGAAAGGGCTTGCCTGACAGACGACACTGGGGCCGGAGAAGTGAGTCCCTGCTCACTGGTTACAGAATTCTGCCTCCATTTACAGCAAAATGATTTCATTTTACCGCAGCCTTCAGACAGCTCTGTCGGCCTCAGCTGTGATTACAAAGCAGAGACTTGAGCCTAGTGAAGGACAACATCCTCTGCTGCATTTATTTTCACTTCAGCTACTTCAGCTCTCCGTTGCGTCGGTGTTTTCTTGCTGCCTTTGTGTGTTTTAATTAGGAGTCCTGTGGGGCTCTTTCAAATGTGTGATCCTTCATAATGAAGAATGGGGGATGGTTACACAAATTAATGAAAAAGGAGCCACAGACTTGCTCTGTTTTTGTGTGTGTGTGTTTTTGTCTGAGTTGTAATTCGTGATCCCTGCAGACTGCCTGACTGCAATCACTGCAGTGAATCTGTTCACTGGTCAGGAGATCCCCCTTGTTATCTCCGCTAAGCCAGAGTTCGAAGGTCACCTGGATACCATCATAGGTAAGGAGGCGATTGATCCTATTGGTTTAATGTACTTCAGGCCCAGATTCTGTACCAGACTTTTAATAAATGAAAGGCACTTCTCTTGTTTCTGGGGCTAAGAGTACACTGTGTCTTTTAGGGCTTTTCTCTCATAGTTAAATAAACTCTGCTTTAGTGTTTAAATGAGCATACAATTGTTCTCTTATGGCAATAAGGGATCTTGTATCCCTTCAAGTACTTTTACGATGTAAAGACAGAACCTGTTAATTAATAACTATTAATAACCTAATAATTAATAACTGTAGATGTACATCAGAAGATTATCTTGAGTATGTTTTTGTTGAAACCAATTTCCGTGAAAGGTACGTGGTATCATTTTAAAAAATTTTAATTGAGTGTTGACATGATTTCAGGATCATTAGCCACAGTCCTTATAATTTATTTTTGAAGACTGAAATATTAAATTTGAGCAATTTAAAGGGCCTATTATAGGCACAGCTGTAAACAGTGATTCACGTTTATTCATTTAAAAAAAAGACTAATCCAATTCCTTGACCTGTCACTTCAGTTCACTTCAACTTTTCTCTCAGTTAAAAAAAACTCTGCTTTAGTGTTTAAACTAGCACAAAATTGTTCTCTTATGGCAATAAGGGATCTTGTATCCCTTCAAGTACTTTTACGATGTAAAGACAGAACCTGTTGTCTCATTATAACCTGTTGACCCTGACAAGGTGGAATTTCATTAGCAGCTTTCTACGAAATTCCTTGAGGGGCCTGCTTTGCATTCGTGCAGTCTGTTCATTCAGATCAAGAACGAGAGAATGTAAGCAAAAAATCAGAAATTCTTTTGTATTTGACGAGGCAGGTCTGTCTGACTCGGCACATTGGTCAGACGAAAGCCCTGTAGCTGGGCTTAATGTGAAAGGTGTGGAATGTCCTTGTTGGGTTTGGTGCTGTGGTTTGTATTTTCGGTCTGGGGCACCTCATTCCACTTGAACGTGAGTCGATTGTTGGGGAGCGTTTCGTCCTGGTGGCTAAAACAGAAGAGTTCAGCTGTTGTATCGGGAGTATTCCTCAGAGATGAAGGTTGCGCAGGCTCTGTCCCTGTTCACCAGCTGCCCATCTGTTCCCTCTCTGTCCTGGCAG
The DNA here is from genome assembly GCF_055471065.1 of Atractosteus spatula. Taxonomy (NCBI): domain Eukaryota; kingdom Metazoa; phylum Chordata; class Actinopteri; order Semionotiformes; family Lepisosteidae; genus Atractosteus; species Atractosteus spatula. The sequence goes on along the minus strand of NC_142717.1, from coordinate 2,352,296 downwards.
GCATTCCTGACACCAGTGTGGAGGACTCGGCAGTGGCCAGGGCTCTGGGACTGACCGCTGTCACTGTGCTGCAGACACGGCCGGACGGCACACAGACGCTGCTTCACTCTGGGGAGGTCCGTGTGTTTCAGAGCCCGCACCGCCTCTCTCGTTACCCCAAGTCCGCTTAACAGGGGCACGTGGGAAATCCCTGGACGTTTCGAGTAAAACTGTCCCCTTCTGCTCTTTCCCCCCAAGAAGCTGTGTTTTAGCTTAGGGGATGAATAACAAAGAAAAACATTCAACAAAGCAAACGGAACCAATTAAATCAAACCTGTAGAATCTAAAGCAAACCGTTTCAGGAAACAAAGAGGATAGATGTGGAATCGGTACCCATGGCAACAGTTTGGATATATACTTGTTGAAGCCAAGAAGAAATTAATTCCAGGAATAAGTAATTCAAAAGCTAGAGAGTAGTGGCCAAAATAGTTACGCGTAAGGTTAGAAACAAGTGGAGTCCCTTTGACCCATGTAGCCTGTTTGGTTGCAGTAGCTGATTGATCCAAGACAGATGTTTCCTGAAAGACCTTGTAACTTATGCTGTGGTTATTCTAATTACTCCGAATTTTTAAATAACATCTGACGTACAGTAAGGTGATTCATAAGATTAGCTCTCTGATCAGATCACTTCCCCCCCCCCCTCTTTTGAATCCAGCCTAATCAAATGCACAATTCAATTCATTGGTCTTCTAAAAAGCTACAAAGAAAACAGAGAAAGCATTTTTATTATAATTTATTATATACGTATTTAATGATTTCCGATCATTTAGAATTATTTTAAAGCATTAGTTGCAAAACTAGAAGATGAATTGTGTGCTCTACAGAACTGGGTGAATAAGCGAGGCAGTGTACGGAACCTTTAATCTCCTGTCGGGTTAATCTGATAATGTGTACAGAAATGATGGTTTTACGTAGCTTGACTGGGCTATCATCCCATCAGTCTGGTTCAGCATCGTGCTGCTGTTTTGATCCAGGTGAACCAGACACAGGCTCGTGAAGGTAAGTGTCAGGTCTCAGTTTGCTGTGGAATACTGTATATATATATACTAGCCATGTAGTGTATTTTCTGTAAAAGGCAATAAAACATTTCACTGAATCTGTGAAACTAGTGTCCTGCTAGTTCAAACACATTACGACACCAAATGCACCGAGTGAAGCAGGTAGTTAGAAACTCTTCATTTTGCCTTAATAAAGGCCTCTGAATTATTTAAGCTTTCCCTATGCAAAAGCATAAAACCAATCGAAGAATTAATGTGGATCAATGAAAGGTTTTATTGAAGTCATTTCTAGAAATTCATTAAGTGTTCCTGTTCCTGTTGCGGTGTGTGGTTTGTTTTACTGATTCTTTTGTGGCCCTGGGAAGAAATGAGTGCAGGGGGAAATCTCAGGCTCGTGGTTTCTAGCTGCTCTGCAGTTATGAAGGAGGGGAGAGCTTATTAATGTCTTCTCGTTTGAAACAGCAATAACGCCTGTCACAGTTACTATTACCGCTTGTCTTGGTAATGAGAGTGCAGGTTTACTCTTGGGGCAACACTTCCCTTGAGGTTTTGGAGCCAAGTGGTTTTGTACGCCGCTCACAAGGAGAGCACAGAATGCAATCACACAAAAAGCACTGTAGGTTCATGATAAATTCACCAGACAATGCTGAAGAAGTGTCGTTTTGCTTTCCCTTTCCACCAAAAACTGCTATAATCTGTGATAAACCTGTTCCCCTCTAGTTCACAGGCCTCAACACAGCTGATGCCTTCAGCGCCATTACACAGCGGGCTAGAGAGCGGTGTGTTGGCGGCCACCTCAGCAGTTCCAAGCTCAGGGATTGGCTGATCTCTCGTCAGCGGTACTGGGGCACGCCCATTCCCATCATCCACTGCCAGTCCTGCGGGCCAGTGCCTGTGCCGGCGGAGGAGCTGCCCGTCCTGCTGCCCAAGCTGAGCTCCCTCACTGGCAGGGGAGCCTCTCCTCTGGAGTCGGACTCGCAGTGGGTCCACTGCCGCTGCCCGCAGTGAGTACCTGCTCATCTCCGCTCAGCTCCCTTGAAGAACAAGCCGCGCTACGTCTCGAGCAGCTTTCCTGGGTTTGGGTTTGGGTTTCCGGACCAGTTGCACTGTGGTCCCTCGGGTGACGTCACCTCGGTAGCTATTGTTGTACTGTACCTTCACGATGAGAATCTAAAAGAACGACTTAATCTGTCGCTTGGTTTTGCAAGCAGCTGTTTTTTTGTTTCTTTGGGGCACAGGAAGGAGTTCTGAAGCATGTGTATCAGTCCTTTCGCTGTAGAAAATCCAAAGTTCGTACCGCAGGTGGAACATACTGTTTTTTTTCCTTTGGTGGTTGAGGGGAGATGTGGGTTAATGTGAAGAACATTCACTCCAGCATCTCTGGGGATGTCAGGCTCTAGAGGCAGAGTCTCCTGGGAGGCCAGGCTGGCAGCCACTCGCAGCGCACAGCACCAGGAAGTCTCTGGAGCATGATATTGAATCTGCCTGGTTTCCAGGAGCAGATAATTTGTGTAGTAATCAGTCTTTGATTTGTGATGCATCATCGGCTGTAACGATGACTACCTTTGCCCTGCAGGTCTCCTCTTACTGTTTTGGAAGACTGAAACATGGGCACATTAGGATGGTAACCAGGAGTAAGAGTTGCCACATACTAATCTTTCTTGTTTTTATAGTACCCCGCTGTAAAAGATCACTTGGTTAGTTGCTTACTGGCTCTAAAACGTACATCTCTGTCTGAGACTCTTCTCCAAAATTCACAGTTACAGTTCTGTCCATCACCCGCTTGGTCAGTCAGTTCCTTCCTTCCCTCTATAACTCTGGTTCAGTTGCAGAATACAGCATCTGCTGTCTCACTCCAGAAAGCAGATGTTGACTGACCCACTGAGCCTCTGCTTCCTAGTTTTTAAACTGTCACCTGATCAGTTGGTGAAAGACAGCATGTCATTCCCCACAGCTACTGTACCTGGGAAATGCATTTCACGGAACAGCTGTTAACTTTTTCTAACCTACCACCTTCTCACGTTTGGAGTCCATCAGAGATGGCAGGGATACAGAAAAAATAAGTCTGTTTTCCCTCTTTGTCCAAGAACTGGAAGAGTTCAGTTCTCCTGAACTGGCTGAGTTTAGCCACACTGCTTGCTACTGTAGTTTGGGACTTCAGTGTTCGGATATCGGAGTTTTAGCAATTGATCTTGAAACGGAACAAAATGACCCAGAAAGATACTGAATGCTTGCGCAGTAAAGCTGAAAAGGTGGTCCAGCTGGAAGATTTTTTCATGAGGTAATAATGTCCTTGCAGTGTTGGCCAGAGGAAACGGAGCATGTGAGACTTGCCATGCTCTTGAGAAGGGCAGGTCCTGTGTGGTTTCCAAATCTGGCCCAGCAAGACTTCAGATGAAAAGACCTTGCCAGATATATTTCACAATTGCTCTTCTGGAGTCTGTGACATGCCCTAGGTATACAGTATATTTTCAGATTTCTTTGCTACACCTGATAGACAGTTCCTTCAGCTTTCTGACATCCAGATGTATTCATTTGGCTGTGGGTTCTGTGCTGCATTTGCATTTTATATGATGCAGTCCAGTGACAGTCAAGGTAGCGACATGCCTGTACAGGAGTGAGAAGTGGGTGGTCCGTTCTGGTTTAGTCCATGTCACTTAATGTCATCTATACTGTAGGACAGCTTAAAAACAGATATATAGGAATATGTCAGTGTGGCACTCTTTTGTGTGCTGTTATTTCTCATTAGGACCTGAGACCTTTGGAATCTTGAGTTAAACAAGTAAAAATAATTTTAACTTTCCTTTCTCAATTTTCCAATGCTGCTGGTTGAATACTTTTGTCATGGTACTGAGATTTATTCCCCTATACATGCGATCAAAGCAAACAATTTTAATAATATTTTGACCGGGTACTGGGATAGATTGCATGCTGGAATTTTAAAATTCATATGCTAAGGGAATCAACTGCATATTAAAGTTTCAATTCTGCAGTATGACAAAGATCTGTGGGAGGCCTGACTGCCAAATGTCGATGCTATTTCTACTCCTTTGTTTTGCGTGCGCTTCTTGGTTAAATCCTGGAACTTCTGTATCTTGGCATCAGCTTGAAGAAACCCAATCTCTCTGTATAGACTTCAGGGTTTAATTTATATTAGTGATCCCCTTAGACACTGTAGATTGCATCTTCGTGCTATAATTACATCCTTAATTATAATTTGGCATTTAGTAGAAAGATTAATCAAAATCATGGAACACATCGCATGTCCACTCTTCTTATTTCCATAATCATGAACTCCTTACAGGTGTTTCTGCAATTTGGAGGCATAAAGAGATTCATATTCAAGCACATATTTTTTTTAATGAGATCGTCTTCGCTCTTTCCAGGACTTGAAGTGTCGGTTTTAGCTTCCTGGGTCCTGTTTCGTTGTTGCATCCCTGCGTCTCTGTTTTGCGGTGCATGCTTGTGGTGTTCCCCCCGGGGACGTGGTTGTCTACACATAACGCGTGATCTATTGCATTTCAGGGGCAAAACAACGGAATTTGCTTCTATATTTATGTGTAAATCACTTTTCTTTCCTCACAAAGTGTCCTTTTTTTAGAAGCTAATCCCTTGTGTGTACAGTATGTCTCAGAAGAAGAAGGTGCCACCAGCAGCGGGAGATGGGAATATGCTGTTATGTGTACCTGTACTGTTCTGTGCTTGTTTAAAGCTAATAGCATAACACACATGGTTCACGCACAGAAAATCAATCTTGCTCGTCTATCATTGGAAAGACAGATGTGGCATAATTTCTCCACTGAGATGCTATAAATGCTTTAAAATGTTTTTCTGATGTGAAATAAACCAGTTCCATACAGGTTAAAACGTTTAACAATTTTGTCTAGATATTTATGGATGTCTGAATAAGTGCAAAGTGTAGGATTCAACATTTGCTAGAATTGTTTTGTTGGAATAGAACATTGATAGTCATCCCTTACTTAACAAGCTATTTAAGGCTCCTACAATAGTGTCAGAGACAGACACTGCATTTAACTGCTGGTTTTTCATCAGTTAGTCCCAGTGCTGGATGTTCCTGTTTTATAGCAGCAACTGCAGTGTATTAACCTTGGGGTTATTAGAATTGTTTTTTGTATTTTATAAAATATCAGCTTTGTCGTAGTGGCAACAGCATAGTAGGTTATTCCTGCTATCTGGCGTTACTGAAAGAAATGAGTGCTGGGAGAGCAATTCACTAAAAAACAATTCAGTGCTCAGTGGCCTGTGACTGTCGATCAATGTAGAACTGCAATCACAGATTCAGACGTGCTGCGCTTGAAAGAGTGCCATTTACATATTGTGCTGGGAATCTGAACTGCTACAAGTTTCCTCTCACTTTCCAAAGTGCAGTCTGCAAGAGAGAGAGATAGAGAGAGGGGGGGGCATCCAGGCATTGGTTGAAAATATAGTCTGCTGTGAGTTACAAGTGTGATAAGCACTGTTTTTGTCAGGGTTTTTAAATGAATTGAGAGATTGCATTTTGAATTTGGACATTTCTGAGTTTGTTCAGTCCTGATGCTTGGTTATGTGCACTGCTTTCCTTTTTTCTCTAGTAGTGCAGCAACAGCAGTAGCTGATTCAAAGGCTGGATGAGAAAAACCACAAAGTCGGCACAGGGCAGAGATAGTGGTGTCCAAGACAATAGCATGAGCTTTTCCTCAAGAAATATCAACATTTCTTTTGAAAAGATGCAGATTCTTTTATCCTTTTTAGAAAACTTTGGTTTTTCACGCCTTATGAAACAAGCAAGTCCTTTCCAACAAAAAATCTCAGTTTCTCTCGCGTTCCAGCCAAGCACTGTAGTTTAAACAGCTTTAAAAAAAAAAATCTGTAAAAAAAAACATATAATCTAGTTTGCATATGGGTATGAGGTAATTAGTTTTGCTGCTTCTTTGTCTGCATCTAAAGCACTGACATTCAAGAACTTTACAGATTTTTAGATTATTTTTTGAAGGTTGATAATAAGCTACACTTAATTCTTGGAAAACTTGGAAAATGATTCCCTCTGTCAAGGGAGTGAAATGACTCTTGTTCTTTGTTCTACAAGGGCTATCAAGGCAAAAACAATCAGTTCTCTCATTTTCTTCTTGTGGCTCAATACTTTCAGGGTAACCTACCCACCCTGTCACAGCTGTTTTGTGGTTTAAGATGAGTAGTCTTCATCCTCTGTTCAGCGATTATGGCAGTGTGACAGAGATTTGCGTAGGCTGTTATGAAGAAAAAGCTCAAAAGTAAAACCTCACGCATTATTTTTTATCATGTTGTTTTTAATGAGGCACTTAAGTTTTTTCACATTAACATCTCCTTCCTCCTGTCCATAGTGATGACTCTAATCGCGGTGCTAGCATTGTAAGCCTGTCAGTCTGCTCGTATACCTAGTGTTTGGTAACTCCTACGCCATTGCCTCATACTTTAGGTTACCCGGATAGACATGTACTCAGTTTTGGTAATTATACAATAGTTATCCTGCCATGCAGTTTTGGTTCAGTATTGTGACTGGACTGCTTTTTGGAAATTCATAGTCCAGATCGTTGTAAGTTTGTGTTGTTAATAGTTACAGGTGTGAGAGATGATTTGGAGTCTGTCCGTCAATATGTTTTGAATGAAACCCTCTGCTTAAACCACTAAACGCATGCAAGGGTGGGAAGTGCAGCCGAGCATGTCAGATCCCTGCCACGGAATAACCTTGTCTCTCCGTCGTCTGTGACGGTGCCAGACCAGTGGAAGTTAAGTGAAGGTAGACCAGTTAAGGGTTACAGTTCGACCCGGGAAAAGATGAATTTTTCACTGTAGCTTTAAAGGGAGAAGCAGGTTTGCTCTCCCCTAGATTATTTATTCCTTTGCCTTAATGGTGCCAGGGTTAGGAGGGAGAAGTGCCGTGCTGCACAAAAAGGCAGGCTAACGGGGGAAGCTGTAAGGTGAGGCGAAGGTGGGTTACGTGTCCAGTCAGAGGGGGAAGGTTCTTACACAGAGTTGGTCCGGCCTCAGCCCTGCTTTCACCATTAAAGGTTAAAGGTTACAGCACCGGCAGTGCAGATACGCTGTCAGAGGGCGGTTCACGTGTGTAGGTCCTCCTTGCCACACTACCAGGACAAGGGAGGTCTGCCGCAGTCCCTAAGACACAGCGCAGGCTGTTTGTTTCAGGAAACGGACCTGAAGTTCCCGCGAGGGCAGGTGTCGAAACCCCAGATCAGGACCTTGTCTGGGTAAGCAGGTCCCTCACCTTGACCGGGCTCTGAACGCGGAGCGGCTTGGCAGGGTTTCTCGCCCATCTGCCTGCGTGGCTCAGGCCTAGCGTTCGCACTTGTCATTGCATAACTTTCCCTTTCCACTGCGTTCATAAATAAAATTATCCACTGTGAAGGTGAACATACAGTCTGTTCCTGGAACTGGTTCATATGAAAGTCCTCTGTATTTTTAGTCTGCACAACATTATAAGCATGAAATGCCTAATAAACACACACACACTAACATTTTTGTGTTTGTGGCTGGATTGTGTGTGGCTTAACCAAACGCATTAACTGTTTGCTCGGCTTTCCTCACAAGCTTCTGCTCTCTCTTTCAAAAATCATCACCGTCAGTTGAAATCAAGGGAGGTAATATTTAAACTATAGTGCTCCAGCCGTTTGATTAATGAAAACGCATCAGGTTTTTGGTAACCATGCTACAAAAAATTGGTGCTCCGGGAATGTTCCGGAACAAAACAAACAAATTAATCTGTTCAGTTTGGGACAAAGGTTGATTTCCGTGTAAGAAATGAATACCTAAAATAAAACTGAAGAAGCAGAATGTGTACTGAGAGTGCTTATCGAGGAGTCACTTTGGAGTCACTGGGAGTTTTCCACTTCTCCTGCGGTTTCTTTATCTCTTTTGACTGCTGCGCATACTGTCGCTGTTATTCCACTGGGAGCACAGCCCTGTCTGCTGGGGAGGACAGACTGCAGGCAGCTTAATCTGAATAAATGTGTCCTGTCAAAACGTGCAAAGTCTGAACTCTTCTGGCACCCATTAGCAACACATCTAGACAAGAAGAGTGGAAATCCCAAAATGCATAAAGCAACCAAAGAAAAAAGCATCAGCTTTTTAGTTTAAAGGATGTCTAACGTACAAAAGCTGTGACATGAGATGTTCCAGCACAACGGGTTTCTGTGAATAGAGGGAAGATAGCGTTTTGTTCAAATAAAGGATTTCCTTCCCTCGCCCTGACGTCTGTCTGCCTCTTTTCAGGCAGTGCACTACAGAAGAAGGTTTATGTGTCTCCAGCAAAAGTTATTTTTTTAAAGTGAATTTATTAGTCAAACTGATTCAAACCAGAGTATTTGATAGTAGCTGGCTCACTAGCTCCAAATTAATGATGATGTTGCTTTATTAGCCCTATACAATTCATCTTTTCGCAGACCCCAGCTTGCTCTCCATGAGACACAGAACACAGATGGGGAGAGAGAAGCCTGGGGTCAGAGCGCAGGGTCAGCCATTGTACAGCGCCCCTGGAGCAGCTGGGGTTAAGGGCCTTGTTCAGGGGCCCAACAGAGTAGGATTCCTCTGCCGGCCGCGGGATTTGAACCGGCAACCTTCCAGCCACAGGTGCAGATCCTTAGTCACAGAGCCACCGCCCCGCCCGTTGTCACAGCTTTAAGAAAAATACAGTTTGCCTTGTAACTTTTTTTTAACTGTCAGGGGAAGAATTTGTAGTTTCCATTTTTTTTTCCATGACTCTTCCTTCTTTTAAATTTGTCTCATTGTATAAGCAACTGTTAAGGCTTGAAAGAGTTAAACTGCTACACCTACTGGTTGCTAAGCAACCTCAAGGCCCTTTAGTTATGTAAAGGCAATGCACAGTGAATTGGATATTGCCAGTAAAGAGAATAATGTAACTGCTTTGCAGGTTAGCCGTAGAGATTATACAGGTCAAACGGGTTGTGTCATGGCCTCTCCTGTTGTATTATGAGAATGTTTTAATGGGTTCCTAATTGAATTAAAATAAAAGACAACGGAGACTGATTTTGTATGTTAATTGTTATAGGAGAAGATTCGTTCCTGAAAAGTCTGATAATTATTTGCGTTTCTTAATTGTTGCCGTTTTGTGTTCGAGTGGAGCTCTGCCCCAGTGCCTTGACACGAGCAGGGTGTTTCGCTACTGGTTAATTAAAGATTAAGGGGCCGAAAAAAGCTTCTTATGTCAGCGTAGCGATATAGCAACGACAATAACGGTTTGGCCGCCGGGAACCTTACTGAACGTCTTTCTGACGGCTGCCAGCTAGCGGCACTCTTCCCGCTGGATCAGAACCTCCAGAGCCAGAGCACCAGTGTGAAAACCAGGGGCACCACGATCTAGAGGGTCATTCAGAGGAGACGTTAAACCAGACTCCCGACTGCTTGGTGGCTGAAGATGCCACTGTTAATAAGAGTGAGAGTGGTGCCTCTGTGTCCTGGTTAAATTCTGCTGTAGGCTTGCACAGTCTGACCTCACTTAAACTCTCCCTTAATTCCGCGGGTGAGGTCGTTTCCCTGCCTGACCCGCCATACCGTGGTGCTGCTCACACTCGATGGCTGCCACTCGTCTCCCAGGTGGCGGCGGGGCCAGTCACGGATGAATTTGGTCCCCTTCTGTATACGTCATAAAACGCTGTGGGATCTCCCGGGGCGAAAAGCGCTTGATGAATGCAGTTCACTTTAGTATAATTTGTGGCGTCACATTGCAAGCCTCGTGGAGACGTGTAGAAAGCTGGTTCTGTCTCTTCCGTCTCGGGAGGAAGCAGGTCACTAGCGTCAAGGCATGCGAATCGCAAAGCAGCGTTGCCCCAGCTGCGATTCCCACACGCTTCGTCCTGAGAGGAGTTTGTGTGGAGCGCACCTCTGCCCACGCTGGTGTGGGAGCAGGCGGTTGGACGGCTGATGAGCTGGCGCTGGCGGTGATCACAGATGGGCCTCTTTCTCCAAGGTGTGCAGGCCCCGGCCGGAGAGAGACTGACACCATGGACACGTTCGTCGACTCCGCCTGGTACTATTTCAGATACGTCGACCCTCACAACGGGCAGAGGTAAGGATCAGGCCGGGCCAGGGCTCTGCTGGCGGTGCTCATAGCCTTCCTGTAGTGCTTCCTTGAAGACTTCACAACAGTCTCTCAATAATAACTGATTTGGTAACAGCAGTATAAACTGCACGTACGTGCTGCACCTTTATTTTAGGCAGCCGAGACAGGAGACGTATTTGTGGCCTGGGCATCTTTAATCCACTATGGGGAAAATCTGGCTGCAGAGATGAGGAACTCATCTTCATTATCTCTGACAGCGCAAGTCAGATGAAGAGCCTGATATGGGGGGATTAATTCATAAGCGTTCCGAGTTTTTTATGCTTTCGGTGACCTTTGTTTAAATCTGGTTTAGCTGACGGTTAAGTGAGCCTGGTTTCACCTTCACTCCCAGGGAGATTATGTAACATTAGAAAAGCTGTTACACAATTCGGGATCCAGGTTAATAAACAACAACAAAGATGGGAGAGCTGTACAGAGCCAGGGAAGTCTGTTGATTTTAGTAAGGACAGACAGTATAGTTGGCTGGACTGAGTGAGAGGTGGAAAGAGGATCTCCGGGGTCATTTAACATGCAATAGTGGCCATGTGGCTCATCTTCAGTGATCTGCCCATTTCAGTGCAGTGAGCCACAAGAGGTAAGCATTAATATCCTGCTTAAACTGCACGGCTCCATTGATAGTTCTTCATCTGTGTCTTCTGTGCAGTTTCCTTTTCCTTCCATATAGTTTTTTAATCAATTTTCGGTGTGTCTCAGTGCATTGGGTTTGATGTTGAGGGTACCGTTCCTGCAGGCTGCCTGTGCTACATTAGCATAGGATTAGAGTTCAGTCTGCTGTGGTGCCTTATTAAGCCCTTCGGGGTGGTTTTCTTGTGATTATATACCATGCCATGACTAGCTTTTTACACCTATTACTGTATGGTATGTCCTCAGGTTTTAATTGATTAATGTCAACCCTGCTACACGCTGTTGTAGTTTAGTCCTGCTCATTTTGGTGCAAGACTGCCCTCTAGTGTTTATAGTGTGTTTTGTTCACTGTGGTGGCCAAACCGTCCAGTGATCCTTATATCTGAGTTGTCCTGCCATAGAACTCCAAATAAAATCAACGTATTATACTGTACATATTATTCATAATAATCTCCTAATCACAAATGCATATGTTCGACTGTCCAGCAAAAATAAGTCTTTGCTGTAGCTGTGGGCAGTGTTTCTGCTAACATTGCAAGCGCACTCACCTGGGAATCATGCTGTAAGACTGGTTCCATAGCCTCTCTGGTGTAGAGGAATGTCATACTATACTGTAGCAAACTAATATCAACCTGACTGAGATTTTTAGAAGTTATTATCACTTTTTGTTAACGTGATGCTTTTTTGGCCTTTCCTTCCTTGCTATAGTTTACTGTTTCATGCAGAAAATGTTCCAGACTCTGAAATCCACGTCTCTCAACTCCACGTTCGCTCTTTTTGTTCTTTAGGCCCTTCGATCGGTCTCTTGCGGATTACTGGATGCCTGTGGATTTATATATTGGAGGCAAGGAGCATGCTGTCATGCACTTGTATTATGCCAGATTTTTCAGCCACTTCTGCAGAGACCAGAACTTGGTTTCACACAGGTACAGTGAAATCATTCATCGTTCTGCTCATTAATCTGACGTCGGCTTTGATGTCAAATGATAATAAAATTTTAAAAATCCCATGACAGGGTGACCGCATTGCAGAAATGGAGACGAGCTTTTAACTGCGTATAAAATGTGAAAATAATTCGCATTTTTTTACGCGAGTTATTCCTACCGATGAGAACCAAAACGGTCTGTTGGAGGACAGGAAGAGAAACGGAATCGCAGCTGATTTTATTTTGTGGTTTGGTATACACAGCAGTGATTTGCCGTGAATGTACTGTAGATGCAGAGCAGTAGTTAAAACACTAGCGCAACGTACTGCAGTTTGCCTGTCGCTTGTGGTCAGGGGATGTAGCTGTGTTCTCTGTGGTATTTGACTGGTTCCACTGTCTCTGGAAGGGAGCCTTTCCACAAGTTGCTGGTCCAGGGCCTCATCAAAGGGCAGACCTTCCGGCTGGCAGACAGCGGGCAGTACCTCAGGAGAGAGGACGTCGACTTCTCAGGTGAGCCCGGCCCGAGGTGCGGCAGTGTCTGGGGCTGGGGGTACAGAGTTACCCGTTTCTCGTGAGCATAAAACTGTGCAGTCCAGTCCTTCCCAGAAGGGGCTGCTCACATGTGAGTTCTAGCATGATTTGTAAGAAAGCAGAGCAACCTTTTTCCCCACTTGTACAGCTTCCCAAGTAAACGCATGGCAGAAATGGGACCTTTACATGTATCGGACAGTGGCCTCATCAATATCTGTGGCAAATTTTGAAAGAGACAAATATTCGAGTGTGAAAAGTAGTCAATAAACCAGTAAATAAGAGCCACCCATATTGTCTAGTACAATTTATTGGAGAAAGTAAGCATGTCTAGTGTGGTTAAACTGCTTTGATCATTGGGGAATAACGAGAGGAATCTGCCCTGAGAGTGATTTACTGTGCAACGCACTGCATTTTTCCCTGCACAGGAATGTGCTGACAGCACGTTAGTGTGTGAACCTGAAAAGAACAGGGCAGTGGTAGTCATGCTTAGATGGTGATGCCAGCATTTAAGTTCATGATCACATTGTGCAGTTATCACTGCATCGGCTTATGAGTAGCAAAATTAGCTCCTTGTATCTAAGCAGCTGCAGCAATCAGTATTGGTTCAGTATTCCTTTGTGGTTCACATGCTAAAGGGACGGCTCAAGTTATGAGAAATGTGTATGAGTTTTGCATTTACTTTTTTAATTCAGTTTAATATTATTAACAAACCTGTGACAAAAGCCCATGGCTGTATCTGCATTTGTAATATAAGCCAGATCGTAATTTTTTAAATGTTGTATAAATAGAGTTAATAAGTAATTACTGTGTTCTGTAGAGAAGGCAACCAGACAGGACATAATTACCTTTTTTCATGTTTTAATGAAGGGTATGATTCGGTTAATAGCAACACAATAAGGAACAGCAAGACTCTGATTATGGAACGGTGTTTTTTGTCATGCTTCTGAGGAGCAAAGAAAGAGCACAGCTGTACCAATAATATAATAATAGGAAAATAAAAGGGAAAAGAAGGGATTGATTTAAAATTATTGTTAAAAATTAAACAGATTTATGCCTTTAAATGTATGTGATTTACCTACTGACAAAATATCACCAGAAATTTAAGGCTAATCCGAGCATGGTGTATGAATGTCACATCTTAAAATATTCACGATTTATTGTAGTTCTAAGAATTGGAACCTTGCACTTGCACAGATCCAGTGTTTCAGATCCAGTGTTTAATTTTCTAACAGAAATAAGGAAAATCAGGTTGTGTAGACCTGGCAAAAATGTATGTAGATAATTGTTACAGTACCAACTAAATTATTTCAGTTTTCTCCTGAACAGCAACCAAAAATGCTGCTTCTTTAAGCCAAGAATTTCTTACATCTTTTATGATTTTGAATCTTACTATCACTTTATAGTGTGTGTTGATAACACATACTTTAAAGTAAATTTTCAGGTACTGTACATGCCAGATGTGTGATTCTAGTCCTTTTTTAAGGGGTGTACAGTTTGCTTTAAGATGGTCTTGTACCTACAGAGCACCTCATACCACCCTGCCAGGCAATCAACATACTCGAACAGGAGCCGTAAGCCTGCAGGCTCTCGGAGCGTCTTTACATCAGCCACTGATGAAGACTTCGGCCAGCTCCTGATTCGCCAGAGTAGTGAAGCTGAGCAGCGGCTTCAAGCCCTGAGGTCACCTGAGCCCCAGCAGGATAGGGCCCCCTGTGCTCTGTGGTGCTGTACAAGCCTGGGCAGGGCCGTGACCCCCCCTTGACCCCCCGCTGCGCTGCTCGTCTTCCAGGCCCAGAGCCGGTGCAGGCCGGCACGGGGAGGAAGCTGCAGGTCACCTGGGAGAAGATGAGCAAGTCGAAGCACAACGGCCTGGACCCGCAGGAGGTGGTGAAGCAGTACGGGATCGACACTGTGCGTCTGTACATCCTCTACGCCGGCCCGCCCGAGCAGGACATCCTCTGGGATGTCAAGAGTGAGAGCGCCTTTGCGTTTGGGGGTGTGGGGGGGGGGGGTGGGGGCAGTTTCGCTACCTGTCCGCTGGTAAGAAGCTATCCAACCTCCCGAACTGCCAGGCTCGTGGCGATCTGGTCCAGAAGCACGTTGCTCCGCCTGTGGGGGCTGAAAGACACCGTGGAGCTTGCGGGGGGGGGGGTCTAATTACTCGTTTACTCAGCTGATGCTTTTGTGCAAAACTAATTACATTTAGACGCTGTTGTACAGCTGGATGGTTCACTAGGGTGGTTTGGGCGAAGAGCCTTCCTCCAAAATGTAAAGAAAATGCAGTTCCTGTCATGTCTCACAGCAGTCCCTCTTTTCCTGGGACAGTGTTTGTTCCAGTACTATCACAGGAAATTGTTATTATTATTTAATAATAATAACAGTAAAGCCAGAGCGCCCAGTGTGTAGATTTCTGAGCTGTGACAGGACGGGACGGCGCCGCGGGCGGGGCGGGTCACACCGGGGCGGGCAGTGCCGCGACGAGAGCCCAGCCCGGGTTCTCAGCGGGAAAGGTCTGTGGCGCCTGGCACTGCGGGAACACGTCTCCTGTCTGACGGTCTTCCAGCGGACGCCATTCCCGGGGTGCTGCGCTGGCAGGCCCGCCTCTGGGCGCTGGTCACCAGGCTGGCGGACGCCCGCCGCACCGGGGGGGTCCCGGCTCCGCAGCTGCTGAGCGGCCAGGAGAAGGCGGAGGCCAGGAGGATATGGGAAAACAAGAACTACGCGGTGTCGCAGGTCAGGATCGGCAGCCGTTTCTGCCTTGTGCGCTGTGCTCGTTTGTGAATGCTTTACCCGTTTATATCTTTTTATTGCAGTTGTGCAGCATCCAGTCGTCTCGAAATCAACTGAGGGTAGTGCAGCAGCCAAAGAGGCTCACAAACTGCAGCGTTAGACAGAGTTAGATGTCACAACATTACATTCTTTCAGTCTCAGCCAGCAACCATATCACCCCGCAGCTCACAGCTGGCAGCCCACTGGAGCTCAGCAGGTGTGAGCCTGGCCAGTACCTGGATTAGATACTCCTGGGAAAAATCTGAGCTGTTAGAGGGACCAGCAGGGGGTGCTCTCACCCTGTGGTCTATGTGGGTCCTAATGCCCCAGTATAGTGATGTGGACACTATACTGTAAAAAGGTGCTGTCCTTCAGATGAGACGTAAAACGGAGGTCCTGACTCTCTGTGGTCATTAAAAATCCCTGGGTGTTCCTCGAAAAGAGTAGGGTTGTTACCCCGGTGACCTGGCCAAATTTCCCCCCTGGCCTTTACCAATCATGGCCTCCTCATAACCCCCCTCTCTGAACTGGCTTCGTCACTCTGCTCTCCTCCCCACTGAGAGCTGGTGTGTGGGGAGTGTACTGGCTCACTATGGCTGCTGTCTCATCATCCAGGTGGGGCTGCACACTGGTGGGGGGGAGGGGATCCCCATTACCTATAAAGCGCTTTGAGTGGAGTGTCCAGAAAAGCGCTGTATATGTGTAAGCAATTATTATTAATTATTATTAGTTGTAAGGGCTCATTGCTCCCATGTGCCAGTGGGCTGTGAGCAGAGTATTGTCTGAGAGGTAGCCCACTGCACTACAGCATCTCTGTCTGCACTGTCTCCTCATGCAAGCTGAGCGAGGCTGGCTGGGTCGAGCCCCCTTCTGGTTTCGGTATCTTAGCAACTGGCCAAGTTGGTGGTTGGAACAGAGGAATTGACCACAAACCAGCCACCCATTATCAGTCCCCGATAACAGAAGAAAAAAAATTGTACAGGGAGAGCCATGTCAGGTATGAAAGCATAATGAAATGTTAAATCAAAATATCATTTAATAAAAACGTGTATTCAGAATTTTATACCCAGCAACAGAAGTAATGTTGTGACATCTAATTGCACTGAGAAATCGATTAGATACAGTTACATAGAAGATATGATGGACTAAAATGCTGTTCCCCCTTTCGTTTTTTCTTTCGGTATATTCTTGTTGCAGGAAATACAGTGAAAACCGTTCATCTCTAGTAGGTTCCAGCAAGTCGTTGGACTTGTTGTGACAACTGAGATGAATAGCGTGACTGCTGGTCTGTTTCTGCAGGGGATGAAAAGAGGAGGACATTGCAATTAATCGTACACAAAAACAAGGGAAGATATGAAAATGATACCAGGGAAAAAGGGGTGAAGAAAGTGATTTTTCAACATTTCTGCTCTTTTTTCCTCAAAAGGAAAATCTAAACTAAAAGTACAGAACAAGTCAGCTTTGACTTTCGATGGGCACTGGATAAACAGCCCATTTATTTTCTGATGTGTCGCAGACACTTCTCTCATTAAATGACATCAACAGCAGTTTCACTTGAACATAAATGTGGCCTTTGTACTAGAACACAGTGACCTTTGGAGGACAAATAATATTAGAAACACAGTTGAATTCCTTGCATGCTAGACATGGATATCTTTGGTTTTAAAATAGTAACATGGGTCAGTGACCCCACTACTTAACCAGTGCTGTGCAAAGTGACATTTAGTTTGTGAGCAGCTTTTAACTTCACCAGAGGCTCATAGAGACTCTTCTTTCTACTCAAGCTGGCAAGACTGTCAGGTGATTGTAAACAGCCATTCATTTTTATATTTTTAATGCAAGAGTCATTATTTTAACATTAATGAAGACTGCAAAAGTTTTTATGCACTCTTGAATATTCACAGTATGTAATATCACCCATGTTTTTGACAATGTACATAAAATCAAGTCATATTTATTTTGGCTTAATTTAGGAATAACACTTTCTCTACATGCCTGAACATGCTCCAAATTCCTGAACAAAGGGTAGAATAGGGCTGTAAATTTGCTAATGATTTGAAACATTGTAACAGTGTTTGATTGAGGTTTGATTGAGGTAATTAGTGGTGTACCACAGGGATCTGTACTAGGACCACTGCTCTTCCTGATTTATATCAATGATCGAGATTCTGGCATAGTGAGTAAACTAATCAAGTTTGTGTATTAATTCAAATTCGGTGGATTGTGAAACACTGTAGAAGCAGCAGATGAAATAAAAAAAAAGATTTAGATCAGATTCAAGAGTTGGCTAATTTGTGACCATTCGTGTGTCATATATTCAAACATTAGAAAGTATCTGTAAAATGAATCAATAATGATATAAACTAAGAAAATTATGAATTGTTATTAAGCTAAATATTTTTCATAGAAATGCATTTAAGATATTTTGTAACCCTCTTACATCTAATTAGTTTTATTAATTTGAAGAATAATAGAGAATTTTATAGGTCTCTCTAAATTTCCACCTTATTAAGGCCAAGGAAATACTTCACTCAGTCCAACTGTAGTCCAAATAATGAGTTCATTTAGGTCCTGAATGGCTCAGGTAAAAGGAAAACCAGAAATCCTGGCTCTCGGGGCTTCAGCTTTTTGCAGTACCTACCTTTTCCAGTGGGTGTCAGTAATGGCCCAGGGATTCTATGAAAATCGCTTCTGGTGTAGTTGAAACTGAACAAATAAAGTGAATTTAGTATCACTACATTCATAGTTTTCTGCTCTCAGCATGAGCAGAACCAATTTCTTTTAACATTTCAGAATTTACTGTCCATTATCTACTTTACCTGTTTCTTACTGGTGGTAGTGATGCTTTCTAGCAGCAAAGGAAGTATTTTATAAAATTAATTTATCCCTTTTTTGTAGACTTCTTAAGCTTGATGAAAGCAAAAAACTTGAAGGTTTCTTGTTTCTTAAATCAGGGGTGTTTATGTTCTTATGTCCCCAACCTTGTTGATCATATTTGGCACCTATGTTTTATATTGCTGAAATGTAAACGTACTGGTTTAGGCTTAGGCAAAATGACCTTGTGTTAAAGGTATCGCTTACAACTTCTGATGAAAATAACATTTGAACCTGATTGTAAGTCTAGCCTTATAAGTTTAAGTGAGAAATGTCATTATTTAAAAATCTGTTAAAGGACAGCTAGTTGAATGCAAAATAAGCAATGCCAAATTTTATATTTGGTTAAATTAGAAATCTGATTCTGGTCAGAAATATTCGCCTGGATTACATTCTCAAGTTCCTCATTGGAACAGGAAAAAAAACTTAAAGGCCATAAATCAATAAGCCTGCACTCAATTTTGAGGAAGCTTGATTAGCAAATCTGCAGGCTTTTGAGAAGTGAGGTGTTACTAATTCAAGCGGCTTCCTCACAGACGCGGTACCGCACAGTTCTGTGTTCACTGTGGAGTCTGGGCTAGTAGGGATTTCCGTTGATCTTGCTGCCTGCGATGTGATGTGGAGTTGAGTGCTGGGATCCCCTGTCAGTAGCACATTTGGGCAGGAAATGGAATGCTGCTGTCTTTTGTTCAGGCTGATTTCAGGGTGTATTTGTTTTGTCAGTCAGCTTTTGTGGCATGGCAGGGAGGTTGAAAAGATAAGTCCGCTGAGAGTATCGCCTTTAAAGCACCGCTGTATTATGTTCTGATCTGTTGTTAGCGAGACAAAGAGATATAGTCTGGCCTTGAAGCCTGCCCACATCTTGCGGTTTTGAGTTAACGCTGTTGCAAGGCAGTGATACAGTTGTAGGGCTTTTGAAACCTCAATCCTCCACTTTGACACCTTAAAAATAGCCGTCGCAGTCTTTCCCGAATGTGACTCCTGCAGTGATTCATTTCACCGGAGACCACTGACATCAGCCTTTTCATGGTGAAACATGTGGAGATCCAACCTCTGATTAGGAAAAGAAGATCTAAATCTGCAACCACTTTTTTATCTGTGTTACTGCACCCTCCGTCTGTGGCTGCTGCAGTCCTGGTCATGCGTGTGTTAGCACCCCAGTACCTGAAAATTATGCCTCTGAATTTAGAATTAGGTGCTGCTGAATGTCCTTCTGCTTAGGGAGCACGACAGTGATATTCCTTCACTGTTTTTTGTTCTTCCAGGTGACACATCACTTCACAGAGGACTTCCTGCTCAATGCTGCGATCTCTCGCCTCATGGGCCTCACCAACACGCTCTCTGTGAGTGCGATGGTGCACGAGTACCTTGTTTTGTGTTGGGGTGAGCGTGTCAGTTGTAAGGCTAGGTGCATTGTGGTTCGGCTATTGTTTGGCAGGGCTCCAACGAGGAAGATGACACGTGCTGCTCATTACTGTTCACCACTCCCCTTGTTTGATTAGGACATAGATCCGGGGTGTCCAGCCCTGGTCCTGGAGAGCCCCAATCCAGTTAGTCTTAGAGCTCCCCCGTTTCCGAAGACTGGGAAGATCTGTAAATTACTGATGAGTTCAGAAAGCCGTGTGTTCAGTTAGGAGAACACTGGTCCTTACGGGCTGAGGGCCACAAAGATTTTGGTCCTAAATGATCTTTAAGTTACTGTGATGTAATAAATCACCTGCTTGACTGATTGCAATTCGTTGTTCCTCCTGTTTCGAAACTGGTGATGTAGTAGAGATCTGTAACAGCTGCTGGACGGGGGCTCTCTGGGGCCACCGTTGAACGCCCCTGCTGTAGATCAGTTCACCTCTGTCGGCTGACAAGAGTCTGGCTCGTCTAAACTCTCTCTCCCCTCCGTGATGAGGACCTCGTCACTAGGTGTACAACAGGGCTGGGTGAAAGTGAGAGACCACACAAAGCAATTCCAGTCGCCCGTTGGCGCGACTCCCTCACCGGGCTCTTGTGCCTCTCCGCAGCGCGTCTCCCAGCGTGTGGTGCTGCACAGCGTGGAGTTTGAGGAGGCTCTGGCCGCCCTGTGTGTCATGACCGCTCCCATGGCCCCCCACCTGGCCTCCGAGCTCTGGGCAGGTGAGCGAACCGTCCCCTCTCTGAGGTCTGTGCGTCGTGCCGCTCCTTGTTTTTAATGTCGTCTTTCCTGGCGCTGCCAAGCTCCCTGAGCGGGTTTCAGGAGGAAGGGCTGGGAACATGGCTTTTCTGCCAGCAGCCGTGTCACTCCCCCAAAACTCCCAGCTGGCCACCCCCCGGAGCTCAGCAGGTATGGGCCTGGCCAGTACCTGGAGGGGAGACTCCTGGGAAAGCTAAGTTTGCTGCTGGAAGAGGTGTGAGTGGGTCCAGTAGGGGGCGCTCACACTGCAGTCTGTGTGGGTCCTAATGCCCCAGTATAGCAACGGGGACACTAGACTGTAAAAAAGGTGCCGTCACTCTGTTCTCCTCCCCACTGAGAGCGGGTGTGTGGGGAGCGTACTGGAGCACTCTGGCTGCCGTCGCATCATCCATTATCCTCATAAGGCAGAAGCAGACAGCTGGTCGCCTAGGCAGTTTTTCAGCTAAATCCTTCCTCCCTCTTAAACTTGTCACAAACAGTTCAAGCAGCCCAGGACCTGGGAAATGAGACATGTTTATGTGGGACCCCAGAATGGTTGTGTTTCAGGCGTGGCGCCCCGTGTTCTGGAGTGACGGCTCGCCGACGCGCGGCCGGCGTGTGGGGCCGGTGGCGTCGCTCTCCTGTGTGACTGAGGCCGGGGGCAGGGCCGCTCAGGAAGGCTCGCAGCGTCTGACCTTGGCCTTTCCCCTGGAAATGGAAACCCCGCGCTGCGCTGAGGCATCAGCGAGGGCCCGGAGAGCTGTCACACTGCCCAGGATCACAGCACACACAGGGGGGTGGCAAAACAAGAGTGTGCATGTACATCCTGGTGTGGAAAAATTGGAAACATCTGACCAGTATAGGTGCACCCAGCATGTCCGATAACTACAAATGCACCATGATTTCGTTCGACACCTCTCCCCACGTCTGTAGTCTGTAAAAAAAAAGTAGTAAGAATAATAAAACCGAGGTGAGAAGTCGTGGGTCTCGATGGTGAGCCGGCGATGAGAAGGATGTGGCATTGTTCATTCACTCTTCACTCATTGCAAGTCACAACAACAACAACCCCTGGTCAGCTCACCGCCCAGGGCAGCGCACAGCTGCGAGCGCTGTGCTGTTTTCCACTCGGGGCACCCACAATTCTCCACACACTCCACAGGATGGGGAAACGCAGATCCTTCCTGAAAGCCTCGCATCTCCGGAGTACAGCGACCCTGCTGTGAATTTTACAAAGGGGCGTGTGGAGTGACCAGGGGTCCCACGTCCAGCCCTCACACTAGTCCCATTACCGAACAGAAACAAAGTTACATTCACATGGCGAGAGTGAAGCTGCTGCTGCTTGGAGCCCACTGGGATCTGGCATTCGGACACTAGCCCTTTCCTTAACAGGCTGATCCACCACGGATACTGCTCCCTTGGCCCATGTTTTGTCATTTCTGTGCTTTGTTTACAGCCAGGCAAATGCAAAAAAAAAAAGACTTGTGCACCGAACCCTGCAGAGAGATATGTGGGGTTTTTTACTTTATTGTAGCTGTGACAGCTCTGATCCTAGCCCTAAAATCCATAAAACAGATAAGGAATGCCATTTAAGTCAACTGGTATGTTATTAAGGGATATGGGACCACATTTACTCTGGGCGTTTTCCCCTCTGGATATACTGCAGATCGTGGAGGTATTGTCAGGTTAGGTCCAGTGCAAAAAATCCAGTAGCAATGCAGATTATTCAGAATGCACAGTTTCTTATCGAGATCACCGGGAGCTCTGGGCTGCTTTGAGGGGCACTTCGTGGGTGTTGCATATTTGGAGTGATTGCAGCTAATTGGGAGTCGAGCAAAATCCTAACATCCCATTTTTAATATGTGCATTTCGGTTTTCTTCCCGGATGCAGGCTCATTTGTGCCATTTCTTATTCATTCCCATGTTCAGTGTGATTTGCATAGTTTAACAGTGATAGAGCGCTGTTTTCATATTGGGGGCCAAGTTAACGGTACAGTGGGCTAATGCTGCATGTTGTGGAGCTGCTAACATTCACAGTTTGGGGAATGTGTTATTTTGACGGCAATGCGCAGCCGCTATCCTGGCAACACCTCCTTTATCTTTTACCTCTTTTTGTGAATATGACATGTTGTGTGAAAATGTTTAATAAATGGGCAGCTTATTAAGTACCATTGCATAGGATAATATATCAGAGCCCTGAGCTTTTGCGTTCACAAAGGTAACTGGTTACACATACAGACTGGCGTTAACGTGAAAGGACAGTCTCAGGCATTGGGATTTTGTTGGCATTTATATGCTGTGCAGTGTTCTGAATTCAGAGCTTGTTAAATTCCTGCATGGAATTTCCCAGACACTGGAGTCTTATGTTCATCTTGAATGCTGGGAGACAGGATCCAGAGCTCCCAAGAGAAATTCCCTTCTCTTAACCTCCTGCTACAAGAAACTCCCTGTGTTTCTGTTTCGGCTTCAAGAGGATATGGGATTTTAAACAGCTCTGTTTTTGTTAACTCCTGAGAAGCGTGTAGAAGCCTGATCTGAAATTAGAAACTGTGGTGTTTGTGTATATATATTTGACTCTCAAACACAACCCCAGCTCTGCTAAACCTCTAAAATAGTGGAACTGTTTCTCTTAGAATACGCTGAATGGGCCACAGACTGGATTAGACATGTTCTCAACGTAAACTCTTTAATATAGTGAAGCCCTTATGTTTGCACAGCGAACTCACGTTAGATGAATCATAATAATAATAATTGCTTGCGCTTATATAGCGCTTTTCTGGACACTCCACTCAAAGCGCTTTACAGGTAATGGGGATCCCCTCCAGCACCACCAGTGTGTAGCCCCACCTGGAGCCAAGTTGGTAATGTTACTTTTAGGGCTGTGAGCACAACACAACTAAGGAGCTGGGAGAAATGTTAACTTTTACACTTCTAGTCATATTAGTTGTATTTTATCGGTCCTGCTTCGGATTGTCTTGCTGTCCTGGATTCTGCCACAGCACCCCAGCAGTCCTCTCCTCTGCCTGTGTCCTGTCCTGGTCCTTCTGGGCTGGGCCAGGGCAGTGGTACTGGACTGGTGCTCTCTTCCTCCCGGCTGTTCTCTGTCCCCTCCTTTGTGTTTCCTGCTGTCAAGGTGAATTCCCTTCCCTCGCCACCCCCTGCTCCTCTTGCTCATTTTCTTTCAGTATTTCACTATATTTCACGTGGATTACTTCCCTTTCCCTGTCTCCCTTTTCTGCTCACAAAGCAGGCTGTCAGGTGAAGGTCATCGTCTCCAGGGCCTGCTCCCCCTGTAGTCTCTGCAGTCCCTGTCTCAGTCACCTCTGTCTTGACTGGTTCATCCCCTTTGCTGTCTTACTCCTGTATCTTAACCCTCCTCTGGCTGCGTGAGTCGGTTTCCTCCTCGAACTCTGCTCTCTTTCTGCCTTTTCTTTGACTCCCTCGCAGCTCTCGACTGACAAATAAGTTCTGGCTCATTTGCTCTGCGTGGTGTCTGTGTTGCACGTCCAGCTTTGTTTCCATTTAATTCATTTGATGTTATTTCATGTAAACTTCATGCAGATTGCAAATCACCCTGAGTATGGCAGTCTACAACACAGATGACTAACGGTGTGTGTGAACTCTGGTAAACAGGGTTCTTATGTCTTACCTTGAAGAATCACGTGGAATTACACCTCAGAGGTCTGTTTGCTTGATATCCCCAGCTCAGAATCATGTCCTACTGGTTAGACATGGGAGATGATCGTAAAATACTTGTTTTTCTAGACAATCTGACATTTCACTCTAGCCACTGTGCAAATCAGAGCTTCTAGGCCCTATGTAGGAAAGGATCCATCTAACTGAAAGCCTTTCATGTTACTCTTCACTTGGGTTCAGCGCTAAATATTTTTCCATTCAGATCATATGTTGTGGAGTGATGACTGTCCTTCTTATACAGTAGGTCCGATGCTAGTTAACTACTCGTGTGTGAAAACGACCGTTTCCAGTCAAAGTAATGTGACCCATTCTGGGATTGAATGAAAACTGATTTTAGGCCATAGTTTCATAGTGTGTTGATTTACCTACATTGAACAATCAACTCTAAAATTCGTTCTTCCTCTGTTCTTCTAGGTATTCCGTACTGTTTTACAACATGTCTTCAGTGGGCTGTTTCTGTGACACCGGATTGATTGCCTGGGGCTCAGTGTGAATGCGATGCCTTATTGACTGTGTTCCACAGGTTTGTCGCAGGTGAAGAACAGACTGTCCTGTGGCCTGCAGTGGGACTCTCATGTGTTGCAGCAGGACTGGCCCAGTGTGGACCCAGAATACCTCCAAACTCCCGACACGGTGGAAATCTCTGTCAGGGTGAGTTCAAACAAGCATGTCCACGCAGAGCTGGCTGTAGAGTGGCCCTCCTCCTTCTCCTTGCGCGATTGCACAGTCTGTCACTGACCAGGTCATGTCTGATTTTCAGATTTCTGTAGAGATAGGCTTGGTTTGTTTTTCAATATACTCCCTGTATATTTATATATATATAAATGGCTTTCTGGCGTAGTGTTGAGGCAGATCCAGAATGAGCTTCTTTTGAATACAGAGCATGAAATAATGTTCATCTCATTATCGAACAAATCCATATTCAAGTGATGCTTTAAAGTGACACTATTGCAAATTTTCTTGTCCTATATATATATTTGGTGATTGGATCAGATCTTATTGGTGTCTGATTGAAAGAGGGCATTTCAAAGATTAGATTTCTTGTTACAGTATCACGATAGAAGTCAAGCTTCCTAAGCCTTTCTTCTTAGCATTAATAAACAGCGGAGTTACTTTGGAGCAGTAACCAGGATGATTTAACACTGGACATCTGCCTTCTAGAGTGTAAAGTTGTGGTGAGAGAAGAGGGCCCATTAAGGTTTGCTTTTTACGGAGGGAAGCATTGTTTGATACGGTTCAGCACAAGTTTGGTTTATTGCTTCCCTTGTAATTGTTTCTGATTAACATGACTTTCCTGGTGTCCTAAGATGGTGACGACATTGGCTTTCCTCAGTCCCACTTCCTGAGCCTTTTTCCCATGGGGAATTCTTCCACTGGCCTGGAAATCGTGTCCATCCTGTTCGCTGCTTGTTTGTAAACTGCAGATGAGGGTCTTCAGTGTTTAAACGGATTGCGCAGCACGTTTAACAGGAGGTTAGACTGGAACCTTTACAATGTCCCTTAACAGCCTGGGTAGTGGGTAGAGGAGTGAATTATCAAACAGCAAATCATTTTTTCCTTTAGAGAAGTCGAGCCATGCCGCAGTCTAAAATGCAGGTCTTGCTTCTGTAGTTCATTCATTTCTGGATTAAAAATAAAGTAACGTTTCACAGCTCTGTAGACATGGAAGGACTGGGAGCGTTTCTGATGATGCGGTACAGATCTTTAGTTTTTTTTACCTGTTTGGCTGATCAGTCCGATGATCCCATTGTGAGGCTGAGGGAGGGGTTTTAATCAGTGAAATCCTAATCAAAGCCATAGGAGTATCAGAGAGGACAGAGTGTGTTAATGAATGGCTTCATCCCCTGCCTGTCCTCAGATACTCATAGTGCATGTGCACACTCGCACTGGCACACAGACACACACCAGCTCACACATTCGCACTGGCACACAGACACATGCCAGCTCACACACTCACACAGACACATGCCAGCTCACACACTCACACTCACACAGACACACGCCAGCTCACACATTCGCACTGGCACACAGACGCACACCAGCTCACACACTCACACACATGCAGGCACATGCCAGCTCACACAAACTCACACACACAGAAAGACACACAGCAGGAGTGCTGAATCCATATTTGTCTCCTTTCAGTTTCTGCGTATTCAATACAATCGAGTTGTCTGTGGGTTCCATAGTGATTTATTAAACGGGACTATGTGATTTACAGAGTTCAGGGACTTGTTGTTCTGCCCTCGGTTTAGTTCTAGTACTATGTATTTAACTCTACATACAGCACCATCAACGTCCTTCTGACGTTTTTTCACTCAGTTAATTTACCTCAGATGAATAACCCTTGAGCTGTTCAGTTCCTGGATCGGTAAATCATTCTCTTCAGCTCTTGATCTTTAATGTGTTATGTTCATATGAGAAACCTTGAAGAGATTTTTAAATTCCCCTGTGAAACGTGTCATTTTAATTTCAAGAGACACCAGTCGGACAATCTCTTTCACATTCTAGCTCCATGAGGTGATGCTTGCAGTTTTATTTCATTTATGGACTGCCAGCGTTCTTGGAGAGGCTTATTCAAAGAATGTGGCCGGTGATCGCATATCAAAGCTTTTGGGTTTTAATCAGATTCTACACAGTTAATCTCTTCCAAGATCGCAGGCCTCACAGACACCTGTTCTGTAATGTAGAGCCGAAGATGAAACGGTCTGAAACACTGTTCTAGTGAAAGGGCTTCTAGTGGGATGAAATTTGCACTGTAGTGGGACAGTGGAAGTGGTTTAGTTCCAGAGGCCCTTTAATTAGGCTTTCAGATTGTACCACAGGCCCTCCAGATAGCCAGTGTGGCCGAGCTTCTCCTTCTACATCTGGTAACCGATTATGTGCAGTAAGTGGCCGAGGGGCTTGTTTAAACCACAGCGGCTTTTCAGGGAATTCTGTGTTCTTAAATAGAATAAAGGCGGGATACCTTTTAAATTAAAAAGAAAATCTCCTACATCGACTCTGACCGAGTTTGATTATGATTTAACTTGTCTTGAGAAAAAAGCTAATTTTGATATTTTTAGCAGCAGAAACATTTCCACAAATAACTTGTGGAATAAAGTACTGTACAGCCAGTCAAGTATGGGTAAGTAAGAACATGTTTTTCATTTTGTTTTTCAGTTGACTTTCATGTGTTCACTGACACGCAGGCCTGACAAGTGGATTGTTTTACCCTTTCGTACCGTTCACCAAACTGTCAAGAGCTGTTAGTTCTCCAACTTAGCGTAGCCCAAGTTTCAGAATTTATAGAAGTCTCAATGCTTTTCAGCGCCAGCTGGAGGGTTTTAAAAAAATCCTGGCTTTGTTTGGGTATTATCCCCAGGCGCACAGCGTGTCCATGGAGACCCGCAGGAAGCTCAGAGAGGCTGGGACTCTGACATCAGTTTTTTTCCAGTCGGTTAGATGTCCCTGCCTGGACGGTTGCAGAGTTTTCAGGGCAGGGAAATGTGAATGTCTCGGTGACGGCAGCTGCCCTGTCGCTCACGCCGCGGTTTCCCCTTCTGCCCCCAGATTAACAACAAAGCCTGTGGCTCGGTGAGCGTGCCCCTGGAGGTGTCCAGGAATCAGGACGAAGTGCGCGAGCTGGTCCTCAGGAGCCAGGTGGGCGTCCAGCATCTGAAGGAGAGGACCATCAGGAAGGCCATCCTGTCACCCCGGGCTGCTCTCATCAATTTCCTGGTGGAGGACTGAGACAAGCCAATCCCTTCCGAAAGGCCAGGCCGCCGTTTGGTCAAGACGGGTCTTTGTGGTTCGGTTTTTTTGTTTTCTGCAGAAAATTGAGCTTTCTTTTAAAAAACAAAGAAACACTGAGCTAATCCCCCCCCCACCCCCACCCCAACAATTTTTTTTTTCTTGTTAGCATGTCAGAACGCTTTTGTATTCTGTTCTGCGTGAGCCCCAAGTCAGGCTTACTGACTCCCACACATCGACGTACCGGTTAAATGTTCCTGTTTTTCTGGAGTCTGGCGTGATGTTGCTTTGCTTAACGTGTGAGCTTCATCCACATATTGTGTGGACAAGGAGAGTCATCCAGGAGACCCGTCAACTATAGGGACAAGGAATGTACACTTCTTTTTTTAAATATATTTATGATGTCATGTGATGATGCAGAGTAGTGTAAAAACCTGTAATTTTTTAAACAAAATACATCTGCTAACTTACTCTTTAATTCTTTTCCTTAAAATGAAAAATCCCCTGAAACCTGTGCTACCTCACGCTCTGTATCGGATCACGTCACAACCTTCATCTTTGGGACCACGCTGAGTTGTTCCCTGAGCCTGCCTGGGTGCTGGAATTGGGATTGTGGGATTGGTCCGCCCCTCTGTCCGATGAGAAGGGACTAATACCTGCTTTCAGCTCCTGCCTCCTGGGATTGCAGTCCACTTTGTGACAGTGACAAATGGGGAGTAAAAAAATGGCCAAGAAGAAAAAATAAACAGCTTTTTTTTTGCTCACAGTTGTTGAAGTTCATTTTCTATTAACAAATGACAGCAAAAAAAACGCTTCGTTTAGGAACGTTTTAGAAATATTTCACAGATTTCAAGGAGAAATTTAAAGAGATTTTAGGTTCTGCTTTTTCAGTTGAAGCAAACCCACTAAATGAAAAAACCTTCAAAACTTTCCTTCTCTTCCAGTCTTGATCCAAGTTTGCCGAAAAAGCAATTTCGCACTTGGGGAAGTTTTTGGCTCCTGGCTGCTTTTAAGAACTGAGTCATTCTACCACAGCTGTGTACTCTACTTGTGTGACTTTATGGAACCGACAGTCAAATGAAAGCAGATCTGGGAACATTTTAAATCTAAGCAATGCCGATGAGTCATTGAATTTGGAGGTTTTTCTACCTTGTACTCCCATCAGATTTCAGAATTTTAAGTTACTAAAACATTAAAGTTAACTTTCCTTAGTGCATGAACCTTCTGTGTCCTCATCCTCTGCTTTTTTTATACCGCACGTGAAATAGAGATTTTTGTAAAAAGGTACACTGAAGACTGAAAGCAACCTCAATAGCACATGCAGTGGTTCCTGCCAGGTTTTTATAGAGGCAATTCTAAATGAAGGATTCAGCAGTGACTTAACTGGTTGTCTGCTTCCGTTCTGCCCATTTCTGTATTTTGGTCATCACTCGATTTATAACAAGATCAAGCCAGCGATTGTTGTGTGAATCTCGGGACCTTATCCAGTAGGTAGGTTGCGGAGAATTGGAAGAACTCTGACACATTCCTTTTCTTTAACTTACTATTCTTCATTTAAAAGCCAGGGCATATGTGAGCTCTCTTTAACCTGCACTCTGTATTAAAATGTGCTTTCTCATTTTGGTTTTCATGCAGTTTAAAATGGCCTACTTTTCTGAGAACTTTTGACTGTATAGCTTCCCTTTTTTTTCCTGTATTTCAATTGCCGTGAGCATAATACTGAAATGTGGGCAGATTGCAATTATAATGCAAGGATATAAACAGCAGAGTGCATTTCAGAAAGTGCATGCATGCCATTCTATATTGCTTTAAACCTAACTCCATGGCTTGCTGTAAATAATCATCTGATTACACCTATTAAGGCTGGAGCAGAATGCACCTCCAGGGCACGTCTGATTCATATAGAGACTGAAGAATGTCAATAACAAGGTACAGGGCATCATATTTGCAATGAGGCATCCCTAAGCTGGGTAGAATAATCTGTCCTCGCTGTTAAAATTACTAATTGTATTTTGTGTTTATTTAGAGTCAGCTGACTGTTCAGCCTTGAAATTCTGTCATTACTTCAGCGTGCTATTGATTTGCAACAGCTTGCCTGAAACGCCTTGGGTGTGTGTTCTTTTTAATCAGAACCACTCAGCTTACAGTCGTCGACTCCAGGCTTTCTAAGCAGTGTGTAATAATTTGGTTGATGCTTAGTTATGGGGTTTCTTTGATAAACAGTAATTTAGATTTTTACTGTGTGCTGCGGGTGTTTCGTGCACAGTTATGCAAAATAAAGGAAAACTTAATAATTAGCACAAATCCCCCTCAAATACAGTGTTTAGCTTTATTTCTCAACAGAACCTGCCCTTCTTCCTTCTCCCAGCTCATTGTGTGCAGGAGATGCATAGTGCACCAGAGCTCTTCATCAGAAAACTCAGCCCAGGCAAGGAATCCAGTTCACTTGTGCTGAAATATTTATTTTTTAAAATTACCACCTACCGGTCCACCACTACTGGTGGTCCAAGAGACCTACTGGTCTCTTGAAACAGTAACAGGGTGGTCTCCCATCCCAGTACTGACCAGGACCAGCTCTGTGAAGGTTCTGAGATCTGACCAGATCAGGCCCCAGGTACAGCAAATGCCAGTGATATGCATTTGCTTAAGAATGTGCATGAGAAAAGGAAGGGTAGACAAGACTGAAAAAGGTGGGCACGATATCACGATGGTTTGCTCTGTCATATGTTTTGCCTGTGCTACACACCCATCCTTATTTTTGAAAAGAAACGTCCAAAACGCATGACTTTCAGAAATACAAACTTAAGCAGCTTTAGCCAACTTCTGAGTATGTGACTGTTGCCCTCTGCCAGAATATACTGCCACTTTGAGTCAAATTGGATTTGACACTGGGGCTTCACACTGAAGGTTTAATTATCACTTTAAGAGCTATCTCCAAGACAACAAGAACAACGATCGTTTTCCACGTTTACGTTTTGTGATGCACTGGGTCTGATGAAAATTGCTGCGTTCAAGTTGTAATTTGGTGGAAAAGCAAAGCAATTTTAACAGAGAGAAGTCTTTCATGAGCTGGGTGGGGTACTCTAGTTAGAAGATTTTGGTATATTGCCCCCATTTCACAATTTGACTATTATATAGCAGAGACTGGATATTAAGTAACTTGTCATCCCTGGCTATTTGTGATGGTAAGATTGCACAATAAAGCTTCATTGTTTTACAATCAGCATTCTGGGGAAACTGTTACACACATGCAGTGTTTATTATTAGACACTGCAGCCACTCATTCTTTCCTGTTATGCTTTCTCACTCAGAAACACTGCCTCTGTTGCTTGCTCTCTGCTCTGCATCGCACTCGTGTTTATACTACACGTAGGCAGTGTAAATACATGATTTTAAAAAACACTGGTACCCTTATTCTTCCATTTCCTAGTGATCATGTGGAAAGAAACAGATGAGTGAGCTTTTTTCGGTTTTCTCCAGCAACAGGTTCAGTCAAAGAATGATCAATACAAGATCTCTAGAAAGTATTAGGATGAGACCAGTTCTTCCAATAGGGAGTGTTCTCAAATCACCCTAAATAAGTACTGCGCCCTACAGTGAAGCACCAGCTACATGAGGTATGTGGCAGATAGACGTCAACGTGCAAGAATAATTTCGAAGCTACAGTATTTTACCTGAACGAGCTGTGTGTGAAGTGAAAAGTCTCGTCGTTCCTCCATCTCTTGATTTTACTCTGCCTCTCTTACGCTTTACGTTTCTGTTCATTTCGTGTTCAAACAGCGGAAATAAAAGAAACGCTACTGCAAAGCGTCCAGACACATTTAAACCACGTTGTTGACGTACCGTTGTTTGACTTAGGTTTTCACGTTCTAGTGAGAAGAAGAGGCAGTGATACCTGTTCAGGTACTCAAGTCCTTGACAAAAACACATTGCATGGAGTCACGAGGGACTGCCCTTTTGTCTGGAGTAAGAGGGGGCCACATGTCTGCATGGAAACAGCAGTGATATTTATTTTACCAGTGGGCGTATCAAAGCATATTTATGTTCCACAGAAGTTAGGAAAGCGTGACATCATGTTAGCGCAGTAGCACAGGCGTCCTGTTGTAGTCAGAACGTGGTGTTTTTATTGCAATCAAGGTGTGAAAGGTTTAGGGAATTGCTTCAGTTTCGGTGCAATGTTTCTGAAACAGGTGCTAATACACCCAAACTCTAATACTCCTGCAAAATTAGTCTCAAACCACTGTAGTGGATGTGAAGTCTGTGTTTTTGTGGGTATGGTTTTGATTAACTATTAGAAGAACGATTCAATTTACCGCTATGAAACATTTCCCTCAGTCCTACAATGAAGCTAGTTTTCCTATGCTTTTTTTCCCTGCCACTTAACTTCCTGCTCCTATAAATGTTTTCTGTTTTTAGCATTCATGTTTTAATCACAATAATTCACTTTAAAAATTTTGATACATTTGTACTTCAGCCAAATGGGACATGATCAGAAGGGGAGCATTCTCTCGACAGGCACTGGAGGTTAAATCGGCGAATAAGGGTGTGTGCTAAGTAAATGGTGTTTTATATTTTTTTGTACAAATAAGTAAGAGTTTGAATCAGCAAAAGAGCGTAAGGGTGTCGGCAACTTTACTTGCATCAAGAGGATGCATCTTAGATCTGCTTAAAAGATGTCAGATTTCCCGGAACAGGAATGTGAATCTCATAAGCAATATGACCAAATCCGTTTTCAAAATCATTTTTCCATAACAGAAAGCAACAAAGGCGTGCACAAATTAAACCGGTACTAAATGTATCAGTGCCTCTCAATAAACCATCATTTTCTATAAACATGCTGTAACCTTCCCTGAGTATTTTGAACTATATTCCGTACAGTGTGATTCGGTGTTCTGGAAAGGCAAGGCTTTTGTAAGACATTTACCCGAGAGACAATGTTTTATAGCTAAGAATTCAGTGATGACATTTTTTTGTACTTTACACTAAAAAGAGTTTAGTTTCTGCTCAACATTAATAGTAGAATAAAAAAATAAAGGGGACTCCCTTAGTAGATCTTCAAGATAAGTCATGTGACTGAATTAAATTATACTATATTCAAGGTACAGTTGGATTATATAGTAGAGTCACCATAAATAAAGCCGTTAATGAGTTTGACTTTGCTGGACTTTTTACATTTTGCACATAATGTCGAGCTATGAGGAACGGCAAACACTACAAAAGCCAAGGTTACGGGAACGTTTATAATTCCTGTTCATTACAATCCGAGTCCGATGGAGCAGAATAAAGCAAACACAGGCACAGGATATGGTGACTGATAAGAGGCAGCGCTTGGTGTCAATATTTGAAGTGATATCCTGAAGTATTGTGGAGCCCTTAAAGCAATATCCCGCACAGTCAGAGTAATGGAATTAAATTAGATTTGCCTTAAGCAGGGCATATTATCAGAGGAGGAAAGGGGCAAAAGTCTAAGAGTTTAGTCTAGTAAACCCAATAATCTTCAGGGAGTGTTTTTAATGGAATCCCTCAGGATGAAATTCACTCTATAGATTAATTGTATTATTTTAGCAATAAAGGTTGAGAACACAAGGTTATTTTTTTTGTAGGAGCTTGGTACAAGTTTACCCTGGCGCCGATATTTAAGCACTTCAAGTCCCCAGAAGCTTACACGCCGAACAATAATATCGATTGCCATTATGTTGTAATTATCCATGATGTTACTTGTTGGACACAGCTTTGTGAGCCCGAGCTGACTGCACACCGCGCAACACGAGTTTCATTCAGGACTGGTCTCGCACGCTGCAGTTCTCCGGCTCCCCAGCCAAGTCAAATGCCGCCTGTACCTTTAAATGCTACCTCAGAGCCTGCAGTGTGTGTGCTCGCCGTCCAATGGTCTACATTCTCCTTTTCGTCCCTCCTGTGTCTGCCCGAAATATTTTCCGCTAGCGCGTCTCGCAGCCGCTTGGCTGGAGTTCACTGTGCGCCGGAGCTGCGCCGCAGAAGGGGACTCCTTCACCGCCTGCAAACTTCGGAGAAACTTCTCGGAGGCTGCGGCTTCCGCGTTGAGCGCCATAGCGGGAGGTTTGGTGAACTGGGGGAACAGGATCCAGCCTAGATCACCAGCCCTCTGGAGTCCGACAGCATCCTGCCGAGAGCGGAGCTGGCCGGGCAAGGCGAGCGGAATAGCGCACCACCTCCAGCACTTGAGTTGTGCGGTGCTGTGAATCACAGGAGACGTTTGTGTAAAGCGTTGCATGAGTCCAAGTCCACGTCTGTGTCTTTTGTTTCTGCACTTTCCCCCCCCAACTACCACGCGGATAATGTGGAAGTTTGAAGTTTTACCGACTCCTTGACATATGTGGAGGATTTGAGAACACGCCGGGACAGGATCAAGGTGGCGCAAGAAAAGGTATCGGGCATTTCTGAATTCTTCTCTTTCACCGGGTTCACTCTGAATCTCTGATGTCGCGTTTCTGATACAGCGATTAACTGCGCTATGAAGTGGCGAGCTCAGTCATGAGCCAAGTTAGCTGCGCTTGGAGACGGCTTTTGTGCACCCTCGCCTTTTAACAGCCGATTAATACAACCTGACGTTTGATTACGAGATAGCCGCGTCTATTCCAAAAATGGATAAATACGATGATCTGGGACTGGAGGCGAGTAAATTTATCGAGGACCTTAACATGTACGAAGCGTCGAAAGACGGGCTGTTCAGGACGAAAAGGGACTCGGGCAACAACCCGGACTTCGAAGAGACGAGGAAAGTTTTCGCCTCCAAAATGACCAAAATCCACATGCAGAAACGGCAAGAGGAGATGGCGAGCAAGCTAGCCGGGGCCAACGGGGGCGCCCGCGATGTGCCGAGCAGGGCTCCCGACAACGCGTTTCACACCCGGGACAGGCCGCCCATCAGTAACTTCAGGCAGACCGGAGAAGCGGCCGGCAAACCCCCTATATTATCGGGGCCCATGCTGGGCTCTGGTCTGTCTCCCGAGGGGCAGAAGCAGCCGCGAAGCCCCCACCAGGACGCCCCCGAAGGCAGGACACCGGGCTACAGCACTTGCTACAGAGAGAGCCTGGGGCAGCCCCCTCACCACGCGTTCTGCCCAGTGAGCCCCGGCGCCTCCTTCAGCCCAGTTCCTCAGCCTGCCCAGGGCGGTCACCCTCCCAGCCCCCCGGCGGCTTGGGGGACCCCTCAGGATACGCCCCAGGGAGCCCTTCGTGGTCCCGGGGCAGGCTGTGTTCCTGGCAGCCAGCAGCAGCAGCCCCAGCGGCCGGCTCTCCCCTGCGACCCGAGGCCCGCTGGGCAGAGGTCGGGCTCGTTCTCCAGCGCCCTGTCGCCCACGCTGCCGTCTCCGGGGTCGGCCTTCAGCCGGGCCCGGGCGGGGCCGCCCCCCCAGAGGTCGTCGTCCTTCTCCTCCCCGTCGTCCCCTTCCCCAGAGCCGGGCCCCCCGGCCCGGCCCTCATCCCCGGAGTGGGCGAGGCCCCTTGTGGGGCCCCCGGCCTCCACCCCGCCAGGCCCCTTCCGAGCCCACGCCGACCCCGGCCCGTTCCCCTGGCCCCCCGGCGCCCCGGCCCCTGCCTCCGGGCCCTGTCCCGGGGACCTGCAGCAGAACGGGCTTCACCAGAACCCCGCCGCTCCCTGCCAGGCGGGCCCCGCGGGCCAGGCCTGCCCGCCGCCCCCCCGCCAGGCCTCCGTGCCTCCCGAAGAGCCCCCCCCTCAGGCGCCGGCCGCCGCCGGGGCCCCCGGCTCGGGCTCGGCCCTGGAGCCGGCCCCCACCCGCCGGCTGGCCACCGCTGTGCCCGTCCCGCCGGCCCCCGATGGACGGCTGGCCTCCCCCCAGCACAACCCGGGCCCCTCCAGGGCGGTCCGGCTGCCCTGCCAGACCCTCCACGTGCAGCCGGAGCAGGGCCCCTCGACGGCCGAGATCAAACTGGAAGCCCTGGCGACGCGTCTGGAGGAGGAGATGGAGGCCCAGCCGAAGGCTGATTATTTTGGTAAGAAGATCTCGGCTTCGCTCTGCTTTCGTGCATAAACAGTGATGATTTTTTTCCCCTCCTTTTGGATTGACCTCGAGTGTTTGCAGTGTTTTCCTCGGGCCAAGTGACTTGCCTGCTGCCTGGGAGTCTGTACTGCTGTGCTGCTTGTGAGACGAGCACAAGCCTGGCCTAGGAATGGCTGTATTTCTCTCAGACTCGTACATTTTAATTGCTACCTGGCACACGCTTTCTAATAGTAGAACTTAAAGTTATTTTGGAGATAAAGACCACTTGAAATGGCTTGCTGTGAGTTTATAAACCTCAGTACTACAGGTGCAATGTCAGAGAAAAGCTGTGATGCACTAAGGTCCAGTGTGTTGTCCAGACGCTGGGCCCTGTCTAATGTGATGCTTTTCTAATTATCCTGAAAATAACTAGTTGCTTTACAGCACAAATTAACCATTTACCTCACTTGGCAACATTTATTCGCCTTCTTTTGTGTGATACCTATTCAAAATGGAAACTTTGAACATTTGTCAGGATTAGCTAAATGTTTAAAAATATAGGCTGTGTATTGTGTTTGTGTAACTGTTAGTTGCCCTGTGGGTTTGTTCCCATAGAGTTTTCAATTTGCACTTTTAAGTTTGCCATTGTGAGTGCTACCGTTAGTTCACTGGCACAGTCCTCTTTAAACTGTTGAGCACCCATGCTGCCAGATAGTCTGTCAGTAATGTCTTTGTTACTTAAAAGTAACACAAACTGGACTTTTATGTTCCATGAAGACAACATTGTTGCACATAGGCTGGGACTTTGTATCCTTCTGTCAACGTATACTTTGTGTGAGAGAATTTCCTTGCATTGTGAATGAATTGGTATGGGTGACATTATTGTGATTCTAGTATTTAGATCATCTTAGGACAAATTGTGATAGCATACAAGGGACTGAACCGTTCAATACCCCTTTGGTAAACTCACAAGGAGTCTTTGCGGTTTGTCTGTTAAAAACTGTCAGGCATATCTGAGGGATCTTTTCAGAAAATATCGAGTTCCTGAGTGTGATCCTGAGTCATGTCACCAAGCGACTCCCACTGATCAGTCAGCTAGGAGTTTCTCTGTGCTCCTGATGGCATCCTGAGCCCTAGGGCTTCACGGGCTCTTACAACAGGTGTGTCCGTGTCAGTGGTGAAGGACACACCTCTCCTTGACTCGCTGCAATGCGCTGCAGAGATTGTACCACATCAAGAACATGAAGGGGTCAGGAGTCCCTGTCGAGAGGAATCTGTCAGCACTTCCTCTGCATTCTCTAGTTGTGCCTACAGGACTTGTTGTGAACCGGGGCACAAAGACGCAGTTGTGATCAATGCATACAACTACACAAAATACAGCAACAGGAAAACTGGTACAGCGCAGGGCTGTAGTTTGTTTCTAGTTCTCTGAAAGCAGTCATTTGTCTGGTTCACTGGAGAAGACCATCTCGTAGCCTCTCCTCTGATTTGGAGTCAGGTGTGGTGCAGTCATCCGAAAAACAGGCTTTGTGATCGGGGTCAGGTCCCTAGTCCCGTCAGAAAGATGCCTGCTCTTTCTCGGCAGACGCGCTGTGAAGAGCTTCCTGGTGAAATTGAATCAGGGTAATTGTGACCTGTAACATTAGACTGTTCGTATTTTACCGTAACTGTGAAGTACTGACATTTGAGAAAAATCTGCTGCAAGTGAGTAGCGAAATATTTTTGCTGACTCTGACATCTTTAATTGTACATCTTTGAGTGTAGATCATTTTGGATTTTTTCATGCTTTTAACAAAATTTTGGGAACCTGAGTTTTACTAGTTTTGTGCTCCGATCTTGCTGTTCTTCAGCAGCTCAGATCTATTCCCCCAAGACTTCAACCTTGTGGCCTAATAAGTATTTTGATACCTGGTAGACCCAAAGCTTTGGCTGTGACAATGAAGAGCAGCTGAAATACTAATTAGCTGAAAAATTATATACTAGCTCTCTGCTGCTTTCATGTTTGAAATTGTGGTACTGTAGTTAAAATAAGTGCCACAGAGAAAACGCAAAAACAGTTAAGTTGAGGAGGAAATATTGTTACTTTTGTCACAATACAAATGTTAAGAATGAGAAATAGCATCTGTACTTTTGAGCGTGAGCTGTTTTCCATTTTGTTTTAAAGAGAACTGTGATTGTCCAAAGCTGTGTAGAAACCTAAATAATAGCTTGCCACACCCTTGGACTGAAAGCTGTCAAGACAGAAAGCCAGGATGCTATTCTGTATAGAAGATTGCACTTGTCCAAAAGAAAATCTGGTACCTCGAAAGGGTTTATTAACACTGAATTATAATCTGATATCAAACATTCTACATGCTTTTGCATTTTTTTTATTTAGAGAAATAGTCTAAAAGCTCCTCTTGTAGCATTGAACTGTAATACGGTTCTAAAAATGTGCGTCTGGATGCCGTCTCATTGCAAGTCCGCTCTGGGTTCGGCAAGCAGGAACAGCCTGTGCTCTACAGAAACATGGCCAGCCTCCCCTGGACAGACCGCAAAACTCCTGCAACGTTCTGGGAAAATGGGATAGAGCGCAGCAAGGGCTCCACTGGGACACGGAGGAATGTGTGAAAAATGAATCCACGGAGACCAGGCAGAGCCTGGGATTGAGATGTGGGAGGGCTGGCCTGGGCTGTGAAGGCTGGGCACTAAACCAGGCCAGCGGCTAGACACAAGAAGACATCACCTTTCACTAGAGATCCACTCCGGTTTAGAGTGATTGAGGGGGAGGAGGGTGGCGTTCATTCTTATTACCGCTCAGCACAAACGGAGTAGCTGTAGAAATGACCTGAGGGATCTGTGTCCTTCATTTGAGCTCAAGCCTACACGTGGGTCCGGTTGTTTTTGCTTTTGCTTGCCCCAGTGGTGAGATTCATCTCCCCTGACAGCAGAGCATTTGAACTGTATGTCTTCCAGATCTGACTCAATGGAAATCAAAGCTGTTAATAAGAAGATAAGAGGTTAGCCCATCAAGCCCTTTGGGTAGCTGGAAGTTATTAGTCGAAGGAACTCCTGCGGCCGTTTCTTGAAAAAAGACAAGACAGGCCAGGAATATTGTTCAATACTCCCACAATCACATAACGCTGGTGCCCATTGGTATAAAACATCACAGGACTGTTTCATTTAGTAAGTCTGATTTAGCGATCAAGGCTAATTACCAAAAGGTTTCATCTGGGTTTCAATAGGTTGACCTCTTGGCATCAGAAATATTGTAGGGAAATGTAATGAAACATTTCTTTTAATTTAGATGACTGTTGCTGATTAAGAAGGATAAGGCACCCTACATTCTCACGTTAACACTTTCATGTGTGACGTTTTTGTCTGTTGGAGACTGAAATGCGATGTCTTGCGTGCTTTTTAGAGCTGTGATAGGGACCACTAGAGTGGGTGATCTGTACATTGTGTTTTCAACCTTTTTTTGCACATTACGGAAATGTCTTTAGAACTCTAATAAAACAAACAGAAACAGAAGAGGAAACCTAATGGTAGTTGTCAGTTTCATGTTTTTAAATTTGATTTTAGAAAAAGACCTAGGCTATCTTTTTACTAGGACTTTTAATGTGCAGTTGAGCCTTACTCAATTTATTGTTTACTTCTTCTGCTTATGTTGTGCATTGTGAGCTGTTGTACATAGTTGTATTACTGTTAATAATAGTGTCGCAGTGTCTCAAATGAGTCTCATTTGATGGAGGTTCCAGATGTTCCATTGAATGCCAGAGCTATAAATGATAACTTCGTGCTGCTTGTGTAGCTGTGTACACGGTTCGTGTTGTGGTTTCGTGTTGGAAACTGAACAGAAATAAGATGTGTGAAAGTAGGATGATAAATGGCATCTATAGCTGCTGACTTCATATAGAACTTGTGACTGGTCCAATTTTTTTATGACAACTGCCTCTGAGTTATTATTAGAGGGAAAAAGTCTAAAGGCAGCTGCTGTCTGAGACCTGTTATTTACGGCGCATTGCTCAGAATATCCTGAGCTTCATGTCCAAAGGCAGTTTGGCAATGATCACTTCCTGTTCCTCGTTGTTATCTCCAAAATCCACTTGACAGGAAGTTCAGCACTAATCCTGGCTTGTTGCTGACGGTCATTAATTTGGTTTTACTTGTTGGGGCAAGAAATGGTGCCTTTGATGGATAAATATCAAGTGTTTTCAATGTGCAACACTTTGTCCCTTTTGACAGACTGGCACGAGTCACACCTTCACTTTGATTTATGTGAAGAGAAGTACTAACACACACTTCGTAGGGACAATGCAGGAGGCTTCACTCTAGTGCTTCTTAAGACCCCTTTCACACACTTGCAGTTAAGGTCCACCCCTTTCTCAAGTGTGAACAAGGGAGTCCCTGAGCTGAACTAAACTTCAGCCACGTTTGTGATGTGGGTCACGACTGCCAGGTGTGGTACCAGGGCTGGCCTACTCTGTGTGAAGCAGCCTTGTGCTGCCTCTTCATATCATAGTAACCGTATAAATATGAGACCCTGGCTTTTTAAGAAGCATCAAGACAAGATCCACCATTCAGTGAACTCTTCTTATCAGCGTATTTGTTAGGTACTAGTAACCAGGTAAATTAGATGGGCTCTGTGGCCTCTTCTCCTTTGTAAAAATGTTAATAGGTTTGTGCCCGTTAGGAGAGATGTGCCTGCATCGGACACTTTGAAGGAGAAGTTGGAAAATCCCGAGGAACGGTTTTGAAGGGAAACTGGAAAGGAATCCGCATTAGGTTTGAGCCCAATCAAAGCTCACAAATGGAAACTTTTGTCTGAATTTTCAGCAGTATACTGCTAGCTGTATTCCTATGTGAAGTATAGTCCCAGAAACCTCTTCCTATTAGGTCATTTAGTATTCGCACGTCGAAGCCAAAATTTAAGCTGGCTTTTCAATCGCAAGTATGAGCATTCTAGGTCACCTTAAATCACAAGTGCGAATGGGAGTCAACTAAGTCTGAGAGGGCTGCAGACCGGTCTAGTAAGTGTTCTTGAGGTTTTGATCTAGAATTGTATTAGAATTGTTGTAATGCCAAATGTGCCTTAACGATACCTGTGAAGATCTTGGGTCATTAGAAGATATCGTTAGGGCGTCTTGCACATTTTATGGAAGATTTACAACTTCTGTTGTAATACACTTGAATTGTTGTCCATTTAATTGCTTTTCTCCTGCTGCGTCACCTGTTGTCGCAGCTTTCATGCCGCATGGATGTGCTGGATGGCTGCGCAGATAACCAAAACGTTCACATTCATTTGCTTTCTTAAACCTTGTACAGTACGTGATACATTCACATTTAGAATTTAAAACCGTTTCCTCTGCGTGAAGGCTTTGTGAATGGTTATAATACTACTTAGTCCAGACTTCAGAACTGTAACCAGAACAGTACTCCTGTGCACTAAATATTGTATATAGGGTAGGCTATTTTAGGAGTTGCGTGCTCATTGCACTTCCAAACTGTAAACATGGATTACATACCAACAAGGAGTTTGCATGACTGCTCTGTATCCACACTGTAAGTAGACTGGTTTAGTTTTTACCATTTTCATACTGCTTGTGTGGCACTTGCATTGCTCATTTTGTTTGTCCATCTTACTCTGATAGCCTGGCCATATAAAAGCATAAACGTGACATCTCCTTTCTGCCCATTCCCAATGGGAGACTTCACAGACCTTTCATGACATGGTCGTCGCATGCCAGTGGATATATAGAGCTGAATATTAACCTAAGCAATATAATGATTTCACTTTTATTGGTGCTCCCTGTAAGTTAATCTTTCTTTCTCTGCTGTAGGATATGAGTAAAGTGATGAGGGTGTAGGCAGGGGTTGTGCACATGATGTTTGTTGAATTCCAAGGCAACAGAAGACCTTTTGTGTTTACGGTTAGAATTCTCCAGGCACAAACTTTCTAGTGAGAGCATGCAGTGCAGAACTGCAGATCTGTTCTGTACGAAAGTTGGTCTTTTATTTTCAAGTGTATTCATCTTTATCAAATGCATCGACATTGAACTTCAACAATTTGTTTCTCATTTTTGCTTTAATACAAGTCTGAGAATGGTTTAAAATGGGAAGGAGCTATTTTGTAACTAGTTGTTAACACCCTTTCATTTTGTTCATCTTGAGCGCTTCCAATGTCTATAATTCTTCTGCCTCTTCTATACAAATAGTGTTTAACGCTGAACTTTGGGGTCTTTTTTCGGTTTCTTCCTTGGTAAACACCCGAATGAAATAGGCTATTCATTTGATACATCAGCCATTTCCCTTTTGTCATCTCGGAGTTTCCTCTCATCTCTGAAATGCTTGATTTTTCATCATGAAGCACACCATTTCAATTGGGCATACAAACGCCAACCCGCATATACAAGTTAACAGC
The DNA here is from genome assembly GCF_055471065.1 of Atractosteus spatula. Taxonomy (NCBI): domain Eukaryota; kingdom Metazoa; phylum Chordata; class Actinopteri; order Semionotiformes; family Lepisosteidae; genus Atractosteus; species Atractosteus spatula. The sequence continues at coordinate 2,310,453 of NC_142717.1, read as the reverse complement.
CGCTCCCAGGGACTACTAGTGCTGGAGCAGCACAAGTACACACATGTTGCCTTCTGAGTGAAAGCAGCGTGTTGCTTCCATTTGAGATCTGAAAACGTCCCTAATCATGGATAAATGTAAGAGCAGAGCTCGTGATACATGTGTACTGAGAAAAAGGAAAGCCTTCGTGTGAAATGGTTTGACAGGGGAGAAACGCATTCGCAGGTCAGTGATGTGCTTTGTCATCAAAGACGAAGCAGCAGGTTTTAGAACATGGCAGCCTTTAGTAAGGGGAGGAATCTGTTCTATGCCTCAAGCACAAAATCGGTCAACGTTCCTGTCCATTCCCAGTTGGCTCCATTATCTATCCTGTTCCGTTCTGCTGCTCTTCAACTGTTTTATTCCCTTATGACCTGCTTTCTTGAAGTTGGAAACTTTTGTTTTGCACTCTACCTGCTCATCTCGTGCTGTGATCCTGTTTCTCTCACACCCGTGTTCCTTGGTTTTAGGACTCGGCAGGACTAGACCAGTGCAGACAGTCCCCCTTGCACTGTAAGAGGTCTGACAAGCTGAGTAAGAAAGCAGTTCATGGTCGCTGCCATTTCGATTTCAGCTTCCTTATGCCCCTGTTGGTTTTTTGGAGGAAAATTGGTCTGCCATGATAACTGCTTCATCTTTTACACATACATTTCTGATTGTGTTATGTATAAAAGACTTTATTAGCCTGCAAAAAGAAAATATGTATTCTCACATGATTTCATTGTTGACCTTTTTTTTTTAGTTCAGTTGATTATTTTTGCAGAACTGCTTGATTAAAATTCAGTTGACGCCAAGATGATATTTTTAATTTTAGTATTTTATTGGTAAATTAGTAATGTTTAAGCATAACAAAGTCTGAAATGGTTTGTTCCTGCTCCAGGTGTTTGTGGCCCTCTCTGGAGATTTTTAAAGCTTAATGTTAAAGCTCAAGTTGTTGTCCATCTCAGAATAAACCGCTTGTAAAAAAAAAACCAGAAATCCGTAGATCTACCTTTTTATTTAGTTTTGTTTTGCTCTGTACTTGTTCTAAATCTGTAAGCAGTCAGCACTAAACTTTTGTTAGAGGTTATAATTTTAATGATTTACTTGCTCACTACTGTAGTTTAGTTAATTATGTACTGAGATAAACCAGCATCTTCCATTCCGAAAAGGAAATTCTTAAGATTCTGAAATCTTGTTAGCGATCAAATGCAATTTTCCTGCTCGAAAGGAAGTACTCATTTTCCCTCAGGCCAGTTGTTTCTGTCTTGTCGTAAGGAATGCTGGTAACCTTCATGCTGAACAGTAACGTGTTTGGGGATTTGTGTTCCAGTGACTCTGTAACAGCTTTGCCGGAGTTCTGGCAGCAGCTCGGGGCCTTTGGCAGAGCTGCCTTTGATGAAAGTGCCATTGTGAAATTGGCATCATGTTTTACATCTTGATTAACAAACGACGGTACGAACAAAACAAGTGGCACAGTTCCAGAGGGTGCAAGTTCCAGAGTGCACAGTTCCAGAGACACTGAAGTCCACTCCATATCCTGATTTTGTATTCAGAGTTGAAATGTGCATCATAGATCCTGGGGTTAACTGGGAGCTTGCACAGAATAAAGAAGGAGCATCTCAGAACAAACAAAGTTCACAGTGTAATAATGAGGTATGATAACGTCCTTGAAAAAGCCCTGCATTATTGGCACAGCTGCTGAAGAAAGTGCAGAGAGATGGCAGGGAATCTGACAAAATGACCCTTCCATTTGCAAACAACTGTCAAATGTCTTGGTTCCAGGTTGGCACCTCGCCAGGAAAAGTGGCTGTGTGATTCTGGCTGTAAAGTGTGTTAATTTGTCTTAACAGAATGCCTTGCTGTAATATTCTCAGGTGTCGGGTCTTGGCGGGAGTCTGACAGTAGGCTGGCGAGCTGCTCTTGGGCTCCCCAGACTGAGCCACTTTGCACTGCTGCCTGAGCTTGTGAACTCCCTGTGCGTTCTGCTTTTCACAGAAAGCACCCTGGCTTCAGAGCATACAGCTCCATTCGGTGGGAACGCAGCGCAGTTTATAATACAGAAGTCTTGGGATGGAGTTCTCAGTGCCGTTGCCAAGCCAAACAAACAAATTGGATTATATTTCCCCTGTAATAATAAGCCGTGGTAGCAGCCTACTCATTTTTGGAAAAAAAAAAAATCTGAAAGTTGTAGGCCCTTGTGATTTGTTATCATCTTTTCCTTGCACTGCGCTGTGCCTGCTTATTCGTGTTAATTAAGAGTCGAATCGGAACACGCAGAGTGTGCCAGGATGCGAGAGCTTGCTGACCTGGAAAGCTCTCGCTTGGATTCGAAATTCCTAAGAAAATGTGGCTGGCAGCACTGCAGTTAAGTTGGATCCTCCACATTATTCAGGATTTACCTTTTTAAAAAATTGTAAACCTCTTTGTACGGTTTCCTGCAGTAGCCTAAAGAGGTTTTTTTTTTTGGTTGTGGGTGCCTTAAGCAATTGGCTTCTTTTCTGACACTAACGTTTCCGGGATTTTAATTGTTAGGGATCTGACACATCAGAAAGAATATCACAGATTTTTTAAGACATGAGGGTAAGGCCTTATTTTGGAGGTTCGTCCCCGGAGGAAAAACATCAAGCTGTTCATTTAAGAGAGCGTTTATGGCTTCTCTGAAGACACCCAGGGTCCTGAAGGCAAGAGGAATACAGAGATGTGTCAGTTAGACGGTGAATGTCGGGTAGGAAGTGAATTTTGTGAATTTTGTCACAGAAACAAATCGCCTACTCATACATCTCTTTTGAATATGTTCACTCCTGAGAGGATAAGACCTGTTATTAAAATACATGTCTTGAAGCGTTGCTGGTGAGAGCTGGTGTGACCGGTGTGGTTTAATCCTTTGCAGGCAGCTGTGTGAAGTGCAACGAGGGGGTGTATGGAGCCAGTCGGGCCTGCCAAGCCATGGGCAACCTGTATCACGACGGCTGCTTCACCTGCAGCGCCTGCAGTGAGTATCGCCCGCATGAGCCCGCCAGCTTCGTGCAGAGACACACACGCGCGCACACACCTCTGGAAGGGAGGTGCAGTTACAGAGCACGCTTGCCAGTCTTTTCTTCCGCAGCTGGACCTCCTCGTTCACGAGGGAGATAAACACTGGGGGGGAAAAGCTCTCCCATGCCACATACGGGACCTGTAGAAAGTCGACTCACCCTTTCTGAAGGAGCGCATTTTGTGGCGTTCACACTCGAACATTCTGAACAGTATATCTTGTACTCCATGGATATCAACCTAAATATGCCATGTAACATAAAACGCCACGGAAAACAAACGCAGTACAGCACAGTTTTCTATGGCAAGGACAGCTGCAAAAAATGGCCATACCTTCACAGTTACTGAGCGCAGTATTCTGTAGTTCAGTTCAGTTTATTGGCATATGCCCAAGTGCAATGAAATGCTTATGTGCATGTTTGCTCCAATACAAAGACATTTAGGAAACACCCCCAAAAAACATAAACGCAGAACAGCAGCAGCAGCAGCAGCAGCAGCAGCAACAAGTTAAATAACATGCAACTTAAATGACTTCAGTGTGAGCTGGTGGTGGGGGTAGAGTGGAAGGAGTGATGGAGCAGGAGAGGGAAACTATGGGAAAAGAAGGAGGGAAACGCACATGTGAGATCCGAGAAGCTCTGGGCTCTAAGACTGTTCTAGAAGCTTCCAGAATGCCCATCAGGCCACACTGTTCCCAAATGCTGACGGTGTGTTTTTACACACACGGACCGGCCCACATTGAAAGGTTCCGGCAGTAATGTCTGATGTCACGACAAGCTACTTCATGATCAGTTTTCTCCTCTGCGTTTGGCGCTTGAATCCGTAAAACGGGAGAGTAAAATGGATGTTAGGTTTCCAGCAACGGGAAAGCTGAGGTTGTTTTTGGTTTGTCTAGCAACTGGTCACAGAAGTAGGGCTAGTTTTCTCAATTCGCATAGCTTTCGAAGCTCTTTTCTGCAAACAGTGTGCAAAGTCCTGTGAAAGACTTGTTCTATAGGTGTGGCGATATCGTGCCAGTGGAGAAGAGTGTGTGCAATTTTTCATTTTTAGGTGTTCTGTAGATCCGTGATTACAGTCTGCTGTATTTGTTGATCAGTCTAACAAGAATAATAGCCTTATGGAAGTAAAATCCTGAATTTGGGTTTAGAATATATCACAATTTACAGCACTTCATCTATTAGCATATTTATACCGGCTTTGTTTTGTGGAGAAGATGAAGACAGTACTAAGTAACGCGCCAAGTCTCGAGGAAAGCAGGGCAGGTTTGAGAAATTCCCATCTGAATCCAGCTGAAGCCAGCATCTGCATCCTGATTTCCAGAGAGCCAGCCAGGAGGGAGTTTGTTTACTTGATAAGGGGAGGGGGGCTTCTGCTAAAGGAGAGGCCCGGGGGCTCTGCAGGAATCCCACCAGGCTGGCTGGGAAGCGAGAGCCTGATGCCGTGGCATGTGGTATTGGTCACATGGCTGTCAGCTGTGGGGATCTGCTATCTTATTTAGAGCCGTTTGATCTGTCTTTAGAAGGCAGTGGTTTGAAGGGTGGAGTGCAGTTTCCTGTTCTGAGATGAAAAGCAGGTGCGAGTATTTTAGAGGAGACTATAGACTGTTCCTCTTGCTGTTTTAGGGGAAGTGCACATTTGCATACCATTAAGATCTTTGTGTTTTTATTTTATGTCAGAGACTGGAGAAGAATTATTCTTTTTTTTACGGAATGCATCTATTAGAGTGACCCAATTCCCCTTCCCTCGCATAGTGACCTTCATCACACTGGAAAGCCAGAAATCAAACAGTAAATCCTGAACAAAGTGTCTTTTGGAAGATGTTAAATGAGAAAATCTTCACAACACGTTAGTGAATATTTTCTGCAGCTGTCCAATGCTTTCTTACAGTAACAGTGAAAAATGTCGCAGCACAACCGTTCTTGGTATTGTTTACAGTTTATTTAGAAAGTCGCCAATTAGTCTTTCTGCCAATAATCTCTGAAAGCCCCGTTCTACGGACTCCTGTCTTTCTCTAGCTCATACTGCACAGTGTGGCCTTGCTGCCTCCCTTGTCAGCAAACTGGAAAGACTTTTGATGCAGCTGTTCCAAATTCAACTCCACACATCGCAAATACTGATCTAAATTTTAACAACTGGCTTGGGTGATTAGTGATAGGTTAAACATATCACGCTTGCCAGAAGTCTGCATGCTTCCTTCAGCCCAGCGCCAAACAGAGAGCAGGAACAGGTGACCGAGGCTGCTGCTAAAGCAAGTCCGCAGCTTGGGAACATCTGTAATGCCAAGGCAGTTTACGACAGTACATGCCCTCTGCGTGTTCCCAGCCTGTCACTATGTTTTTTACAACTTCGTCTTCACTGTCCCTCATAACAAAGCCATGCCCTTATAATGAAAATGTGTCATTAGGACTATCTGTTCATTTCTGCTTCATTCTATGTACCATGTGACAAATGATCACTTGTATTAATAATGAAAGTATTTGGTGTTTGACGACAGACATTTCCTTTCATGTTTTTGTTGCTCAGTATAAGCTGTGTCGGATAAGGAAAAGGTTTACCCTCACCTATTGGGAATGCAGTCCCCAATTTCTGGCAACTGTCTGACATCAGACAGTACTGTACAGTGTGTCTTTTTCACCGGGATTCGGACGTGTCAAAGATAGGTGCTGGACAAACGCGGTAAGAACAAAAGCATTCAGAAATGTCCAAAAATCTGTTGTGAGTAAAATAGAGCATATCATATATATGCATTCTGCTTCAGTTTGCCGTTTTATAAAAAATACATATCACTTAAAATTGAGTCACATTAGAAAACAAACATTGGAAAACATCAGTATGTTTTCAATGCAGCAGCAGCCCCCATTTATGATTAAATCTGAGCAGATTTTCACACCGGTATTGTCACACATACGGAACGGGCACCAGAGTGTAGCTCGTTAGTCAGATTTGCCCTTTGACCAGTGACGTGTCCGGGAGTGGAGCTGCCAGGTGGCCGTTCCTGCAGGGGTTCGTCGTGTCTCAGTCTCACGCGGGAGTCTGGTTCTCCAGGCGCCGGCGGATTCGAGACTTCTTCGGATAGGGGTTTATGTTGATTGCGAGTTTTAGTTCTGTCGCGCTCCTCTCATTGTGGCCAAGTCGTTTTCCCCGGGAGTCGTCATGCTGCGGGGTTCGTGAACTCCGAGGAGCACAGTGCCCAGAGCTGGGTTGCTCAGGCCTGTGAGCCGGTTCGGAGGGGTGCCGCTGAGCGAGTTGGAAGGAGTGAGCGTAGTGAGAGACCACACATCTGTGAAAAGCAGAAATAACATTATCTGGGGGAGCTAAGGATCGGAATCTAGAAAGCCTGGAGCAAGTCTTTCAGCATTGTGGAGCAGGAAAGCAGTAACTGGGGTTAAAGGTTTTGGTTTTCTAAAAAAATAAGGGTTTTGTTATGCCGGGGTTTTTTTCTCAGTGTTTTATATCGTTGACGAACGTGTGTGTGTGCGTGCCGTTCGTTGTTTAGCTGAAGGCTCCCATGTTCAGGTCTGCGCTCGGAGGTTATGGGAAAGGACAAGCACACAGGGAATCTCCAGGCCCCGGCTGGCCGTGTGCGTGCGGCCGGTTTCCTGGGAGGGACTCTGCTGGAAAGGAATTTTTGAGTGGGGGGCGTGCAGGCTCTGCGGCCAGGGGTTTGTTATCTCAGCTGGAGGGGCTGGGCTGTGTGGAGGACGGGGGGGGGGGAATACAGAGGTGCTGGAGGGGTGGTGTTGGTGTACCGGGGGGCCTGGTCCTCTTTTTCTCGGTATCGAAGCAGAGTGGAAGAAACAAAAACTTGAGAAGGTGGAGCACAGTCCTGTCGGAGCATCTAAAATAGCCCATCACAAGCTGGGGGCTTACTGGAGACAAAATGGGCTTACGCTTTAGAACGCAGCATGCATTGTTCTCAGATGGAGAGTAGACTCCCCCCCCAGACCAACTTCACTACTTCACAGAAGAGTGTTGGAATTTCATTGCAGTATAATATTATTTCTGCTGGTCTGTCATTAGTACAGTACTGTTTTCATGCTTGGCTTTGTCAACAGTGACTGTCTGTGTTGTGAGCAGGGAGACCCCAAGTTATCTTTTAATTAACTGGGTGCAGGTTTGAAATGAATTAACTTTTAATTCATCATGAATTTTGTATTACTCACTTTACAGGCTATGGGAATTTGTCTTTTGACAGTCATGTGCTTTTGAAAATTAAATATTCTTCATTGCCTTTCCTATTAAAATGTTATCCAGAGTTCCACCAAAGCTGATTGAAGGTAATCTCTTCTGCAGCTGTGGGCCAGAATGCTGAGCAAGCCTTGCCTGTATTGCTTCACACAGGCGTTAGTAGTTAATCCAGGGAACAAGTTTGCATTTAAAACAAATGCATGCTTTCATAAACTAGGAGGGCTTTCGAGACTTAGGTGATCAAATAAGCAAAATCCTCTGCACACGTGTGCTTTCTGTAACGGCCATGACAGAATTTAGAACCTGCTCTTTTTAATAATTGTTGGTTTGTGTGACCGGACCTTTCCAAAAATAAGTCAAATCACCCTTTCTCTACACCAGAGAATTCAGGTTAAAGTCCGCTTCCATAAGCAGAAAGGCTGAATAATACTGTATATTTATCAGCTTCTGTGTTTATTATTGCAGGAAAATACAATAAAAATTTGCCTGGCTTTTATGTCATCCGAAAAGTCAGTAAGTGGACGGATATTTTGTGTACAACAAAAGGCCCATTTATACAAAGAATGCAATGTGACATGTGTTCACTCTGACTAACTGATTCTGGAAAAGACCTGTGGCATGTGTCAAGAGATGAAAGTGTTGGTTGGTTGAACATTGTTTTCAATACTAAATCGATACCACATTGCAGGATTAATATCTATGGAAAGGACTGACCAGCGGAATGATGCATGAATGACCAAACCCAGCTTCGCCCTTATTTCCACACTTACATCTTTGCTCTGCTCCAGTATGGAATTGTACTGCTGTCATTTCATGTGACAGACTGAGTTAAAATCCAGACTGTTTCTTGCACTTATGCACATGTGCTACAACAAAGGGAATGAGAAGTGAGCTTTCTAAACGTATTGAAAAAAATCTTAATGTTTATGTCTCCCTCACTTTTATAGGCAGCACGTGGTGGATATTCTGATTTCAGTCCATTTTAATTTTGCAGTATTTGTTTGGTTTTGGGTGGCACAGTGGTCAGCATTGCTACCTTGCAGTGCTGGGGCCCTGGACTCAATTACTGGGGCGCTGTCTGCATGTTGTTTGTGTGGGGTTTTCCTCTGGGTGCTCTGGTTTCCTCCCACAGTCCAAAGACAGGCTGGTGGGTTAATTGGCTTCTGGGAAAGCTGGCCCTGGTGTGGGTGTGTGTGCCCTGTGATGGACTGGTGTCCCGTCCAGGGTGTGTGTGTCTGTTTCTGTGTGTGCCCTGTGATGGACTGGTGTCCCGTCCAGGGTGTGTGTGTCTGTTTCTGTGTGTGCCCTGTGATGGACTGCTGTCCCGTCCAGGGTGTGTGTGTCTGTTTCTGTGTGTGCCCTGTGATGGACTGCTGTCCCGTCCAGGGTGTGTGGGCCCTGTCATGGACTGGTATCCCGTCCAGGGTGTTTGTGTCTGTGTGTGTGCCCTGTGATGGACTGGTGTCCTGTCCAGGGTGTGTCCTGCCTTGTGCCTGTTGCTTTGCCGGGATAGGCTCCGGCTTCCCCCCGATCCCATGTTGGATAAAGTGGTTAGGAAATTGAAGGATTTATTTCTGAGAAGGGGAAGATGCCAAAAAACATAAAAGTCCAGGTGTTTTTTCCCCTCTGTTTTGTAGAAACAATGGCTTGTTTGAACTAAATGTTATCTATAAAGTGAGGTTGCAACACAGTGAATGCACAGTGCGTTAAACCTGCCCTGGGGGGCACCTGGCTCTGTGTAGGAGGGCAAACGTCTGAATAGCCCTGTTGTCAGACATTGCCCTTCAAGAGCTGAGTAGTGCGGATGATCTGCTCTAGCGCAAGTGGCTTAGAAAAACACTGAGGTGTTATGAGTTTACAGCGTCAGAGAAAAGAAACGTTCGATAAAAGCTGTGCACACAACCGTGTTTTCTGATACAATGCGAGAGTCTTGGATAATCCCCCTGCTAAGACAAAGAGCTGTTACTATATTTTAAATGTCTGTACGTCTTATGTTAATTGTATATGCTTTGACTGATTTATTCATGGTCATGCCTATAAAGCTCCTTGAATTGAATTGTAACACCTGCGTAGGCTGAGATGTGTTTTAAAATTCCTCCCTAAATGCCTATCTGTTAACTCAACCTGGACAGCCACCAATAACAGGGGATAAAGAATTAGAAGTTTGTTGTAGTTCGTTAAAAAATTAAAAAATGAGGACGATCATTTTTGTCCTGAAGATCTCACAGAGATCTGTACTCAGACCTCTTTTATACTGCAAGTGGTGTGTTTGAGGGCTCGGGGTTGACTGGCACCTTTATTTAGCTGAATGAAGTCCTCGTAGCAATTAAGAAAACCATGGAGACCCCTGACACAGGGCTATAAACACTTCAATGTCTCAGCTACAGGCAGTGAGTGCTCCATTTCACTGTTTCCCAAGGAACTCAAGATCTTTAACCCTGTCACTTGTAGTAACATCTTGCACTAGCAAGGACTTGTTTAAAATCTTGTGAAGTTTCCTGCTAGGAAAATCTTAACATAACTTGAACAGATGTATTTATAATGACAATACATCTAATTTTTTTATGCCTGGTGAATCTGAACCACATTTAATGAGGGATCTTAAAGTTTACATCACTGAGATAACCTTGTCATATATTTGAGCAAAAGACGTTTTTACAGGGAGGAGAGTTCATGGAAGGACTGTAAGGCTAAGCGAAGTGCCCCCAGAACTCCCTTCAAATTAAAAAAGTACATTTAAACAAGATATTTAATATTTTATTATGTGGACAATGTTAAAATCCTTCTATCACTACTACTGAGTATCAGTGAAATGTGAGCTCTGGACATTAAGAGGATGTTTTTGATATGCAGTATAAGCTTCGTGTCGGTAGAGAAGAGCTCGGATTCCATCAGATGCGGATTTAGTAGGATTTCGTCCATGGCATCATGTGTGCCAGATTCAGTCCCTGGCTGGTTTTATTTATGGGTCACCAAAGATTTTTAAACTACTTACTATTCTTTGCATTTTAAAAGTTGTACCACTTCTATTTTTTTTACGTTTTACGGAATAGCTTTTTTTAGACTTGTAACTGTTTCTTGCTGGTTTATGGCTTGCGGGATGTCTGTCTGCTAAGTGCTGCAGACGTGAGTGGAGCAGGCCATCGAGCGGGGATCATCCTCCCCCTTTGCGTTAATCTTTTCCTTATGTTCCTGCTACTGCCCTGAATTCCGAACATCGCTCTGAGGTTTATCCTCTGGGTCGCAGTCCGATCCGAAGGCGTTCCGGACTCAGGTGTCCGGGGCAGCCCCTCGAGGTGCCGTTTCCATCACAGTATAACGCACATAGCTGGTGTTCACCGAGAGCAGCCTTCCCAAAGGCGAGCTCAGCTGGGAGTCTCCCGGGTGTCGCTGCGCCGAGACCGCGCAGTCAGCGGGGGAAGAAATGTGTCGGCCTCCCGCCTGGCATACGTCTCGTGTGAGACACGACATCGAGCATGCATGTACCGTGACAGCCCCACACTTCACAGGATTCCCTTCCACACTCTCCAGTTCTTGTCCTTGAACCCAACACGTCTCCCATGAAAGACGTCCCCCTGATAAAGCCGCTCAGTTTGGTTGTGATATAAGATCATTATATCTTGCTTCAGCGGCACACAGACCGATTCAGTGTAAAGATACAGTACTGTTCTTAACTATTGTCTTTTGTCTTGATAATCCTCTTTGGTTTTGTTTTTCTCCTGGATGACAATTCCTCTCCAATTCATGGCCTCAGAGCAAGGTAAACCTCACCATTGGTAGTCTAGATCTTCCTTCATTCCCATTGTAGTGTGCTAGACCCTCACTGCCATGGTCTTTGTCCCCCTGAAGATGCAATACAGTCAGACTAAACTGGAGACTAAGACAAACATCAACACGTCTCCCATGAAAGACGCCGCTCAGTTTGGTTGTGAGTGAGTAACGGGGGGGTTTCAGGGCTTCACTGATCCACCTGCTGTGGTGACGTCCTCAGGGGCAGAAGAGGAGCCCGTGCTGTGGAGTTCCCCGAGTCTGAGCAGTTCATGATGCTGCCCGGCTGGGTTTTTTTTTGGCACATGCTGAGTTTTTGTCTGCAGCTCAGATTTGTGAGCAGCGCTTTGTTGGGCAGTTTCTGTAATAACAGAGCAGCAGTGTAGCACCGCTCAAATAATAGCTTAGGTTGGTTGTATTCCCCTTGATTTCCTGTGAGAATATTATTTTTGCCAGCAAGTTATTTTTTCATCTTTCAGTGGTTTTAAAGTCTTTGGGTATAAAGGAAATGGGTCACGCAGTGTTCTAATTTTAGAGGTTCCTTAATTATTTGACTTGTTCCTTATTTAAAGCTGTTTTTTACGTAGGGAAGGAAAGATTTCTGGCAGTTATCAGACAGGTTTTTTTTGTTTTTTTTTTATTTGGGGAATAAATAAATGTTTGAAAGCCCATCTCGCGTTATATTTTTATATTTGGTGGCAAGAAAAAATGCCTATCTTCTTTGACTTCTTTGTACTGCCACATCAAGTTCTGTATCCTGTGTGATTAATCCTTAGGTTTCTTTTGTGGATTGAACATGTTTCTCATTCCTGCCTCTTATTTTGTAGCCTGAGAGCTCTCTCTGTATAAGAATGCCTCTTTATTGTGTGGGCTTCACAGCTGATAAGCTGCAAACTGGAAGATAATTCTCAACTAACTGCAGTCATAAACCTGTGCAGTAGTGGAGACAGGAGCGGTCTTTAGGGATTCCTGTGAAACATTTATAGTGGGTGACCTGTTACTCTCAGATAGCTTTATATCTATTTTTGGTAACATTTGAGTTGGGAGAACACATTTTCATCATTTATGTTTTGGCTGTTCATGAGGTATTGTTTGTAACTGTTAACACTTCCTCTCTCTTCTTCTTTAAATCAATTTTTCCTTTTCCTTTTGGGAAGTGGGGGTCTGAAGAAAAGTGAAATTTCACCTTGGCTGCGTGAAGACTCGTGTTCTTTTTTTTCCTGGCGAAGAACCAGCAGATCTGAAATGCCCATTCTTGTAGGAAGTCCTGTTGCCTTCAAATCCCAGAATGAAGGAGAAAAACAAGGTTTCACCTGCATACTGGGCAATGTTTTTATTACTGCAAAGAATTCTTTTTTTTTCCCCAAATATCTGAAATCCCACTACAATAAACCCGGCTGGGTTTTGCCAGGAATGTCTGCTTGTTTAGTTCATGAACACGGTACTAATGGAGCTTAACCTTTGAGAGTGTGGGATGGTGGAGCTTTCGAAATTTGCTCCTAGTGAAGTTCGTCTCTTTGTGTTATGTACCCTTTTGTGACAGTCGGTCATAAAACCCGCTCAAAACTTTGAAGAACCACTTAGTTATTAGGGTTGTCTAAGGTGACTGACCAGTGTTTCTCTCCCCAGGTAGAAGACTCAGAGGCAAAGCTTTTTACTACGTGTGTGGGAAGGTGTTCTGTGAGGAGGACTTCTTGGTGAGGGGCTTTGTTTTCAACCTCTGCTTTAGAGGATTGTGGGTCAAGCTGTATTTGGAGCTGGCGCATGCCTGCTCATCAGTCTGCTTCCGCCACAGTGAAAGGATACACCCTCTGCGCTTTTTTCAGCCTGTCTAAGCTTGTACATTTAAGACTGCTGTTTTATTTTAAGATTGCAGTTGTATGCAACATCCGCTGACTAATTCAATTCTACGTGCGTGTAGGTAGGCATGAGCTGGATATCTTCTAATATTTATATGTTACCATAAAAAACAATTTAGGTCTGTTTTTGGTTAAGTGAACAGGTTGTGTTTGACTTCCCAGTTTTTGTGAATAGAAGTGTTATTCTCTTTTTGAGAAAAGAAGAAAGGGTAGACTAAGGAAGTTCAGACAAATATCTGTTATACAGTACCTACGTGGCTCAGTCTGGTATGTTTTTGTGAGTGAGAATTAAGAAAATTTCAAGCTATTTTTCAGTGATTTATTTCAGATGCAAAAGTCCCTGAAATATTGTGAATTCTTCATGGGTTGTGTGTTGTGTGTGTGTGTGCATAGGGACATTTTTCTGTGTTAGATGTAGAATGCAGTTCTAAAGGTCTTCCATCTTTGTTTGCAGTACTCGGGTTTCCAGCAGTCAGCAGACAAATGCAACGTCTGTGGACACCTGATCATGGACATGGTGAGTTCTAATTGTAGGCATTACGTTCTCAAGTCCAGAACTTCTTGCCTAGTTTTTGCTTTTCAGTTTTCTGGTTTCCTGTCGGTTTCTCGTCTCCTTCAAACCTGGGTCTGTGCACTGCTAAGCAGCCTTTCTGGTTGTTTTTGTAGGATAGCTGTTGCATCCCTATTTTGTTTCCATCACAGCTGACAATGTGAGCTTGTGAGTGCTGCTAAAATCTGAATTAATTGCATTTCGGAGCAATGTGGAATTATTTACAAGAATTGCTTCCGAGTACATCATTGCCAGGAAAATTGTTCTCATATGAGTGTGGGTTCTGTTCTTCCATATTAAGAGATTCCACTTTTTCTGTGGCTCTCCAGCCACAGCCTCTTTGATGCAGGCAGATTCGCCCCAGAATGAGCTGGCCGAGTCAGTTCTCTTTTCTCAGAACTCAGCTCTGTTGGGTTAATATGAGCTCTGATGCTCAAAAGATGTCCTACACCAGTACTGGCACCGGTGCCCGTTGCCCCTTGGGTTGTGTCTGGTTTTTAACCGAGCCTTGTTATGAAGAGATGCTCTGATTACTGTATGCTTAGAATGTCCCATTTATTCCTGTTCTAAACCTTTTCAACTGAACTCACACATACTATTGCTTCATATCATTTGTGTTGACTTCATCGTGCGACTACATTATTTATCCACCTCTAAATCAAAGCACTGCTGGTTTAACAGGTAATAATAATAATTCCTTACACATATATTGTGCCTTTCTGGTCACTCCATTCAAAGCACTTTACAGGTAATGGGGATCCCCTCCACCACCACCAGTGTGCAGCCCCACCTGGATGATGTGACGGCAACCATAGTGCGCCAGTACACTCCCCACACACCAGCTCTCAGTGGGGAGGAGAGCAGAGTGATGAAGCCAGTTCAGAGATGGGGGTTATTAGGAGACCATGATTGGTAAAAACCAGGGGGAAAATTTGGCCAGGACGCCGGTGTTACACCCCTACTCTTTTCAAGGAACTCCCTGGGATTTTTAATGACCACAGAGAGTCAGGACCTTGGTTTTACGTCTCATCTGAAGAACGGCACCTTTTGTACAGTATAGTGTCCCCGTCACTGTACTGGGGCATTAGGACCCACACAGACCCCAGGGTGAGCGCCCCCTGCTGGCCCCACTAACACCTCTTCCAGCAGCAACCTGAGCTTCTCCCAGGAGTCTCCCCTCCAGGTACTGGCTAGGCTCCCCCTGCTGGGCTCCAGTGGGCTGCCAGCGGTGAGCTGCAGGGCGAGATAGCGGCTGGTATGGACAATGCATTTCAGAGGGTGCGATTTTTACTGCCCCATTGTCACCATATCTGTACTTGAAACCTTAAGTATTGCCTGACTGTGGTGTCTAAAGTGGGAGGGGAAAAAAAGGTTCTTAATCCATTTTTGCTTTTTGAAACATCTGGATTGAAGTTGGGGAATCTCCTCTGTGCTTCCTTATCGTGAAGTCTGGCGAGAGACCAGGAAAGATCTGGGAATAACCTGAAAGAAATCAAACAAAACAAGCAAACGGCGATCCCATAAGTCAGAGCCTTGGCTGTCTGATGTTAATTCCTTAGCAGACAAAAGATTTTGCCGCTGAAAGGCACTGGTCTGACAGTCTACTCTGTCAGCCCGCCACACACCGTCTACCGCACGTCCATCCTCTTCCCTCGATCACAGGTGCTCCTCCTTCTGGGTTTCCTTCCAGATCCTGCAGGCTTTGGGAAAATCCTATCACCCCGGCTGCTTCCGCTGCGTCGTCTGTAACGAGTGCTTGGACGGTGTGCCTTTCACTGTCGACACCGAGAACAAGATCTACTGCGTCAGGGATTATCACAAGTGAGTGCGCGCTCGGCAAGTCCCTCGGGCGCTCCGGAACGCTCTCCCACCGCCCCTCGGGCGCTCCGGAACGCTCTCCCACCGCCCCTCGGGCGCTCCGGAACGCTCGAAAGGAGTATTTCTTGGCGCTGTGGTGGGTTGTTTGTAGTCATTGTAGTCATGTAGACATGGAAAACCATATTAAATAATGGAGATAATTAAATACAAACTTGTTTGGAGAAAATATCTTGTTGCTACTGCCTTCTCAAACTGAAGACAAAATGAGTGTAGTTATATCTAACAGATTTCTTAATACCCAGCTAATTAGCTTTAACTCCTAAATCTGACACCTGACATTAGAGACCGTCATGACATTGGTAGTAAAATCTAAGCACCATACAGTATATAAAACAGCAGTGAGAAACAGCAAAGTTTCTTACATACTAATTGAAGATATTGTCCAAAATTGCCAAAATAGCATTATTCAGTCATCATTATATCTTGCTTCAGCGGCACACAGACCGATTCAGTGTAAAGATACTGTTCTTAACTATTGTCTTTTGTCTTGATAATCCTCTTTGGTTTTGTTTTTCTCCTGGATGACAATTCCTCTCCAATTCATGGCCTCAGAGCAAGGTAAACCTCACCATTGGTAGTCTAGATCTTCCTTCATTCCCATTGTAGTGTGCTAGACCCTCACTGCCATGGTCTTTGTCCCCCTGAAGATGCAATACAGTCAGACGAAACTGGAGACTAAGACAAACATCACCCTGATAAATTTATGGACCAAAATCAAAATGATGATGAAACCAAACTTGTGATGGTTGCTTATCTTCTCACGAGTCCACATGGAATGGTAATTTCTCGGCTTGTTGGGATAACACAAAATCTGCCCCAACCAAAGCTATTGCTCTGGATGTCCTAAAGATCCTGAAACTAGAGGCAGTTTTGGGGATTTTTTTATCTTTGTATTGGTCTTCTGTGAAGTCTGAAATAGAACCGCTCACCTCTACAGATACGGATTAATAAGCTTCATTGAGAACTCTGGGAGAAGGTGTTTAAAAGAAACGGAACCCTCCTTCTTTTGTAATTTTGTTTAAAAAACCGCTTGTATCAATGAGTGAAATTCCAGCATTTAATCTCTAAAACCAGCAAGTGAAGGACTAACCAATTAAGTATAGTAATAGCAATATTTTTTTTCTTTGTGCAATTCATATTCCCCGCAACTAAAACAACTAGGACAGGCACCACACTTTATAGCTGGGAGGTGTTTTTGGAATCATTGTTTTGAAATTTTCATGATGCAGTCATGAAGACCATGAATGATTGCATCTCAAAGTTTTAGGGGATGTAAACACTATTAATATTCAGCGAAGGTGTCCTCTACTATATTCCTTCATTGCTTAGAAAGCAGGAGGTTAAATTTGGTTTCCAAATAAGGAATTGCAATCAACGTCAAACAGCAGCAAGCCTGTGTTATGATCCCTCACCGTTAGTCATCGGGTCAGGAATGTGAATAAATGGCTGTATTGTGTTTTTATGGGCATCACTGTAACCTGTGATAAATGATGAGTCTGTGGCTTTTGCTTTGATGTTCCTGAAGTTTGACTGACAGTAAAGATCAGTCAAAAAGTCTTAAAAGTTTCATTTTACTGGCTGTAATTAAGCTCTTCTTAAAGTGGCATATTATCTAGCTGAACACAATACGAGATCATCTTGCAATAAAGAGACCTTGGCTTAAATTTTATTTCCTAGCTTTTCCGAATAGCGGTGGATGTAATGAGCAATGCAGAACGCCACCCCACATGGCACACTCAGGGGACGGGCGGATTATTTCTGCGAATTTTCTGTCACGCTTTTCATACAAGAAGACAAGTAACAGGGTACAATATAATGCATCAGTCTGAACAGTGTGTGAAAGTTTTACTTGTTTTTTCTAAAAATGAACATGCAGCTCTTTTTCAAAATTTGCAATATACTTTTATCAGCTGATCGTCTGACTGGGGTCAAAGCATTTTACAATTTATGGATGGAGCATGTTTTTTTTTTGCAAACAAAGAAAGATATTTGATCAGCACAACCATTTTGTATGGACGGTATTATTGAAGATTTTTTTTTAATCAATAGCCTTCAATTAAGCTATAGACAAAAGACAGATTTAAAATAGAATTCTTTATGTAAGGAAAGCCTCTATTTTTTAGTAGAATTCTCAGAATTGGGATGCTTAGAAAAGGCCTTAAAGTGTTAAAGGGTCCACAGGTGTAAATGTCAGACATACCTCTTGATTAAATCAGAGACTGTCTTGGCCCACATACAAGGCATGTTTCCCTGAGCCGAAGGTAAGTTCTCTGTGACGTAGCTGAAGTTAGAGCCGTCTCCCCTCACACAGTGTACCAAGTGTTACTATTGAAGATCCACAGCTCGTTTAACACAAAAGCGGAAATGCTGATGTGACAATGTTTGCCACTTAGGACCCACAGGAATTGTGTCTTGGATGCAAAAAAAAACCATGCCTTTTTGTTTTGTTTTTTTTCTTTCCTTGAAGAGTTCTGGCTCCTAAATGTGCGGCCTGTGCCCAACCCATCCTGCCCTCTGAGGTGAGCCCCCAGAATGCACGGCTGTTTTCTGATGTTTTTGCTATCGCCTTCTGAAGTGTTGTCATGGCAACAGGTTTTATGGCACCCATCTTTCCTCGCTTGTCTCCCTTTCATCTCCACCACAACCCAGATCACCGGATAATTAATCTTTATTCCTTGTCTGATGAACCACTAATTAGAAGTTATTGGGAAGCAGTACCTTGGGAAGGGCTGACATTCCTGTGTAAGACCTCTGTTGTAAAACATCAGATGCTAACACAGATTCCTGTTTAATATTAGTTTATTGCTCTAGCTATTATCCTTTTTTGACCTGGCTAGGGTGTGTCCGTACAGGAGTGAAGAAATTGCGGTCGCGTCTTTTCTGTGCGCGCCCGGCCTTTGTCACCAATCGTGTCCGAACGCGAGTGTTGACGGAGGGCCGGCACCAGGCTGGCTCGATCCGCCCTCCCTGTGTGGGGCAGGCGGACAGGGGGCCCGGCAGCCCCCCCGCGACCACGCCAGCGCCCGACCTCGCCGTGCAGGAGGGGTTCTCGGCGAGGCGGCTGTCCGTCAGGAGGACAGGGCCTTTCCCGAAAAGGCTCGAGAGCCGCTGCCGAGAGGAGCGCCCGGCCCCCCTTCCGCACGGCTGCTCCTGTGCTGCGGCCTCCCTCCGAGAGGTGCAGCCTGGTTGCCCGGGAGAGGAGGAATCGACGAGCCGGGTCGTGGTGTGGTTTTCCCGCCTCAGGGTGTCTGACCTGGTGAGCCGCCGGCAAGACCCTAACGTCCTGCCCGTCTCCCCAGGGCTCCGATGAGACGATCCGGGTGGTGTCCATGGACAAAGACTATCACGTGGAGTGCTACCACTGTGAGGTCAGTGACGCCCCTCCTCCTGGCTGGTGTGGTGCAGCCGCAGTCCCGCGTTCGCAGGACTGCCTGAGCACACAGTCGGGTTCACACCCTCCCACTTCTCTCCAGAGCGTGTGAGCGCTCCTGCGGAGATGGCCGCTGACAGTCCCGGCTGCTGCAGTCATATTAATATCTTACTGTAAAGACTGATCGAAGGCCGGGTAGATTTATCAGTCTCGGCGTCTTAATTGGATTTCCTGTAGTCCGTTTTTGCAGCCTCTCAAAGTGACCTTCAGAAAAAAAGGCTTTTACGCTGCACAGCAGCAAGACCATGAGCTATCCTGGTACAATTGATTTATTGATCCTAGTGTGTGCTTCCCAGTGTCTCGTTACCGCTCTCAGGGGCTGATTGCACCGAGAGCTTTAGTTACAGATTCACTGTCGATTTCGATGCGCAAGACATGAAGATGAATATTGGGAATCGCTTTTGAGAGAGTGAAGAGGCATGAAATAGTACACATTTATTTTCAAAGGCTGGCTGGTTTTTTGGTCTTATCATCGATGCCCACTTTCATTTTAAAGGATCGGGATCAATGTAGCCAAGTCATTAACTCTGTGGTAGAATAGACTTGGGCAGATAATTTCTCTGTTAATACAATACAGTATTTTGCATGGGATTTTATTTATTGTCGCCCCCCTGGTAGTAGTTTGGAATTATTCTTTAAAAGGCAAAATTCAGACTAGTTAAAAAGTACCATAGGTTAACGTGGGAGACCTGCCGGCCGCTCCTGGCCCCGGGCCCCCAGCTCACTCGCCCTGTCCCACCCCGCACAGGACTGCCGGATGGAGCTGAACGACGAGGAGGGCCACCGCTGCTACCCCCTGCAGGGGCACCTGCTGTGCCACTCCTGCCACCTCCAGCACCTGGAGGCTGGCGCCGAGCCCCCGTCTCCCTACCCGCACCGTTTCTGAGCGGCCCGGCGCCTCTTCCCCGGGACGCAGGACTGGAAACCTCCAGGGAGCCGTGGATAAACTTACAAACGCAGAAATGGAGCCGGCCGTCAGACTTCGTTTTTTTTTCCCAGTCGAGGAGAAAGCCTAGTTATTTGAAGGATCTCGCAAGATGCGCCTGCTCTGAAGTGGCAGGCCTCGTTTGCAAAAGCAAAAAGGAGAGAAACAGTCACAAAAAAAACAAACAATCCCGGTCAGATCGCTCAGATTGGGCGCCACCTGCCCGTGAAAATAGTCTGCAGGCGGAGACGAGGGTCGCTTGTCAGGGGGGGACTCGGGTGTCCCCCGACCTGAGAAATGTGAAACCTGGCTTTTGCCGTCTGGTACTGTTAACTCCACTTGTGTTTTCATGGGGGGGAAGAGCACGTTTCCCTTCACACATCCGGAGAAGGACATCTTGGGAGTTTATTCTCACTGGCATACGATTAACTTAGAGGCCTTATGAGTGTTTGAAAATATTTTTTTTTCTTTTTTTTTTGTGTATCTTGTTCTCTGTGTAACCTTTTATGTGTTTTAAAGGGGTGTCCGGCGTATCAGTTAAAATAAATGTCCGGATGGCTTGTCAGAAGACCTGCAGTACTGTGCTTGAGGACTGATGAGTCTCATTTCAGTCCTGCAGGGCACCAGCACTCAGGTTTTATAAATCTTTTTATCCACTTCAGAGCTGCGAAAATGCATAAATTTGGTCAATGAACCATGATAAGACATACTGTACATGGTTCTACACACATAGCCCTTGAGCTCTGGAGTTAAGGATCTCTGCTGCTCGTTGTGATGTATTAAACCGAATCTGCGCTGTGGATCATCAAACAAAAACCCCAGTGCCCAAGGATTTCTTTTATCTCAGTTTGACTCCTTTGTTTCTGTAAATCCAGTGAAAGCTTGTGAAAAGCTTTGTGATGAATATTAAAAAATACTGGTTTCAACTCGTCTACCCCTACCTTGCAATAAAATGTCCCAACATCTCGCATTCTGAGTGAAGAATTAATTGCATTTGCTTAATACCAAAATTGTAAAACGTTAAACAAGTTTTTTATGTCCTTCAACCTGCTGGGGTCAATTTGGGTTGATAGTAAAGTGATGAATATGAAGATTTAAAAACAATTATGAATATGGCATTTCTGTAAGTGGCATCTCTTCCATCTAATTTTGTCTTCTGTATTGTTGTATTTTGTTATCTTTAAACAGTATTTACATTATGCAAAATACGATCAATACATGCATTTGTAAAATTACTGTTTATTTACCATACGGGGGATCTGTGTGGAATATAATATCTACATGTGAAACTGCAGTGCCTTGAAAATAAAGATCATGTGCTGTGTGCCTTTGGGAAATGAACTTTAACGATGAGTGCAATGATTCACATTAAACACGCATTTCTGAAGGATGATTCTAAGCAGCTGGGTAATGTGCATGAAAGAGATCAGCGTGTTAAATCTACATCTTGTGTGTCTTTATTGAGGTAATGTGGCATAACGATAAAAAAGCAGATCGAAACTTTGGTTCTTCAGCAAAAAATATGGACTTGAAATCCAGAGATGTTATGCCCAAGCTTTGCAATGCATGTAAATGCAAGACCTGATCTGAGAATAATGTGTTCAGTTTTGGTCACTATTCCACACATTATGTTACAGTTCAGAATGGAGCTACAGAATTAATCCTGGTCTCAGGGTAGTATTATATAAAGTGATTCAAGTAGCTTAATATATTCTGTCTAGAATAAAGGAGATTGAGAGCTGTAGATTGAAAACTAAAAGGGAATACATTTAAGATAAATAGGAAACACTTATACAAAGAGTTGTAGGTGCTGGGAGCAGGCTTTCCACATACTGTACTGTAGGTGGTTGGAGTTCAGAGGCGAGACTCCTTCAGGAAACAGTTGGATGTAAGTTTATATTCACTTAGCAAATAAACAAGCAGCCAAGATGGGACAAATGGATTTTTTTTTCATTTGCATCCTCTGTGTTCTTGTTCAGACCCTTTTCCAGTAAAGTTTTTAACTGGGGGAAAAAAAAAGTACAGCAAAAAAAAAAGTTCACCATCTGCTGCATGTTCTAGCCATCAGCTTTCTCCATCAGTTCCCTCCAGCTGTACAGCTGGTTACCAGCAAGTCAAGTCACACACTCCTAGTTACCCAGTGCTTCGGAAACCAGGGTGACCTCCAGTCTGATGAAGCTTAAGACCTTTATTTCCAGTTTTGTCCTTTCGGTTTGGGATGAGCTGTATATGAAAGAGACGAACACTGCCCTCTGCCGTTTCTCCAGATGAGGACATGTGTCCGCTTACACGGAAACAATGGGATTTGAAAAGGTTAATTATCTGGGAACTTTGAAACACATTTAATACCCAGAGGATTCTCTGCGCTACCATAGTGAGTACAAGTTTGTGTGTGGGCACAGAATTTAATGGAACAAAACCAACTGAAAAATAATAATACTTCGGTTAAACAGGGGAATAGTCTTGTAAGGTAAGGAGGCAATTTGTGCAACTTTTTAAAAGCGCAGTAATGGAATTAAGTGCACAACTAGAGGTTGGCAAGTGCTTTAACACTTAAAACAGTCAAAAGGGATTCAACGTCACGAAAACGTTGTGTAACGTAAGACGTCTAGACGTCTAGAAGAGATCTTTTCGTAGAGATCGGTCGAGACCGGACTGAAGAGATCCACACCACTGCCCTATTTACACATGCGTAGAATTGGCCAGCTTAAACTGAGTACACCCGGGAAAGACAAGGAGGTCTTTGTGTTTGACGTTACAACAGACTGACTCATAACTCATGAAAAACTCAAGTAAAATCACGTCAACGCGGGGAAAATGTGCCCAGTTGTAAACTGGGATAAAAGCTGAAGTGAAAGCTGGATCACTCGGACAAAAAAAGAAAAGGCAGGAGCGAAGGGCATGTTTTTAGCTCTTATTTGCTCAGCTGCTCTCAAACATCTTAAATAGCCTCCTCACCTGCGTCCAGCCATGTTTCAGACTAATGAGGTAATTTAGGGGTTACGCAACAGCTAATAATGACTTTAGTGTATCGCGGTCAGTCATGAATGATCTGTTAGTCGAAATGATACCAAAAGCGTTTATTCAATATCTAAAATCTGTGTACTTCGCAGAAATAGAATAGTGCCCATGATAAAAAATCAAACGTGTCCGAAATTCAGTCTGCGAAAAATCACATCTTCACGCCCTTGATGTGTAAGAGTATGAGACGGCAAAGAATAAAAACAACAGTGAAAAATAACATGCGTGTATTTTTTATTCACGGCACAAAAACTAGGAGGACAGATTTTCTGTGCTCCGCTAGTTGCACTCAACCGCAGCAAAAAAAAAAACCTTGTGAATAACAGTTACGCGTGGGTATACCGCAGGTAAAACAGTTTATATTAAATATCTCCTACGAAGGCAATGCACACGTTCGTTTTAAAGCACCAGTGTAGTAATAATGCACTGCATTGCAAACAACGCTTCAAGACAATTTTGTGCTGGCGGAAAAAAAAAAAAAGGAGTCGAGCCAGCCAGGAGTCGAACCTAGAATCTTCTGATCCGTAGTCAGACGCGTTATCCATTGCGCCACTGGCCCGCTGCTGCATGTGGGACAACTTCCCTATTCATCGTCAAGCTGGTGCGCCCCGCCCCCGTCTCTGTTCATTGCTGGCGGCACGATCCAATCACAGCCCGCATCGCTACCAGAAATGAACCAATCGGAACGTCGATCCTCCACCCCTGGTGAAGTGTCGCCCAATCGTAGCTCGTCTTTCTACCAGGAATGAGCCAATCGCGTGTCGGAGAGCGGCTCCCTTGCTCCGCCAGTCACGTGTCATTTCCGCTGTTCAAACTCACGGCGCCAGGGGGACGTGAGCTCGTTTCTCTCTCTCTTTATGTATATTGTACCTGCAAACCTACTTTTCTTGTGTGCACAACACAGGACACGTCTCCCGTGTGACACAGTTGTATGCGTGGGTCACGGTTAAGCGTGCGCTCTTATTAAATGGTTCATTTTACCTTCACTGCTGTCACTGGCAAAGACGTCAGCCACTCGAGTGTAAAAAAAAAAACTGGTTTGAAATGCAAAATGTCTTGAATGCGTCTGAGCAACAGTGTCCTTCTAAAGTAACCAGAACCTTGGACAGCCTTCATGATGTGTTGCTCTTAGCCAGGTCACTTTGAAGTAGCAACATTTATTACACAGACACATGCAGAAGGCTTCGCAGCCGAAAGAGATGTGCCCCTGGTCTTTCTCGGCGTGGAATAAACCTTTACTTGTCCCTTTGCAGATGCCTGTATTTGTTAATCGGCAGTGTCTACTCCACACATTAAAAAAAGAATAGGTAATGGGAAAGAATAATAAAAAAAGTCATGATTACATAAATATTCAAACCCTTTCTTGGGGCAGACCTATATTTAGTTAGTACAATTTTACCTTAACGAGCCACACAATTAGTCGGGTGACCTCTCTGTGTGTGCAGTGATAATGGTTCACAGAGGTGCACTTTGTGTTAGTATTGTATAAAGCCGTAGCAAGACCTCATTTAGAATATTGTGAGCAGTTTTGGTCACCACGTTACTGAAAACGTTGCTGCTCTGGGCTCATTCCAGAGAAGAGTAACCAGATATATGCTGGGGCTGAAGGAAGCAAACATTTCTAATCTTTTTTAATCCACACCTGAAGAAGGCTTCACGGCCGAAACGTTGTGTTTTCTTTCTCCCTTTTTTTCAGTATGGAATAAACCTATTGTTCCTTTGCAGCCTACGCATGCTGACGCAGTTACCCACCTGAATTTTTCATCTTAAACAGAGAAGACTACAAAGGAACCCGGGTCAAGTGTTCAAAAACACTGACAAAGTCAGCCTAGTGTATTTCTTCAGACTGAAGAGTGAAACACGAAGCAGAAGACACAAGTGGAAAGTAAATGAAAGTACTGTTAAACCAGAGAACAGGAGGTACTTTTTTTACTCAAAGGGTTGTGGGGTGTGGAAGAAGCTGTCCGGCTACATTATTGACATTGTCGCTCTTCTTTAAAGAACCAGTTGGATGAGATCCTGGGACCAGTTAACTACGAAATACCGACCAGGACAGATGGCCCAGTGACTGCCAGTCCTGTCACCTTTCACGTGTTCTCATGTTGTAAAGAAAAACAACTGGGATTGCTCTTGCTCTTTACGCATTAAGGATTGTTTTTAAAGTTTGTTTTTAGTTTTGTGTTGCAATTCACATGAAAACCTGTTCTGGTAAATCTGGCTACATAAGGTGTATACTGTGGTTGACCTTGAACAGCCCGTTAAAGACAAGCATGAGGTTTAACATCAAATAGTTGGGATGCAGATGCTTTATGCGTTAATTAATATGAATAATTAATCGATTCATGAAATGTTATTTTTAAGTGTCCCGTGAATTAAGTGACTACATTAGTGTCGGTTATAATACTGTTTCGTGAAAGTTGGAATGACAAGTTCTTTTAAGAGTCCACTGAAATTGGCACTAATGTTGTGCGTATCTTTTAAACATGTCAAAGAAAATCAGTTACTAATCTATAGGTTTTTTTTTTTGCTTTAACTCCATCATGATTTTCCCGGTATGGAGAATCGAAATCACACCTTTCGGTTACAAGGCGGAAACGTCAAACGTCAAACGTTTGTATGACGTCAAACGTGACGTAGGCAATTCCTGGTAGCTCGGCAGCGACTAGCAGGCGATACATGTAAAGGTAAATGTTAAATTGAAAGATTTTTATATTATTTTATATATTTTGTTAGATCTGATTTGGATAAAGGATATGTTTTTTATTATTAATCTGTTAATTATTTTGGCAAAATATCCACAAATGTAAATGGTCTAATACTGCTCCCTCTATTCATGCTTTTAAAGTTGAATCCTTTTTTATTTACATTCTATTGGAAATTTAAAGAATCAAAAGGCAAGACATGCAATGGAAATTTCTAATAAGTATAATTTTTAGTTTTTACAGTTGTGAATTCCTCTGGGTTTGAAGTGTCTGTTTCTGTATATATGTCATTATTCTGTCTCCTTTTTTGTATTTCTGGTGTTTAAATAAAAAAAAATATTTAAAAAAAAAGACTAGCAGGCGATACCTTCTCTGACATGACGTAGCCAAAAAAGTCAATGTTTAAGAATAAAAGTTGCCATCTCTGATGAATACATAACTAACTACTACTACTAATACATAAATAACTTTATAAAGATTACCTTTTTTCTATTTCATCAAAGTATACTTAATTACAGCTGTTGAATATTTACATAACCTGAAGATTTGCATTGTTGGAGTGCAGTGCCTATCGGGATGTATTTATTTTTTTACTTAGGAATGTCAGTAAGAACACCGCTTCACCGGCCAAGAGCAAACCTTTATAACTCCCACCCCCCCCCCCCCTCCCCGCATCACCAATGAATAGAATCATCAGATGAAATACATTTTAAAAAACAATTTAGAAGAACGAGCTTCTTCTGCAAACGAAGCGCCGGTCCGCGGCCGGTCGCGGTTTGAAAACGAGCTGGCGAGCTGGCGGAGCCGCAGCCGCCGCCGACGCGACGCGACACGTCACCGAGGTCAGAGCGACACTGGAGCAAAGATGGCGGCCGCCTACGAGAGCTTTCAGCTGTGAGTGCATCCTATTTTTACCTTTTCCCCCCTTAGCCTTCGGCGATTCAGTGGACGGGCTGAGTTCATTCTTAGGGAAGCCAGAAGCGGGGTGAAAAACGGGGACGCTGGGTGCCTTTCCTGCAAGGTCTTTGACCCGGTTTATTTTCCCGAGGAGTGCTTGTCATGGTTATGGGGTCTTGGCTGCACTTAGTACTCGGAAGTGGCGAGTCGCTCAGATGATCGGACGGACTGAGCTGGACTGAGCTTTGCGAGCAGTGAAAATAAGCGAGGTCACAGGGCTGTGGTGCATGTGTCCAAAGCGTCGTTGGTTTAGTAACAGACCCGTTTTTGTGTGCAGAAGAAAAGCTTGCAACTCGGATTATTATGTCGGGGATTGCCGTGTGCCGGGATGGTTTTAATAAAATATTTTTCATCCCACCCAAGCCATGCAGAACTGCGCTTTAGATTTCTGTAGGTAAGGGATCGCTAGCGACGTCACAGATCTAATTCTCCTCGTTTACAGTGACGACTTCCACTCCACTGCCGGTATAATTTCATTGACTCCTTCAGCAACCCAGCAGTCAGAGCAGGAAGTCCGGTGTTGTGTAGTTAAACTGGGCAAATCGTATTTAAAGGTGGAAGCGTATGGCCTGATGGTAGTGAAATTATGTTTGGCATAATGGGTATTGCCATGAACACGTAATTAAGAACTGCTATATCCATTTGAAATAAACGAAAGGAGAACCTACAGTATGTACAATTTCCTGAGAAAGACTGAGTGCACCTTTTGCAAAATGACAGCAGTAACATTCAGACTGCGTATGGTAAGACCATGCTTGAAAGACAGAGAGTCAAGAAAAAGTGGTTACCAAAGTGACTAGTGGTGTCTGTCCTGGCTTAGGTAGTTGAATGAAGTCGCTTTCTTGTAAATATGGAATCCCACACAATGTTGGGTTCCAGTGTACTTTTATTTCTTATCCAACAGAACAGTGCACGTTTAATTTAAAAACAACACAGCTTTCACCCATATGCGATCTGATGTCCTATTGATTCTTTAATAGAAGAACAGAACTCCGCAAATACAGGCCCACAGACAAAAGAACGCAACTGCATATCTGGACGTAACTGGTGCAGTGCCACAGGGATCCGTTACCCAGCCTATCCTTGATTTCTTTCGGGAAACAGCTGGAGGAGATTACCTCCGATCAATTACCTACTGACTACCCAACGGGCCAGACAGCCTCCTCTCACTTGTAAAGTTTTAGAGTTAAAAACGCTGCAAATCTCAGTAGTGCAGTAGTTGTTGGGTAGAATCATGGTGGTGGGTCATGGGTTCGATCCTGGACTGGTGAACCTTCCGGGTGGAGTTTGCATGACCTGCCTGTGCGTGTCTGGTAAAACATGGGGAACTAGGTGAGTGGAACTCATGGTGAGGAAGAGTGTGTGAGGCTCAGCAGCCTCAGCCTGGATTGAGCTGTATCTCCTGCTGTCTTCCTTCACCACTCCTGCTCTGTCTGAATGTGGCTGCTGTCCATCGCTTGTAAACCTGCCTCTCCTGCGGGAGTCACAAAGGCGAGGAGACGTGTGCGTAGCGCCGGCACGCCCTGGGGGGGTGAGACCGTGAGGTATTGCCGATGAGTGGTAGCTTGCAGGAGATAAGAGACCCTAATATGTACTTTAAAAGCAGTCTTGTGCCAAAAACCATCTGTACCCAATGCCAAATAAGATTGATTGCCGTTTTTGTAGCTTTGCCTTCCAGTAAGCCATTGGCTATATTCCATGTTCTTAAAAGTAGTTGTTTAGGAACAGTGATTTATTTTCAGGGTGTGGTACAGTAGGTGCTGGACAAGGCACACCCAAGCAAGTAACCGGTGTATTGGAAACAGATTTTGTAAGTGCACACATGAGTTCTGCTTCTACGTTTGAAAGTACAGTACTTAAAATAGCTCCTTATAGGTGCCGTAGCTGTATGGAAAACAGGTTTTCAGGTTTCAGAGAGTATTCTAGATTGCTCAGATTGACTGTGGGCAGCCCCTTTCATGTAAGTAGAGTACGTCAAGCGAGGCAGAAGCAGTCCTGTGTCACAGGGTTCACTACATTTAGCAAGCAAGAGTGTCTCAGGAAAACTGACTTTTGCTTTCAAAGCTGAGGAAAAGGCTCTGTAGGCTGCCAGTGTCTTCAGCCTGCGGGTATACCATTGCAACTTATTGTAAACAGGGGGGTGGGGGATTCACAAAATACACGTCGATTCACTTTTTTTAGTCTTTTAAATTTAAGGGCTCGCTTATTAACCGAAGATATGCTGTCTGTCCACTCAGTGCTTTCAAGACTTCACATCCTGATTGTTGTGATCAAACAGTGGATCAAACTGAATGTTAATGTCTCGCCCACCATTATATAAGTTTATAATAGGACTGGTTTGCTTTACACATTTTGCTTTAAAGGCAGCCTTTACTGCATTAAGGGTCCTCAGTGATGCATCAGTGTCTCATTATTAACTCACTATTAACTCATTATTAGCCGTGTACTGGGCTCGTGTCAGCTGAGCACTCAACAAACCCAGCTCTCATGCACTGCCTCCCTAACCTGACAGACAAGAGTCAGGACTGATCGAGCTTGTTCCTAGGCTGTGTTGCAGGTCTCTGAACCTGTCATCACAGACAGGGCCACTCATGTTTATCGTAGGCTTATAATCCCATGAAATCGATGTGCATATTGCCATTTTGTGATTTATCTTTTCCTGGAGCGCATCGGTTGTGAAACTTATGTCTCGTTCGCTTATGTAAGGAGCTCCGCACAGCAGGGCTCTTCTGCAAAGGAGCCAGTAATATTTAAGCTTTTGTGCTATAGTGTGTAACATAAACCCAAGAAGAGCATTAACCAGCAAAGACCGGATTCCTGCATGAGTCCCTTATGAATAGTTCACATCCTGCATAACCTGTGTCAGCAAGAAATCTGAAAGAGGAGCAGAACGCGTTGTGTCAGCAGGTTTATGGAATGTGCATCCTATTTTTTTGCACGATATTCCAGTATACTAAGTCCTGATAAACATGCTGATGAATAATTCTTCCTTTTGTGATGAAGAAGTCATCCTTAAAAGTCTTCCAAATGGGGCTCCATGTACTAGGACTTATGAGCAGAGAAAGCAAAAAACACAATAAACCTCATGAAAGAATTGAATTTATTCAATTTGCTCGTCAGAAATGTGTTTTATATTGTGTGTCACAACATGAGATGGTCTCATGCTAAGACTGGGACAGCTATATATTCGTGCCCTTTCTAATAATTTCACACTTGTCTCCTCATCAGGGCAAGGCTGAGATAGTGAGGAGTGAAGTGTTTGTCACCAGACAGGTTCTCCCTAAAGGAGCTGCAGTACAGACTTTCCATCTGTTGCCCTAGAGTCCAATAACCCATATTTAGATTAGTCTGTAACCTCACGTCAGGAGATTATCATTTTGGCACCAACCATCAGCCTAAAAACTAAGACATAACTCAAAATACCTTGGCCTACATGTGGCAGATTCAAATTCAACTGATAAGGATGATTTAAAATGCTGTACAAATGAACTTTTTCTATTCAATAAGAGTGTCGCACATTTTCAAGTAGTGAAGATTTTTAAGTTCTGCTTCAGTAAGTCAGGTTTAATCAGTCCAGGCGTAATGTGTTCACACAGCGGGTCCCGCGAGTCGAGAAGCAGAGTTTTCATATTGCCAGTGGGTGGAGTATCTGCTGGAAACCCAGTGAGCTGGAGTTCAGGGTGAAAGATATCCAAAGATAGCAAGCCACAACCCAGCAGTGTGGATGCTTTGGAAGATGTTTTATGTCAGTTATCAAGGTTTGTTTTGGAAAATACATTGCATTTGATAAACAGGGAAAAAGATTCAGGGCATTCATAATTCAATTAGTGCTTTGCATTTCATATTGTCATTTAATAGAGGAGATGTGTATTTACTCCAGATTTGTGTTCCAGGCTATTGTAAAAGTACTAGGTCATGTGTTTTTTTTAACTGGTACAATGCTTTTAACAGTACTCTACAGTGCAGGGTATTGTACAGTGTAGTGTAGTCTACAGTGTGTTCTTTGTAGTACTTTAAAATTGTATCTGGGAGGTGAAAACTTACTGCTTCCCCTCGGTTCAGACATTAAAAATGTCCCCTTGTTTCCAGCGAAATGCTTTGCTCTGTCTGTAAGGTATTGGCCTACTACACTATAGTCCTGCAAGCCCTGGTTCATCTTTTCAGTTCACAGCACTCTGCTACAGTACAGTGCAGCGCAGCAGAGGGAGAGTACAGCAGCCTCCTAGCTGGTGCTGCAGGAATACTAACAGCTCCTTCACATTTACACCCAGCTGTGTTTCTGGCTTTTAAGAGGTAGCGACTCATCTTGTAGGCCTGATAATCTTTGTACAGCTGAGCAGATCTGACAGCAGACCTCAAAAACTGCAGGTGTGGCGCGTATTAGTAAAGCTTTAGTACTAGAGGATGATGTCTGGGACTGAAAAATGTCACATGTACAGACAGAGTGCTGTTTGAAGATGAGAAGAATCAGTCAGCTTGTGGCCTTCGATGTAAATGAAAGTGCTGGGAAAAGAAACCTGATTTTTAGGCTTAATATATTTAAAGTTAAAGTCTTCCTCCAAAGGTGCTTTTTAAGAAAAGGAAGAAGAAACAACTGCTTTCAGGTTTCAGTTAATACAGTACCTTTATCACACGCTGAGAATACAGCAAAGAAAACAACAAATCAACAAGAATAAATCAATATTAATATGGCACGTGAGAGTAAGGGAGCATTCTGAAGCAGGTTTATTCGGAGGCCTGAGAAGTATTAGTAATTCTGGATTTTTGATGTGTATGGACCGACTGTACACGCACACAGAGGTGAAGAGCTAGTGGAACTACTGAGCCCTGCCCTCATGCTGAGCAAGCGTGTCACTCTTTTACACAGGCACACAACACCCGAGAAGTTCTACATAGAAGCTTGTGATGACGGTGCCAACGATGTCCTCGCCATCGACCGGGTCTCCACAGAAATGACCCTCACAGGTAACGAGCTGGAGACCCCACAGCCTGAGGGGGACATGGGCCTCCTCTGTCTCTCATACTGCCTCTGAAAGGACAGGAAGAGATTTGCCTTGTTTTCATTAATATGCTTGGGCAGTTTTTAATTGTATCAATATTTTAACCTATCAGGACATAGGACATACCACAATGATATTTAAATATTCAAATTATATACTCAAAGCTGAAGTAGTTTTGTTATATCAAAGGAATTTGTTCAGCTAAGTTTAAGAAACGTTTTTTTTAAATATATGCCAGAACTTTTTTTTTGTGCTAAAGAACTGTTTTTCAGGTAGCGTTTTATGCAGAAACTGAGTTATTTGCTAGCAGATGAGAAAAAGGTCATCTCTGCATGCCAAACTATAACTGGAGCTGCAGAGCATGACATAGTGTATCACGAACATCCTGAGAGGACAGAAGTGGAGAAGGCAGGTTTGAGATCAATACATTTAGTGTCTTGGCCAATTTGCATAAAATTGGTTACTTTCCAGAACTGTTCCTTAAAGAGCTAAATCTGCGCTCCCTGTGATATAAACTCTTGTTTGTTTTGTGCTGCTCTTGGTGTGTGAGAGCACATGCTGATGTGGTTTCTGGATTAAAAGGCCTTGTGTTCAGCATGCTGAAAGCTTATCTTCTCCGGGAGAGTGACTGGTGTCTTGTTTCCTCAGTGAAGAAAGACGTTCCTCCTTCAGCGGTTACCAGACCAATATGTGGCATCATGGGAACAGTACGCCTGGTTGCAGGTGGGTTGGTGATACTGGATTGTCAAGGCCTGTTCTTGTATTCAGCGCAAGAAAAAAGATATAGGAATTATTAGAAGGTGAGGTTAGATCTGCACGTACACTCCTGCAGAATTAGAAACTCAGTTTCACTGTGGGGTTTCTGTTTACACCATGAAGACAGTGATGAAGTCATTGTAAGTCACCCTGGATATTTGTATATTAATAATAATATGGTAAGTGATAGAGGGGTCAGGTGGCCAGCAATCCAGAAGATGCTTCTGTGGATGCAGCATGTTTACTGTGGTTTGGTAGTTTATTGCTTTTGAGTTGTTTTGTGCACTGTGCTCTGGTCACAGACGTGTGCTCTTTGTAGGTTAGACACTACAGAAGAACCAGTGTACAATAATCCATATATATATAATAGACTAGATGGGCTTTACTGACATATCTTAATAAAATTCTGCTACACTAATTCTTAGGAGGTACTACCCAAGTGAAAACTAGATGCTGTATATTCTAATACATCTGATGCATGTGTTTAGTGCAGGTCTTCACAAGGATCACAAATAAAACAATTGTCTCAATGGAAATACTCAGGAATTGGGGAAAAACCACAGGATGTAAAGATAGAAATATGGTCTACAAAGGCCAGGATGTTCACTTGGGAACATTTTATCTCCTGTGAGATTTTAAACAAACAAAAACCCCATAGTACTTTGGTATTTGTACATGTTAAATCTCAGCTCGGATGGTGTGATTCACTGTTAAATAAGCAGACGTTAAGCACCGTTTCAGCTATTTTTGCTTGAGCTGGAACACATTTGTTCAGAGTCGTAATAAGGATTTTCACTGCAAGTGGGTCACGAATGTAATCCAATGCAGAATACTGGCGTTCAAAAGAGAAAAATCATGTGCTGAGTATTCAAGCCAGAGCTATTTTTTTGGTCAGTAGTCATAATGCACTTTCACACATGAGGTGCGGGCTTGAAATGTTAAGCATGCAACTGCTTCTTTTGTAGAATTAGGAATAGGCTAATATTCTACTTCATCTGGTGAAAGAGAATTGTTTTGTTCTCATATAGCTAAATAATGATAATGTTCAGTGAACTTTATTTTTTCCCCCGCAGGCATGTATCTTATTGTTATCACCAGGAAGAGAAAAGTTGGAGACTTATTTGGTCATGCTATCTGGAAGGCGACAGAATTTGATGTGATATCTTACAAAAAGACAGTGTTGCATTTGACAGACAATCAGGTAATGTTACAAGTTTTCATCTGCATGTGGTTTGTGTTTATCACACTGAAGACTTTAAAACTCTTTTCTTACCATGTGTTTTTATGAGGGAGTGGAGGATACACTGTACATATTCCTCTTCATGTGAACATCATCCTTGTTAGCACCATAAACAAGACTTGGTGTTTCGTGTTGGTACCTTAAAATGACATTTTTTCCATTTAGAATTGGAGATACTCTTATTACCTTTTCAACCCTGTCGGTTCAGCAGACAGGGCTGTCAGACTGACCGCTTCTTGTGGGACTGAAACGCTAGCCAGAGGACAGGTGCATGTCTCACCGAGAGCAATGAAGCTTGATTGCGCAGAAATGCCAGAATCCCCTGCAGACTCAGGGTGACTTGACCATTACAAACCAACCAACTTGTACATGGTACTCTCCTCTCCAACACTGATATATGTCTAATAAAGACGTGTGAGAATGCAATCAACGTGTTGAGAGTGCCACAGCACTTTAAAATTAAAAATAAGCATGGGAGATGGGCAGAACTGAGGAACTAGAAGTTCCTTTGCTTCCGAATTATAACTTTGTACACTTTTTCTTCACAGTTATTAATTCAGTTGGTAAAGTTTGGTCAGGTCAGATATACAGATATGAAGCTAAAATGATTATTTTCTGCATGTAGTCTTTAGTTGCTCGGTGTAGACTCTGGACTGAGCATGAAGAAGCGCTAGGAGAGCGAGTGATCTGAGCAGGCTGTTGAGGTTTTTCCTGTCAGGAGACTGGACTTGATGTATTGGAAGCGTGGTGGAGAGGGGAGGCCAGAACAGCATGAGTGCTGAAAAGGCTTCACAAACTTTACAGGATGAGCCAGGTCCGTGCAACAAGAAGCGATGTAATCAGTCTTATTGGTAGCTGGTTTTTGGTTTGTCGGTGGTGCATGTGTTTCATATAACCGGCTACCTGTCTTCTCGGCGTGCATGTGGTTGTCCGACCTATGATGTGTTGGATCTCCTCGATTAACCACAATATAGGAAATCAGTATTTGCTAAAATAAACCTGTCTATAATAATGTTTAAATAAGCTAGTGAGAGTCTAGCCTTCAAAACTGACCGGAAGAAGGAGAGGCTTTGAGGAAGAGGAGGAGGAAGGTGAATAAAGATGTTCTTTATTTCTCTTTCTTGCTTCTGCTTATGCTGTGGTTCATCACTGTTGAAGGTGTATTCTTCAATAGTAATATGAGGGACTTAGTCATTCGCAGTGAAGGTAATTATCCTGAGTAGATCGTCAGAAACGCCCTTTGATCATTTGAGTTAACTGTCCTCTTCGTCCCCTCAAAGCAAGGCAAACGCCTCAAGACAGTCCTCTCTGTTCTTAGCTTTCTGAACTCAGATCTTCCTTGGTAAGGAAATGCATCTAAACTTTGCTGTCCCCAGGGTGAGGACAATATTGATTGACCTAATGCACATTTAGTTCGCGTTGCATGTAAAGGGGAGAATATTAACATTTTCAACTGGATAAAGTAATTGTTAGAGTAGTTTTTTTTAGATTTAAAAGCATTTCTCTTTTGCATAATAAAAACTTCAAACCCACTTTGAACAAGTGGGTTAAACCCTGCAAACCTAACCTCCAAAACTGAAATGTTGTACTTTTTCATGAGCATAAGTATTGTTCTTCTTACCAGATGCAAGACAACAAGACCTTCTTATCGATGATCAACAATGTCCTGAGCACAGATGGGTTCTACTTCGCCACCAGCTATGACCTGACCCACTCCCTACAGCGCCTGTCCAACACCAGTCCCGAGTTCCAGGAAATGAGCCTGCTGGAAAGGGTAACGGAGTTTTCCTGGGTCTCTGCAGGCTTAGCTTTTTGTAGGACTGATGTAAATACTGATTAAAACAATAAAACGGTCTTCTGAATGCGAGTTAAATTTGAACACTTAAAGTCATAATGCTTAATGCGGTACTGAAACGGAATCCGTATGATGTACCAGGTCTTTCTTCAAAAATATAGCCTTTTAAGTAGTAATATACACTTAATTTCATTTAGAAAAAGATTTAAATGTCTTGTAAAGTATAGAATGTCAATAGTGAGAGAGCTAGAAGTATTGCAGTATGAGGTTAACGAAGTTACAGGCTTAGAAGGGAATTTGATGGTCAGTAGCCATAGATCACTACATACTTAAACTTTTCCATCTCTGTTCATGAATCCATGACTCAAACATGCATTAACCGGTGTAAATTAAAAATAAGATTTTGGTAACGGATGTTATTTCTTCATCTTATAAAAACACTTAGCTGTATGTGATTCCTGTCCTTTTTCTGAAAATAATTGCAACATCTGAAAAAAAATGATGTTCTGAAATGAAAATATCTTTAATATGTACTGCACATATACTCTTTTTTAAAGAGTTTAAATGTCACGTTTATAAAGCTTTGTGTTTAACAGTAACGACAGAAGAGAAATAAGCCTGGGCACTGCAGACCAGCGCTCTCGTTCATAATAAATGAGGCATTCTGGTTCAGATTACAGTGTGAAGTTCTTGGCAATGAATTAGTTACATAGGAACTGTCTTTTCCATGTCATGCAAAACCAGAAGGGCTTGTAGCAATCTAAGAAACAAATATCCCAATGATTCTAGGTTCAGGATGACGCCTATAATGGAAGACCAGATATAGCACGTTTTATTGACAATTCAGCGTTTTATGCGACGAAATTCACCTGAATAAGGATGAGATTCTTCATATATTTTCAGGTTTTGGTTATGAGTCCTAAACATTCACAAATTTGTATTTAATTATACATTTTCTTCAGTCCACCGCTTAATCAGAACAACCTAACGACACCAGCTCCTGAGGAAGCTTTGTATAGAGTCACCAAAAATAACCAGATAGCCAAATAGTGATTCAACAGGCTAATACTGTAAAGTAAAACGTTTTGTTTTTCCCTATTGTACAGTACCTACTAATTGTGCCTAGACTGTATGTACAGTGTCCAAATATATTTTTTTCTAGGGATGTTTAGCACATGTCCTTCTATTTTCACTTGCTTTTCCTGGTGCCTGTCGCAGTGACTTAGTGCATCTGTTTGTTAAAGATTTACTTACGAACCCAGGAGTAAACGTGTGCCCTTATAATTCTCTCCTCCTTTCCCAAATAACGGCGAAGGGCAGGGAGCTGGACAGACAGTAAGTTTGTGTCTTGACATATGGTGCTGTTTCTGGTGTTTGCAGGCAGACCAGAGGTTTGTCTGGAACGGGTATCTCTTGAGAGAATTCACAGCACAACCTGAGGTAAGTGTAGGGGTCAGGGGGGGTTTTAATCATTCAAAACACTGTGTGCTTTCTTGGGTCTTCATCTTTAAATGTTACATTTATTTTGCACCTATCAAGGTCAAATGCACAAGAGCCAGGAATTCGTTTTTACAGCTGCAAAAACCAGATATCACAAATACTGGGTTCTGTTATTTCGTTGCCAACAGAGCAAATATTTGGTGTGAAATCAAACGAGGGTCCTGTGCAGTGGAGAGAGGAGCAAAGAGTACTGCACAGGTCCTCATTAGTGCTGTGCTGCCTTGTGAAACGTGTTCCGCCTGACCCCTTCCACAGTATTTCCCCTTCTGGCATTATTTCCACATGTATTCCTAAAAATTGGGAAATAACCCAAGAACGACTTTGAGCGCTTGAAAGTTCAGTTGTTATTAGACCATTCAGGTACCAGTAAGTGGATTTCACAGAGCAAATGCAGAATATGAAAGCACCTACAGTATCCTGCATGAATTCTGAACGCATTTCTGCTTATAGAGGATGTGAGTATAGTCAGTTTCAATCATAATAAAATATACTAAAAACAACAGGCATTTTGGCAGATGTGCGATTAACACAGAGCCATTTTTTTTAACCTCTGGATTTGTGTCATACGTGTCAGTAAAGTCAGGATTTCAGTATTTCGCCTGAATGGGACTGGGACTAGATCAGTCTTTTTCCTTCCCCTCAGTTGATTAATTCACACTTAGCCCAATTAGGGTTCTCGTAGCAAAACAGTTCACGGGAGGTTCATTAGTGTGCTTTTCTTTCATCTGTCCCACAGCTTCACAAGTTCGCCTTTCCAGTACTACATGGATGTATCCTTTCCTGGCGCACGTTAGTCTTGCTCATCTTCACATGATTTAATGTATGGGAAAAGCTGTGTATCAGAGAATTGGTTAGCAGTGTGTTGAACACGTTTGGACATGCAAACTTCTATCCTGTTAGACGTTACTTTTATACAAATGTGTCCAACATCTAGATGAAACAGCCATCTATACAAAAGCAGTTTTTGTGAGCAATGGCCTTGGAGCTTGAAAGAAGCTTGTAAAAAAAACAAACGCTGTATTCATGCCTTTCAAATAGAGCTTTCTAATTGTCTAAGTCTGCCAAGTGTTGCTGTAAAGTGATTATTAATAAATGTGTAAAGCTTCTTTTAATGGATTAGCTTTTTCACATGCTTTCCCTTGAGTTTGAGTAAGATTGCATAGTCTGTATTAACTTCGGATCTCAGAGAACTAGATCCAGTTATTGTTACTATACTATGTTTTTGTGTAATTCCGAATTGTACTTCCTATAATTATTTTATTGTTGGTGCCGTTTAATTTAGTCAGGAATCTGTGTTTTTGCTTGCTACAACACTCACTGATGTTAAAAGATACCTGGGCAGTATACATTGTTGAAACAGAGGGGTTTAGTGTTTATAAGGGGCCACTAGTGAGAATTGCATTGTAGCACAATGTGTTTTTGTGTTTTTATGCCCATAAGTAGTACCTGTAATGGTGTTTTAAAAGAATCAGATTGGTCTTACCTGTATTTCAAGTGTTATTGCTTAGTCAGGTAGGGAGAAGGCCTGAAGTAATTTTATATGGCATTAAGCTACTTTCTCAGCATTGCTGCAAACAATCTGGTTGTAGAATACGAAGAATCTGGAGCTGCATTTTGCCTGGTAGCAGAGGCTAAGGCAAATTTTGGACTGTAAAACTAAATAAAAACATTTGAGCGAGGTGCTTTGTCGGTATCCAAGTTTCAGATTAACAAGCAGAGGTTAATTCCACACCGAGAGGCAGAAAGCAAGAAATAAAAACGCCATTTCAGCAGTAGAGTCTTCTTCAGGCATGTTGCAGAATGAGAAACACTGCAGGAATATGAGACTGAGAGACGTGTAAAGAGAACATAAGAGTGTGAATTTGTTTTTGTCCGAAGAAATGGAAATAACAAACTCCAAGGAAAGTGTGAAAGGCCAAAGTCATGAAAATACAAAAGTACTAATCACCTACACTGTGTCACTGACAGACGCAAACTCGTCGCAAAGATATTAGTATATATGGAAGATCAAACTAGTAATAAGGTTTACATGAAGGCAGTCGCACCTTAAAGCTGTCCTTTATAATGTTCTCTGCAGCGTCCTTGCTCAGCACTGTTTAGGAAAATCGAATTTTGGGTTTTGAGACAAAGTAAACTGCTAGATTTGCTTCTAATTGGTCTGCGAAACGCGTGCAAGCGAACTCCCCCGTGCGGATTAAATTTGCCGAGAACTGAAATCATTGCAATAACTCCTGGAAGACTGGTCGCACGGTATGACCCTGAACCCCAGCCCCCAGTCATCGCTATGAAGTCCGGCTGCATCAACGGGAAGATCTTCGACTGGGTCATCATCTCCAGGAGGAGCTGTTTCCGCGCTGGCGTGCGGTACTACGTGAGAGGTGAGAGCTCCCTTTGCCCGCCTGTTCTGTCACACTGTCCTCGTCTTACTTCCTTCCGCTGGCACTGCCTGTCCCTTGTCCTCCCTGCAAGGGGTCTGCAGTCCCACGAGTTTCTTTCTCTCTGTGAGGGGTTTACTCATCTCAAAACCATCCAAGTGATCTTAGATTTAAGAGTACAAGCTACGTTTCTATGATAGTTACAATATTTTTTGCATGGCTTTGCAGACTTTAACTGAAACTGACATGCGCCCCATTTACTAACAGGACACCCCTGTTTACTTGTGGAAAAACAAATTGCAAGAATACCCTTGATTCCTTGCTTACAATATGGTGACACTTTTAGGTCCGGCGTCCTGATCAGGCTTGATCATGTATTTGTGACATGGAGTGGTCTTGTCTTTCCAGGTATTGACTCTGAAGGGCATGCTGCTAACTTTGTGGAAACGGAACAGATTGTACAGTACAGTGGGGGCAAAGCTTCGTTTGTGCAGGTGAGCTGAAAGAAGAGGGTTAAGTTCAACATACCAGCCATAGATGGAGAATAACCTTCATCTGCAGTGATTTGCTATCATTGCCAGAGGTGCTCTGTGTTGTGCTTCTGTATGAATTGCCATAAACATGAATTACATGTCGATGTCCATCTGCGCCAAATATCTTATAAGGGGTTTGCGAATGTCCAGCGTTATTCATGGCTGTTTATCTCTTACTTCTGTTTCTGCTTATTGAATCACTGAAGTACTACTGAGAATTTTAAAGCATCATATATAAGTTTATTATGTCTTGCTGTACAATGATTTAGATTCTGGTGCAGTGGCCGTCGCAGTGGCCCCTCCCCCCGTGGGCGTGTCAAGCACAGTGCCCCCTCCCCCTGTGGGTGTGCCTTTATTCAGAAATAAAGGCAAGCAAGTTGAGGAGGGGCTGTTTGCTGAAGTTATTGGAAACCATATCCTTGAAGTAAGGTCTTTTTGACACTCAGGACAAATAAACTCTGCATTTGTGAGCAAATAACTCAGTTAAGTCAACAATTAGCACTGGGGATTTAGAGCTGGAATGAAATCCAGTGATTTCATTGTTTGGGGGAAAACAATGAGAGCCTTAATTTTTTTTTTTAAGGTAATGTTACCTTACAGTTTTTGCAATCCTTACGTTTCAGACTCGCGGATCCATGCCGTTCTTCTGGTCTCAAAGACCAAACCTCAGATATAAACCAAAACCACAGATAAGCAAAACAGTGAATCACGTAAGTTATTCCCATCATTACTTATGGCTTTAAATTCACTGTATAGCATGTCAGTCTGTTCCTGGAAACACCACAGAAGTATCTGTGGAATCTGTATTTAGGGCCAGGGGCAATTTTACCAGGAAACGTCTCATTATTGTTTTTAAACCACCATTAAAAGTTGAAACCGCTGCTTTTCTGAATGTAGAAAGG
This sequence comes from Atractosteus spatula, assembly GCF_055471065.1. Lineage (NCBI taxonomy): Eukaryota > Metazoa > Chordata > Actinopteri > Semionotiformes > Lepisosteidae > Atractosteus > Atractosteus spatula. Next base: position 2,270,041 of record NC_142717.1, on the reverse strand, counting down.
ATGAGAGAGTCCAGTCAGTTTTACACGTACCTGAACACTTACATTTACAAATATACTCATCTGAAGACCCTGACAACCTTTATACTAATTCTGTGACGTATCATGGTCAAAGCAGGAGTGAGCAGATTAAGGCATTTTGCAACAATAAATGAAAATTTAATATACACCTGTTCTGGAAAATATACAGTATGTAGTGTTTTCTTTATTAATACTTTGTGCATTTAATGTTGCATACAATTTTTCTTTGTAGTCTGATGGTTTCCAGAGGCATTTTGACTCGCAGATTATCATCTACGGAAAACAAGTGATTTTAAACCTGGTATGTCTTTTCCCCTGTAACGTTTCCATTTCCGAAGGGAGGAGTTTGTGTCGTGCACATTGAAGAGAAAATCGAATCCGTTTTCGTTCCAGGTCAACCAGAAGGGCTCTGAGAAACCCTTAGAGCAGGCTTTTGCCAAGATGGTGTCGAGCCTGGGCAATGGCATGGTGAAGTAAGTGTGGTTCAGTTCCAATCGCGATTGGATCATTCTGTTGCTTGAGAACTAATGATTATTAGAAATCCATTGATGAGAAGCTGCCATTCTCCTGTTTAATACTCGGAATCTCAGGTGTGTGGCCGTCTCAGGCGGTGTTCCCTGGCCTGTGTGCGCAAAAATCTCAGGTTGTGCACATTTGTTCCCCAGTGACAAAAACGTGTGCGCACTAAATCGAGTGTATGTAAAATTGTAAACCTGAAATTATTTTTTGTTAATATAGTCATTCTCATAGAAGCATAGAGATCCAAAAGACCGGGACAACGACTCGGCGAGCCCAGTCATAGAGACTGAGTGCCGAGCGAGCAGGAGCTATGAGGTTCGAGACTACGAGAGCAGAGATATCGATTATCGAGTAGAAATAATACTGCACACAGCCAAATTGAGCCTCTCGCAGCCAGTCTCACTTGGTCAGTTTAGCATTTTTCAATTGACAACCGTGTTTGTTTTATTATGATCATATTTTGGGGGGAAATTATATATTTTTTAATTAATTACATTTCCTATGTGCGCTGATTTCATAACCTGTGCGTGCGCACACACGCACACAGCTTAGAGGGAACACTGGTCTCAGGCCTAGGTCAGGAGCGTCCTGGGTTTGAGACGGTCAGCACCGTGACCTGTGATTTCAGCATGAACACAAGCTGTGTGTCTCCCTCCCCGGCTCAGATACATCGCGTTTGACTTCCATAAGGAGTGCAGTCGCATGAGGTGGGACCGGCTGCAGACCCTAGTGGACAAGGTGGCGGAGATGCAGGATGAGTTTGGGTATGCTGTTCTGTTTGTTTGTTTTTTAAGTCTGAAGTCTTGTTTATATTTGATGTGGTACCTGAAGTAGCAGGCTTTCCTTTGCTAATGTCATTTTACACCTTGTAACGGGATGTAAAAAGTTCTGCGTGTAAGCTCCACGTAGCGTATAGAACTTCGATCTACTTCATTCTGTTTAGGGAGCTGTCTTTGATTTTTTGTTTCCTTCAGAAAAGCAGTAATAACAAAAGAGCAGCTTTTACTTCTGCATTTGGTGTTGCGTTCTTTACACAATGCAGCTCATCCTTGAGTGCACTGGAATAGATGCACAAATGGGTGAAAGACAGTGTTTTATTGACATCGCGACCATTTGAATGCCATTTTGAGCCATTTGTAGATCTTTGTCGTCGGTGTCATGCCATGATCTGATTGATGAGGGGCGTACGAGTCCCTGATGGGCCAAAAGCTCAGGATCAGGAGTGCAAGTGATCAGTAAGAGCTGACTAGTGGTGCTCGAAGAGCTTTGTGACTACAGGCATTGCGAAGCCTTCGGGCTTGAGGCTGCAGGGCGGCACCCTGAGCAGCCGTGCCCGGCTGGGGGCTCTCCCCGCAGGTACTTCCTGGTGGACGCGGAGGGGAAGGTGCTGCAGCAGCAGGAGGGCACGTTCCGCAGCAACTGCATGGACTGCCTGGACCGCACCAACGTCATCCAGAGCCTGCTGGCACGGCGCTCCCTGCAGTCCCAGCTCCAGGCAAGCAGGGGGGCAGGGAGGGGGCAGGGGGGCAGCGGGCAGGGAGGGGGCAGGGGGGCAGCGGGGCAGCGGGGCAGCGGGGCAGGGGGGCAGGGGGGCAGCGGGGCAGTGGGCAGGGGGGCAGCGGGCAGGGGGACAGGAGGCAGGGGGGCAGGGGGACAGCGGGCAGTGGGCAGGGAGGGGGCAGGGTGGCAGGGGGGCAGGGGGGCAGGGGCGCAGGGGGGCAGCGGGCAGGGAGGGGGCAGGGGGGCAGGGGGGCAGCGGGCAGGGAGGGGGCAGGGGGGCAGGGGGACAGCGGGCAGTGGGACAGGAGGCAGGGGGGCAGGGGTACAGCGGGCAGGGGTACAGCGGGCAGTGGGACAGGAGGCAGGGGGGCAGGGGGACAGCGGGCAGGGGGGCAGGGGGGCAGCGGGCAGTGGGCAGGGGGGCAGGGGGGCAGCGATGAGGTGCTGACAGAAGCTCTCCGTGTTCGTCCGGAGCGGAGTTACAGCGCTGCTGTAGCTGCACCGGTTGCCTCAGGTGCTAGCTGGTAAACAAGCGGCTGGAGCTTTTCAGTTTTCTGAGCGGCTCCTGACATGTCTCGCCTGCTCCCAGCATGCCTTGTTGGGTCACGCAAACTGCAGCCTGTGAAATAAAAGCTTTTTGTTTCTATTAGGGTCGTGTACATTCAGTTGCATCCGAAAAGTACAGTTTAACATGTGAACTGTAAAGCCTGGCTGTTTTTTTTTAATTCTAAAAGAAATGAATTGGCTACTTTAGCCACCTGAACCTGTGGTTAGATTAAGGATAGTTTTTTTCTTTTTTGTTTTTGTCAACAGTGTTGTGAAGGGCAATCATGAATTTGCATTCATTTGCATAACTTGCAAAGCTTTCTTTTACTGTGTCTTGCATAAGTGCTGTCTGTATTTTCATCCACTCTGATCCTGTCCTTGGAGGGCGGCGTGTACTGTGTGTCTTTCTGCTGTTGTAGGCTCGGAGTTTTGTTCTTGAACTCTGTGAGTTATTTAATCTTGTGACATAAACTATTTTACAGTCCTCTCCTTTCAGTCGCAGTAGGAGGGCAGCTCATTTTAACACGCAAATGGCACGATTTCAGTGATGCACGTTGAAAAATAATTGCTGTTTTACATGAGTTTATGATGAAATAACAACATTGTAAGGTTGTCAGACTTTAAATCGCTTGGTTTCGTGGGCTCTGCAGCTGGGTTCTTTCTTATCAATAACACTGATTGGCCTAGTTCCGTTGTATTGTTGATCACATCTACTTCTATTGCCTTTTCCAGAGGCTGGGTGTCCTCCATGTTGGACAGAGGATTGAAGAACAAGCAGATTTTGAGAAGATCTACAAGAACGGTGAGTGGTGTCAGGTCACGAGCTCTGCCAAGACCCCCGTTTGTTTTTTTTACTGCGTCATTTTAACGGCCGACGCCTCTTCTTTTGCCAGCGTGGGCAGACAACGCCAATGCTTGCGCCAAGCAGTACGCAGGAACGGGGGCCTTAAAGACGGATTTCACAAGGTAATACTCCAACACTCCAAACATCTTACATTCCCGGCTTCTCATTCGGAAAGATTCCAGTCATTCACCAGCCTGTTGACCTTCACACCTCTGCAATTTCCCTCACGGGATCAATAAAGTATCTATCTATCTATCTATCTATCTATCTATCTATCTATCTATCTATCTATCTATCTATCTAAAGGCTGATTTTTTTCTGGCAAAGTAAAAAAGCAGGAGTTTTTTTTTTCTTAGTTAATTTTTGGCATCTTAAAATCTGTAATTTTGTCACGTTTGAAATCAGCGTTGCGGGTCCGGGTCATCTTGAGTCTTGATAGATCAGTCATAATTGAGACTCCCTCGGGCTTATCTGTGTTTGGATTGGAATATTTTTATAATCATTCCGTGGGCTGATGCTTAAAGGACAATGCGTTTTCAGATAGCCGATATGAAAGTGAGCAAACAAGTATATTGCACGTATCTTTGATATTATGGGAAACTACCAATCATTTTTGGTCCTGCTTTTTATGAGCTTTAATGATCAGTCCCAAAACAAGTCAACCCATGTTGAAGTTCGCCCTCTTTCGCGGTGTTTCACTTGCTCCACAGCCCCACTACATGTAGCCCAAGCCTTTTTGTGCTGGCTGTGAAGGAACGGTGGATTTCAGGGGCAGAGAAGGTCAAGTGTTAGGCCAGCGTTCAGACCGAAAGGGCCCAGCAAACTCGACAAAACCGTTCTCACCCCAAGCAGCAACTAAAGCTCATGTTCACGGCCCGCATGAGGAGCCAACAGGCTTGTTTCCTGTGGTCTGAAAGCCTCCCGTCTGCCTGCCAATACCATGAATCACACCTCCCCTCTTTGCCAAATCCGGGAAACAAAAGGAGAGTGGTTTGGACGAGGCTGACACATTCTTCACGTGTCTGTTCAGGACTGGCAAGCGGACCCAGTGGGGCCTGGTGCTGGACGGCTGGAACTCCATGATCAGATACTACAAGAATAACTTCTCGGACGGGTTCAGACAAGTAAGCTCCCATCTCCTAATCCAGGCTTAACCAAGTGTATAATGGCGTACATCATGATACCTGCCATAACCCCTTCCCACAAATTCTGTTTCCAGGACTCCATAGATCTCTTCCTTGGGAATTATGCAGTGGATGAAGCAGACGCTTTAACTCCTCTGCACGTACAGAAAGACTGGAAGTTCCTGACTGTGAGTTTATCCACAATACTGGAGGGAATGTCTGCTTAGATAGGTGGTTTAACAAGCTGTACACTGCCTGAGGTGGAGTAGTTTTATGAAACAATGTCTTTTTTTGCATGTTCTATGCTGCCAAGCATGCCTAAAAACTGCTGGAGCCTGTAGTTTCTTGCTGTCATGTCCAGGAAATGTGTTTGTGCTTCACCTAGCAAACACTTTGTGTTATTATTCCCTGTCTAGTATAATTGCCCTTAGAGTTTTTTTTTATACATTTCTTCTTCTTTTTCAGTTGCCTATCATTATGGTAGTTGCGTTCTCCATGTGCATCATTTGTCTCCTAATGGCAGGTAAGCATACAGTATCTGTTTACAAAATAGCCCCTTGTTTGAAAATGAATACCCATTGAGATCACTGCTCTAACAAATACAAAGATACTGCTCTTCTAAAGCTGTTAGAAATATGATGAAACATGACTGTACGTTTTTTAAGAGTGAAAGAAAAAAAAGAGGCCAGTAACATTTGGCCCTTTGTATTGTAACGGGCTTACATTATTGAAAGTACATTATTAGTCTGAGCTGTCTCAGCTAACCTTTAGAGCACTTCGGTGTGCGGATTCTGATCAGCAAGGGCAGCTGAGACATTACAGTTCTGTCGTGCGTGAACTTGGGTTCTGCCGGATCTTCTCATCTGCTGCCGAAGCTGCCGGCGGTTCAGTCTTGCTCAAAGCGCTCTTTCGACTGCCTGCTTGCAGGTGACACCTGGACGGAGACCCTGGCTTACGTGCTGTTCTGGGGCACAGCCAGCTTTGGTACCGCAGCCATCATTCTCTTCAACGGCAAGGAGTTCGTCGATGCCCCGAAGCTCGTCCAGAAGGAGAAGATGGACTGAATGTGTGCGTGTGGAAAGCAGATCGGTTACCATGATTCCTCTCTGCAGGCCTGGAGTTTGTACTGACCTGCTCTCCACACCGTGGCAGGAGGCTATCCTCATAAGTGTTGGGTTTTTTTTCTTTAGTTTTATTTTTACCATCAAGAAACAGTTACTGTCTTTGGGTGTTCAGGGGGTGTGGGGATCTAAAAGAAGCGTCATACATCCGGAAAACAAAACCCTCCTCAGTGTCTGACACCGTCCGAGATTTAAATAACCGTTACGTTTTGCTGTTCACCCACGTGCAGCATCTTCTACAGGTGATGTTCAGATTCCAACAGATTGTAGCACAGCACTTATTCTCGTCTTGCAATTCCCACACTTCTTACGCAGAGCAGAATTTGCAGTCTCAAGGGCTCGGGCTTCACAGAGGCTCTTAAATTGCGTGTTGTATATGGTTGGCTATAAATGTGATGTCTATAATCCTGGGGATAAAATGGTTAGCTTTTGCACCAAACAAGATGTATAACAGGGCCGTAGTCAATTCTAGGTTTTTTTTCCAGAATCACTCTTTCAGATTCAAATCAATTCCCAATTCCAATTCCTTTTTTACAATCCCTGAATGGGAACTGGGAATGGACCTTAACCCAGACCTACAAAGAAGTGTTAGTATAGAGAACACTAAAGTACAAATATATTCCATCCTTTAATGGGATCTTTATATGGTCTCAGCATTCAGTATATGCATTGTCGCTGGTTTAACACCCTTTTTAATTAACATACTGACGGAAGACATGTGTAGTGTCCTGGTAGAAATTACATGAATGCTTTGATAAAGTGCAGTTTTCCTTGTCTGTATGTAATTACTTTGTTTTAACTAAATTAATTACTTTGAAGAGGATATACCAAAAAGCCTTATTGACAAAAATAATTGCGTGATTGTCCAAAATAATAAAGGAAAGGAAACCAGAATGAAATCAAGGGGAAAGAAGGAATGCAGTTTCCTTTTTCACCATCTTATACCTTACAATCTTCCAATAAAACAGTCCTTTTACATTTGAGCTCCTGTGTGGGGGGAAATCCCAAACTCCTGAGAGTTGTGACGTTTCACAGGTGTCTCTGAACATTGCCTAAACATTTTTGTTCTTTGCACAGTCACTTTGTAGGAGATTATTTTTGTAAGTTCTTTAACGAGAAGTAAAGTTCCTAGGAGTAACAAAAAATACAGAAAAATAACATTTTGAAAATTGCTGCTAGAACCTTTGAGACAATAATCATCATACCTCATAACTGGGTATCAATTTAAGTTGTAGAAAATTAACATTGCCATATTTAAGATCATATAAAGTTCCCATCGGACCAAATCATTTTAACCATGTAAAGTGCCACATTAGTGGCTGGTCTGTCTGCTTTTGCAAATGTTCTGTTTGATTGCTGGACTTAACACCACTGGGTTGGGTTTTGACTGGTTGCATTGTCATTGTGTTTTGTCTTGTTGTATTGTGCTCTCAGCTCTGCAGTTAATCAGATTTCAGCTTGAATGTCTGCCTTACAAGCTGTTGAACAATGGGGAAAGTGTTGATAGACCTATGGTATATATTGATAATGTAAATTATAATGTTTCTTTCTGATAAGTGGACTTCAGGATGGTCTTAACAAATCAGAGAATGTATAATTGGTTAACATGCCTTGTATGTGTTTTTCCACTTTAAATTTAGTGGTCCAAACCATAAAACATTAACAGTGTTAACGCATTCATTATACTGTATGTACTTTTCTCCCTGGGTCAGCTTCTTCTTAATAGTCTCTTAGCAATATAAAAAGGAAATCACAGACTTGAGATATCAAGTTGTTTTAACCTTTGGTGCACATAACCTACAACTTACTTTTACTCTTTTTTGCATGGAAATTCTTCATTTTTTAAAAAAAAAGCATTTTAACATGATGCAGATACTTTCAATAGAAAAAAAAAGAGTTGTAGGGATTTGTGTTTTAGGTGGACAGAGGTACAGATCCACCCGTAGGTTAAAAGAATACCAGCCTGCTCCCCCTCAAGTTTGTTTTCAGTGCGATCTTTGTCTACGTATACAAATGACTTTCAGATCTTGTTTTTTTTTAATTGTGTAAAATATTTCCTTGTAATTATGTTTTGGACAGTTTCCTTGCACTTCGTACACAGTACACATCTCTGTATACAAAGCTATATTTGAAAATGACCTGCTCCAGTGTGGTTGAGGTAGACTTAATTTAGAGAAAGAAAACAATATTAAAACTCATGTTGTATTGCAATGACTGCTACAAAATATGTCAGTTCATCTGGATCAAATGCTTTACTGCCCTTAAAGGGAACATTGCTGTTTATACTGTAGAATATGACTCCTGAGTTGTTGTACAGCTCTTTGTGCAGATGTAGTGGATATTGGTAAAATCATTTCTGATCATTCTTTTATGTCCTTTCAGTGGATGATATGCTCACCATTCTGTATATTTACCTTGGTAATAATGTGAGAGATGGATTAGGGATATTATATTTCACTTTGTCTCATTAGATTTAGTTGATTTCTAAATATTGACACTTGGTTAGTGTTTTACAGGGAGGGCTGTCTTTAACTTTGCAATAAAGTCATTAATAGATCAACATCTGTTTCATTTCCTATTTCAGTCATTGCTGTTTTATTAGTGCTTTTCCTGTAATGAACTTGAGAAACCATTCCATTATTCAGATGTAAAACAAAATCATTTTCATATAAATGAAGAATAAGGATTTCATTTCAATAATGACAAATATGGTATATTATTAGCGTTCATATTTTACAAACCCCTGTTCTTCCTCTTGCAGTTACATGTCATGGACAAAGTTATATAGTTATAAAATACAGTAGAAGTCAGGGATGAAAATAGGAGTAGTCTTTTAAAGGTAATTTTTGATTAAACTAAGTGCAAAGGTCACCTTTCTTTAACGAAATAATGGTTTAATTGTAACTTCAACACTGCAAGTTAAAATTCAAATGTTTTGTACATCCAAACCTATTTGGGAAGATGTTCTGTTTCAATCCACAAGTCTGAGCAGTCGGTACATGTACAGTGCGCTGATGTTGAGACTAGCTTTACAGACTAGAGCCTCTCTCTGTGCTTTGCATTTGTAGTTCAGTGTTGTTCTGCACATGCCCAGTTTGGAGACGGTGCGCAGCTGTATCGCTGACGGGCTGTATGGTTTCTGCCTTGTTTTAAAGAAATGTAACTGCCACAGCTTTAATTCCATTGTCATAGAATGAATGCATGATCATTGCAGGAACTTTTGTCCAAAGTGAATGAATTCTCAAATTGTGTCAGGTTAACATGGTTGCGGCAAGAGATTTGCATGGACGTGCCCAGGTTACTTGATGTGCAGGAAATTCATCTATTTGTTTGGAATTTACAGTTGTATCTTGTATCTAAATTTAAGTAGAAACTTTTAATGACGGCTATAACCCTGGCAATATCACCATGCATGTGACACGATTTAATCCAAATGCTACATCATTGGCTACACGTTGTATATTTATTGCATGCTTGCCGCTTTTCCTTTCTTGACAGATCAAGTACCATGCTTTTCACACATCTATATGCCTGTCTGCTTTGATCTAGTATCTTTTGAGAGTGGATAAGATAATATAATGACCATTAACTAATTACTGAAGTATTTTATTACCATTTGCTTTGGCCGACTACAAAAAAAGTCAAGATAGCTCTAGCCATCATGATAGAAGGGATCCTATTATGTCTGCTGTGCATAAACAGTAAGAAGCCAGTTCTCTCCCCAATGTATTCAAGGTAAGGGGTAGAGAAAAAATATTTCCAGTGTGTTCAAAATTGTAATGATTTTTAAAAATGTTTTGTTGTGGCTGTCTGCAATACCAAAATATCGTTTTCTCACTTCTGTCATTCCATGTTTTAAGTGGTATGTTTTATTTTACAGAATTAATAAATTCTCATGAAAAACAGACATTTGTAGTCATTTACTTCTGATTTCTCTTCTGTGTGTGCCCAAAACCTGGCTTCTTTTTGTTTTTTGTTAAGCGATTCAGCCGTGACAAGCTCGTTATAAGGAATCATCACATATAAAACAAATAGAGCACGTTTAATGTGGTCTTTCCAAAACTGCACAGGAAAAAAAGTCAAAAATTTCTCATTATAGTCCCTAATAACTGCAGAGAACATGATTGTGCCATATCGCCCCATCTTTATGGAACAGCTGCAACAGAAAACAAATGTATTGGTAAAACTGATAAACATTTGACAACTTTATATGGCATTAAGGTATTTTTAAAGTTTCCAATCACAGACGAAGGGTTAGGCAAATGTTTATGCTTTTATAGCTCCTGGCGTGGAAGCACATCACCTGAAAGGTATGGGCGCTGTTACCCCTTGGCACCGTGTCTCAACCAGCCTAGACTAGTAATCTTCCACATTTCGAGAGGAAACGCATCTCGAAAATACTAGTGCACGATGCTTTATTTTCAGTAACACGTTTCCACGCACAGCAACGAAACGAATCTCCCAGCTTCGTCCCCCTCAGACACCCTGTAAGAGGGTGCAAAGGAACAAGTAATAGGTTTATTTCATGCTGAAAAAAAGAAGAAAGAGAACACAACGTTTCGGCCGTGGAGCCTTCTTCACACCTGAATTCCATGCTGAAAAAAAGAAGAAAGAGAACACAATGTTTCGGCCGTGGAGCCTTCTTCACACCTGAAGAAGGCTCCACGGCCGAAACGTTGTGTTCTCTTTCTTCTTTTTTTCAGCATGGAATAAACCTATTACTTGTTCCTTTGCAGCCTACGCATGCTGACGCAGCTCCCCACCTGAACTACCCTGTAAGAGGGTGCCGTCTACTTGTTCCTCCACTGAGTAATGAAACACACGGTGGCGCTGTGCTGAGCCTCCCATCCCCATCCTACGTCCGAGGCCCCTCTTCGCGTCTTTCGGCGCCTTCGGTGCGTTTCCGGGTCACCGCTGCCTTTCACTTCCGAGTTAGTTTCCGATTTAATGCCGGAACGGCCCAGCGTCGCTGTATCGTTTCGTGTATAATTTTTTGTCTTACTCCGGTGGGGGGTTTCTTCTCGCCATCAGCCGCCAGCATGAAACTCGTGCGGTAAGACGTTTCGAGGTGTTTCGACCTTGGGGCCGGCGTTGCTAAAGGGTGTAAAAGCGCAGGGATTGCCGAGGATGGAGTTAGATTGTGGATTGTTTTCAACTCCAGAAAGCGCTGTTCGCGTCGGGGAGACGCAGGAGGCGGGAAGGGGTGAAATGAATGGCCGATTCAAACGGCTTCCAGGGGGTGGGAGGGAGAAACACCGTTTCGCATAGGGCTGCTGAAATCTGAAATCCGTGCCTGTTGTCGGATGTGTTTAAGCGGCGGGTCAGTCGAGTCCCAGCGCGGCTCTTTAATTTCTCCGCACAAAGCGCCGTAGAAATGTTGGAGAGGAGCGCCGGGCCGGCGGAGACATGTTTTCATCCGGTCGGTGCGACTCGGTTTTCGTGTTTAGCCTCCCGGTGCAGGACGGTGCTCGTCCCTCTTTACACCGGAACTTTTGACGGGTGTTTTATGTACTGACTTTCCCCTCTCCCTCCCCCCTTTACAGATTTTTGATGAAGTTGAGCCATGAAACCGTCACCATAGAGCTCAAGAACGGAACGCAGGTCCACGGCACCATCACTGGTGGGTGGATTGGCTCTTGTCGCAGTGTTTGTTCTCAAGAAGCCCAGTGGGTTGGTTTCTCTCAGTAACGCTGCGGGTTTGGAGGGCTGGAACATCAGGTCCTTTGTCTCGTTTCAAGACGAGGAAGGGCTGTCTCTCGCAGCACGTCAGGATGGAGGGTTCTTCGAGCCCGGGAACAGATCTGATCGATCTGCCGCCGGGCTGAGGCTCCATGCTCGGGTGCAGTTGTCCCCGTGATCCTTAAAATCCACGAAGCTTATCCCTCGCCAGAACAGCTTCCCTTCTCACGAATGTGTTTAGCATGAGAATGTACTTACTGGCTTTGCTGGGTGGTACTCGGGCATCTCTCTGCTTAAGGATAGTCGATCCCTGTTTACTTGCCTGCTGTAATAACATGCAGTCAGGGATCACCCGGTACAGTGGATAAAAGTATTGGCCATCTTTTGGGGGTGCTTCCTGTTCAGACCTGGATGTGTGTCCTGTGTGCTGGGGGTCAATTTAAAAGTCAATCTGACAGCAAATTCATACCAAATTTTACTTTTACCTTCAGCCAGTTATAGGAGAGAAAGATGGGCTAATTCGGCAGAAAACCAAGTGTTCTTTGTGCGACCATGAGTAGAATAGCTCATCCCCTTTCCCGTGTTTGTGTGCTGCGCAGGTGTGGATGTGTGCATGAACACTCACCTGAAAGCTGTGAAAATGACGTTGAAGAACAGGGAGCCTGTCCAGCTGGAGACACTGAGCATCCGTGGAAACAACATCCGCTACTTCATCCTGCCGGACAGCCTGCCCCTCGACACCCTGTTAGTCGACATCGAGCCGAAGGTCAAGTCCAAAAAGAGGGAAGCAGGTAGGAGTTCTGAGAAGATGCTTTTCCTCAGGAGTCAAATATATCGTCGGAGTAGAAGTGCGTTTCTTCACGCAGTTTTAAATAAGAACTTAAGCATATTCCCAAAAGAGAGGTGGTCAGGATCTCTTCTTGAGGTTTCTCGAAAGAAGCCGGGGTATCGGCTTGATCAACATGGCTGGTCAGCTTGTTCCACACTCCCACTACCCTTGGTGTATATGGGATAATGAAGTGTCTCCTGTTCCTGGTTTTAAATTGTCCCGTGCATGGTTTCTTTTTGAGGTTGTTTGAAAGGACAGTTGGAGCAGTGGTTCGTGTACAAAATCATATTTCAGTTAAGACTCATTGTTTGGTTGAATACATTCAACTTCCTAAGCTCAGATTTTGATGTATGGACACTGAGAGTGTAAACCAAGAAAATATTGTTGCATGTGCTAGGGACTGCCTTAGACATTCTTGGTACCTCTTTGTTTTGTAGATGAAAATGAAATCAGTTTGCTAAGACTAAACCATCATAGTAATTCATTGCCTGAAGTTAAGTTTCTGCTTGGTTTTTTGGGGGGGTTCACTGAGGTGCAAAAAAACTGAGGCATTTCAAAGTATTTCTATGTTTTATATACTGACAAAACCTTAAAGTAAACTAAAGTCATCTTATAGCAGACGTTTCAGGTGCGGTAATATGGGTTTGTACCTGTTGGTTTGATTTGTACTTCTCGTAGTTTATAACTAGAATTGACTTCCTGAGCTATTCCCAGGAAGTTGCATGAGAATAGTTTATATGTGGATGTAATGATTGAGAGTCTCTGTGCCCCTTTTCCTTAACCCTTGCAGTATCTTTAAAGGGCGGATCGGTTTTCTTCTTTGGTATCTGGATGTCTGCACAAACAGTCGACAGGTTTTCCTCAGCGTGTTTAACCCCCCTTCAGTGTTTTATTTGTGTGCATCGCTCCTGCTCTTTCACTGACGGGCTGCAGTGCGGCTGTGAGCGCTCAAGCTGCGCACTGGCGCGACAGCACGGCGGGTGACTGGTGTCTGTCCTCTCTCGCAGTGGCCGGCCGCGGTCGAGGCAGGGGACGGGGCAGAGGCCGAGGAAGAGGGCGAGGCAGAGGAGGACCGAGAAGATAACTTCGCTCGCTGCTGCTGCAAGTGCTCTCCCTCTCTCCAGCAGAGGCTGTCTGTACAGTTTTTTTTTTATTTCGCAGGAAAATGTTGTGGATGATCTCACATTTGTTTTTTTATATCTAATAAAACCATATTCCTGATAACATGGTGCCCTGTTTAATTGTAAGTGTTAAAGGTTAATCTTTCCTTTGGTTGGGGTAGATACTGCTCTGTACTGTATGTGTTGATGGTGAGGAGTGTTTGCAGTGTCTTACTAATCGAGACAGATCTTTTTGGCATTGAGCTGTGGGACTGGCTTGTATTGTTGGGGGCCTGTTGATGAATCCAGGCTTGGCCCTTGTAAGTTGTGGCAGTGTGCAAACGCACAGGGAGGGTTTAAACGTTATTGGTTTAATGGTCATTCTCTAATGCATTTCTTCAGCCCATTTTCTAAGTCCTAAATACTTTTTTTTTTATCTTGGATTTGTTAGAAAATTGAGTGGCAGGTGGTTTTAAAACTGTATTTCAGGCACATTCCTTGTTTGTGCAAGATCCTTGTCCAGAGAATGTTTTGCACTACAGAGTGCTAAATGTTGAATCATTGGAATTGCAGGCTCTTCAACAGGTAGGTTGACACTGATTCAAACGCAAAGCATGCCGTGGGCAGGAAGGAGTGACCTTGGCAGTAACCGAGTGTGACTAAGCAGTATCCTTTAGGTCTGTGGCTTCTAGATCGTCCTTCCAAATAAGTTGGTCATCAGTCACCAGTTGCTAAAGTTTGGAAAAGGTTGTAGGGTATTAATCAAGTCATTTGGTCAATTACTAGATGTCTGGTCCTTAAGGGATGAAATACAATTTTAGTCCTATATTGTATCTAAGTCACTCAGTTTGACAAATCACCTTCAGAATTGATTTAAGTTTTGGGCTAGTGATAACAATGTTGCTTCTTACATTTACCTGGGGGTGATAGTAGCATTGCTAAGCATGATGCTTACTATCTGTCCAGAGCAGATCTGCAACAGGCAGACAACAGTTTTTAAGAAAGTTGGTTTGCAAGGTAATTTGTTAGCCAAAATAAGAAGGCGTGTGCTACCATTTCCTAAAAGGGAACAATACTTTATTCTTCATCACGCTATAGACAGGTGATCCCTTTTTTATGTCTTAAAAGATCTTTATGTAATCCTACTACTTCAAATTCCACTTTGGAATTTTTTTTTTCAGGTGTCAAATGAGAAATGGTGACTTTAATATGAACAAGGATAGTTGTATGTATAGCTATAATATAGGCAAGTACAATGTTTTTTAAAGGCACATACTTTATATGTAGAAATGAGAAATTCCTCTTCAGTGGCTCTTGTGTTTCAGAGTCAGAGGCTGTCAGATTAAGGCCATAGACTGTGAAGAAACAGATTTTTCATCTCCATTCACAGAGTATCCCACATTTCCTAAGTGGTAGCGGGGCTGACTGTAGTCTCTTTGGCCTTGCTGGTCTTTTTCTTGATAAGAGTGACCAGGGCCACCAGCGGGACACAGCTCATAGACGATACCAGGAGAATCCCAATGAAGACCTGGGCATATACAGGATACTCCTTTGTTACCGTTTCTCCCTGCGTTTAAAAGAAGAAATACAGATTTAAGAGGATGACTAAGTGCCTGATTATCAACAGTAATGTCATCGCTCCGTTAAATATTATGCGTAGTCAAAGACGTGAAGCTTTGTGGCTGCCTTTCATTTAAACCAATTCATTGGCTTTGACTGTAAAGACTACGATTATCAATGAGCGTGTTTTTTTTGGGGCTCATGGGGATCATGGTAAAACTTGAAGAAATAACGGTAGAGAAAAGAATAAAAATGGGACAAGATTAAAAACAAAATGTTGAGGGAAAAAATGTTATTCAAGCAAATATTTTGAGGCGCCGTCTCTGAATTGGGCCTGTGTGCTTGTGTGCGTAGCTGGGGGTGTACTGTATCTCCTCGAGGCTCCCTGTCGTTTTGGGATGGGCTGCAGGTAGCTATGACCCCCCCCCAGGAATGAGCAGCTTTCGGACAGGGAGGGGGGGGGCTTCAATGGCCCGATGGCGCAGTGAAACTCACCCGGTTTCCGTCCCACGCTTGGTATGTGGGAGTCCCACCCATGATGTAGTTGGCAATGTAGAACACAAAAAGTGCAACTATGAGAACGGGACTCACAGCTGCCCATGTTATTTTCCAGTACCAGTGGGGGCGATGTCCGATCATCACTTCAATGTCCTTCTCGAACCTGCAGAGCCAAATGGGCAAAGCACAAAAACAGGGGAACCAAAATCAGCTCCGCTGACGTGTCATATGCACAAGTGCAAGGAAGCAGCGGGCTCTGCATCTGGACGTTCGCGCCTTTATGCGCCTATAACGCTTATCAGAGGGAAGGGGGGGAAGAAGAGGGAGAATGCCGTTCTGTGGATGTGTGCAGCCTGCTGACAATCACACCTTCGCAGAATTAACAGCGGGTGAGTGCTGGATGAACGTGGCCGCTGAGCAAAGGCTCTGGTGAAGGAACAGGTCGAGGTTCCTTCTGTGCTGAGATGGAAGAAAGAAACAACATTTTGTCTGAAACGTGTTTCTTTTCTTTTCCTTTCAGCCCAGAATAGACTTACCTGCTCCTTTGCAGCCTGCGCATGCTGACACAGCTCCCTACTTGAAGAATGTTTTGTGCCCCACACAAAACAACACAATCCACACCTCCTGTTGTCGCTGTGCCCCTCCCCCCTCCACATGAAGCTTTTAAGAAATAAAGTCACACAGCCAGCAGGAGAGATGTTAACGGGGTACAAACCTTTTCAGGCCGTAAATATAGCAGACGCTTAAGATTTCAATGAGGACGATGAAGAGCAGAGAAAACGTGGCAGCGTATTCATTGAAGATGGCGAACCAGTAGTTGCCTGACTGGACTGTGAACGCCAGGCTTGTCACGCCACAGAACAGGCACACCAACCCTGTAACACACAGACACTGCCTGAGCCGCCATCACCCTCCATGGTGCCCTACATGTGACTCTAATTAACACGGCCATCACAACTAAACAAACTCAGCAGGACCTTATTCTTGGAAGGGGTAATACTTTTTTCTTACTTGAATTTTGCTTAATCACGTACTAGACAAAAGAGACCGGTGCCCTAGATATGGTACAGTAATGAGCCAATTATGAAATACAATAAACAGTTTTGCGTTGATGAACATACGTCATATGTTAAGTAGAAGGAGATTTTCCGTTTTGTTAAGTCAATTTGTCAAAGCCAGTTTTTTTAAAGGAAAATATGTTAGGTGCAATGTACTGTAAATCCAGCCAGCTAAATGGCAAGATCTAATTCCGGGACCAAAGAATGATGATTTTGAGAGCTTGAGATTTCTTCTTCTGCCTCGATTATCCTGGCTGTGAGCGTCACGTTCTACCCACAACGGCCAAAAATCAATGTCTGAGGGGAACGCCAACTCAAGCAGACTGTTCTACCTTATAAATGGTTTTTTAAGCCTGCAGGTTTCTTTAATCTGACTGATCTTACTGGCCAGCGATTGGATTTTAGTGGGTATCTTTTTTTCGACCTCCTGTTTGGTCTGAGGTTCCAGTTATTCAGCGCAGATCGCTGGCTCCTGATCGGGCTCGGCGGCTCACCGTTCACAGCTTCCTTCTTGACGCGCTTGGACAGGAAGTCCCAGTCCCTCAGCGGGGTTATAACAGCAGCCACATTTCCCAGCATGCTTCCAATCCCCAGCATCAGCAGCATGGAGAAGTACAGCACGGACCAGAACTGGGGCAGGCCCATGTTCTTGATGGCCTCACTGTACACTATGAACGCCAGACCGGTGCCTTCGACAGCCTGGGAGAGTCAAACATGTGTCAGCATTATATAAGGCTTGGGTCTGTTCCTGAACAGGACACACTCATACCAGCTGTGACAGTCGCCATGTTCATGCTTGGTAAGCACAACATAACCCTTTTCAACCCCATTTTTCATTCAAGCTCTTCTACTATTACAGCCAAGGACAAGAATCTCTTCCTACCAGTAATGTTTATCTTGACTGACCAGTTCATTTTGAAAATTGTTTTGGTAAAGGAAATTTTCTGCAGCTAAAGAAAATTTTATGGGTGTGCCACCTACTGTCACACACGACATAAATGCCCCTTATCTTAGAACATACAGATAAGGAGCTTGATGTTAACCGTCTGTGATACTCATCTGTGACCTAACGAAGTGTGAAAATTTCCATTACTGGTGTTAGAACAATGGTGACTTGCCTATGTACAGAAATCTAGAAAATAAATATATTATCCTCTCATTTTGAAACCCTCTGTAAACTCACCTTCAAGTTTTGATTGAATGAATTAATCCCCTTGCCCTCTTATGAACCAGCTTATGCCAGCTTGAAACATGAAGTTAAATTCGTGTTTCACTGACGTGGAATTAAACTTACAAAGTTGACAGTCAAAAGCTTTTCATGATGGCCTTCAAAGATCTGAACAATACCAGCTTATCACAGCAGTGGAATCACAATATGGTAAGTGCCAAATTTTTATCATTATTTTCAAAGTTACCTGTACTTACCATATCACCTTATCATCTATTATCTAACCAACCGAATTGAGAAGTTCTGTGAGAATATAAAAAATGCCAAATGTGAGAAAGGACAATTTCTAGAGCTGATGAAAATATTTCGCTATGAATAGATGATATGTACTGAAGGCATGATTTCTCAAGATCTTTTGCACCCAAGTGACTGCCACAAATAAGCCCCAAAACAGGTCTGATGAACAGGAACTCCTGATGTAAAATAGTCTGGAGTTTAAATAATACATTTCCTTATAAAAGAAAATGAAGCCAAATGATACTGGTGCAAAATCCTTGTAAATCCGTCCTCCACAGGTGGTTCCACACATCACAATGATTGCTAGTAAATTAGCTGCCAATGATCTTCAATCTCGGCTCTTGTTTCTAGAAAAGGTATTGGAAATGTATCGAAACACTAGTGTAAGATGTTTTTCCATCTGACTTCCAGCAAACCAACTGGAAGCAGAGATGAAGACTTCTGCTAAGGTCTGCAGAATGTACATGTGCAAACCAGAAACCTCCCCGTCACTCCTGCATTATTTCAGCATGTTGTCATTGTCTTAGATGGCCCTAATAGCAACGATTGTCAGGTGTAAACCACCTAATGTGACTCCAGAAATAAAGAAGAACTGGAGAACTGACGACCCACCCTCTTCAGTGGCATCTTTTGATATCCAGAATGTTAGTTAACAGGAGTTAAAAAAAGAAAAGAAAAAACAATAAATCATACATTAAGCGGAATGAAAGCAACAATCAATGTCGGTCGGTTTTGCAGACTTGTGAGTTAGTTATCTTAGCCAGTTTCTCCTTACCATCGCTAATGTTACGTAAAATAAGGAGTTGAGCAAGGAAACTTTGAACTACTGTTATGGCTAAACAAGGAACTTTTTCTAACTCACAATAAAGTTGTATTGTTTATTGCTGGACTGTGAATTGCCAGGTTGTAACCAACAAAGAAATGTATTCACAAGAAACTGGCGGATGTCCAAGGATATTTCAGTGACTTTGCTTAAGACATCGAAACTCCATCAGATTTCGCAAAATCTCAAAGGCCAGGTCACAGTACTTGCCTTCAATTTCCTACTTTTCAATTTAATACTTAAAAATGCTAAAACAGCTACAGTACTGTAGCAATGATCGTATCAAACTACTGAACTCTTATAGAGCCAGGCTGGCCAGCAGCCGTTTCACCCTGCAGCTCACAGCTCACAGCTGGCAGCCCACTGGAGCTCAGCAGTGTGAGCCTGGTCTGTACCTGGATGGGAGACCTGCTGGGAAAGCTAGGGTTGCTGCTGGAAGAGGAGTTAGTGGGGCCAGCAGGGGGAGCTCACCCTGCGGTCTGTGTGGGTCCTAATGCCCCAGTATAGTGACGGGGACACTATACTGTAAACAGACGCCGTCCTTTGGATGAGACGTAAAACCGCCCTGACTCTCTGTGGTCATTAAAAATCCCAGGGTGTTTCCTGAAAAGAGTAGGGGTGTTGCCCCGGTGTCCTGGTCAAATTTCCCCCCTGGCCTTTACCCCTCATGGCCTCCTAATAATCCCCATCTCTGAACTGGCTTCATCACTCTGCTCTCCTCCCCACTGAGAGCTGGTGTGTGGGGAGTGTACTGTCCTCTAGTGCCTCACATTTGCTTATTTTATTCATTGTGTCGATTCTACAAAGAAAGTTTGTGCACCTGGCTTTAGACAAATTATTATAATACAAGCAGTTATGTTATGTAATTTTAACGGAAATTATAATTAGCCTCTGACTCGGGATTGAGTGTAAAGGTATTCACATCAAGGCTGGATTGTATCCCAAAAAGCTTGTTTTGGGGTCTTTTCCATAAAACTTGAATAAACAAAGCAGATATAGATCTAGTATGTGACTTTATATAAGCGAAGGACAAATCAGAAGTCAAAAGCTCTGTCTCCCTATTAATGTTGCATTAGCTAATTAATATAATCAGTAGTAATTTATCATTTAATTATGCCACTTAAATTATGGAGAGTGGACATTTTTTACATATTAATAGGACTTTTTATGAAGACGCATTTGCCAAAATCTGAAAACCCAGAAAAGGGGCTGCAACAGTTTTTCATGGGGACTTCAATGACCAAGCTCACCATGTCTAGTTCGGCCTCCAGACTGCAGACTTCAAGTCTGGAAGATATTGAGGCGAACTTGTCTGGGTACGTTGTATTCAGCTCAATCTTCCAGTAGTCTAAGTTCTCTGGCTTGATGCTGTCCTCCTCCATATCAAAAGTATTTAACAGCAGCAATATCATCCTGTGAATATGAAAGGCAAGTAACAGAATGACTGCAATTCCTTCAACATTAGTCAACTCAAGATAATTTTTTTTCTAACATTTGAAGGAACATAAGAATTCACTATTATTATTTGGCTTTTTCGTCCTCAACATTTGGCAGGGATCTGAGTATTACCCATCATGGGCTCCCACAGATATTCAGTTCTGTTCACTTTTTCAACCTTGTAAGTCAACGTCAGTGATAATTACACTGGGTGTTCCAAAAACAGTACCATTTTACTTCTAAAAAGCTACTTCATTTAACCATGAAAGTTCCTTCAGACTTGTCAGAATCAGAGCACAAACATGGCTGATTGAACTGTACATGTTCAGTATGTCTAGATAATAAGTGAGCTATGTTAAGGACCCAATAAAACTATAAAAGAATACAGCTACAAAGAATATTTAACTGCAGTACACATTACCCCCATTTTAAGCTGTAGTTTCCATCACAGCTGGAATATTGAAAACAGCACTGTGAAATCACATAGTCAAAAATATCCTCTTCCTGTTTCATTCAAGTCTGGTCAACAAGACGACACTGGACTCCCTTGACCTGCTTTGAGGTTACCGTGCCAACAAACAGCAACTGGCACTTCCAATGCAGAGAAACGGGTGTCGTTCTATGGCCTATTAGCTGTTATACGGTCAGTAAACACACACCGATGCTCTAACGGACTGCATGAGGGTAAAGAAATGGAGTAATTTGAAAAACTGAAGATGACTTAACAGCACGAGAAAAATTAAATAAGGTCTACCTGTCTAGGCATCTCTCATAGTTGCATGTTGCCTTGAAGCCATAGATGGCGAAGGTGACGAGGCTGGCGAAGATAGAGGTGCCACTGTTGATGATCGACACGGCGATGGCCTGCTTCTCGAAGTTGTTGTTGGGCTGGTTGTAGCTGGCGAAGGCAATGAGGCTGCCAAAGCCCAGGCCCAGGGAGAAGAAGATCTGGGTGGCAGCGTTGATCCAGGTCATGGGGTTGGCCAGCTGTTCGAGCTGACAAGAGCGCGCAGACGTTAACTGATGGAGACATGATCCCTGGCAAAGCTTCGACAAGCGATACTGAAGCTGCTCTATGCAGCACAGTGGGATGTCCAGCTGCCACAGCCTGGAAGGTCTGTCTGAGCTTCTGCAGTGGGCTGGCAAGATCACTGATCATGAGATCATGTCCAGCCCCGGTCCTGGAGAGCCCCCATCCGCATAATCTTATAGGTCACCCTAGATCTCCCGTTATTTAAAGATGAGGAACACCCATCTAAACAAGTGTGTCACATACTGTAGCATTAATCCCATCTACCGTTACATTCTTTACCATGGTCCAGCACTTATGAAAAAGTGGTACACACAGTAGGATCAGGCAGTAGAAAAGGTAAATATAACCTTTTTTTGTTCTGTGACAAAGAGGCAGGAGGGTTTTTTTGCACAACATGCAAAA
Organism: Atractosteus spatula; assembly: GCF_055471065.1. NCBI lineage: Eukaryota > Metazoa > Chordata > Actinopteri > Semionotiformes > Lepisosteidae > Atractosteus > Atractosteus spatula. The sequence goes on along the minus strand of NC_142717.1, from coordinate 2,248,485 downwards.
GCCAGACCAGATGTATTCAAACACACATTTTAACCCCAATTTGGCAAAGACAGGAGTTTAACATTTTACCTTAGGTGTGAACATATACTTCACTCCATTGATAGCTCCATGTAGAGTTACTCCTCTTATCAAATAGATGATCAGGACCAAATAAGGGAATGTGGCTGTAAAATACACTACCTAAGGCAAAGAGAAAGCACAGTGTTTTGTTTTTTTTTGGTTTTTTTAAATGTTGTTGAAGAACAGGAGTTCATTTAGACTGTTTTCTTCCGCTCTTGTCTTTTAATCTAGCAGATGGACAAGGTAACCCATCCATCCATTTAAGTTACATTCACATCAAGTATATTCATAAAACATTAATCATGTATCCTTTCATTCAAACTGCTTTATCTAATTCTGGAGCCTATCCCAGCAAGCAACGGGCCCAAGGCAGGGTACACCCTGGATGGGACGCCAGTTCATCGTAACACACAAACAGACACACACACTCACACCAATGCCAGTTTTCCCGAAACCAATTAACCTACCAGTACGTCTTCGGATTGTGGGAGGAAACCTGAGCACCTGGAGGAAACCCATGTGAACACACGGAGAACATACAAACTCCACACAGACAGCACCTCAGGAATTCAACCCAGGGCTCCAGCACTGCAAATCAGTAAAAGCTAGCCACTGTGCCCCCATGCTGCTCCATTCAAAACCACAAATTCAAAAGAGAGAGATAATTACAAGCTATCAGAAATCACTGAATGCTACCAAATTCTACCAAAAGAGAAGAAAGTTCAGTATTTGCACAAAGAGCAAAAGACACATTTATAATCATATCTTTGTCCCCCCCCCCCCCGATGTCCTGCCTCTGAGATTTAAAAAATTACCTTTCCTGTTGATTCTGTTCCTCTAACAACACACAGGTACACCACCAACCAGGCTAGGAGGAGACACAGCGCCTGTCCCATATGGACATTCCCAGTTTCATCCATCGAGGATGTGATGTTTAAGGTCTCTCTGTACCAGAAGTATTCTGTAGCAGAGCTCCTCTCACATTCCTCCACATAGCCAGTCAGGTTGCTGTTCACAGGGCACTCTGCCCAGGGCAGCACTGTCTGAGGGAGCGCAAGGAGACATTCCGATCAGGGTGAGACTCGGGCAAAATCAGTGGGCTTGAAAAACACTGTCGGCAAGTAAGCATTGAGGCTTTGCTTTCCAAAGGTGAGAAACTCCCTGTTTAATTTTGAAGAAAAAAAAAGAAATGCACTATGTTAAGGATGTTGGCCCTATGAAAACTTTAACTTACTAAAAGGAAAAGGAAATTCTTCACATTTAAATTAAGATGGTAAAATTATGGTCTTACTGGGGGTAAATGTTGCATCAGCTGATAAAATTAAAAAAATAATTTAAGTATTCTGTATAACAGAAGTCTTTATTTAGGGTAACTTACATAGCAGAACATTTCCATTAGATGTATGTACCTGTACAAGGAACAATTGTGCTGGTGCAGTAAGGCAAAAATAAATTATTAAAATACCTACAATGCATGTCTTTTATTAAGGCTGTTATTTGTTGTATACCTAAAAAGGGCTTAGATGCATATTGGATATTCTTAAATAAGTTGTTTTGTACTTGTGGGCCCAGGACATTTTTGGAAAAAATATCAACTAAATACTCCAACCTGAAATGAATGGAAGAGATACCAAAATGCCCAAGCATTTATAACGTTGTAGTACATGGAAAGATATATGGATGTCACCACACTTGCTATACCTAAAACAGAAAGAAACATTTATTATTCATGATGTGGACACAAACATCTACTGTCTAGAAAAGAAAGAAGACAGAACACAACAACAATGTCAGGTTTTTGATTGCTTTCTTCTTACTTTCCAGAGTGAAATTAGCTTCTGCTCGTTCCTTTGCAAGTCATCTGCAGATACAATTCCTGATATATTTTAACTTGGTTTTTCAAGTGAACTTCAGGGATGTAGAACAGATCCTAACATTTTGATAGAATTCGTTTCTGGCTCAGTTTCAATGAACTGAACACAAAATACACTCAAAAAGGAAGTGATTTTAAATAGAGATTTAGGTTTTTTAATTCTTCATGGGTCAATCACATTGACCTATGATGACCGACAGTGTTCACATTGTAGATGGGCAGAAGTGTATCAGCCATCCAATAAATCATTTTCTAAATGATGCCATTTCACAGACTCAGGGGGCAAAAGTGCACACTGTGTGCAGTCGGAGAATGTTTTACAAGGTATGTGGCTAATAAGTAATAGTTTTCTTCTATACAGGAACATTAGAGAAAAGTAGACTGACCAGTTGACTAGATTGCTCATAAGCCAAAACAATTTGTGCAAACCGGCTGGATAATTTGAAATATTATAATGAAGGAGCTCTCAACTAGAATTCTGTATGCAAATAAGATCTCTGGGAATAGCAAAAATGGATTTAAAAAAGCCTGTCTTGCTAAACTAACTTGCTAGAGTTCCTTGAACAAGCAATATTAAGTACTGGATGCACATAGAAAATCTAATGTATTTTGACATTTTCAGAAGAAGCCTAGCAGATGGTTTTCAATTTAAAACACAAACTATAAATGCGAAATGGGGAAATGCCGAGTTTGCATCTTCCTGGGAATGCGGATAAGCAAATAAAAAATGTTAGGATATACAATTCAAACCGGAGAAATGAAAACTGGGCAACGGAACGAAAAAACTGATGATGCAGGCAGGCGGAAGATCCGATTGGGAATATTTCCTGTGCTTTCACAGTTGGTATCTAACAGGTCCCTGACGCGCTCACCCACTCCGCCGAGATACGGGTTAATGGCTCTCCACGCCCCGATGCTGCCCAGACGCATCTGCTGTCCGATCGCCAGCTCCATGTAGAACAGAGGTATTCCTTCTACCAGCAGCATTACCAGGTAGGGTATCAGGAAACCGCCTGCCAACGCAATTAGAAATGTGTGCACGTTTATTTCTACTCATTTCTTTATCATCTTCACCAAACCATCTCAACAGTAAACCATTGCTTTGTGATCAGACCAAAGTGCTTCTATGCATGGCTTTTGTGCTCTTTAGCGCTTGCAACATTTTGTTTAAAGGATCTAGAGAGGTTTCATGTCCTTTCAAAGCACTAATAAAATCGAATAATGTCCTTGACATAGCCTAAGCTGTACACATAAGCCCGTATCGTGCTTGAAAATTGTACTGTTATTTTCTGCAGTTTTTAATTCTCCTTACATTGTACTCTTCTTGCAATGACTAAAAATTGGTATGAAATCCAGTAGATTCCTTATTTCAATTCTAGCTATCTCAGGATTGCGTGCTTAAATATTATGTACCCACCAATACATCATGCAGACTGCACTAGCTATTGTTAATGACTGTGACAGAAACATTCCCTGGAATATTTTGTTCACATTGTTTTGTAGAAGACCTGTTAGGGGTTATGAATTGTGTTGATCTATTTGGTTTAATTATGAATTGATTGTGTCTGGGTCCCACACCACAGGAGCTTGGCCTCCATCCTGTTTCGTTTCCTTGCTAAGCTTTTAATTCCAGACAGTAATTATTGTATTCTGCACCGCAACGACAGGCTCACAGGAGTAGGTAATGTGTGGCTGACACTCCCGTTGGTGAGCACTCTTGTGTCCACTCTTTCCCATTGCGACACGCTGTTAAAAATGCCTAGTTCCCATAATTGCCACCAATTAAATCCTAGGTCAGGTTTACCGGTAAAGGCTTAAACCTGTTGTCTTCCCTTTGCTTCAAAGAATTTTTGCTCACGTAAGCTCACAGAAATTGCTGACCACAACAAATAAGGATTAACTCTCATTGTTAAAGATATTCCAAAATAATGTTACTGTAAAAGCTCAAATCCTCTGAGTTATTTTAAATAGAACAGTGCTAACGTTCTTGTGATGGAAAATATTTGCTTGGCCTTGACTTTTCATCACAAGGTTACTACTTATGAGTGGTGCCAGCAGGTCTTACCGTATGCACTTTACGGGAAGTCAATAATCATTTGACCTGCATTGATACAAAGCTCGTGGATTTATTGTGAGTCTTGTAGTGATTGTGTCATGGTCCCTCAGCTGAACAATCTGATTGCATGGCTAAGAACCTTTCACTCAAGCTTTTTATTGCTTAGTTTGAGACAACGCAATTGCAACTCTGGCTACATATTGTAAAATCGTCCCGTTTCTGAAACTTGTTAGCCGGAACCAGGGAGGGGGAAACTGATGTATGGACTTCTGTTCTGTTATCTGGATGTGAAAATGAGAAAGACGTGGGCAGAGATTTTGTGTGCTGTTCTGTTAGACACGCGTATAGAAACAATAATAGAGCAACATAGAAAATTAGGGAAAAGCATAGGCTAATATTATTTTTCTTCCCTACGGTGGGTAGTTCTTCAGCATTCCGACACTTTGCTGTAGTAACCGTAGCACTCTCTGATGCAAATTGACATGAGAAAAAGGACCTTTTGTGTCTTTTGAAGATTGCTTCTCAAGTAATTAATGGAATATGTCACTTATATGAAATTTTCACAAAATGAATATGTTTTGTGCAGTGTTTCATTTAAAATAAGAATCCAGTGGTGTTGTAAACAAAAGCTGAAGTTCATATCCTAAGCTAGAAGGAAAATTGGTTAAAGACACCTCAGGTTTTGAAAGTAGCTCGCTCAACACAGTGGCTTTGCACCAGATACAACTGCACAGTATAGTACAACCCTGACAGCAACAAACTAAAACAACAAGTGATTTCCCAAAGAATTAAGCGTTACAAAAAACACTTGCTTTGTTGTGTACACATTTACAATTCACTTCCATATTAATTGAAGAAGGTTGATGAAATACTGTAGCAGTAGAATCTGATTTCTTAAACTACTGCATAGCCTTATAATATTATTATAATATGACTATTACTAGTCTAATTGATTAAATACATTACTATGTGAAGGAAGTACATTTGTACCCTAACATGTTTTCAAAAAAAAAGAAGACATCTAGAAAAAAGTAAAATGCAGTTTCCTTATTTTTGGAGTTATATTTTACTTTTACCATTTATTTCATCGTTAACCTGTCAAAAGGTGCTCAAGCACTGCATTCCAGTTTTTAAAGCTTTCAGGTACATGTATCTGTTTGCTCTGAAACACACTACATGGTACAGACTATTCACATCAGAACATATTCAGGAGAGATAAAAACGAAGTGATTTAAGAAAAGTCTTAGTCCAGAAAACGAACCCTACCTCCTCCGTGCATTTGGCACAAATATGGGAATCTCCACACATTACCCAGCCCCACTGCGTACGACACGCAGGCCAGGAAAAATTGCATTTGATTGTCCCATAATGGTCTGGAGTCCTTCTCCATTGCTGAGATTAAAGTATCAGGAACAGCAGAGACTTTGCTTCTCAGCTGCCTTCCAGGCTCTTTCTGTCACTGTGAGCACTTGTTGCAGGAGCTTAGCAGCCTTTAACCAGTAAACCTATTAAAGAGACCTTGTAAATAGATTACAGACAGGCTGACAGAACTATTGTGCTGCTCCTGCACTTGGGCGCTGGGTAAGGCCACCATTTACCAGATGGACGTCTTCTTGAGAGGGAGGGCCTTTTCAAGGAGGGTGTTACTACAGGCAGGCCAGTGGTTAATTAGGAGTTCTTTTATGGCAAGTGTTCCTTCTTACTCGGAGCTCCTGCACTATCAATTTCATTTTATTGTGGTCGTTTGTGTGCGTGTGTGCGTGTTCGTGTGGTTCCTAGAGATACAGGAGGTGAGCCAGAAGATTCTTGATTCATCTAGGAGAAATCATAGGACGTGAATGTTTGTAAAGTCCAAATAAACAATAGAAGCCCTTGTCTGTGGACTGTGAACTTTGCCTTGCTTGAAACAACCTCCATCTCAATGATTGGGTGTTCTATTGGGGTCGCTGAGGCGATGCAAGATTCCAGATTTTCTTCCTGAATGATGACTCTTTTCCTTAGTCCATAGCCAAGATTTGGCATGCAGAGTCCGTGGTGACCCAAAGACTTGATTCACATTTCAGACACGTCATGAAAAAGAATTAGAACACCTCTTATACAGGCTTTTATATTTCAAATCAGTGGCCCTAAAAACACCAGCAAGGGATCTAAGCAACAAAGCAGAGCACTAAACATCTTTAATGCTCTGCTTTAAACTCAGTGCACTCAGGAGACAGTTTGCAGGCAGTCTACCACAGTAATACAGCATCTCTAACATGGCTACAACAAAGCCAAGCACACTTACCCTACAGGTATCCAGCACGGATAACTACACAACAGACACAGGCATCATCATGATCAGCTATTTTTAATTATCCAGATATGTCTAAGAAGGTCAGGTCTGGGATAGGTCTGGGAAGACGGGCAAGCACAGAACTGGCCAGTACACCTAAGGCAAACCAGGCCGCTGCTGTCGGTAGTGCTGGTGGACCACAAGGTGGCGGTCTTCCTCTGGATCACAATCTCCAAACCAACACCACAGCGTGGTGACTGCAGGAGGAGCTTTCCTTCAGGGGAGACATCATACTGAGGTTTAAAGTACTTAAGTCACGGCAGGGGAGAGGGGGTTAACCAGCTGGTGTTCTGGCACAACTCCTCCCCAGACTCTCCCTTCAGTTCAACTGCAAACAGTAATTTTTACGTTCTCTACTGGGCTTGCTGTGTAGAGGGACTGCTGGTTCAAAGAGGCTGGTAGAATTCAGCGGTAGAAATTACATGTAGTGTCTGCATTCAAAGTAACTTCACTTATACCTTTCTTTTGGAGAGGAATTTACACAAAGCACAAATTAAAAGAAATATGTAGAATATAAATTTTCACCACAAACCTTATTGAGCTGGATGTTTTTTTTTTGTAAAACTGTCAATAGGAACTTTAAACTTGTAGAGTGTGCCTTGGTCATGATGTTACTGATGATCACTATTCCCTGTCTGTGTGCCTGTGTGTCTCATGGAGAGCAAGCTGGGGTCTGCGAAAAGACAAATTCCTAATGCAAGAAATTGTGTACGGCCAATAAAGTGATCTTATCGTCTTCTTTTTCAATCTTTGGAACAGCTGAGTTTATAGATGGCAAATAAACAACTACATCTTCGCAAAGAACAGATGTGACCATGAAGGTTAATGCTGTTGGTACCCAGTTACTTCAAATATTGTTGCTTTCACAAAATGCACAATACCAGTTAGTTTTAGCCGTTGAGCAGGAGCAGATGGAAAAGAATGAGCATGGGCCCAGGAAGTGTGAGTGTGTCTGTCCGGCATTAGCACTGCAATGAGAGAAATATCATTTTATTGGTAGTGGCTGTGTCCCTTTAGCCTGATCTGGCTCTCCAGCGGTCAGATGGGGCTGTAATAGGCAGGAGAGCGTGGTGGTGTGAGAGGAGAATCGGTAAGCTGCCTGACAATGTCAGAGTGCAATTCAGGATGAATAACAAGCGCAGGTGGCCTTGTGGAGATCAGTCTGCTGTGAGATACCAGGTATTGGTCTTGTCTGAATGCTCCTGTACTGTAACAGTCAGGGTCATATTTAGAGGGCATCTTGTGATTCCATAAGATGCATCAGTGTGCCATAACAAGGACTTTCAGGGAACTAAGTGCCACTAATATGTTTAAAGAGTCATCAGAAATAACACCATTCAGTCCTCACGTCACACAAAACCCGATTATGGATATGAAATGAGACAGGAGACCTGTACCACCTGGGAGCAGTTTATGACCACGCCCACCTCAAGGGGTCAGGTTATTGAACGTCTACTGTATTCTGTGCGTGTTCTGCACTCTAGGTCCTGGTTCTCAGCCTTGTGATTCTTGGTCTTCTGACTGATACATTTTCTACTACGCCTTTCAGACTTCCCTCGGTGTCATGCTACTGTGTTTACTGCCGGCTATGGACTTTTGCTTTGTTCCTGTCTTCACTCTTGGTTTGTGTTCGCCGTGCTGTCTGGCCTGCACATGTCCCCCTCCACATCTCTGCCTCTCTCTCCTCAGCCTTTACTGGGCTTATCTCTTGAACGATGGGACACTGCTTCGTTCCACTAGGAGCAGTGGTTATGACACTCATTCATTCATATGAATAACATTCATATGTATAATATTCTCTCTATGCCCTGTTGTGCTGTTAGCAAAACTCTTTTAACAGCCCACAACAGAAAAACTTGTGTCCACTAGAGGGACTCTGGGGGACGTATACCACCTCAGTAAGTAAATCTGGCAGCCACACCGCTGTTTTTGTGATCAATCAGAATCAATGCATTTGCATGAGAATACTATGTGGGTAAACCGCATATATAAAAAGCCCTGCAATATATTTGTCCTCTGTTCCTGTCCTGCCACAGCCCTGCACATGTCCAGTGCCAATTCAGGAGGCTTTGTCAGTTTGTGTCTCTTTTCTGTATTTTGAACGGTTTTCGTGTCACTTCTCGCTGAAGGGATAAAGATGGAGGACGAGACCTTTCTGTACTTTGCTTATGGGAGTAACTTGCTGAAGGAAAGACTGCAGCTGAAGAACCCATCAGCTACAATTCACTGTGTGGCCAGACTCAAGGTAAGGAGAATAAAAGAAGGAGTGGAGACTTCACAGGGCTTCCGATGATGTGACCTTCGGTATCTGTGCAACTAAGATATTTTCATTGGAAAACTTCCAGTTTGCTTCTTTATCAGGCAACGTCTTGTATACAGTGACAGTGTTGATGTAAGGATGCAGTGTGGTAGCTGTTTTATCATGTCTTATTTGCCACTTAACTTTACCAGATTATTTTCAATTATGTCTTTGTTTTTGATATCAGAGCTCAAAGGACAACATATTTATCAGAAAACCGCATATCAGGCCTCACAAACAGAATGATTAGGGAGAAAAGCCCAGCTCACGTTGATGACAAAAATCGAATGAAATCAACACGAGAAAGGTTTATGGAGTTTTAGTTTCTTGTGTGATCCAACATCCACTTTTACAACGCTACTTATTTATTTCTTCTTCACAGACCAGAGCAATGTTAGTTGCCGTTCTTGCTGTGCAGCAGTTCAGTGTCCTGTAGTCGCATGTGAGGTGTAGCAGATCTGACCTTCTCTGGGTCCGTCCGCAGCACTCACCCGCTCTCCAACGTGCTTCACTGCAGGACTACAAGCTTGCCTTCGGGAACTTCGAAGGCCGGCCTAGTGACCGCTGGCACGGGGGAGTGGCCACCATCGTTCAGAGCCCAGGAGATGAAGTGTGGGGGGTGGTGTGGAAGATGAGTGTAAAAGACCTCCAGTCCCTAGACAGGCAAGAGTATTTCTGCTTCATGAACTGGCTTCTATTTAAAGTGATCTTTCTGGATTTGTGCCCGATATAGTGCATGGAAAGATAGATAGATAAGACTTTATTAATCCCGTAGGGATTGATGGGAGTTGATGGGAGTTGATGGGAATCCATCCATTGATGGAAATTGAAAGGGATAGTCATGAATCCTTTCTTCTTGGGTTTTGTATTAAAACATTAACCCTAGCTGATTTTTGTAAAAGAAAATGTCAGCTTCAACAGGGCCTGTCTATAGCATTTGACCCACCAAATCAGTCATCCAGGAAAGCTTTATCTCAATGGTTAGCCACAGACAACTCCTGAAAATTGCAACCTCACTCTTAATATAGATGGCTGCACCATCATACCTTCAGACAATGAGTATAAATGTATAAATGTGCTGAAATACAATAATTTGCTACGCACTATGCTTTACGTATAGTTGTGCTTTTTAAATTAATTCTAATACAATTTCAAATTGAATTAATTATTATAATTATAATTATTTCAAATTAATTAATTCGGTCATGTAAAATACACTTTCCTTTGGCAGACCGGGGGTGTTCTCGGGTCAAAAGCTCAGGTAATTTGTAGATTTGTTTTGTACCTGAACAGACAGGAGAATGTGAAAATCGGTGCTTACAGTCCAGCAGAGGTTTTGGTCTCAACAAAAGTGGAGGAATTGACTTGCCGGACTTACATCATGAACAACTGTGTCTACGCTCCTCCTTCACCACAGTATCTTAAGGTAAGTTTTTTTTGTTTTCCATTTATACAGAATCCAGTGGGGTTTATTTTAAACTGAATCTAAAACGTGAAAAATTCACTTGTTTTGAAGAATCCTATAATTAAGGGCTCTCCAGATGATAAAACAGTACTTTGCATTGTTTAGAGGGTGGATGTTATGGAGGAGATGTTGCTGGCTTGAGCTAACCTGCCAGACTGAGCTTTGGGATTTTGGGGTTATGATGTAAGATGAGTATTCCAGTGCTGTAATTTCCCACAAGGCTAAAGCACTGGGATCCCCTGCAGAGACAGGTTGTCCTTTTGAAGCAGTAGTTATGGACTATACAATCGGGACAACCTGAGGTGCCTATGGCAGCACCTTCAACCTGGAGTCGAACCACATGCTACAGCTGTGCCCTGCAGAAAAACTGCTGCCTATCATTAGACGATTTTGCGGCGAGTCTGGAGTGAGTACAATGTGTCCTCTAGTGCGAGATGAGATATTGTAGTGGTCTCACTTCTCAGGACACTCAGGAACCTTCAACCCCCCTGTAGCAAAGTATAGCAGACTCACTGTTTGTCTGGACTGTGTGTTGGGTGCTCTGAGGTGCCAGAAAGGGCAGCTTGACTGAGATGTCTAACCAGGTTTAGATTTACATCCACAGTAGGCAATATAATCAATATCTGTGCACATCTGAAATAGCAAAAGATGCAAACTGAGTTTACCCACTTCTTTGCACACCATGACCAGAACTGAGAATTAAACCATCACAATTCTTTCATGTATTTCAGTTTTGTGCACGCAAACCAACCAGTTTGCTTAAATGGCAACAGACATTATTGTACTCTTCGTGTATGTGGGCTTGTTCCCATAGCAACAGCTGGAATTAGAAAGCCCCATTGTCTTTGCGTTGAAACGACAATGAACTCAAAGCAGCACTGAGTCAAAAGCTTTAAGCTCTATTCATAGTCGCTCTCCTGAAACCACTGGAAAATACATTTTAGATTCATATTCTGGATATTGCGGCAGCAAACTTTATTCTTCATTATTAGTCAGTGTAAAAATAAGCTTTACCAGCATATTTCTATGAATAGGGATGATCTGTCTTTGCTTCACTGTGGATATATACAGTATAGGCACATTTTGCGTCTCGTGTTGGGTTTTGGAAATTTCTTGGGCATTTTAATTGCATTGCTTCATTTAAAGTAAAATCGGTTTTGTCTATTCAGGACTTCATTTTACTTTTGTGTGAATTTGTTTTGAATATATTGCCCAACAAACTTTTTATAGCGAATGAAAAAAGCTCTGAGATTTCAGTAACAGAATTAACACTTCTTAGGTAAATCTTGCAGTTGAAATAATAAAGTGTTAATCTTGTTTTCAGAAAAGAAAAATAACCATTACTTTCACCATAGCAGTTTCAGTTTCCTAATAAACAATGAGCAACAGAGTTTGATTTTGACGTACAACTCTGACAAAATACAGTGGCAATTAAGTGGACAATTCCTAATTGAGTTACTACTGTAAATGATCAAACTACAGTTTTTATTTTTTTACATAAAATATTGTAATACTCTGAAATTGGCATAGGGGATAGTAATATTTCTATGACATAATTTAACATACAAGCTCATTTGATCCAGGTATTAATTTAAAATAATATATCTCAGATCCTAACTACTTAACCTGTCCAGAATACAACCCTTATAAAGCTGATGGCAGCACAATATACCATAGCCAAGATCTAGAACAGCTTTGTAACGTTTGTTTAGAAATATTTACTGTGCTAAATCTTGACATTTCTGTCTACATTTCTTTTGTGCTTCAGGTTATTGTTTTGGGTGCCGAGCAGAACAGTCTACCATCAGAATATCAGCTGAAGCTGAAGGCAATAAAGACTAACAACTACGAAGGACCTCTAGATTTAATGTCCGAAGTTGAGAAGGCCATGAAGAGAAAGAATAAGCAAACCAATAATAAATAACTATTTTTTACTAAATGGGGAGTCCTTTTCTTTTGTGTCCAAATTGACCACATCACAGTGTGGGACTTTAATATTAGTGTGCGCACACCGGGGTAAACATAAATACAGCAGCTGAGGGCATCTAAACTAGAAAACTCAGAGGCACAGACTGGTTCGGAAAAGCCCAGCTAAGACTGAGAACACCCTTCAAGGAAATAAAACATCTGCTGTGAAATTCTTATACCTTTGTGTTAACAACCTAATGAATAAAATGCAAGATCTCAAGGTTATTGCGCCGGGAACTGTGTGACATAATAGGAACAACATTAATACATAATAAAACAACAGAGAGTGGGTGGATACATTTTGTCCCACAAGGACAGGTAGGACAGGAGTTCTAGAGTTCCGACCATAATTTAAAAATAAAAGACAATATTGCAACAGATGGAATGCAAAACATCTTCAGTACTTACGACAGCAAAAGAACTGTAAAGTGGAATAAATCAAGAGATAAAAGTGATAACGGGAGATAAAAACAGACGTATATACCGATGTTATTAGAAACCATGGATAACTTACCTCGTGTAATAAAAAGAGCCCCGTTGTCTTTGGATAATTCAGCTTAACTGACACCCCAGAGCTAGGTCAGCTTTAAAGTAATAAATTGAACGATTATCGAGCTCATTATTCCGGTTATACTTAAGGAAACAAGATATATTATTCATAGACCCATAGTAGTTAGGATAGTTCAGTTTTTGCTCACTCTTATGTTACCCTTAAACTGCAGGACTGCAAATTGCAGTTGAATGGAAAAGAAAACAAACAAGAAACCAGCAAACTGTACACTTGGCTTGCATTTATTCAGTTACTGCCACAGCTGTGGAAACAGGTGTTCGAGGTTAACTAGAGATGCAGAGACGCGCACACACTGTCTGCTACCACTGGCGGCGATGAGATTCACTCTCCTGGCAGCCGGCTTGTTCAACGCGTCGCGTTGTGGTGTCGTCATCAGAGGCGACGGAGCGAGTGTTAGAAGCGGTCGCTGATTGGTGGATGGACATGGCACTATTGCGCGACCTCATTGGGCCGAAAGTATTACAGTATGATTTCCTGCGACCCGGCACCTGTCTTCTTATTAACTCTTTCTAGGTCTAGGTTAGATTCGAGGGGTTGAAGTATAGGGGCCCGATCGCTTGAAATAAATTTTCTCTGCTGCCAGATTTGCATACACTGCCATTCAGTGTCCACGGCTCGCTGTGGACGTCCCTATCAAATTACGCTTGCCTCTATGTTCCCAAAAAGAAACGTGATTTTTTTAATGCAACGTGTTTGGATGTTGGCCTTCAAGGGTTAATTAATGGGTATCAGGTCACAAATACATCTGTACTATCTAGGCTACAAGCCAGGTAGTAAATCCAAGCCACTCTATTACCTCAGGTGCTGTAGTTGCGCGGATACGTTTCTGTGCGTCTTTTTCCGTTTGTAAGGAAAAAGAAAGGATTATTGGCACTTATTGTTCGCGCAAAGCCCGCAATATTAATAATTTATCTTCGACAGCCGGTTGGAGAGGTATTTTATAGTAATTGTTTTTGAAAAGTTCGACTGTTTGACCCTGTCGACGTTAATGCTGCAGTGTGAAAAAAGCTATTAATAACCGGGTCATGACAAACAACGGGTACTTCTTGTACTTTGCTTACGGGAGTAATTTGCTGAAAGAAAGACTTCATCTAAAAAACCCGTCTGCAGTATTTCTCTGCAAGGGCAGGTTAAAGGTAATTTCTCAAAAGTTGCCCTTTCCCTGTTCTGTTGTAAATTGTTGTTTAATTGTTGCATCGTGTAAAAAAAATTAAAGTCCGTTTCCGCCAGGCAGTAAAAAAAAAACGCGCTATGATATCTCGCAATTGCGACATTGTATCTCAGAATTACGACTTCATATTTCGCAATTGCGACTTTATATCTCACAATTGCGACTTAAAATCTCCGAATTACGACTTCATGTCTCGCAATTGCGTCTTTTTTTATCTCTGAATTACGACTTTTTGTCTCACATTTGCGACTTCGAAATGCCCACATTTCGTTGTCTGTCCTTTTGTTGTTGTAGCGGATTCGGGTTCTAGGGCTTGTGCCCTCGCCGCTCCCGCCCTATTTCGTGCCTCCCTGCATGGGCTCGAACCCGGGTCCTGCCAGCTGAGCTAAAGACCTTCTGCAACCAGATCGTACAACCTGTATGTCGGCCGGTCCGTTACACTGTATTCATACATCGTACAGGATCTATAGGCCTGAAGACACGTCTTGTACAGTGCCCTGATAAAAATCAAATTAATTACACTAATTTTTATGGAATCCCATTTCCGCCAGGGAGGCTTCCATAGTACCAGGATGGAATAGTGGACGGTGGGCTTTTTAAAAAAAAGTTTTTATTTAAACACCAAAAAATACAAAAAAGGAGACAGCATATGGAAAAAGATACAGAAATAGACACTTCACATCCAAAACACAATTTTGTTTAAATGCAATTAACCAACAAACGTGACAAAGATTCCTTCTCATTTTTACAAAATACACATAAGTCATCTTGTTCGTGTTTAAATCTAGAAAGTGTCAATTTAACAGGATAAAATCTATGAACGATGTTAAATGAAATTGCTTTAACTTTATTTGTAAGACAGCATCTATCAGCAATTGTCCAAACCAATTTCCAGTTTATATTCCTAAACATAGCATTCCAAAAGGAGACACAAGAAAGTATTAAGCCACAGTGGGCTTATTGTGCCAGATGAGCAACCTACGTTCATTGCTGGCGCCAGAAGTGATGTCAAAATTGTCACATGAAGGTGCAATTGCGAGATATAAAGTCGTAAATACGAGAAATGAAGTCGGAATTAACGAGATTTTAAGTCATAATTCTAACATTTTAAGTCGCAATTGCGAGAAATAAAGTAAATGGGCTTCCATATTTTTATTGTATAACTATTGTAGCAAAAAATAAAATCAGTGTAGAAGAGCAAGTGGTACAGACACCTTTCCAGTATTATTTACGTTTTACTGTGTGTGTCAAAATCAAAGTCCTGGTCCAGGTGTTTCACGGCGGGTGCAGGCATCATTGCGAAACTCCCGCAATGTGGTTGCTCCTGTGAAAAAGCTTGCACTGACTTCCTCTTGTACTAATGGAGATTCCTTTGATCTAGAACTACGCGTTAAAGTTTGGATTGAAGAAAGGGGCTGAAAACAATAGGTGGCACGGAGGCCTGGCGACTATTCAAGAAAGCCGAGGCGATGAAGTCTGGGGAGCTGTGTGGAAAATCGGGACTATCCATCTCCATAGTTTAGATGAGTACGTGTTTTTTTTGTACCCCTAAAATACTTATGGTACGTCATCTGACCGAAGTTACATCACACAATAGCTCAATTTGAAAACAGTGTTTGAATAATTGAAATGATGTGTGCGTTGCGGAATACAGTGATGTTCACGGAAACTAGAGAAAACGTCTTTCTTTATATATCTAGAAATATCTATAGAGACAAGGTGGAGGCTTGTATCTGATAAAGCACTTAAGGATCATATTTTTTTCTCGACACAGAACTAATGCTATCCCTCCAAACTCACTATTTTCTGAATAGCAGTAAATGCTATCACAAACTGAATGTTTTCAATAAAAATATGTAGTCAATAATTATTAAAAACACATTCCTAGTGCAGATTGTCTAATAACTCTGCCTGATAAGAGCACCCTACTTCCTGTTAGCCACATTGTTAATAAGAAAGTATCAGAAATAACATATTGTTACTGTCAGTCAATACTTTATATTTTCAGCTTTGTTTATTATTTAGCTCTGTGCTCTCTACAGTTTCTTTCAGCCTTGAAGCCTTTTATGCATTCTCAGGTGTAAATGTGGCAGGACTTGTTTCTGTGGCACAGCGGAGTGTAATTCATTTGAATAATTTTGCATTACTTACAGGCAACAGGTCACTTGTGTTTTGCTACTTTTTAGTCCTCTTGGCATGATGTCAAGGTCAATATTCTCTGCTAGTCATTGCAGAAAACCAAGAGTTTAAATTTCTTTAATAACCTCTTTTCCTAACAGTGAGAGGACTTTAGCTACAGTAGATTCGATGCAGTTCTGTTGAATGTGACAAACTCAACTGCTGTGAATCTCTTTCGAGTACCTGCCAAATGCGTGCACTTTGCAGGATAGGAATTAGAGTACAGCTTTACACGATGCCATTATGCCATGTGTGTGTCTGTTCTGGAGGCAGGAGTTGGTCAGTCTGCAGGTGTACAGCCCTGTTGAGGTGAAGGTGGAAGCAGAAGGAGGAGAGCTGCTTTGTCGCTCCTACCAGATGAATGACTTTGAGATCTGCCTTACCTCACCGCAGTACAAGCAGGTAAGAGACCACACTAGTAACCAATCTAAAGGAGGTTTTCAGGATGGATCTTTTTCTTCTGACTCCATTGGATGCACCAAAGAAAAATAAATAAATTATTTAAAATCTGTTTCAATAAAGACGTATGTTGTTTGTGTTATAAATAGTGTTACTGTATGTTTATACTAAGGCCTTGTATCTGGAAAAATCCAATATAATTGCAACTGCAAGAACGTGTTTTATTTTTTATCATCCAAATGAAAACATTACACTCAGTTTGCTTTGCATGTTAATAATGTTTTTTTTTTAAATCTGAAGTCATATAAAAAGCTTACAATCTTTTTTTAATTTATTGAACTGTGGAAACTCCACATATAGCATAGTCTACTTCTGTGATTTAAAAGTTTAAGTGAGTTAGAGTTCATTAGAAATTTTGGATTGGAAGAAGTCTACACGGAGAGTTACTCAGGACAGTTAGATTCTGCACATTCCTGGTTAATGGCTAATCAGGCCCCCCATAGCAATGAGAGCAATTTTGCCAATGAGCCAAATTAAATCTTGGGATACAGAATTTGCGATGACGCTGGGAATCAGTGTTTAATATTCTGAACTTGTTTTGCCTCACCCACTCACTCCTGTTTTTCGCAAGGTTGTGTGCTCAGGAGCGAGACAAAGCGGCCTGCCTGACGACTACATCAAAATGCTGGACTCTGTGGAGACCAATACGTACGACGGGACCACCGTGCTGGATGACATCAGGGAATCAATGAAATAGTTTGTGTCGCTCATCACCATGGCCATCACCAGTGCTCTGACTTGGAGGTTCTGGGCACTTGCTGCGTGCCCAGTACTTCGAGATGCACCGTCAATATACACTTCTGGGCTCCCACTTTATTACCAACTGACAGCCTCACAGAAAACCCGGGACCTCCTGTATACTGAACACTAGAGCCAACTTGTCATCATGGACTCGTCTTAAAAAGATGCTGGTGAATGAACCAGCCATGGAAGCTGCAGCTGTCCAGTCACTTTCGGCATCTAATGAAGACGCATCTCTGTAGACTTCACCTGTGACCTCTCACCCCCGTACTGTACTTCAGTAGCACTTACTCTGTGTTGCACCAATGCTTTTAATTCTTAAACTGGTAATATAGCGTGCTGATTGCACTTAGTACAAACAATGTCTACTTACATGCAAGCCCTTTAGCATTACTGTTTTTGCTATAGTGCATGTATATTATTTTAATTTTTACTGTTATTTTCTTAAGTGAACCTCTTGTCCCTTAATTGTACCTCTTGCACAATTGTTCCTTGTCTTAAAATTGCCAGGTTGCATAGATGGCTACTGCAGACTACAGTGCAGTACTGCCTACAATATACCTGTGACACGATTTCCCTGTAGAAATGTCACACTCTTTTAATAATTCAGTTAAAAATTGCTAGATCAGTTGGAGAACTGAGAGATTGTTTCACCTTTTAAAATTTAATAAAACTACAAAAGCAGAAATTTTGTCCGATTTTCTGTTTCTTTTTCTCTTTAATTGTGATCTGTTTTTTACTAGTTGTCCTGGCAGACGTTTTTCCCCTTGGAAGAGCCTGGTCGACAACTTCCATTCACTTGCCATCTTCCGGTTTTTATGTTTAAGATCCTGTTTATTTCAGATTCCTGTAAATAGCTTCTTGCCTGACTATCAAATCCACCTACAGGTCAGGTAGTATTCGCTTAGTCTCCATTTAACTTTGTGCACATATTTTTCTAAAATTAATTAATAAAAATGAATACAATCTGGTGGGAATAATAAACATTGATAAATCATAACTTAATAACCATCAGATTAAAAAAAACTTGTATTGTTCTGAAAATGTGCAATTGTTACATGAAAACCAAGAACATTCTACAAGAATGGTTTATATAAATACAATTGTAATGTGGATACACATAGTATTCTACTTACTTTTTAATCTGTTTTCATCCTTGTCGCTCGGTGGAATGCAGAACAATTAAAAAGTATCAGCGACAATCTCATTCTGCAGTTGACGAGATGTATCGTTTTCAGACACCTACTGAACAACCTCAGAAAGAGGAGAAAATCAGCTTTGTCTCCCATCTAGCGGAGACCAAGCGAAATCGCAATTAGTCACTAACCCCGAGGTACAGTATGTCTCACCCGTGGAAAGGAAATAATCCTTTTGTCACATACTGTACAGCGTGTTTTAGTTTTAATCTCAATACTACCTGACATCTTTAAGGAGGTGGTTTATTTTTTCCCCTTTATTATTCTATAAACTATCTCCCCAGATTGTTTTATTTCTTAATCCCAAATATCTCCTGCTAATTGTAGAAACTCCCTGCGGCTCACAGCTCCAGTGGCAGTAACGGCACAATTCAAGGATCTTCGTATTTCACTTTCGCTTGCTTGTTAGAAACGTGTACCAGGCTGTAGTGTTGTTCTTGTGGCGGTGGTGGACGACTTTCCCTAAAATACTAAATACGCCACATCGCCATTTCCTTGTCAGGACAAATGCAGATTTAGAGACAGCCAAAGAGCGAGTCGCCGAAGTCACGCATTTAACGCAGAAAGGGTCAAAGAAGCGTTAAAGTCTCGGTTACTACGACCGACAGACACAATCACTCTTGTATTCCTTTCTGTTTCAGCCGGCCTGGCGGATAAAGGCGGGGGCTGGAGTAATGTAGCTGGAGGTGTTGCTGAATTCTGCTGAGAATCACAACTGGGTTTTCACTTCCTCACTTGAGTGAAGTTAGTTGTTATAGGTCCTTGACTATGTGATAACCGGTAAGTACCTATTTCTTACATTACTATTAAATATTCCATTATTATTTTGAGGGAAAAGAAGCTTTGACTGTATGCATCAAAACACAACGCGACTAGCAGTTTCGTTTTCTACACTTTAACTGCGTGGTATTTTGTTCTGTCTCACTGGACGCAGTTCTGTGGTTAAAAGGGGTATCAGCAGAACGGGGGAAACTTAGTCGGAAATGTGTGAAGGACTAGTCTCTGTTTGGGCCCTGGTGTCCTTTCAGTCCAGGTCTTAAAACAAGGAAGAGTTTAGGCTAGTGATTTAACCATTGAGGACATTAAACTCATTTCACGCAGCAAAACAATCGGTCAGTTACACCACGAGCGAGTGCTGCACCCTTTTATAATAATACCTCAGTGAAAAGGGCGGAATCTTTTTTTAAAAAGTGGATAAAAACGTGGGTTTCAAAGCCGATTTTCCGATGCTGACGCATGGAGCTGACATCCAGTTTTTCCTCTTAAGGTAGTCACTGTTCTCCACGTGTTATTACAGCTGCCGTCGCCCGTTTTAAAATCGCTGCCGGGAGAAAGAGTGCCCCCGAACCATGGTCTTTGACAAATGGGAACTCAGGACTGCTCTGCTGCAGAGAGGCCCGGTAACGGCGTGAATACCATTAGACTCCTCACAGTGCACCGGGAGATACTTGTCAGTCATATTAAGAACACGCAGTGCATCCTAGACAACCTGCTCGGCAGTGGCTTCTTCTGCACTGAAGATGCCGAGATTATATCGCGGTTCTCTACTAAAACCGACCAGGTAGGCTACTGCTTTCTTTCTAATCTCTAATGCCATCCGTAAATGTAAGGTACAAACCATGAAACGCATGACTTTGCATTACAGAACTAAGTTTCTATTTAAGCCAGTTAATGCATGCTTCAGATACCCCCTGTATTTTAAATGATGTTGCTCATTCAGGCCAGTTTGTCTGATTTTTATTTTATTTTATTGGGCATCTCCAGTAAAAATAAACCTGCCAGTATCTATACAGTAGAAAAAAACCATTCTGCTCTGGATTATGAGTGGAGAATGTATAGTTTTCAAACCCATGTGCTCGGAGAAAATGTTAAATTCATCCTCAAAGATATGGCATAAAATACATTTTAATAACGCATTAGTCCAGTTTTGTCAATGACTCTCACAAATACCTGTATTTAACTGTTAATTAAAACTCAATTAATTAATCAATTCATGTCTTGCCAGGTTCGTAAAATTTTGGAATTGGTGCAGAGCAAAGGAGAAGAGGCGTCTCAGTACTTTGTGCATGTTCTGCATGAGGCCTATGATGCCTATATAGACCTAAGGCCTTGGTTTAAAGAGATTCAGTATCAACCCTCTGACTCTGTTAAGGAACTACCAGTGGTCAACACTGATCCAGGTAAATATTAGGGTAACTTATAAAGGAACACTTACTGTAATTAGATGTTGATATTTTTGGTTTGTTGTGTTTGCAATTGAATAATTTACAGTGCCTGCAGGAATCCTGTGTCTAGTTTTCGAGCTGGCTGTAATACGGAGCACACTGGCTGTTTGTAGCTGCCCCTGCATCAGGATTAAGATTGATAATTGGCAACTGAAAACAGTTGAATTCTTTGATTGGGGAACCTTATAACTAAACAACAAAAGTTAAGGAAGTTAGTTTCCTTTTTTTATTTCGAATGTGTGTTGAATACACATTTAAGGTGGTCGTGGTTTAATTAAATAAAGGTGAAAATGAACTGTGGCGGTAGAAGTAACTAGACATACATGTTCAGTGAGCGGGAGCAGGTTGGACAGCAGTATTTGATATCTAAGGTGTGGAAGTTAAAGATACTGGTTTCCCTCTCTTTAGGATTAACGCTCTTTTCTTACTGGCTCAAGGGCAACTTTCTAGCACTAGGCCTGTCTCTGTCTGGACCTGGGTTGAGAAAAATAGTTTTTTGTCTCGGCTAAGATTCCTTCCCATTTCTTTTACCGAGTTCCAGCAATGTCCAGCTTGTAGATACCTGCTTCAACACCTAGAAGTAGAGTTTTCAGTTCACGTGTATGTTTTGATTGATGGAGCTTCATTAAGACCGTTATTTTGGTTCATTTCTTTAGTAAGCAAGTACTGCAAGAAGCTTCGTCATGAGCTGGAACAGGACACCAAGTTCATCACCTCCTACGCGCAGAAAGAGGAGACGCTGCTGGACGAGATGTACACGGACACCGTGATAGAGCTGCTGAACGAGCGCAATGAGAGCTTGGGTTACCTGGAGGGCCTGGAACAGCTGTTCAGTGAATGCGGGGTCTTCAACCAGCTTGCAGAGACCATCTTGGTCCTGGGAGATGCTGGTGTTGGGAAGTCCATCCTGCTGCAGAAGCTGCAGAACTTGTGGTCCACGAGGCAGCTGAACATCCAGGCGAAATTCTTCTTTAAGTTCCGGTGCAGGATGTTCAGCGCCTTCAAGGAGACCGATGAGATTTCCTTGAAGGACCTCCTCTTCAAGTACAACTGCTACCCGGACCAGGATCCGGACGGCGAGGTTTTCCGGTACATCCTGCTGCATCCAGAGACCGTGCTCTTCACCTTTGATGGCTTTGACGAGATCCACGCCGACTTTGACACGAGGAACATTCCAGAGGTCTGCTCGCCCGAGGAGAAGACCCACCCGCTCTTGCTGCTCATGAACCTGCTCAGTGGGAGGCTGCTGAAGGGCTGCAGGAAGGTTTTGACAGCGCGCACAGGCACGGAGATCCAGAACAAGGTGGTCAGGAAGAAGATCCTTCTGAAAGGGTTTTCCCCAGAGAGCCTGCGGAGGTACACTGCTCTGCACTTCCAAGAGAGGGATTATCAGACTTTAGTTAATACCCAGCTGGACGCCAACCCTCATCTCTGCAGCTTGTGCTCTGTGCCCTTGTTCTGCTGGATTATCTTCAAAAGCTTCAAACACTTCCAGTCCATTTATGACGATTTTGAGCTGCCCAACGTCTACATCACCCTGACCAACGTGTTCATGCTCATGGCGGAGGTGTTTCTCAGTCGCCCCTCCAGCCCCAGCTTGCTGAAGAAAAGCAGCAGGTGTCAAGCCGATACTTTCAGGACCGGGAGGGAGACTCTGATGGCTTTCGGCAAGCTGGCCAATCTTGGCATGGAGAAAACTGGCTTCGTGTTTAATCACGATGAGGTGTCGTCCTGTGGCCTGACGGAGAAGGAGCTGCAGCTGGGATTTCTGAGGCCTGCCAGTCACTACGATGGCTGTGGGAACCCATCAACCTTTGAGTTTCTTCATGTCACCCTTCAGTCTTTTTTTGCAGCTTTTTTGCTGGTGCAGGATGAAAACATAGGCTCTGTGGGTATTCTGAAATTCTTTACTGAATGTGAATATAGAAAAACTACACATTTTCCTTTCTGCACCTGCCTTGGAGGCTCCAAACCTTCTACGAAAGATCCCTTCCAGGACAACGAGCATTTGCAGTTCACTAACCTGTTCCTGTGTGGACTTCTGTCCAAGTCAAATGTCAGCGTGTTGGAGCACCTGGTGTCCCCAAAGTCATTGAAGAAGAAACGAGAAGTCCTTAAGTCCTATTTGTCTGACAGCGTGAAAGCTCACTTGAAAAATGTGCCTCGGTTCAAGTCTGAGGAGGAAGAGAGCAAAATACACGTTATGCCCAACTTCATTTGGATGTTAAGATGCATTTATGAGACCCAGAGTGAAGAGATCGCCAAGCTCACTGCCAATGGAATCTCAGCTAGTCACATCAGGTTGACTTTCTGCAATATCTACTCGGCTGATTGCAGTGCACTGAACTTTGTTCTGCACCATTACAAGAAACGTATCGGTGTTGACCTGGACAACAACAATATCAGTGACTATGGTGTGAAAGAGCTGAAGGCATGTTTCCATAAACTGACAGTAATAAGGTAAAGGATATACAGCGAAACTGTTGTTGGTTGGTGGGTTTGTTTACTAAGATGAAATAAAATGTGTTTTGAAGTGAACTTGGAGGGTGTCTGGCAAGTAACGTGAATAGTAACTTTGTAACTCTGTTTTCCTAAGTAAAAGTTATATTTAGGTGTAATAAGACATTTGTGCTTTTCAGATTGTCTGTCAATCAGATCACAGATTGCAGTATGGAAGTCCTAGCGGAAGAACTGATAAAGTACAAGATAATCAGGGTGCTGGGGTAAGTAGTTTGTAAAAATGTTTTGCCAATTAAATGAGTAATGTTTAAGTGATTGCATCCTTAATCACATCCTGTCTGGATTTTAAAAGTGGGTATGAAACTGTTCAGTCTTCCCGATCAGTATAAAGTATTATCTGCTAATCCATGCATGGACTGACATAGAAGGACGAAGTCCTCTTCTGGCAGGATGTCAGTCATTTGGAGGAATTGCCCCCCATATCAGTTAAGACGCTCTGTTGGTACTTGATAGTATTTGATCTAATTCTGCTTCGTTTCAGACTGTACAAGAATCAGCTAACTGATGTTGGAGCCAAACTGGTTGCTCAGATCATTGAAGAATGCCCAAGTCTCAGAACTGTAAAGTAGGTACCATACATTAGACGTTTTCCTTTGGTAACATGATTTGTATTATGTGGATTCCCGTGTGTACTACATGTCGTCCTTGTTGTACAAGACTGGATAGAGCTCAGGCCACCCAGCTTGAATACTTGCTGGCCTTTTTTCTGTTGCAAAAAGTAACATAGTATTTAGTCCTCATGTTTCTTCTTTTGATTCATAAGAATAGGAAGAAATGGTTACAAATGAAAGGAAGGCCACCCAGCCCGTTTGGTAGTTAGTAGCTAATTGATCCAAGGATCTTATCCAGCTGTTTCTTGAAGAAAGCAAGGCTTCAAGCACATGGTGCGTGGCTTGTTCAAACTCTGATTAAAGTGTGGCTAACCAGGAGAAAAATGGCACTTTA
Source organism: Atractosteus spatula (assembly GCF_055471065.1). Taxonomy (NCBI): domain Eukaryota; kingdom Metazoa; phylum Chordata; class Actinopteri; order Semionotiformes; family Lepisosteidae; genus Atractosteus; species Atractosteus spatula. The sequence continues at coordinate 2,224,426 of NC_142717.1, read as the reverse complement.
CCATTTCAGTAGGATTCCTGGATTTCTGAATTTCTGTGCACACTGTTAAAACTTTCTTTTCCTGTGATAAAAAATTGAATTTTTGTGTCTCAGAATCGGGTGCAACAAGATTACGAGCAAAGGAGGAAGATACTTGGCCGATGCAATTCAGAAAAGCAGAACTATCTTTGATGTTGGGTAAGGCTTACTGCGCGTTTAGAAACCACATGGACTTCGAACCCATTCCGGCCTCCTCAGATATGACCATGACCTGTGCTGTTCTTCCATGTCGGTAGGATGTGGGGAAACACCATCGGGGACGAAGGAGCGAAGGCCTTTGCTGAAGCCCTGAAGAATCACCCCAGTCTGACAAACCTCAGGTAGGAGCATCTGTGCGTCTCGAGAAGCTGCTCTGGACTGCAGTGCTGTCTGAGCTTGTTTAGAACATGTGCTCGAATTACAGTAGCGTCTGTATTTCCTGAAGGCAGGCTATAGGAAAGGGCAGATAATAGATAGAACAGGCTGGTGACGAAATTGTCGTGTCGGAAGGGTGTGAGGTAGCAGTCTACAACACTATAACACTATATTACCTCACCACTGCCCGTTTGCTTGATTTTTGGAATCTGAATCTCCGGAATTTTTCTTTCCTGAAGTTTCCCCAGGTTGCAGTTGAATTGTAAGTGAATTGCAGTTGTACTTACAAAGTGGGGAAGAGCTCCGCTCCACTTTGCCCACGTCCGTTTGAAGAGCTGCTGGCCCTGTCCCCCGTGTCTGGTCGCACAGAGCCCGCAGGAGAGCAAGCAGTGGTCGGAGGCGTGCTGCAGCTCTCACCGAGAGCCAGTCATGCTGGCTGCTGACTGGACAGTTGTAGTGGTTGCCATTGTGCCGCCAACTGTATCACGGCTTTTGTCTCGTCCTGCTGCGTGGGGAATTGGGGCTGGAGTTGTCTAAGGGGACAGTCCTCAACTGGCGATGTCTAGACTGGCTTTACTATTTGAGTCCCCAGAGTGTCTACAGATGTATGATGATAGAATTTCTTAACATCCTTGTGTAAAAATATAAATCTCTTCTGAAACAATAGCTACTTTTAACAGGTTGCCATTATGGAGGAATACAGGTGTTGTGACATGAATGTCGCAAATGTTTCCATGTGTGCTCTGCTTGGTCATTTGCAGAAATAAAACAGACCCTTAAGAGACCTCCTCTTAAATGTAATGTTGGCAGGATTATTTAGCCCAGAGAAGCACCTGCCTAAAATGTTTCTTATTTTGTCTTGAAGCCTTTCTGCCAACGGCATCTCCACTGAAGGAGGAAAGAGTCTGGCTGCTGCACTGAGAGAGAACACATCTGTCCATATTTTTTGGTAAAATACACACCTTTTCTCTAGCTACAAATCTGATTGCAGATTCATGTGTTTTGAGGCAAAGACAGAAACAGTAAAAAGTCACTACTAATTAGCATACTATTTTTTCCAGATAATTTTGTTCTAGTGAATGAGTTCCAGTTAATTTTCCAGAATCCTCCAGACTTTTGTCCAGCTTATTGAACTCCTGCATAGTGCAATTAAATGTGCAGTACAATTTACCTGTGTTTTGAGGAGTTTCTCATTTTCAGTACACCTGTGATAAACAACTGTAAAACACACGTTCCCTGCAAACAGAACTTTAGGGAAGTTTGACTTCTGCTGTCAAAGAAGAGTTTCCTGTGGCTCTTTGTCCCTCAGGCTGGTTCAGAATGAGTTCAATGATGAAGTTGCTGGATGCTTTGCAGAAACAGTCCGAGTCAACGCTGGGTTAACCCATCTGTGGTAAGTGCAACTTCAAAGGGCTCAGCCAACATACAACATGCAGTCTGTGAGTGAGCTAGCCTCTTGTTCCAGGCTCAAAAAGGAAGTATGAGTAATGATGTGATATTTTGTGTTGCTCAAGAAGGCTTTTTTTAAGACGTGTAGGGTAATACAGCACTTTGCAGGCATTTGAAATGGTCATTCTTCTTTTTACTGTATCTGTAATTGAGCTTTGGGTCATTCGATTGCAGTGGAGATTATTGCTCATGTACAGTATGTGATCAGATATGTTTCATTTTATACTTTTGATTTCCACGCTCAGTCGATTTTGGGAATTTAATATTAGTTGTGATCCACTGCTGAAAGGTCTGCTCAAAGATCTATTTTGATAATAGAATGATTTTAAATACAAGAGAGAAAATTTCATTCACTGAACTGAAAAGGAGGAAGTCCTTGATAGGAAAGCACTGCAAATTAACCAGATTAATTCTGACACATGTGGCTAATTATCCACAACTCGTATCAGGACAGATGCCAAAGTTAATCATTTATTTTTGCGAAGACTTTTTTTCATTTTTGCAGCTAAGATTTTGGTAAGCGGCACTGTGACACTCCAGTATTATTGTAACCGAAGTGAGGAGCACTGTGATTTTACTAAAACTGGTGCTGTAATTAGTCCAGATGTAGCTAGCAGCTGTCACGCTGTTGGATACTGTTGTTAGGAGGCTGGTTTCAGACGAGAATCTAATTATGAAATCACAAGATACTTGTTTTGAAAAAAACAAGTTTTTGGACTGTAGAATTGTGGGCAAGCCATGTGTTACTTGCCATAATTGAAAAGCAGTTGATATATTTTTCCAAGACCCTTATAACCAATTTCCTGTCTACCACATCCTAAGAGATCTTGTATAGCTTATATTAAATCTTAAAAAAAAAATGGCAAAAAGTATAAACAAGTGTAATTGTAAAATTGTACAGTGTAATTTGTAAAATTTGGAACTATTTGTTGTGTAGTAAAATTGATAAAATAATTGGAATAGTTAATATTACTTTCAGGACACATATCGAGTTACCCTGGAAATATGTTTCCTTATACACTGTCATCTTGTACTCTGTCAGCTGTTCATTTTCAAGATGGACGTCTGTCAATATCTCTGTTTCCAGGTTAATCGAAAACAAGATCACGGCTAAAGGGGCAAAACTGCTAGCGGATGCTCTGCCTCAGAACGGATCGCTTAAGGAGATCTGGTAAGATTTAGACATGCGTCTCCCGTTGTCGCGCTGGAATGAAAACTGTAAAATCGCCTGGCCTTGCGTGCCGAGGCCTGCTGCAGGTTCAGCTGGAACCCAGGCCAGAGAACTTGTAAAGACGGCTAAGGCCACCTGTTGCCCCCCTCCAGACAGCGCAGCTCGTGAAGGGTGGCTCAGTTTCCTCTTCTCATCTTCCTGCTTCTTTTGTAACAGCCTGAAAGCAAACCTCCTTTCCAAAGAGGAAGAAGCGTCTTTCAGCCACGAGCCGCGGCTGATGTTCTGCTGACGAAGACCCGGCCCGGCGCGGTGACATGACCTCACCTCACCGCGTGAGCCTGGTTTAATTGCGTAATCAAAACACATGTGGTCCGAGGGCCGGACGCCCGTGGAAGGGCTGCAGTGGGCTGGGTCGCTCCGGAGTGCTGTTGCAGCTTTGGGAAGACACTTTCCCCAAAAGAAATGGATTAAAAAAAACATTAGGGGGTAGATTTTGTCACTATCCCTCAGACAATTTATTTTTGTAACCTTCATGCTATTGCTTAAACAGTTGAATGCAACCTGTTGTTTTTCAGCCATGTTAGATCATTTGTACGTTTGTTAGAACAGGGATTATCTGGCCATCGTGGTAGCAGTGTAATGAAGTGTTTCGCATCTGTGTGATAAATGTGTACTCCCTTATTCCCTTCTGTGACACTCTGGATTGTGGTGTAACAGTTCTTACTCCTAGTCCAAGGCTAACTGCAGTAAAACTGCATTGCAGAGCTTTGTAGCACTTTGAGCTCGTTATTTTAAATGTTTACTGATTAAAGGTCTTGTCAATGAGAATTTTAATTTTACGGATCATCAGTGAGTTTATAATGGTACACAACAGCCTGTTTTAATTGGCAAGGCATTGACCACTGTTGCTTACATTTTAAATAAGTTTGTTAATTGCTCAAGAGGTATTATTCTGCAAGAGAACAATTCCGGGCTCAGGTAATGATTCCTTAAAATACCAGGCGCCCAGTATTTGTTTCGAGTTTTTAAATTTGTTAAGGGAGTTGAGAATCGGTATAGATATCTAGTCAAAAAGACATTTTAATGCATGTAAGCCCAAGCCACTTCTATGCCCTACTGTGATGAAAAGGGCCTGGTTGCTGTTAGCGTGAAGGTGGTTTCTGATGCAGGAGTTGCCCAGCGTTCTCCTTCAGCAGGCAGCAGAGCGGAAAGCAGCCCTGCGAGGAATAGGCCATGTCCACAAAGACTGACCCTGGACAGTCGCAGAACGCCGAGAACTCGGATGCTTTTGTCTCCACAGTGTTGTTCTCTGTCAAACGTTTTCTTTCACTTTTCAGATGAAGGAAAATAAAAATCTAATCCATTACACTGTCTCCCTCCCTGTCCCTAAAATCCCTCTATGTTTTGTTTAATTGCGGGCAAGAGGAAACTTTCAAGACGTTCTGTGTACACTCTTGATTTGAAATTCACTAGTAGCAGCCTGTGTGGTCATCAGTCTTTTATCTTGTGACTGGTGGGGGGGTGTCAAGTCAAAGAGCTCCTAGTCCTTGTGCAATCACACTGACACATCACGTCCTCACATACACTAACGCCTCCTTTGTGTTCCATTGAACCATTAAACATCAGCAGCAATCATGAAGCAGCATTCTGGGACAGCAGAAAAGACAGGTCTTGCACGTACAGTTCTAACCTGTTGCTTTCAAAGTCGCTCCCGTAGTAAAACCTTTCTGGATTTGCACCCCACTGATCCAGGGCCACGGTTTTGCAATGACAGCTGTTTTTTGAGGGTGCGATATAGAAACCCGGTTTCACACGTGTTAACAATACAGTATAACATCAGGTATAGAAATATGTGACAGGTTGACTCAGCAGAAGGTCAAGTTAGTCCCTTAGTCTCAAAATGAAACGGAGAAAATCAGTATTTTGTGTTAAATGTTTTTTTTTCTTACCCATCTGTTCCACTAAAAATACATTCAAGGTGAAAAAGATTTTATTTCACATTTATGTACATATTTTACATGAATGGAATGTTATTACACATACACCCTTAAATCATTAAAAAAATATACCATGATCATCAGCTTGTCGAAGAAGTACCACAGTGCTACATAACCAGAATATTCTCTTTCAACCGGTTTAATTACAAAATGTACAAAGAGCTTATTTCATGTCAGCTGCTCCAAATTGGTGACAGAGCATTTAACACTTCTTCTTGATTACAGAAAGACAGTATTTGCCTTAATTTGTTTTGAATTATCCAGCTGGTGTCACTCATTGTTTTGTATCAAATCAGTAAAATGTGTTGCATTACCTATGAATATAATGTTAATAAAAGGAGTTCATGTTTTAAAGCCCTAGAGCTTTTAATTACTCACACAACCTGCATTTATTCTGTTTTTCTGTGTGGTGAATACACTGTTAATTGGAAGCTCACCTTTCGCAAACTGTATTCACATGGGCTCAGGTATGGCAATTTTAGCATAAGCAGCAAATACAAATATTTACAATTAACAATGATGAAAAACATTGAAAAAATAAGTATTTACTGGGGAAGAAAGTAAAATTATTGTAACCTTGATAAATTCCAGCAAAGGTTCTTAGATGACCTCTTTTCGATCTATTAAAGCAGAACTAAACAACCTTACAGAACAAGCCAGGAGTGCCCCTGTCCAGTCCTAAAGTATTACTCTCTAGTATCTTCTTTCAAAAATTAATCTATAAAATATTACAATGTTTCTCTGGAGCAGGTCAGAATCTTCACTGAGAATTTCATAGCATAACTGGACTCATGTCCAGCAGGCTTTCCGGCCAATGCCCTAGTAGAGTTGTGACATAAATCACTGGCTTCACAAGATGAAATGAAAACCCCCTTGGCACTGCAGGGAAATGGGACTGTCCCTCAGGGGAAGACAGTGAAAAGACACAAGGGAGTCTGGCTGTAGCTGCTAACGTTATCTCCGTTTAACCTGACTGCAAGCCTTTCTATACGAGACGCAACAGCCAGGCTGCTCCTTTTTTAAACATGAATTCTCATTCTTATGCAGTGAGAACACAAAAATCTGGCATCAATTTCTCTAAACACCTAGTAAATTAACTCTTCTCTCTCTATTAAAAAAACGTAGTCACAAGTATAAGATGTTGATCTTATGTCAGTTTCACTTTGATATTACAACACTATTTCTTTTGAGATTGGTGGACTGTTAAAAATATCAGTGTCTCTGACGATACAATAGTGCAAGCTAGAAATTAGAATCCCATATACTTCAAGAAATTGTTTATTTCAGCTTTTTTTGGTATCGTATTAAATATCATCTTGTCAATCCCTTTGACAACCAATGGTCTGCAATAGCATGTCTCCTTACTCTTATTAGAAATGTTAAGCAATAAAGATGTCTCACATCCCAACATCTTACAGGTTCCAAAGCTTTAGTGACATTCACTGCGTCCTTACCAGCCATTAACTCTTATTTTTACCATTTGTGAATTACTTTCAGATTAACACCAAATGGGCTTTGCTTGGCATATCACAGCACTTCAATGGCTTCAGAAGGGTTGATACAGCAAAGTACTCGGAAGGCCTCCAGTTTCAGCTGAAAGCTGATACGGGCTGCAATCATCCCCAATGAACTGCAACAAGACTGGGATGTTTAAGGGGAGGGGCAATGTAATGTGTGAATGTGTTACATTTGTTTTGCTGGTACTGCAGTTGCTGCTGAAGCTTATCCATTGGCAAATTAATGGATGAAAAAAGCCACATTTTCAATTCAAACCAGACTTTCACCACTGTACCTTCATATTGAAATTTTTTGACGGAAGACAGTCACATCTAAAGCATTAGGACCACAGCTGAACTCACAGTGAGCTACAGACTTACAGCTCGTGATTGGCCAGTAGCGTCCCTTGTTTTTTTGATTATTCAGCACGCTGGCTGTGTGAACAATTCACTCACATTCACAGAGATGCAGCACAGATAGTGGCTCTCAAGCAGGATCAAACCCGAGAGAAAAACAACTTCAGGCCTTTGCAAACAGACCCATGAAAAAGCACAGGCTGTTGCTCCTGCACTTCTACAGTATTTTACAGATGAGCTTAAAGGGGAGAAAGCACTCCACAGAAATGCGTTTCTGAATCATTTAAAGGACTTACAACTCTTTGTGCTGTTTTTAATGCACAATGTTTTTCTTTCCTCATTTCTTATGTGCACGCCGGTGTCATGTCAGAAGTATGATCTGAACACATTTCGAAGGTATGAATTGAACTTTTTCTCTGTGACAGCAAAGTAAGTTTTTTAATTAAAGTTTCCTACTATGGCAGTAATCTGAAAGCCTATTCTAAGGAGCACAGAGCATGGCACAGACACTGAACAGATTCACTAAGGCAGGTCTCCACTGCGATTGAATTCAGTGTGCCATTGTTCTCGAGAAAATCCTAGAGGACGTGTACACATTAATTATGCACTTTGTAAAGCAGGACATCATCTTCTCTAATCAATATTCAACTGCGTGTGCACATAAACCTCAATTTTCTTTAGCACGGATATTTTTAGAAAGGAGCACCTCTGCAGCCAGAAATGACTCATAATTGTGTGGTTGTGCAAAATGTACAGACATTACGTAATTTCGACATTAAAAGATGAGTAAGAACAACAGTAAGAATGATGTTATTAGCAATATAGAGGCAAGAATATGTACAATTATCCCTGTACTTATCCCTGGATTTAGTTCAGGATCAGCTGAGCTTCATGTCCCAAACTAATATTGCTACCCTCTACGACGACCAACATTCCAGGCATACATCAAGAGCATCAGCTTTCTCTACGCATTCAGGTTACTTTGCTGCTCCCACCCCTGAAACAGCCGAAAGACCTAAAGAAAGCACACAGCAAAGTTCGCCTCCTCCTCCCCCAGCTGCAAGAGACACACACTTTCTGCAGGGTCTGGCCCAGGTGGCTGCAGCCCAATGTTTGTCGTGTAGAAAATGCTCAGCCACATTCACTGCTCACAAGGGACATGGCCCTGAAATCTAACCCACCCACCACCCAAGCCAGACCTGATGGACGCGTGGGGTTTCAGCCTCCTCGGCCTGTAGCATCCTGACCTTTTCCGTGGAATGGGGCTCTACGGCAGCGATCGGCCCCTTCGGTCTGACTGAGAAGGCACTGGTATACAGTTAGGAAGGAGCTGGCTCCAAAATGAAGAGCTGTCCCATCGTACAATCAGCCAGCCGATGAAATCAGCCCAGCAAGCAGAGGATTTGGATCCGTTGTCTGATAAAGCACTGGAAAAGAGTGGAGAACCATCCTCCTCCACCTCATGGAGAAGACTGTGCCCTTGAAAGGCAGAGAGGAAGCTACTGAACTTTCCCCTAGCACTTGAACATCAGTGAACAGCAGGGCAGAGTATAATGCATTTGAGCTGCATAGGAGTGTCGGTGTGTTTGCAAAGTATGCTTGGATATACAGAAGAGTGAGAGTGCAGACTTCTGTATATCCACAAAGCACACAGATGATATGTACATATTAAGGTGGGGTGGCTCATTTTTATCAGCAAAATCCCACAAAGTTATCACTGATCTGCATTTCTCAAGGATCAGGAGCGACTCCATTCTGATCTGACGATTAGGAATAACTTTGATTAGCCATAACAAAACACGTGTCGCACAGTCTGGAAGGAAGATTTTGTTTTGTTTTTAAAAAAGTGAAATTTAAAGTAAAAGCCTGCCATGACAGCAACCTATAAAATATCACTGTGCGTCTGTGGAAAGAATTTTAAATCCTTGAAGTCTTTTATAAAGACAACAAATGTGTGCAAACAAATGCATAAATATACAAATCTGTATCCCTGAAGACTGATTTAATGTTTTGGCACACCGAAGTGCTGTGACAACTGGCTCAAAGAGAGGAGGATACTGTTTTCCTGGGAGGTGAGGATCCGTGTGCGTTCCGTCCAGCCAGAGGCAGGCGCTGGCAATGGTACTGGCATCTTCATGAACAAAATGAGCTCTGCAGTCTGTTTGTCTCGGAGCAGACCTCCTTCCTTAAGAGGGGAGGTGGAAAACTACATGAAAAAGACGATGTTTTAAGTTAATATTATTCCTTTAACCAGGATCATTTTCCATGTTTCATAACCATGAATTCGGTTCCAGGAATAGGCTCTGCTTCAGAACTACTTACAGTTGAAAACTTTAATCAAATTGCCTGCTTACAATATTTAACCAAGGTAACTAAAAATAAACATAGCATTAAATGGACATTTTATTTATTCAAGTAGTATCTCACAATATCAATACCTACAGAACTATTCACGCACGCAAGAAGCAACATATAAACAGCATGCTGTAATAATACCGAGCCTTTACCTGTGCAAAAAGTAAATTCTTTAATCTGAAGGGTGTTCTGGACACGACCTGTTCACCTCGAACCATTCATCTATACAGCTAGGGGAGACAAGAAAAATCATAATGTAACTCATAAACAGCGTGCACTCCTAGACATAAACTGGTCAAAATAATTTAAAAAAAATAGACAAATATACTGGAAAAAATGAAATATTTTCTAACTCCGAAACTGCAGCATGCAGTAGTGAAAATATAGTAAACAATTAGGTGTGAACAGAGCGAACCTTTCTACTAAACCAACGGGTTTGGCCCCAGATTTCCAGAGCGAGCCCGAGCGAGATGGGGAATATGAACAGACCGCCTGTCCTCACCCCTTGTGGTAGATGCACAGACAGGTCAGGCGAGCGATGGTGTCTCCTTGGACCAGCTCCTCCAGGCATATCGCACACTCCCCTGCATCTTTCGTCAGTACGTCCTCTGAAGGAAAAGAGCACAAGGCAGCTTGAGAAATAAAGGGGAGAGTTATAGACCTGATCCTCCCAAGCCTTCTCCGAACAGATAATTACATACAATAATCAAGATCTTTCAGACTGTGAAGTGGATTTGTATAACAGCTCTTCCGTTCAGTATCTCATTACTCAGTAGCTTCCTACCGGAACGATGCTGTAGTCATAGGGAACCGATTAACAGTCCAAATCTAAACGCTTCTGATAGTGAATCAGGAATGTGTACTTCACGTCAACAAAATTATAACTGCACAACCTCTTCTTGGCATTTAAAAATACAGTCTAGTTATGTTGCATGTTAGGAGCCAGACACTCGTGAAACCAGCAGAGGGCACTCTTAATCTAGATATGACATTGCCGTAACCATTAAATTCATTAAATAAGGTCACAGGTTTTACATTACAGTAATCGGCACACAGAAACAAACGATCAAAAATGTTGTGCAATGTAGAGCACTACTGGTGGATGCATTGCAATGGAATGTTATTTATTGTGTGATGAGACGCAGTCAGAATTTAACTGCCAAACAAGTATGAAGCAAAATGGACAGCGCAGAGCAGTCATTTATTCACTGGGTGTTTTTCACTGAAGGGTGAACACTCTGGCCATTGCTAGGTGGGAAATACACAGCAGCAGATTAAAAATCTCCCATTTTAAAGAAACGAAAGAAAAACAAAAGAAACATGAGGGGGAAAAACCACTGAGGAGCAATATGATCCCTTTGCCTTGGAGAAGAGCTCAGCTCTAACCAACACGCAAGGCTGCTCTGGGGAGGAAAGAGCCTGTTACTGAACCTGGGCTGGAGCAGCACCTCAGTTCGCTGATTCAACGAGCAGGACAGCAGGCTGACGTAGCTGCAGATAAAACAGTGGACTCTAACTTGATCATTTTTACCAGAAAGCGATTTTTTTCAAGCCTGACCCAGAAGATCTAAGAACGTGATGCCAAGACAGGCAAGTGGAGAAGCTTGGAGATCTTCTGCATACTTCCTTATTCCAGTCAAGCCTGGGAGAGAAACCCGGGAGCAGACATTCCCAGGAAACCAATGCAACACGAACATCGTTTCTAATTTTCTAATTCACTGATACAAACTCTATTTGAAGAGCAGCAGCAGCCTGGCAGGTCTTAGGTCAGTCGGGAATCTCCACGGAGCAGAGCGACCCTGCCCCAGCTCAGGGCCAAGGCAGCTGTGAAACGCTTTCTTCACAATACTGAAGAATTACTACACAACTTCAAGAAAAGCAGCAGCATTCATAGTGGTCATTTCAATTTCTGTTCCAATCAGCTGGCAAATCCAGTTTTAAAAAAAAGTCCTTGCAGACAGTTATCCATTTGGCCTTAAGTATTTTATGTAAGCTTTAACTTGGATATACAGTATACAACACCTCCCATACAATCTCAATTCCAGCACTTAGTCCGGGGATTTTGTGTTGCACATACAGAAGGGGAAACTGAAGAAAAACGGAAGAGGATCGCACCAGTGGCTATTTACGACAAAATGCTGACATGCTCAAAAACTAGACTCGATTCATTCCTGAGGAAGAGCAAACGTGCCATTTTAGTGGATTTATAAATGGAAGAATTTCCAGCAGGAAAAACCTGACTGATTTACAACTTTATTTGAAGCGCCTCACCAATATGAAAGTAACGATCACTGAGTGTTAAGCTTCTTTAAGTCCCAATGTGAACTCCTATCTGGAAACAGCGTTTACCGAAACCCCGAAAACCTCACAGGCAACTGGCTCCTGAGTCTACTTTTTTGGAAATCCATGTATAGCTTTACCTCTTCTCTGGTTTTCACTGGATGAACTCAGTAATGGCACAGGCTCCTGTGACCCAGAGGTGCTGGACAGCATGGGGAAACAATTCCCTTAAGGATTCAATAAACAATCTATTTTTCCCAGATGCATTTCACAACAAACAAAAATGTTCAAAGTCAAAGGGGACAAAAAAAGCCACTTAACTGGTACTTCACGTTCAATCTGAGACGATCGTTTCAAAACCATTTTAGCTCCAATTGTCTACAGTACATAGCATTATTTTAATCAGTTTCCTAGCTCCAATTAGGAATGTATGCTGTTAGTATTACAACTAGCTTGTGACGTCAATGGGTACGATACCTTGTCTGACAAGCTTGTTCATCTGTGCGACTGTGGTGCCAAGCTAAATTACATGATCTTGGGCTTTATCAGTTTAACTGTACTTCACATTTTCCAGCGAAGCCAAGCTGTGCCAGTGTACACTACAATCGTGTGCATGCTGTTGTGAAGTAAATCATGCCCACACTGACAGCAGCACTTAATCCAGGCCCTTACAGAGACCTTCACCAAACACAACCTACACTTTCGTCCAGACTGACGACATGCCCAGAGACAGCCTAGCCTTATAAACACAGCAAGTAGTTTCCAAAGCACTGTGGCTTACCAGTGCAATAAATACATTTCCTACTACTTTAGAAGGTAGAATACCACATAACATCTTCATAGACTATACACGTTCAACAGAATTTAAATCACTACTCCAATTCTGCAAATTTTTAGGTACAATAAAATGCAGTGTTTTAAGAAATTTTAGAAACCACTGCCAAATGTGCTTTATTTCCATAAATTCACTTGATTCACTTTGTCAAAGGTTAGTCATCCAGTATCTATCCAAGCAAACCACTCCTTGATCTTCAATTGTTTCCACCAGATTTATCACTGGCACTTACAGTACATGTGGTATCAATACAATGGTTTGTTTCAGCAACTAGAGCAGAAATGTTTTTCTCCCTCTCCAGGACAAGTGTATCCAGTGCCATGAAAATCAATATTTCACTCCTGTACATTTTATTTCTGGAGGACGTAGAACTGAACTTTGGTTCCCTTTCTAGTAAAACATTAGCCCCCAAAATGAAAGGGATGTTCTGTTCCTGGAAATGTGCTCAGAAAATTATACAGATTTCCAGAAGGGTCTTCAGAGTCATGGGTCAGGGGCAGCAAAGGATGCAGAAAAACGTCTCGGGGATAAAGACTGGACCCTTCTCAACTGCTGCAGGGAAAAGGTGGATATATTGAACACATATCACCGTGGAGTGGATCAAAGAAAGGACAGACAACAGGCTAAAAGACAGAAAGATCCATATTAAACATGAGTAGTATCTGCGACACCTTGGGAGGTTCGCTGGTCAGAATACCCAGGCGTTTCCTGGCCTGTCCTCTAGCCTCTGGTACAAAACAGAGGTCCTTCTCATCGAGACAAACTGCTCCTGCGGTTGGAGACTTCATTTGTGCCCGTTCCCACAAATGCAAGAGGGCAGACACCTTCTTATCTTGGTTCTCCAAAGTAATATCTTCCAAAAACTGCTGGTTCCATGTTCTTTTTTTTAATTCACTAAAAAAAAAAAAGAAACTAGCTTCCAGCACAAATACCTGTTCTTATCACAAACAGCACACTGTCTGCCACAGCCTTAAACACCCCGAGCACAGGGCTTCCATTGAGAACAGCTCTGCTTCATCAACTCTGGCCTTGACATTGTCAAAACAACAACGGGGAAAAGCTGTGGGGGTAGAGATGATCTAAACCAGGCCCACAGCAGAATCCCCCTACTATTTCCTCATAATCAGTCATATACATTACTGCCTCCCTATATCTTGAGAAGAGCGAGGGGATATAATGGGGCAATGGAAACACATGAGGCAACGTGTGGGGGGGAATCTGACACGCACGACGCGCATACCGGGCAGTAATAAGACCGCGACGACGGAAAACGCCACCTGCCTAGAAGAATGATGCGGCTCTTTGACACTGAATCTCCAGGAACATCTGGCCCACAGCTGTTATCTCCAGCAGTCGCATGTCTGCAGCAATCACAGCCACAATTTAGGACAGCCTTTGTGTGAGCGGGATATCAAAATAATCTTGTATTCTCACAGAGTCAACTGTTAAATCTATCCCCGCCAATGACAAACGCCATTGTTCTCTCCACAAAATATCATCTTCAAGCATCGTCAGGAGCCACACAGCCCTTTTCACCCCATCCTTACAAGTGTGCACAAAACAGTGACGTTGTGATGGACTGGATTTTCCTCTTATGTACTTCATCCTCTGACCCGTTCATCAGTAAGCAAGGAATCATTTACTAAACTCTGGGTCTCGTGTGCTGGTTAGTTACCGTGTGTTACTTCTTAATGAACCTCACAAGACACCTAAGCATTGTGGGTAATTCTAGTGTAGTCCACTGAGCAAGACCTATTTAAATTTTTATTCCTTTATATCTGGGAACACACTGATCAGTACGTCCCTAATTTCTCGTCCCTTTATAGATATGCAACACAGCCAATCCGAACTGAAACCAGGGATTCCAGGAATGTATTCTTCCCACTAAAGAGCAGTGAACCGGTTTGGAGACCTGCGTCACAGGCATTTTTCACACTTTGATTCAATTTGCTGCAGAGCTGGAAGCTGGGGGGCTGGGAAGAGTGGCATTACTGCAGGGGCTCGGCTGTGTCTTGCCGTCTGGGCTCTCACGCGGGACCTGAACTGCGCGACACCGTCCCGGCGCAGTGTGTCCAAGACTCAGCCCACGCTTCGCCCGAATGAAGTCACACATTTGGCTGTGAAATGCACCCGCCCATATCATCGTGTATTTATTGAACAAACTCATCTGCAGACAAAACGCACAGAAGCTTATTAATACAAGCCAACTACTAACATGCAGATGAGCATTAAATTATAGCATTCACTGAATTAAATTTCCCAAACAAAAAATACATTTTACAATTTAACAGTACCTCAAAGCCTCACAAACTGCACCCTATAGTATTTATTTAACAGTTTCTCAACACGTATAGCTCTGTGCGCAGTATCGTTTCAGCCCGTTCTAGCTTTGAAAACTATACCCAACTGGGCTCAAGCACCTTCAGTGATATCGACATGATGGTGTGAATCAGTTGGCTAGTTTTGCTTACTCAGATGTAAGACGGTACACTATAGCAAATAAAACAGGGACACAGAGGAACAACACAACTACTTCTCTGTTCTCGAACATGCCTTCCTGTCGACAGACGCCGTCACTGCAATGTGAATGCCTCTCAGCACGTCTCGCTGTTAACCAGACAGCTCCTGGACTTCCAGCCGGACTTGCAACCTTCAGCCAGCTGCTGTCCTGCTCAGATTAAACATGGCTGCATCTTTAACGAATCGTTTTTTGCCAAGAAAATGAAAAGAAGTAAAACCCTGACAGTCAACATGAGCATGGAACATAAAGGGTCAATTTAAACCGCAACCAGCCTATTTTGGTCATGCAATTAAACTTGTGATTATTATTTGGTTTTAAAAACATCTTCTACGCAAAATAAAATAGCTTAAAGGCCTATTTTAGCCTTTCTTCGGCACTAAAATGGCAAGCTTCGCCAGTGTCAGTTTATATCATCCAATCATGAATGATTAATGCAGAGCACAGAACAGGGAACAGGTTTACTGTGCTTTTAAAACATTCGGAATGAAACCTGAAACTTTGTAAATCAAAGCTGAACCTGGCATCACTTACAGGTGACTGATGAACTAGGGTCCAGACCAAGTGCTGATCTTGGTTCAATATGAAACACTGAGAAACTGAACAAAATCAATGCTCCTGTGAGGTCAGGGAGCAAAGAATGAGCAGACAACCAAAACATGTCTCCTCTCTCGAATAACGCTTTCTATATACCAATTCTAAGCACAGAATCACAATACTGAACAACCACAAAAAACACCACCTTATTTTTCAAATACATACGAATATTCTCTTTTACCATTGAGAACTGACAATGTAAGATGGAAAAGCAAAAGCAAAAGCTGGACTAAAAAAAACACGTCTCAGCCATTCCCATTCCCGCGGAGGCCATAATAAATAGGAGTCACTGCCCAAAGCCACAGATACAAATGTTTACAGATTACGACATCAATGTATTCAAAATCCTTTCAAGTTATTTAACGCAACAGAGATGATGGGATTCTCCGGCTAAGGACAGCATGTCACAAAGAAAGGACCAGTTCACTCATCAGTGAACGCTGACATGACACTGATGCAGTCAATGAGTGAGCCAATGGCAAATCGTTTCATGTAGCTAAACATGCATCACACACGTGATTTTTTTTTGGAACTTTCTACAGTGACTGACACATACAGGCCTTAGCATGTGATTAGCACAAGTTGCTTAGTGAGGCTTCTGCTACTTACTCACCCTATCTGTTTCCAAAGAAACACATGACAGTCAGTCCTTCTGTATAACACGAAGCCCCACTGCCTCCTTCTCTACTAGAACAGAGTAAAGAGAACAGGAATAAGAGGAATACGAGGGAATTTTACAGCATGCATTTCATCCACACGCACACTGCTGGAATGAGGATAAAGCCTGTGTATGCAGAGTTTTTACTGACACTCCTTTCACGGGTGTCTGTGCTCTCACTGCAGCCTGAGCCGCATCTCGCACTACTGTAACACGGCATGACACTTCCTATCTGTACTAGTGTGCAGTAATATACACAATGTCAGCTCCTCAGAATGAGCCCTGTCAGCATCACTCATCACTAGACGCAGTGCATCTCCCCAACACCACGTTTTGCAAAGAAATAATCAATCGAATTCATGAGACATTACGTTGTCTGCTGCCGAGGTAATGACATAATACCAGTCAGAAAATATTTTGCGATGCCGAAACATGATTTTATGATAAATTATTGACCCCTTAAGGAAAAGGTTGAGTCTGGATGGACCAAATTGCCTGCACTCATTAGTAACTGTTCTGGAGGTCCTAACAGCAGAGCAGAGGAAGAGCGATCACAAGGCCTCTTCTCCCAGCATGGGCTAATGTACAGTATACTTAAAATAAGGATCTACAGATGCCCTGGTTCTCAAGATTACAGTGATTTTATTGAGATTATCCAAGTGAGCGAGACACATTAGGCACAAACAAGCACGTGACTCCCACACAACATGCAGTAAAAACACTGTCTATTGGGCAGGCAGTAGCAAACATTTGAAAGGACATAAGATCATGGCTTTGAGGCCCTTGTCCCTTCACTCCATGAACCCCAGACACTCATCCCCTGGTCTCAGTATCGCGAACACTTCGTCAATCCAACTACCCGACACCATACAGAATCTTCATTCTGTGCAATAAATAAGTAAATCGTCATCGCAGTCAGCTCGCCACAAGCATAATGCTGCTCATCAGTTGCAGGATCCACACGCACTGTACAACCATACACAGATGGCACACTTCAGACGTACAGCTGACTGGACACTCCAGGGTGTGACTCTGAGGAGTCTGTACACAAGTACAGAATCTTTCTCCCCCTCTGACACTCTTGCTCAAAAGAGTGTCTCTGTGTCATGGCTGCCTGATCTAAAGTGCTTTTAAGATCCTACTGCTGTGACCACTTTATAGACACAAAGGCAAGGCCAAATGAGAAGAGAATCAAATGGTTTTCTGTTCTGAAAAGATGGAAATACATTTTCACTGTCTAATCCCTTAATGCTGTATTGTCACATAAAAAGTGCTGGGGCAGTTAAAAAAATTAGAAAATCCACAAAGAAAGCAATTTCATTAAATTCCCAAGTTATATTACAAAGGATTAAGCAGAGATTAAGCTTTGTATTGCATAATGTACACAGTAAGAAATTACATACAAATGCTTGATTTCATACTTCCATACTAATCTCCAGCAAGAATAAGCCTGTAATAAACATCACCTAAAGACAGTCAAACACACAGACAGACACTTCTCTGCCAGTGTTCTAATTTTCTAATTTGTTTCGCTTGATTGTTTTTATTCTTGTATTTTATTAAACTGATATTTTTATAAAATATATAAAGTAAAAAAGTAACCCCTTTCCAGCATCTGAGTAACTTGCGCTTACTCAAAGTAACCTTGAGTAGATCTTAAAATGGATTAACGTGTGTAAGACAGAAAATGATACAGTATCTGAAGGAACAAGGCTGCTGCGCTAATACAAGGAAATGTAATATAACGTAACTTGTATCATTGTTGCATGCTGTGGCACAGTGCTGAGTGCAGGTGAAAACAAGTCAAGCTCCCGTCTGCGTGCCCCGTCCGAAGATCAACGGATCAAGAGACTGTCACCAGCCTGCATGGATTAAATACCACGGTGTGTAAAACCCAGACAGAGTAATCGGTCAAAGGCTCGTGTTGAGATTGACTGCATTCACCCTTAATAACAGGTGGAAGCCAGTCCATCTGCCACACCCCCAAGGGAATTCAGGATCTGTTTAGGCTTATGAATATTATTTAGTTAAAGAGTAGCCTCGGGGACAACTTGGAGTCTACGCCTTTTTTTAACACAATTAATTTAGTATTGCCAATTCGTTTTCGTTACACCTACCTAATTTGGCCAACCTCAGAGTTTGGCATTTTTCAGGTCTCTGTTGGCAGCTGCGATCCCCCGCGACTACACGCTGGGGAGAGTGAGGTCAAACTCCCCAACTCAGAGCAACTAAGGGGGTCCCAGGCACGCCCACAGCGCTGCATGCCTGCGAGTGCCCAGGAGGGGGTGCCGCCCGGCTGAGAGCCAAGAGTGCCCTGGAGCCACCTGTGTGCTGGGGAATCCCAGTCACAGTCGGCTAGTACCCTGGCCCAGGCCCATACCCAGGGTGCCTGAATCCTAGAGCTCAAGCCGACTGAAGCACCTTGCACCTCATGGACAGCCAGATTCAAACCTGCAGCCTCCCTGGGACAAGCCCATAGCCCTAACCTTTCCCCCACACCGCTGACATCTGTAGCTATAGGCTGACACTCCATACAGCAAAGCCGCCTGCACTTCTTCAATCATAAAACCCCATCCTGTACCTGGCCTTAAATGGAAAAACAAGCCCTTGCTAAAAGCAGTGTGAGTGTTGACTGGCATTAGCTAGGCGTTAGATAAGTCCAGCATGCCGAAAAAATAACGTCTACATTCTAAAACTGAATATCAAATCTTGCAAGACGCCAACGTTGAACTTTTTTTTGGAAATATTAATTGTGTGAAATAAATGCTCATTTAACGCATGACGAATCAATCCCTACGTCGTGTGTAAGAGTCTACAAGCATTCTCACTCTACTGGAGGATAATGGTGTATGACGTTCCAAGGTCAAATAAGACGGTGTCATATACGATTCGCTATAGGTAGTCACAGTCTCCATCCTTACATGTAGGGTAACGAGAAAGAGCTCGTAACCCCTCGGGTTTTAATCGAAACTGAGACACTGCTCGCCTGGTCAGTGCACAGTAAGCTCTTCGCTCCCCACCCGTGGCAACGGTTTATTAAAAAGCTGCACTCTGGCACACAGAAAACGATCACTGGGAGCAAATCCTGCTTTCCTTTCTTTACTCCATTATGCTAGGTAACCGTGGGTGGACAGCAGCTCTAGACGGGTACGCTCTTCAAGCCTGGAACACTCCATCCATCACAAAACGGGAAGAATAAATTAGCGCTGTGCAGGAAGAAATGGTCGAATCTGACCACGCAACATGAACATTTCCAATCAGAATTCATTTCTTTTCCAATTTTCACATTTATAACGGAGAGTAACACGTCTGATTTAAACAGTGTGTTTCTGTCCCCCACTATGCTTGCAGCAAGTCAAACTATCATTCTCGCATTGTTCTTTTAGAGAGATTTCTAAACAAACCCATGGTAACAAAACACATCTGAATGTGGTCTAATGCAGCCTCCTGGCGGGGGCTTTAAACAGGACTAAAATTCTTTCATTAATTGCTCTTTCAAAACCAACACCAAAACGATAAAAAACTGCATTCGTTTTAAGGTTGAGAATTCATTATTAACAGCTTAAATTTGGCCCTTTTAAAGTTTTCAGTTTCGAGATCCAGAAGAGCACTTTCTGAAATGCCTATTAAAAAGTTCCATTACTGAACTTATTCCCAGTAGGCTTACACTTGCGGAAGAATGAGAGATCATACATGCTGAGCTCCATGACTGATTCTATTGCTTTAAGCCAAGAATTTGAAAAATTATTTGAATGGAAACTCTCTACTGTTAAGTTAGCTTAATCTAGACACCGAGACATACTGAGATTTGGTACTTCTAACAGACAACCCATGTGATCTTTGACAGAAATTCTGCAACTGACTCGAGCTGGTTTCGAATTATGCTGTGAAAGAAATGGATCAATCACGCTCAGAATCTCCCCCCCCCACTCTAAACAACTCATTTCAATTAGTGGAATTTAGTGTATTTAGTGTCTTATTCAAAAAATTTCCACTAAACTCCCTTATTTTTATCCAAAGGAGGTCTGGGCACATTCCTCACATAGAAGAGAATGAACAAACAAAAGTCTTTTTTCCCCCCTCTTAAAAGATTTATTTATTAGTCAGTCAAGATTCTTGACTGCATGCCACATTCCCCGGCTACAAAGACAGGCCCGGTCAGGATAAAACATCATTGGATCCGACGATTCTAATTCATGACAAAGCACTGCCTAAACAAGGAAGATGAAGGAATTAGACCACTGACGCAAAGTTTCGCTTGCTGCTGCACAGCTGGGTGCTTACAAACTGAACCGGCACAGCCACTTCAGAGGCAGCTGAGTCATGCATTGACATCGCAGCAATCTGGAACTCGGACCACACCTCTGTGAGCTGAGGTAACAGCGCTTAGATGTCTGTCTGCTTATTGCAATTTCTGTTTTAGTAATGCTTTTGCTTCTAGTGCATCCTGACCCACTATTAATTTGTGTCATGCTGTATATGTACAGTACTTCTGATGCCTGGGTACCACTTGCAGTCCTGAGTTTACAAGTACATATCAGCTCTGGTGTCCTTATACAGTTACGGTAGGAAACACTGAACACAATTACATTTTGGGTACATTTAAGTCTGAAAAATAATAAACTAAATTCAGAGATACATGACATGCAGTACTAACTCTATGAAGGTAAATGTTGATTAAATGAACATAAAAACTGAATGAAGCTAAAGACATTTAATTTTACTCCATGTGGAAGGACAGATGTACTGTCAGAACCTGACCAGATCTCACCTCCACACAATGCATCTCAGAGTACATGTAGCTTAAGATACTTGACCCCCCCTGAGACCCGAGACAAGGAATTTTTGGGTTTTACCATTATATGTCGCCCTTGGTTTTGTTAAACACATAACAAGGTGCAGATCCATTTCATCTGAGGGTACAAACTTGGAGCATACAGGGCACTTGAAACCTGCAAAAACAAAGAATGGAGAAGTATGTTAATCCGTAAGCCAAGTACAGCAGGTGTTGCTTCAATATAGCCATCTTTCCTCAAACAACTGCGGTATTAGGACCATGTTTTTCACCTGCACACACTTCAGCTTGACTTCATCACAACCAATATCAGAACAATATCCTTCACTTATTTCATTGCACCAGTAGATTCTCCTTTCGGCCAGTGAGACTCCACTGTGATGCTTACGTGTATTAAAACCTGGCAAGATGGCTTCAACATAACGTGTGCAGTCCAGATCCCTGTGTGGTAAAAAGCCAAACACCCCCCCCCCCCCCCCGTACCACAGGACCGCATTTCTCTAGATTTTCTGTACCAGGGACCAGCTGCCAAGGGTGCCCCTCCTTTGAGGGCCTCCCAGGGCAACAAAGCAGTCCGCAGCTGGAGTGCCAGCTCACCGGCAAAACTACTACTGCAGGGCAAGGCAGCGACTGGTCAGCACAGCTCGAGAGAGCTGGACCAGCCTGCAATCTGGGGTTCGAGAAACACAGCCACAGAGGTCAGCGTGAGGATATCTGCTATTAGGGTAGGAGATTTCTGATGAAAGGTCTCCCGATTCTCTGTGCTTGCTTAAACTGCAGGGACAGTTTGCATTTTTAACAGGATTGTGCACTTGGGGTAGGGGGGAGAGGTGTAATTCCGCTTTCAAAGGGAGTAAGATGGGATGTTAGAGCATGTGACTTTGTATAAGGCGGCTCAAAGAAGCATAACACTTCCCACACACACACACACGCACGCACGCAACACCTTGGAGCATCTACCAATTTCTCAGCTTCCTCTTCCTCTGTTCTACATGCTCAGTCCTCACTTTCTTCCCCTTTTGGGCAGCTGTACAGGAGCCAAATGTATTCGTCCACTTGACGGACTGGAACAAACGCTGAACTTGCCAAGAAAATACATCATAAGCACTCACATCACGGGTTTTCACCATTTATGTATTAAAAAAGTTCTCATGTGTTTGATGAGGTGCAGTGGCTATCTCAATAATGTCGTTGTAATTTATATTGAGCCGGTAAATGTGTTGAAAGAATGCTATAAGTCACAGATGTGGTAGATTTCTATACAGAAAGGGTATAGAAGCTTTCTGAAGTTCTAAAGGTTTTTTGGAGTTTTTATATCCTCTGGCAGTGGCGTCCTGCTTAGAAATGAAGGACAGATGCAGGCCAATGTTAGCAGAATACATTTGCCGAAACAGAAGCCTTCCATCAAGACGCTCAAACTAGAAATAAAGATGACAGGATTATATAAAGCTTAATTGCAAAGTGTACTTTTGCAAGTCTCTATCAATATGTTTAGTACAGTAGCTGTAGAAAGCACGTTACAAGCACAGTCCACAAAAGCCTAACGGAAAACCAGGTTCAGCGTGGGGCGCTGGTCCCTCCTGAAAGCACCCAGAAACTGCTAACACCCTCAAAGCAACACAACCCAAAAGAGGGACCCCACGCGTCTGTGACACGAATACATTCGATCGTCACGCGTTTACAAAAAGATGAACTCTTCCCATTCTGCGTATACAACACCCTTTTAAACAGACAAACAGCCACTTCTAGTTCAATGTTTTTTCCATTTTCTATCTATAGTTTTTCTTACCACCTGCTTGCAAAACTCTGCACTTTACCACATGAACTGTCAACCTCCCAGGTGTTTGGCCAGTCTTGAATTTTACTTGCTGTTGGCAGGTGTCCGCCAGTCCTCCTAGTTTGGCACCATCTGCCAAAGTGAGTAGTTTACTCACCGTACCAGAACCTTTATCGATATAAATTAGGAAGAGTACTAGATTCTGGAACGAATGTCTGAGGTGCTTCACTCATTTCATCACCACAATCAGAACATTCGCTCATTATCTTTACCTTCCATTTTCTATTTATTAACCAGTTCCCAATCCAAATACACACATCTCCCTGAATGTCTACTGCCTGTGATCGCAGGGTTAAACTCTTATGAGCAACTTTGTCAGAAGGCCTTCTCAAAATCTAAACAAGCAATATCATCTGTTGTGTGTCCACTGCTGTCATTGCTCATTCAAAGAACTATAGCAAGTTCATCAGGCAAGACCTAACCTTCCCAAATCCCCGCTGTCTCTTCCCTAGAATATTTCTTCCAAATAACTCATCCTCCAGTTGACTCCAATAGCTGACATTCAATTGGTCTGGAATTACTGGGATCAGTAATGTTTTTAATAATATTCTCCACCAATTCCATATTGATCCAATCCCTCTTCAAGTCACCTGTTTTCCCCAGACTGGCTCCAGCAGGGGTGTTGGTTCACATCCCACTCACATAATGTTAATCCACAGAGCCGGCTGTGTGGGGCGTTGGGACTGGCTACACCGCTCACAGTCAGCTGAAACCCTCATAATAACACTCGTGACTGAAATAAAAATTAATGTAATTGAATGCAAATATCTTCACTTCATGATTAGGCAATCACTGCAAAAGATAAAAAGGCCTCAAGTTACTTAAAATCCCATTCTCTCTTTGCAAGCTCTAATTTCTTTAATTCATTTCTAAATTTGAACTCCCAGTCGTGAACCTGATCATTAGTGTCGTGGACTTGAGATGTCTGATTAAAGGGTGCTCTTACTGGCCTGTTTTTTTGCCATTCAACATTATAGGGTTTAACTGGAATGCCTGACAGCTCGTGCAAATAAAACGAACATTAATTCTGAACTAAAGATGTTAGGAATTAATAATCTTGTGTACGGCTTTCAGGCTGTGTAATATAATTAAGACTGTAACTGTTGTGCTATTACATTAAAGCTGATGACCTGGGAAAGGCATCCCCTATGACACTAACTGCTTTGGACAGTAAACTGTGCCTTTGCGATTATGATTAAGAGTTGTGATTATCCAATAGCTGCTGTAAAGAGTTAAGAAATAAAAACCGTGCACCCTTTTCTGCACATGATGCGGGTTTGTCCAGTTTCATACTGACTTATTATTAGTTTGTATGAACAGGAAGTAGTGTTTCAGCATATACCCCTTAAACGCTTATGGACAGCCAGTATAGATTTAAAGAAACAAATGCACCAGGTTTTACTGAGCTAACACCCACACTGTGAAGAGGCGGCGTTAAGCCAAAAGTATGGGACATGCATAAGCTCAGACAGTTGGTCAGATTAAAGACACTATTGCTGTACCTGTGGTGTTTTAATAGACAGGTGGCTTCACAGATTGCAAACAGATCGCAATGCTATGCGACATCCTTTGTTAAGCCTAGTTGCCAAACATCACTTTGTTAGTCGGGCTAACACTCCTTGTCCATTCCTCATTCC
Organism: Atractosteus spatula; assembly: GCF_055471065.1. Taxonomy (NCBI): domain Eukaryota; kingdom Metazoa; phylum Chordata; class Actinopteri; order Semionotiformes; family Lepisosteidae; genus Atractosteus; species Atractosteus spatula. The sequence continues at coordinate 2,200,051 of NC_142717.1, read as the reverse complement.
TGACTGTGTCTAGAGTGATCTTGCTTAGAAAGTAAAAAGCCTATAACAAGGACAGTGACCTGAAAGAAAAAGCTCTTATCTGACAAAACCATACTTCTCCACAAGACCTCCCCAAAGCAAAAATTATGATCATGTGCTTCAGAATACGCACTCACACACGGTGCTGAAAGCCTCTGAACTACAGTACTTTGTGCTGTACACAGATATAAATATGACACACATCTACTGTATAAGAAAGGAGGCCATTTGGCCCGTCTTGCCTATTCGATTGTCAGTTCATCGATGCCAGGTGACTTCATACAGGTGCATTAGCAGTTTGACGCTTATCTGCATTCATCAGGGAACACTTCTCACTGACCTACAATAATAAAGGCATTGTGGTGCAGCAATTGTTGTCATTTATCAAAAATGCAGTACTTCTGCACTTAGAACTGAAGCCAAGACAGAACAAACGCTGTGCAGGATTTCTGCAAGGGGTGCAGGTAGTATTCCATTAATATGAAAGTGTTGATGGCTTCCAGAAAAGAAGCCCTTGAACTCAATCACTTTTCTTCCACCCTTGCTGAACGAAAAAACAATGCAAGACTGCTTACTTGCACATTTAACTGTTTTGTAAACTTAAGCAGAATCACAAGCACTTTAAAAAAAAAAAATCAAGGAATCTCATTTGATCCAGGAAACTAACCAACACACTAATCAGTCTTGAGGGACTCTGCACAGAATGAGAATTATGAACCTTTGCCCTTCTCCGTAACAAAACTTTAACCTTCACAAAGGAGCACAGAAGACCCCTGCAAACAACCTCAAGGCCAGGGGAAAGGGAAAGAATCACCCAGGTCATCAGTGCTGCAGTGCAGGGGATCCAGATGAGGATTCTCTAGGCAAAGAGATTCAAGGTCAAGCACTAAAGAAGTATTTTGATTCTAAGAATATATATATATAAGTCACAAAGGTTTCATCTGATTAGAAAATGAGCCACCCCATTAGTATATATCCACATTATGTAGTAAACATTAAAACTGCAGCAGAGATCTTGACCATTCAATGCGAAAATTACAAAAAAGTCTCTTAAGTGTGATCTAACAAGCTACTGTGTTCTCAGCACACCTGACTACACCACATAAGACAGCACAGAATCACTATACTATACATTAAAACACTGGGCAACTAGAACGCAATACTGTTGCTGCTTTCGGTTCAAGGATTTAGAACCTGCAAGGAGCTGAGTGTCATTTGGTGGCTTGGCTCTTGCATTATTACGAGCACTGATAAGAGGAGCCCCCACTGTCACTGAGCAACTCACAAATCAAGAACTCTGACATCTTTCTTAAGTGCAGCAAAAGGCATCTGCATCTTGTCTGGGTAAAAAGAACAATCCAAATGACTAAACAATGTGCATTAAAGCCACACATACGCTGTGGCCTTTAACCAGGCTGAAGAATAAAAACATGTACAGTATAACTGGCTTTGTGGTTGCCTATGGCATAGAATTTCCTGTGTAAGGAAATAACTGTTGAGTCTTGTGATTAGAACTTCCTGATTCAATATTCCTGGGCTGTGGAACACTTTTAATTATGTTTATTACATGTCTCCATGGTGGCAATATAACATTGTATAAAGAAAATGGAATCCCTCACACTTTAAATGAAAAGCAACCCTAGTTAATATTTTGTTTTGGAGTTAATTAGGACTCTGTTTTCCAGTTTTACAGTAACGTCCGATAACACATGGCCTCAGTTAAGGAGGTCTGACTCACAGAACTGGGAGTTTAGCAGCAAAGTGGGTCCAACTGAAAGAGAAGAAGGAAAAACGAACAAAGCCTCGCTTTGGTTTCGTGTAGACTGATCCCGATCCACTTTATGAGCTTGTACACCTCTAAAAGCAATCATGAAAAGTCAGGTCAGAGCTGATAGTGTTTCACTGTTTGGCACACAGACACTATGTTTTTGATACGGAAAAGTTATTACAGTAGTCCATGTGTAACTTAGGCTTGCAGACCTACTGTACAAAAAGGACCTGCTGTTCACTCATAATACCCTTGAATCACATTTTATTTCTTGTAAGAGAACAGAACAAACCTGTTGTTTGAAGCCGTGTCAAGCATCAGCTATCAGAAGCAGTGAGAGAAATGCTCAAAAGCTCATGTTCCTCATACTGTACAATACACACAGGTACAGATCCTGGCAAAAAGATCTAGCACTTTGTCTAGTACAGGGTTGAGGACATTGGGGACACTGCTTTTAACCCAAAGATGTACTCTGCTAGGAGAACAGAAGGATTTGTAAGTGCAATGCTGTCATTACAGTATCTAGATCATCAGCGCTAGGAGAAAATCTCCAGGTGCAGTATGTATTCATTCGGTATTCAGAACATTTTACATAAAATGACATGAGCTGGACGGACTGCAAACAGGAAAACAAAAAGACAGCTCAGCTGAACAGATCACTCGTCACCGTGCTGGGTGGCAGGAGAGGGGCGAGCCCGGAATGAATTGCCCGGCCATGCTGTTGAAGCCGATGCTCCGGCTTCCTTCAGGAAACAGCTGGACGGGCTCCTTGGATCAATCAGCTGGCTGCTAACTCCCAGCACAGGCGGGATGGGCCGATCAGCTGCCTCCTGTTCCTGCGTGGTCTGAGCACTGGGAAGGCGCAGGAAAGGAACAGAGCACGCCAAGTCTTGACAAAGGGCTGCGAGTTGGTTAGTTGTTAGAACGACAGCTTCGCAGACACTCGGGAGACATTCTAGTCCAGGCTATCTAGAACGCCCTTATGAAATTTCACGCTATGGAATGTAAAAGCAATTCCGTGAAATACAGCTGCTAAAGGGCAAGACAGGACAGCAGGTAGTCTTGCTCTCGTCTACTGTTTTACTGTAAAGCGCTGACCTGTGGTGTAAAACCTGCACGTCTGCATAAGAGAAAAATAATAATGAAACAAAACGGCTCCACCAGGGAGGAAAGAGTCGAGAAAGAAGAATTTACGGTCGGTAAACTAACAATGCCAAAACTTATTTTGGTCTTGACCTCCTTTGTAAGCTCCTCGTTCACTTCACCATTTGTGTTGTGTTTTGTGTTTTTCAAAATTGCACATTTACACAACACCAATGCTCATGCCTTCACTGCTGCAGCGGCTCCTCCACACGACGCGAAGGAAGCAGCGAGCACCGGTCCTACTTGTCCATGAGGAACGGCAGCGGAGAATAAAAAGCCCGTGCGGTTGTGCCCCTCCCCTGGGAACGGGCCAGGCTGCCACAGGAGTACTCCAGCTCCCGTTTCAAACGCGCCGCGTTCATTGGAGGCTCCGAACGAGGCAGCCAAAACAACAGCTTGTTTGCCCATCTCAGCTGGGGCATGAATAGCTCTGCTGACTCAATCGAATGAATTAGCACTGACAGCTGGAACCTGCCTGCACCATGTAACTCCATTTCACGGGAGGGCCAGAGGAACCCCCGCCACTCAACAGCCAGCTCTTTACACAATTTCTCCATTATGGTAGCTACTCAGTGCCCACAGTTTATTAACATGTACAGATGGCTGCGTGACTAAACGTGTAGGATTATGAAAGTAGGGCCTCAAAGACTGAGTGATACACAAAGGTGAGCAGAGTGGAGCTCTTGCAGCTATCTTTTCACTTAGTACTGAAATTAAAGATTGCATCAGACTTCACACTTCGTATTTGTCTATCCAGTGCAACGGAGCCCGCTGATCTTGTCCCACAATTAGCAGGCGGTTACATTTAACGGGGAAACCGAACTAGCTCCAAGAGCATTTTTGTTCATTTAATGAGGCGTACGGCAATCGAGTGACACCGTGCATCAGTCTCTCTCAACCGGTGTGCCATGGCATTTTGGAGAGGCCATGAATGAGAAAAATAAAAAAGGAATAAATCTCATTTGTATATATTAGAACTGTAGAGAAACCAAGGCGCCGTGTCGCAGGTTCAACGGATACGAGACACGGGGCCCCCACACTGATGAGAGGAAGAAAGGGATGAGTGTCCATGAACCCTACAGTACATCGTTCTCATGCAGGCCTATTGCAAACTAAACACCACCGTTCCCTTGGCTACATCTCCCACTGGTGGTGCCTACAAATATTATGGTGCAATTAACTTTGGTAAATGTCACTCGCAGCAGATGTGAACCCCACAAGAACAGCTACAGTTACGACAGCAGCACATAGAGAAACCTAATCTGGCCGAAGACTGTGTAACAAGAGTGGGATATTTCATTGGATTAGAGTCGGAATTGAGACAAAAACGAGATTTCAGAAGTGGAAATGGACTTAAGAGACTGCTTAACACCTGCTCCCGCAATAAAATGTGTCAATTTACAAAAAGTCAAAGTTATTAGTGCCGTAAATCCCCAGTGCTGGCTGGGGTTTTAGTCTGAAGGACAATTTGAGATTATGTGAAGAGTGACTTGGATATCAAATAACAGAATGGATTTTGCACCATTCCCCCCTTCAGCCTTGAAATTGTAGAGGATTAAAACAGTAATATATAACCCTCATCACATATCATTTACAAGGTGACATTAGGCTATGTTAAGTTCGGAACAAAAGAAGATCTTATCACAATGCGTTAGCTAGAAGCTAAGAAAGATAAGCTATAAACTGGTTTCTACACGACAAGCCTACTGCACATACATTTGCAAGGCAAACCAACTCCAAAAAAAGCCACCAGCATAACAAAGACGAAAGCCCAGATGAAGCTTACCGCTACAACATGGAACAGAGACAGGAACGCCACAGCACGCTCTGCCCAAGGACATAAAACCACTATGACCAACACAACTGGAAAGTTAATGTTTAGCATGTACTATGCGTTCAAAAAACAGTTTAACTTACTCCAAATTGTGGCTTGCCTAACTCATGAAAGTCAGTTTATTGATCTGATAAGGAGTGAAAGTAGTTTTCACCAATTTACCAAAGGACACCCAACGTTGAATTAAAATTATACGGTAGAAGAGAAAATGAGAATTCCCAGTCGAATGAACAGATGGCATGTGCAATAAGTAAAACAAAATCTTCTACCCTGCAGCAACCAATCAACAAAATCACGAGTCATCAAGCAATCCATTAGCCCCATGTTTACTGGACATGGTGGACTGGCCTGTCGCTAGGCTGTTGCAGCTCGTAGAGACAATCCCGGGGCTCAGGAACATACACACAAGCAATACCCGAGCCTATACGCAGCGCAGGCTTCTCAAGAAAGTCAACCTTCTGTCCTGAAGAGGAGAGAAAACAGAGAGGGAGGGGTGAAATACTTCCACACGCACACACAAACCAGGCTGGTTGGCCATGATCCCTAAGGCAGTGGCTCTGGAGTGCCCTAGTCTCTGCTGGGCTTCATTCCAGGTGACCTACTCACTGCTTAGGTAAAACGAACTCCGTAAATGAGCCTCTGGTTTGATTAGAATTTGTACAAACAAATTATCCTCCTCTCTCTCCAACTTCTTTCTCACCTGAACTGTAGCAGTCTTAACATGTCCTAACAGCTGATCAGCTACATAACCAAACACAAGGCGGAGTGATACTGTAGCAGGAAAAGTCAGTTTTGTTCTATATGAGCCCAGCTGCTTTCATTTTAATTTAAGTTGTCTAAATAGTTTTCCGAAACCCACAACCTAGCAAGAGCTGAGCTGAGCACAGGTAGAAGGAAAATGCTGTAGTTCGGCCAGTCAGAGGATGCAGAGGTCTTCGAATGGGAACAGTACTGAGGACCACTGACTTGGTGTCTTTACTGGCCTGACAATCACTGGAAGCTAATATGAATAAAGCAGACAATCAGACGATGCCACAGAGCTCTAGGAAGGCCCAGCAACAGGCCCTAACAACTACTCAACACGAGCTGGCACATGGTATCCGAATGACGAGATTACTGTGTATACATCACAGATGAGCAGCTGTCCTATGTGGGAAAAATAATAAAGGAAATTTTGATAAATAACATGACAGAAACACTCTGAAGGAGTGAAAAGCAAACAGAAGTTTACACTAATCCAAAACCCCCAGCCTCTACTACCAAGAATTCTTCACAACAAAATATCACGAAAGGTTTAGTATGATGATACAAAGGGTGATGTGAAGCCACGATTATTCTAGCTGTAGACAAACCAATAAAAATACCATGTATCTTTAACTGTTTTCACCTCCACAACGCTTAGAAATGTTATATACAATAAGGATTACCCTCATACTGTCTCAAATGCACTGCCCAATTATATCATAAAAATAATTAATAAAAATATTTTGAACACAGTTCTTTGACAATGAAGACTAATATTACCCCTAAGTAAAACAGTGCACAGTTGATTTGCATCCAGTTTATTTGCCTGTGAAAATTAGACTGATCTAGAGGCTTTATGAGTTGCAATACGCAACTGTAAAACCGGCTGAACAAGTTATGGAAAAACTATAAATGACAAAACATTTGAAACAAACTATTGGATCTATAGAATACTCTCCTGTAACTTTAAAAAAAGTACCACACAACTGACTAGGCACTCTCTTGCAAGTTTATACACGCACAAACTTTTAATTGCGCTGTTTAGATCAGGGCTGTGCACCCTATACACACGTCAAGGACACATCCTCCGAGGTACAGCATAATACTATGCTTGATCAAAATGTGTGTATCTCTTTCTAAATGAAACGAGGCTAGTCAAATGAAGAGGACTACTTTATTTAGGGATTTATCAAAGAATATTTCCACCCAGGAGTGAAATAGTTGAGTCAATGGACAATGTTGGTGAGGTGTAGACTTTAATGTAAATCAATACCCCCATGAAGAAAATATGAAAAGCAAAAGCCCTCTAACCACAGTTATCATATGACCACTTAACTACTGAGTGTATTCTTTGACGGCATTTAATTTCTTTTTTTTGTTTTTTTTTGTTGACAAGGTTTTAAGTTGGAGATTTTTAGCCATCTCCTGAAACTGAATTTGGAACCAAACCTAGATAAAATAACCTTATTTGTGTTTTTCCTTTGCGGTTTATCTACCATCTTCATTCCAAAGAGGAACAGAAAGCAGTGTGAATACTATCTGTGAAGCGGGTGTCTAATAATACCAACCCGAAGGCTATTTCTCAATATTTTTCTGATCGGAACAGCTACTCAGACTGGTTGTTATAATTATGGGGCTGACTGATAGCTACCTTCTTTTTATTAGAATTTCCAAATAGAGAAACAGATTGTGATTATGCGTTCTGATTTTGTTGTTCTTTTTCCTTTAACATTTATAATCAAAATAAACCTCCTTTAAAGCATCTACAGCTCTACAAACTCTGAACAGTAAGTACAAAAACTGAACTAAAGCACTCACTTTATTCCAAGCCTAATTTAACTTAGTTTTGGAAATGTATTGTTTATAATGCACTTTGGTCAGTCAATACTGAACTATTTTACAGTGCGCCTTGAAAAGGGCAATCATTTCAGAGTGCTCCAGGAGACATAAAAAGCCCATAAGATTAAACTGAAGAAAACCACAAAGTCAAGAAAAACATCGATCATTCGTTTCGCAGGTGCAGATGATAAAACAATCACAAAAGGCCTTAAGGGGAAAATCAAGTATTAAAAATTCAATTTAAAAGCGTCAAATGCATCCGAGCCCCCGACTTCCTTTGGGTCCCAGTGTGGAAGAAGAGTGGGGACACAGCGAACCAGGAGGTGAGCCGATCAGATACTGGAAGGACGGGCCACGTCGAGCTCTGAACATCAGCTCTATTCGGCACGTCCAGAATCCTGACCAGGAAGCGCTCAAGTGTTCACATTACTCCTGTCCTGGAGTCCGTGCACTGGCTTCCTATCAGCTTTTGTGTGGACTTCGAAATCGGCATGTTTACCTACAAGGATCTGCACGGCTCAGCACCTGTCTGACTTCCTTGCAACATTCCTTCATCTAATTCTGGTCTCCTGTCTGTGCCACACGCTGGCGTACATACTATGGGTGACGGGGCCCCCGTATGAATAGAGGATGATCTGGATGGAGGGATGATCCCAAGTTACATATTAGGCCAAACACATTTGGCTACAACAGAGGAGAAAAAAAAATCTTAAAGTTTAGCTTAAAAAAGGTGAATATCGGCTAGCAGGATCCGTGCCAGAGCTTTAAACAAATGAAAAAGCCAAATCATCTCTGTTCAGACCTGCGCATTTTTCTGCATGCAAGTTAGCTTGCACCATACAGGGGCACTGGGTTAGAAACTGGTCAGAAAAACCACATTGGTCTGAAACTGGCCAAAATACCTTTACAGCAGCAACCTGGTTTTCCTTAGAGATCACCCATCCTACTGCGGACCAGGCCCAGCCTCACTCAGCTGCTGAAGGCCGACAAGATGATACTAGAAAGTAGTAATCAAATCCTCAGTTTCCAGACACATGGGACAAGTGTAGCAATTAGGCATGTGGGAGTAACGCTCGAGTTCCAGCGCCAGCAGAAACGCTCGAGACTGTCGCTGTGGCCAAGTCACTTGTGACCATCTCCTGCGCTGTGGCGCTGTTCCTTCCCTGACTGGTGACAGCGGGAGGCAGTACAAACCGGAGGAAAGAGAAGCCGAAGAGGCTGGAGAATCCCTGGTGTACTCAAGTAAAATAATATTCTCCTTCACCATCTTCAGGCTTCACCTTTGTAGGGGTTTCTTTCTTTCTTTCCAGTGTTCAAGACCCAGGACACTCATTAAACCTCGTGTGGTACTGCAGGCCAAAAACAAAGCTAAAAATACCAGCTCAGGTATTCCATGCATCCATTTTCAAGCCGCGTCTTCCAGTTCGGAGTTGTGGGGGGGGGGGGGGCAAGCAGCGGGCACGAGGCCTGGTATCGCAGACCATCGCAGGGCAGCAAAGATGGGGCTTTCTGCCAAAACCGGCTGCATTTTTACTTCGGCCGACACACAAACGCACTCCTGCTTCACACATTTCTAAGAAAGTCTCTTTTTTTTTTAAATAAGAAAATGGGAAATAAAATGTACAAGTTGCACTTTGGGAACCCCCCCAGCAATACCAAGGCAAAGCACACAAACAGGACTATTCGGAGACAGGCTACATTTTCACAGCGCCCTTTCAGCTTCACTAAAGCTCACCAGAACAGCCATCTGGTCATGACAAAAAGAAAAATCCCTTAAAAGAAATACAACAGGAACAACAAACAACAGGAAATCAGGGCACAGAGAAGCCATAAATTCTGCCATTTAGTTATTGTTTCACAGAGGCGAATAAATCAAACTACAGCACCACGTCACAAATTGTTTTCAAATATAAAACACTGATTCCTAAGAAGTCATTTACACGTTTTTTTTTATTAAAGTGAAAATGTCTATATCTGTTTAAAATTGTTTTAATAAGCTTTGGATTTCACTTTTTTTGTGTAGTTCCTGTTGATTTTTCCAAACTGAAGTGAAATGAACACTTACGACACTTGGTCGTGTATTTTAAGACGAAAGGGAAATTATTTTTTTAAAAATAAGCTGCATCATCTATAACTTATATGAATACATATGTATGGTCATGCTCTATAAATCTAATTTACTCTACTACAGAACTCAGATCAAGGACATCTGTGGAAAACTAGAATTCCTTGACTATATGTATATAATTTCACCGCAATGCTGCCCTCACCCTCTGGCTGAGTCATGAGATGCAGATCGTCATCAGAAAGGTCACAAATGAGATGAGGCCATTTGGCCCACGAAGGTCAATCGCCTCTATTTTCTAAAGTACCGTAAGTCCGTACAGTTTGGAGCAGGAATAACCTCCCCCCTTCCAAGCCAAGTCATAATTCTTCACAAAACCCCCATAGAGTGAATTTAGACACTGATCACAACAAAGAGCCTTTCAAGAGGGCAAGTGCACAGTGAAAACCAATCACATCAAGACCAATAATCACCCATATCATGACAACGCAATTACAGACAGTTGCCCGCAACGTCTGATCCACTCCGAAAAAAGGCTACAAAGAATTACACCTGCACAACCAGACACCTGTAAAGTAAATGAAATTATTAAGTTCCTGCTGACAAGGGCTAATATTACACTTCAGATTCTCAAACTCTGAGAAGCAAACCCATAAGCTTAAATGACATTTCCTAATTGCCACCCGGATCTGAACTGAAAGGTCACTGAAGTTGCTGAAAACAGATGGATGGATACGCAGAATTCAATAGGCAGTTTATTTTTTCTTATCAATACGCCAGTAATTATTTAACATGGGGTCCAGACAGGTTCCCTAAACCCAAAACGTTTGTATGTGAATATGCGTGTCACCTAAATTACCTCCAGTATATAGATCAAAAGGTCATTCGTCGAGATGTGTCAAAGCAAGGACGAGTTACAGCACTTAACCTAAAACAGGAAAAGTATGCAATTCTAGGAACAGCTGTACGGCTGTCATTAATGTCACCAGACTGAGAAGCCAAGCAGTCAGCAGGAGAATCACAGATGCCAGGGCAGTTAATCAGCGGTGCAGAAATCATTAGTCTTCCCTCAAGGTCTCCAAGTCAGACGTTCTGTAAGTTAACAAGCACAATGCACAGCGCTGCTACAGTTTTCTTTACAAACACTACTTCACTTATTTTAGTTCCCACAAAAACATCCACGACTTTGATGTAGGAACGGCAATACGGTCACTCAAAGCGATTCCAAATCCAGATGTCTCAAGGCTCATAGAATTTCAGCGGCACTGGATTAGTTATGTAAAAACTTCAACAGGAAACTGATCATACTTTTGCTGCAGTGCATCTGTGAGGGGGGTCCTTCACAAACGTCAAATACTCGTCGTCAAAACAGGCAGCCACAGATGTTTTTTATTGATTAGCCACCACTGGAACCAAGCGATCACACAGCAGGGACAGAGGTTTAACTGTAAAAACTGCTGTGCTACTGACTCGTGCGCCACTTTAAATGATCTGCTGCCGCACAGTGAGTTTTTAATTAAATACATGCTACACATAAACCACACACAGTGTTTGGAAATGAAAGGTTCATACAAGACACAAAAAGCCATCGTTGCAAAAACAATTCTGTTTCAAGACATCCTGCCTCATCGTTATATGGGGGGATAAAATTCTGCTGATATTGAAAACATATTGATGTTTAAGTGATAGTCATGGGGGGGAAAAATTGCAAAACATCAAGGCAAATTCAATGAAATGCAGATCGTGCAATGGGGAACCAGAAGTGAGCTGTGAAGCGATCCTGTGACTCGTATGACAAGATGGATGTCTACCCCCAGCCTCACAAATCTGACAGAAATCTCAGGGCATTCTGTGATCTGTATCTTTGTCTGCCTATAAGGTAGAGACGGCCAAACACCATGTTGAGAACAGAGACAGTTTATTTTAAGCCTCGCAAAAAAAAAAGAACAATTAAGCCATCAAACTGGAACCACACAATATCTGCCAGATAGTGTTCATTAACGCTTCAACAACACAACTCTTCCCCCCCCCACCCCCCAACAACCGCTCCTCTGCTAAAGACCGGGAGCATGCAGCTGTGAGGAAGAGGGATACTGTAACCAGTTAAAGGGAGCAGGAGGCAGGCGAAGGATGGGCAGAGAGAGGGGAGTGAGAGCGCTGGACGAACTCGCGTTGGAGACGTGAGCAGAGCAAATAATCGCCGTGTAGGGAGAACACGGTGAACGAAACAAGAACACGCAATCCTCACGTGAATACAGCAGAGAATCCCAATAATAAGATTATTTAGGGAGCTCAGGGGAGATGGGTGTGAGTGAGCTACGAGCTCACTCAGGCCTCCGCACGAAAGGAAGGCGAAAGGCCAGGAGAGCTGGGAGGCCGGATGCCGGTTGTCCAATGAGAACATGCGTCTCGCGGTGAGAGCCGAGTGGAGCAGCAGGTACCAGCTCTCCCCCTGCAGAGCCCAGAGGGGCTCCCGGCTCCCGCCAGTCAGATAGTGGGCAGGACCAGCACAAGGCTCTCTCTCCCTGCCACCCCACGAGGGGACGAAAGCACCACGTAGCGAGCTCACTCACAGACAGACTGGGCAAAACCGCAACCCGACTCCACAGCCGTCAATGGCAGCGGCCTGCGCTAGCCGAACCTCTGATTTCTGTGCACTTATCGAGCTCGATGTCCTCTCCAGGAGGCAGAGTGTTCGCCACGTAGTTACAACTCTACCAAGGTACCACTGTCTAGATGTAGGCAAAGCTTTGTGCTACTTTCTCACGGGCTGCCTGACCACCCATGACATAGTAACATATCATTATAAAAGTGAATTAAGTACAATTTCATTCTCACATAAAACCTTTTAATCTATATAAACATTTTGCATTACGTACCCACATACTGTACATATGGGTCCATAATTATTGCCAATCCTGCACATTTTTCGCAAGGTCATTTAGCTCCTGCACATTTGCTTGCAAGATGCCACCTGATTCAAAGCCCTGATCTCCTCCAGCACTTTCATGAAGAATCTCAGGGTTTCAGTCCGGCTGAGCGGCTTATTCCAGACACCAGACACCCACAAACGCTTTGTTTAAATTAATGAGTCCAGAAATGTGTAGTTTTTTTTAAAAAAACTACACATTTACGAACGGTAAAGCACAAAGGCAGCTTGAATACTGGCTGAAGACAATGAAAGGGTGTTTTCCAAGGGCAGGGCTAGGATGCACAGCGTGTACTGCTGTTGACAGACAGCTGCTCTGGGCATTCCCTGCCAGCTCGGGATCTCACTACCATCGGAAACTCAGAGGAGGGAACGTGTTCCTTCCACAAGATGGGAAAATTCAATTAAAACCAGGCAAAGCACTCTCATGGGACCTTCTATCAACAAGCATAAAGTGTCAAAAAATTCCGGTTTGGCTGTAATCAACAGCACACTTTTTCCGAGAGAAATTTAGCCAGCTCAGTGCGGTCTTTAAAATATGCAGCCAACCAAAAAAGGTTTATATATAAAAAATTAGTCTTTGGGACCCAGTGCTGCAGACAGTGGTTAAAATAAAACCTGCAAGGCACAAAATAACCCACACTTAAACCTTTGCACGCCATTTAATTTTCATTTTTCTTACAAAATGATTGCCTTTCACCTACCTCAGACGAGTGTCTGAGGGGTCTGAGCCAAGCGCTTAAGAAATCCGAACAGACTCCAATGGGAAAGGCTTAGACTGCCATCAAGACTGAGAACCTCAGGCAGCTCTCCGGGGGGCGTTTAACATTTTCGCTTGTTATGTGTAACACTTTAAAAAATATATCAGGAGAAAGAACGCATTCGATAAATGACAAAGGAAAAGTGTCCAGTTAAAAAATGGAGTACAATGATATGCAAGCACAAGTTAAAAAATAACTAAAACCCCAAAGGGAGAGGGAATGAAGACTTTTCCAGATGGAGGGTAAAATATTTGAGTATTACAATGCCAAAAGCACAGTAAGGCTCGTTTCTTCGCTCTTTCATGCTTGGTCTTTCTTTCAATTAACCCCAAAAGAACCTTCATGGCAATAATCACACAGGCTTTGAGGCTAAAACCAAACTTGATAGTAAACCGACAACGTACAGTAGGTCATCTAATTCCACTGAAGACTGATGTTGTCAAGTGCGATTCCCAGTGATGTGAAAAGGGTAAATGAGGGGAAAGTTGAGTCCATGTCTGTCAATCTCACTCAGGCACACTTAAATAATTATGAATCGGTCTTTGTTTTACAAAACGTCAGCCACAGTGAGAGCCCATTTATCTGCCACATGTGCCCATTTACAAGCAATAGTAAGGAGGACAGACGCTGCCATTCAGAGGTACGTTTGCCTGCATTTTGATAAGTCTTCACAACTACGGCACTGCTTACTACAAAAATAAAATGACTCTGCATCTCCTTCTTTGTTAAAAAGTTAAATGCCAAACCGCAGATCAGCTTTCACCATCAGAACTGCCCTTGCACCGCGTTGAAAACATTCCACTCAATGGAACATCACGACAATGAACAAAGAGACACGACAGAAAAATACTACACTGGAGAGCTGAGCGCACAGCACAGGCCCCAGAGCCCTTTGGTCCCAGAGCCCTTTCACACAGTGCTTTCGCTTGATCTCAGAGCGACACAGAGCAAGGGCCTGCCCTCAGGGACAGGGCACGGAAGAGAAAACAACAGAGCAACAGCAAAGCTCAATGGGAATCCCAACCGAGAACTGTTCATGACTAAACCTGGCAAGGAGCACCCTCACAGAGAGCTTATAATTAACTCACGGGTTTTAATTCCAGCGTGAATAATCAGCACCACTGGTAACTGAGGTATCGGTGCGTAGCCTACTGAAGATCTGTGCCTTTTTGCTAAAGGTTTTAGCTGTTTCTAATATCGAACCAGACCTTCTGCCTTCAGTTTATTTCGGTCAAGGATACGCAGTTGATCACAGAAAATGGCTAGCACACTCCTGCTAAAAGAATTTCCAGCCCTGAAAAACATATCCCAACTACGCAACTTAAGTTACACAACTAAAACGCTGAACAAAGCCAGCAGCAGGTTTTAGTAATAGTAATGTTATTAAGGGCACTATAAAAATGAAATGCATGGGAACTTGCTCATGTGATAGAGTTCTACAAATCACTGCAACAATTTAGACCCTTCAACCAAAACCAGGCCTTTCTAAACAGGGTTTAATATTCTTACTTATTACCTTAACTATCACCAACCGTAGTACAAGAATTGTTGAGAATGTGCCCTTGCAAAGGGGGATTCCCAAAAACACTCTAATTCTCTAACCCCAGACAGCCGGTTTTATTCCAGTACAGTCGGTGCTCCTGCTATTCCTAGAGAAATGTGCTGGGTGGGCTTCAGCCTCCTCACGCGTTCACACTCGACTCAGAGAGAGTTCCTGAAGAGTTAAACAGGACTCTAACACTCAGTTTTTCTGAACAATAGTCAGGGTTTCCTCCTCCCTCTGTATAAAGAAATGTGCCGGACGTGTTAATCTGCTTCAGAATGCAACTCGGGGAAGGCTATGGACTAGAACCAGTTTTGGAAGCCAGACCTCAAGAACATATGAAGCAGCGATTAAAGGAAAACTTACACCACAGTGGATTTAATCTTTAATCTCAGGGAAGTTTTAGTAGAGCAAACGAATATTTCACCTCGTAGTTACAGTCAAGGTTTGTAATGGGTACATAAAGGCTATATTGCTTTGCACGTATCATTGAAATTAGGACAAGAAATTAAGCCGTGATGAGAGGGAAAGTTTGTAACCTTTAAGGAAGCCTGCTGCTTGTCATTTATTACACCTTTTCCACATACCACGAGCTCTGCACTGTCTAGGAACTGGGAAGATAAACACAAACAGCTATCAAAGTGAGGTGCTTCTGTTAAGACGACAAATCTAAGAAACAAACGGTGATGGCTAAAAGCCTAAATAAACTGGCACCTCTGTGAGCAGCCCGAGATTTGTCAGCAAAAATACGACGACTCAACTTTCCAGATCGCATCAGCTTGGCATTCCACCCAAGTGGAAATACTGGCTGTGGCCAAAAATCCCCCCATTGTTTGTAGTTTTATATACTTCTAACCTTAACGACCATAAAACATTTTTCCAGCGACTAGTTTTCAGAGTTCCTTTTCTTTGAAAGCGGCTCTACTACAATATAGACGAATGCGGATAGAAATATTCCAATAGACCTCAATATAGTTTTAGCAGAGCAAATTCAACAGCCGACTTACCAGATATGAGATGACCCAGGACTGTTCTTGTTAATTTGCTACCTGTTTCACAGGTATCCACTGGAGAAGAAGAAACACATTACACCATTAAGCCAGCCATAAACCAGTCTTTAGCTAGCGTGGCTTTAGGCTGTTCTAGAAAAATATTAGTCTTCATCTCATCAAAATTCTGAAAGACACAGTTAAATTTGTTAAAAGCAATGGCAGCAGGAAATAAAACAAAATGCTTATGACAATAAGACTGGCTTTCAAACCAGACTAAATATATATCTTCTGTTGATACCACTGAAACCCATTGCTGAAGTTGGTAAACTAAGGTCTTATTTCCTCTCCAATGACCTTCTTCAACCTGATATAATACAAATGGGACGACGTGGGTCATTCATTCATTAAGGAGCACCACTTGCCCTGCTGAGGCAGCAGACAGGCCCATGTCTGCTGACACTAGCCAATGCACAGTTATCGACCTGTTACAGAGTGTCAGACTGATGAGGACATTCGCTTGAAACACAAATCACAACCGAACTTTTCACAGACCGCAGCACGCCTTCCAGGTAGACTGGTACAGTTAAGACGGATGCCTTTTATTAAGCATTGCTCCTGGAAAAACTCTGAACATGCACAATTGAGCCGATATACATTTTGTAGATTGGAATGTTTTATGGAACTACAGGCTAATGGAAAAAACATCAGGAAGAAAAGAGTAAAAGATTCATCCAGCTTGATTTTCAACAAAGGGGTGTCAGGTCCTGGCAAGCTATACTCAATCTAGTTGAACAAATACCACAAGGCTTTCAGTATTTATGATCATTAAAAAAATACATGTTTGCACTAACATTATTGTATTCATGTATGCTTTTTAAAACCAGTCCAATATGGGTATTGTTAGGCCTGCAATTTTATTTCTTCATTACAATAACAGTACTATTTTAAAAAAGGCAAAGTCATAAAAAATGAAAGGAGAACCATGTTGAGCAACAAAAAAGCCTTAATTTATTTTAAACCAGACACGCAACCACTGAAATGAAATGTCAAGTAAAACGTCAACACTGCAATGACACATTTGGTAAAAGATGTCTTTTTCCTGAGAAGCACTAGACTCTGTAGGCCAGGATGCATTAGCACTGCCCTGAAAGCTGGCATTATAAAATTTTAAAGATGTAAGAGGTCAAAATTAGAAACACTTAAATGCAGCTGTGGCAACAGCACTATCTCCTTGACAAGCTAAGCCCCATTTCACAACAGACACTGCCCACAGTTAATGGTATTTCATATAACGTATACACAGGCAATAAACTGGCATTTCATTTTAAAAAATCTGAAAGACAATAGTCATATTGAGGTCTTTAGCATTTGGTTTTATACAAAACCAATATTACAGTCAATAAAAGGGATAATGAATAGGAAGAAATAAGAATAGCAAGAAGACACCGCCAAGATGAACTGGTCTAAATCTGAATAAGGGCCCTTATCATTTAAAAACATGTAGTGCCAGTTAACCACGCTCTACACAGCAAACAACAGGGAATGAAGTTGTTCAGGGGTAGTCATCGTAATTAACCGCTTGAAAATACAGCTGAGTGTGCAGCCCACGAAACTAATTCTGTAATTTGGAGATGTTTTTCTTCTACAGACCACAGTGACCACTTTTCAAAGACAATTTTTATGCAAACGGTGTAGGTTGAAAATCAGATGGCACCTCAAGGAGAATTTACTGTAGCCTGTAAGCCCATGTAGGAACAAACACAATTGCTAGAGTTACTACCGCATCTGCAAATCCGAAAATGCCAAAACCAACCTGAGGTAGCCAGCAAAACAGCCAACGACAATATCCAGGCATTTCATACTTTTAACATCCCTATCATATTGGAAGAATCTTTCAGCACAACACAAACAAATTGTTTAATTTCATGACTATTGTTGTTGTTGATTACAGTACATGACTCAAGCAGTAACTGTAAAACAATCAGATTACAAACCAGTTAATATATTAATGAAAAGCTTTAGCATTTCTCTGAAGAGTTTGGTGCGGATAGACAGAAGATAATGCTGCTGACGGAACATTTTTATAGAACATTAGTTAAACTTGTGCAAACAGAAAGAACAGCAACAAGACACCCGCCAAGCTGAACCGGTCTGAAGCTGAATAAGCACCCTTCTCATTAAAAAAAAAATGTAGTGTCAGTTAACCACGCTCTACACAGCAAAGTGATCATCGCAATTAACCGCTTGAAAATACAGCTGAGTGTGCAGCCCACGAAACTAATTCTGTAATTTGGAGATGTTTGTCTTCTACAGACCACAGTGACCACTTTTCAAAGACAATTTTTATGCAAATGGTGTAGGTTGAAAATCAGATGGCACCTCAAGGAGAATTTACAGTAGCCTGTAAGCCTATTTAGGAACAACAACAAAAAAAGACTGCAAACAAGAGGAGGCTATTTAGTCCATCCAGCCTGCTTGGTGTTGAATTGATCCAAAGAACCATCCTGTCTCGAAGGCTGGCAGACTGGCAGCTTGGACAACATGGCTGGTAGCTTCTTTCAAGCTCCCTTAACCTTCGTGTAAAGAAATGCCACTTTTTCAGGTTTAAATTTAATAAAGAAACCTGAGAAGCATGTAATGCTTCATAGGAACTGAGTTTCCCGAATGAGAAGAAAAAACAATATTTTATTTGTCAAGATGGATTTGCATACCTGCCTCTGAAAGATAGGGAAATACAGAGACATTGTTTTTTCTTTTAAAGTCCCAGAAGAGGCCGATAGAATATCCAACAGCACGGGGACGCTGACAGCCTTACTGTACTATCTGTAACAGAGGACGCCTCACGATGAGGTCCATCAGGAGACCGGGGGAACAGAAGAGGGTGACAGGGCAGGACAGATGAGGCATGTACACACACTTGTACACAATCCTGCCATTCTGATTACTGCTTCTCAGTGCTTGTAGGGCTTCAACTATTGCTCGCTGTAAATTAAGTTACTTTCTTCTTTGCCGTGGCAGCCTGTAGAACACTTCCCCACTTCTCCGTCGGGTTCAGTTAAAACCCAACTGAGTGACTGTTTACCCACACAGAGCAATACAAGCGCATGACGGGCAAAAGTCAGGGAGGCGCAACGCTTGTGCCAAAGTGCACCTCCCTCTGAAAATACAGCTCTCGGGAGCGGTAGAGCTTACAGGCAGACAGCGGGCAAACTAGGAGAATAAAACACGACATAATACTTTAAGATTTAAAGGTAAACCAAGGTGTTTAGGGCAAAAGAGTTACAGATATTAAAGAAAGTTTAGTGAGTCATTGCTGTTAAGCCATTCACCTGCAGTCGTCACCAGGCAACCACAGCCAGGGCAGAGTGAGCTACTGTGTGGCAGGCACGAGAAAGAACATGCCAAGGTTAATATGAGTCCGCTAAGAGGCCGGGTTAAACGCCCAGTTCGCTAACCCACGGGTTACAGCAGAGTGGTCATTGAGCTGCGTGCTTCACACAGCCCCTTGGAGATCTGCAGCTCATGGAGCAGGTTTCAGCAATCGCTGTCCCGTATATCTCCAGCCTCCCATAATGCTTCTCCGTGAAGCAGCAGCCGGCCGAAACAAACTTTCGCATTCAGCCCTGGGGCCAGCAGGGGTGAAAAGAGGAAGTGGAACATGAGCGGACCTCAAGAAGCGAGAGAGGTGGAACAGCGAGGAACCAGCGCAACTCGCAGGACGTGGACGTTTGGCTTTTTGTGCAACGAAAAACAAAATACTTCTTTGATTTGTATCTTAAAACAGGTCTGATTGCTGGGGCACCTTGCTAACTCAATATTTCAGACTCTACTCGTGATGCCCTAGCGCTTGCTGACTGGAAGACCTCGCTGGAGCTCAGGACAGTGAGCTAAAAGGGATTGTCAACAGATCAAAATAGCCACTTCCTCAGTATCTTTTTGATGTAATTCCAGTTAGGGCACCTTATTTTCCAACAGATGAAACCGTGCCCAGAATGCTGACATTTTCCAAATCTTGATTTAAGAGCTGGAATGCAGGCATGTAGACTGCCCAGCTTATTAACATTCCTCAAGAGACTGCCACAAAGGCACCTTACATTTCTTCTCCCCTGAGGAACTACAAAACGCCACACAATATGTAGAGCTAATCAGGTTTAGCCTTAATATTTACAACACTAGAGGAAGATCAGGGATATCCCCATGCCTCATCAAAGCCAGAAAGAAAAAAAGCATTCATAAATGTTTTTAAGATTATTTTTCTCTTTCCTTGAGCTACTGAAGATAAAGACATACAAGGATATTTAGGATAAGGATAATATACTACAGGACTTAAATTCTTATAATAATAATAATTATTAATGAGTTGCATGCTGGTTTTTTTTTACTTTCCGCTGAAGAGGAAACCAGTAGAATTTGTCTGGAAATGACATGGAGCTCTGGTAGCGGCTCAGGACAGCACAGGAGCCCCACTGTGAAACGGGTGAGGTCATGTTAATTTGCATTGCCTTTCAGCCTTTTGTCACTACAGTGGACTCGAAATCGCCCACATCCCAGTAACTCTTGGTCTGGTGCACGCATATTGTGTTAAACACCCGTTTCATAGAAATATAAAGCCACAGAACACAAACAGGCAGAGTTTGAGGATTGCTGTTAGTCAGAAGTGCTGGAAAAGCAATTTAATTACTGCAGATTTCAGCGCATTCAGCTAGAATAACTGATCTAATAAAAAATAAGAGCAATAAAACAAACAAATAGAAAATATGACAGACTATAAATATATAATGTTATAACTTAACATATTCTTAATTTAATGCCTTGAAATATCAACAGTATGAAATGCCCCTTTAACCCGTGATCCGACTACACTTAAAGATTGAACTAGCCAGCTGTACCGTACAGCATCTAAACAGTGAAATCCCTGTATAAACCAAAGCTTTTCTTCAGCTATTTCAAAACCGGCCTTTCACTATCAGAAACAATCATTCTCTGGTACACAGCCACACCAGTTTCAAGATAAACTCTGAACGCCTGAACCGACTCAAAGATTCGACTTTAAAGTTCAAAGGCATACTAATCATAAACAGTACAATGTCAACAAAAAGAGTTCTCCTTCCTTGACGAACAGCTACTTCCACATCAAGAGCTTTCTTCAGTCATCTATTACAGTGACGCTGCCTTCAAGTACAGAGGCCTAAACATCAACGTACACATAAGGCAGTTGAAGAAACGACATGCACCTTCTTTACTTCGGATGCACATTACCCAAGGGGTGTTAACATACAGTTATTTACAGAAAGAAAGAAAACCACTAAAAGTGAGCCTTCTTTTTCAACTGAATGCAATAACAAAACCTTTTTTTTGCAACTTGACGTTTTAAGTTTCCCAAAGAATAAAACGTGTTACAGTAAAATCTGCCAATAGTAACACAGAATCTCACATTGTAAAGCACTAACACAAAGCCAGAACCGATCAACCCCACAAGACAGTTTCAATACCTGAAGAGCCTCCGTAATTTTATAGCTGTTTGGAGTAGTAGGTGGTAGAGACTTGTCTGGAGCCCCAGTATGATGTGGCTTGGTTAAGGTTAGAACTGTGGCAGGCAGATGATGACTGGTTTATTCGCACTACGGTGACAGACTAGGAACTGTTCAGCTCTCACAAGTTGGAAACAATCCAGGGCAGAAATGTACAATAGGGTAACAGTAAATGTGCTGTTACACTTAGGGAAAAAAAAGTCAAAGAAAATGTAAAGTTGGGGGGGAGGGAAAAAGTTTGGAAGTAAAGAAATAATTTAAAAATCAATTTTTCAATTAATTAAAGGAAAAACAATCTGTGAAAAAATCAAAGTGTTCAGTTTTTGGCATGTTAAAATCCCACCTATTCTCATGCGAGCTTACAGTGTGGCATCCGTCTTAGGAACCTAATAGTGCCCGAAGTCTAAAGCTCCACCAGGAAACCTGCTATTTACAAATAAAAGCGTATTGATGTGAACTCAGACAGGCCCATCTTGCACATGAGGTAGTCATTTGAGCTGCTTTGAAACTGGCTTCTGTCCAAAAGGGCAACAGCCTGCTGATCTTTGGTTAAGGATAAAGTTTCATCTGTTGCTTATGTTCCACAGGCCAGACTGGTTAAAGACTCTGCTGTTTCACATGCACAGTAAAACACAATACTGCTTCACTGAAGTACAACCAGTGAGAATTCACAGGACTTTCAGTTTTCTTTCCTTATTGTAACACGCTAAGTGTAGCTTTTTTTTTGCTACAGACATTTTAATGAATACACAAATATTAGAGTTTCCTTAACTGCTCTTATCTTTATTATAATGGGTATTTTACAGACACAGCAAACATTAAGATTCAAAGCATTATGATTAACACATGGTATAAGAAGTCTTATCAGGCACCACTTAGTTGCAGAATATTAAAGTCAGCCCCTGATAAATACAGACGTTTACAACCACATCCTTCAGCAACTGAATCACATCATTACAAAATACTCAACGTTTTGTTAAGGATGAAACACTAACACCACAGGCAGCCCGTCTTCGTACACGAGACTTGCAAAAACACAACACGTACACTGCCTGCAGAAACGTCTGCTTCAGCTGGGTTTTATTACACTGCCCTGCACATGAAGGGAGGAACTAGACTGGAGTGCACGCAAGACGACAGACCGCATGGAGCGTGGACTTGGTTAACATAACCTGATGAAAAACATAAATATTATCAGCACCTATAGGGACAAGACATTTAAAAAAACTTGTAGCCTTTATCTTATAATGTTTCAAAATACTAAGCTGGACACTGCTATGAGACAAACTTTGTATACAAGGGTGAGAAAATTATACACACCAGCAACCACAATGATGAAGACTTTATTGGAATTCTGAATTAAGATACCAATATGAAAGGGTAATTTAACATGAATTTCAATAACCTTTCTTGAATGAATACACCACAAATATGAAACAACTTTTATATCTGCAACTTTTCTAATAAAACTAACCTCTCTCTTTTTCATATTCCAATCTCTACAAAGCCAGCTCTGATCTAATCTAATATCTGCTGCACAGCTCTAATATTGACCTGGTTACACTCTCTCTCAAGAACCTCAGTATCATCATCAAGCAATATGCTTTGGATGTAAAGGCTCTCATTTGTTTCAAAAACAGTTCTTTCTCTTTGTGACCCAGTCTATTTCCAGTTGGCTCTGGATGAAGGTCATGAATGGTGGGTGTATAGACAAACAAGCTTTCCATCTGCCAGGAGGTATTGCATGGTCTTGGTACCAGAAATGAGAACCTTTTGAACAAGCAACTATTTTGTTTTTTAATTTTACACTGTATTCCTTTCTTCTAAGAATTTTGAAAATGTGCACACCATACATTTGACTGAAACACACACATTTACACAGTGCAATAAACACAAATGCATTTGTAAATGCATATTAAGAAGACCAAGTTGATTAAACTCAGCGTGTGTATGATGTGTGCTTAAACATGCGTGAACCGTACGCATGTTTATACTGAAACACACTGGCACCGTGACAAAGCCACAAGCAACTCTCAAGAACAACTTCAGAAGGGCACTCCAGCACAGCAGCTTAGGAAACCTGTCAGAAGTCTGTGCGGTTTGCAGGAGAGCACGTATCAGTGATCATTCATCATCAGGCAGGCCCATTAATTACGCTTGTGTGCGCGTATGAAATTACAGCACGCAAACAACAAGGATTTAGATATCCATGTTAATGCACAAAATAACCCAAAGAAAACCAAATTCTATCAAAAACAGAGGGGAATCCTCTGCCCCAGGCTTTTCTTTTTCCCTTTAGAAGCAAATGAAAATATTCCGAACAAACATGATCCGGCCAACGTTATATCACTGGATTTCTGCAAATCCCTTCGGAGGAAATCTGGCCAAAACTGCGATTAACACATTAGATTGATTTGTTCCCATTTAGATGCACGGTTTTCTATGAAAGCCTGGATGAATACCTGTCTTCTGTGGGGAAACACTGAATTGCAGCTTTTTCACTCAAGCGTTGCACTGTAACTTACAACACAGCACTGTCCCAACAATAAGAAGCCCTTCTGTTAATGCAACTCACAGTTCATATTTAAATACGTACTTAGTCCCAGACCCAAAGGGACACCCATATTACCAAGCAACCATAATGGTTTCTGTTTACTCAGACCTGCTGCATGCAATTCCCTCAGCAACTAAACCTGCTGCTGATATACAGCATGTGGCTCTTCCACCTGTATCACCAGGCAGGTCAGAGGTGCTGTTCTGTCCTGCCCCTGTGAGAGGCTGTATGAGAAACACATCAACAGGGAGACGGAAATAACACATTAGGTACCAAAGAAAGACGTTTTCTCGTCACTTTCATGACTCGAGTAAAACTGTCACCTTTCCTTCCTTCTTACAGCAGGACTAGCCAGTAACGACAGCACTCTGAACAAAGCACTGTACAAGACTTCTGGCTTGAATTCACCGAGATACTCGCGACATGTTTCCACATGTCTGACCAGCAGGCCAGGGGACATTAGATTCTGTTTAAATTAGATCTGACGATGCAGAAATTACAGGTTTCAATTCTATACCCTTCCTTCATGGGTAGCTGGGGTGCCTGAAAATTGGATTGCAAGGTTAGGAAAAGAGCACTTAACTGAAAAATATCAACTCTAGAGCTCTATGATGCTGACAGCGCGAAAAGGCTGATGAAGACAAAAACAAGCATTCGCAGACCATGTTTCGCATAATGTGTACACTGATTTTTTTTTATGGTCTGGGTGACACTGGGTTATATATCCCACTTGAGACTAATCCTTTAGCGTATGAATCTGACTATTTAGAAGCCGAGAGGAATTACATTCTTTTAAAGCCTTTTTGAAGTAATCTGCTCAACTCCAAGACCAAACTAATTCCACGAACCAAACACCAATCAGACAGATAAATTAAAGTTACCTGGCCATATTTTAAAATACTGCATTCATTTGCGTGCTTTAGTCACATTTTGAAGGAAATCATCAAAACTTTTACTCAATTTGGAATCCTTTTATAATCCCGTAACAACTGAAAGAAATTTACTCTAAATAAAAATGCAATGCACATTAAATCAATTAAAAATAATATAACTTTCTCGTAATGGGTTACCCACAAGTATCATTAAAAATGCATATCTGTAATAATGTATCTCATCACTATTATTGCATTTTGACGTTTTAAGTCTACGGAAATCCTATAGGAGGATGACTACTTCCAAATATGCTGTCAGCTCCTGTAGGCTTAATGTAACGTCTGATACCAATTCTTTACTGAGCGCCTTGGATCAGTTGTCATTTGAAAGACTCTTCCCTTTTTGAAACGTTTAATAAACGATCAAATCAAATTAATTCCGAATCACACGAATGGTATAACGCCACATATCATATCTCACAATATTGAACCCAGAAGTGAGCGGTGCCAATCTGGCTTAGGAAAGTATAAACAACTTTCTCTGGATCGTAATTATGTTGCAACCTCAACTTACAGATATATTTCTTCCGCGACTACTATGTTACACATTCAGAGCAATACAAGGGACACAGAGGAAAGCAAACCACATGGCGCATCGCAATCTTTTTTTCGACACCCCCACAGCCGGCACAGTAGGAACTCCCTGGGAATTTCCCCTGGAAAAGGGCAGTTCCAGCTAGCACGTAGACCCCCCCCCCTGCGTGTGTCTGGGAGCAAACCCCATCTCCTTGCACAAACCCACATCTGTGGGGACGCAGGTCGAGCATGCAGACTGGCAACAGGGCCAACTTACAAAAACCAGCACCCACCCACCCAACTGCATCTGCTGCTGCTGCTTCCAGTCTTGCTGGAAATCAGCTGTAAACCAATTTCAGTCTGGGACTCCTGCTCCAGCTGAAGACGGTACTTTCCACACGGCCGTCACCCCCTCCACCTGATGCACACGAGTTTCCTCACGCCCACCAGCTTTCTGCTCCGTCTCAGCTGGCTCATTCCCGATCACGGAGCAGGAGGTGTGACTGTTTATTGTGACAGGGGGCCCAGGGCTCACGAGTTTGATCAAAACAGGAGCCGTGCGGTTTTGCTCGAGGTCGCGTCCTTTCGAGAGATATTACAGAAGATGAAAGGCACGACCTCGCTTTTCACGGCCGGGGCTGAAGGGGGCTAAGCTACACACCTGGTGGGGAAACCAGCACCGTTGTGTGTGTGTGTGGGCAAAGACAACCAACCACCGGGACGCATGATCAATCTCAGCCCTCAGACGTGAACAGGTTTTTTTGTCCGCTTATCAACCCAATATTAACCAGAAATTTCCAGTTGGGTGCCCCCCCCCGCTCGCAATAATTCGTGCACTCCTGACATAACCCACACACACAGGCCCAGACCAGCTGATAAAACTGGAGTAAAACTAAAGGTCAAGTTCGTATGCCAAACACTATACGCACTAACTTCCACTTCACCAACAGTTTTCCCTGCGCAGTTACGCACGGTATACAACAACGAAACAACGCGTTGCACAAGTGCAGCCGGTGCCGAGGCGCTACACACCTCTACACACACACACACGCACGCAGGCAGGCAGGCAGACGCCGGTGGAAATGTGTTGCGGTCGAGACACAACCCGGCTCCGCTCTTACCTCCGAAGAGATGCGGCGAAAGGTGAGACGGTAGCGAGCCGATGAGCAGCCGCGGCGCGCCGTGACCGCCGCCGCCGGTGCCGTCCTCCGGGGTGCTGCTGCCGGACTCCTGGGAGCCGCTGCTGGGGATGTTCAGGCCGGCTTGGTTCAGCGACTGGGGCCTGCTCCCGGTCCCTGACCCCGCTCCGCCGCCGCCCACCGACCTCGTCCTGGGGCCGAGCGGCTGAGCCGCGGCGGCGGCGGCGGCGGCTCCCGAGGCCCCGTGTGCGGGGGCGGACCCGTAGCCGTACCTCAGCGCCACCGCCGCCGCCGTCCTGCCGTGCCCGGGCCCGGCCGAGGTGCCCGAGGGCAAATCCGAGCCCGAGTAAGCCCTGGTCCGCCCGTTGGCCGCTGGGCTGCTCTGTTTCGCTCCCATCTGTCAGCTACCAGTCCAGCCTGGGGAGTGATAATGAAGTCTTGAGCGGAGGTGTTGCAGGGGGGGAGGGAGCACTCACAAGCTGTCCAGCCAACTGAGAGGAGTTCCCCCCCGGCTGTGTGCGCCGGGAGAGCAATCCAGAGCCCGGGCAAGGCAGTGAGGGAAATATTAATAGTAATACCACAAACAAAAGGAGAAAAACACAATAACAACAACCCCCGAGGCTGCCTGGCACCGCCAGGAGTTAAGGGGGCTGGTGGAGGGGTTTGGGAGAGGGGTAAGGGGTTGTTGGGCTGATGGTGAAATTAAAACAAAAAAACAAAAAGGGGGAGGAAAAACGTCAGGTAAGAAACTCCCCCCTGCCGGGATATGTCAAAACAAAAGCATCATACAACAACAGCAACAACGAAGGAAAAAAAAAACCCACGACGAAATGTTCAAAAGGGTGCCACGGCGATTATTCCTCGACACCGTGCGTGTGCGCTCCGGGCCGCCCGTCTCCGCCGCCATGCCTCGTCTGCCTCGCCGGGGAAGGGAACCGGAGAGACGGCCACCGATACACACACACACACGCACAGAGAGGGAGGGAGCGGGGTGGGGTGACGAGGGAGGCGGGAGGACCGAGAGCAGAGACGGCCGTGGAGGGAGGGGAGAGGACGCGGCGGCCCTGCCCTTTGTGCGTCAGGCGACGTCGGCACCGCCGGGGCACTACCCACCCGGAAACCGCCGGCCACCACTGCCACGGCACCGGGCTGGGGACACGCGTGATCCGGGGGCGGGGCTGCTGTATCTGTCGCTCGGTGTCTCCGTGTCGCGCCCCACGGACGGGTGGGGGGAGACTCGCGGCTAGGAATGTGCTGCCCCTCTCGCCAGGTGGCCCGGTGGAAAAAAGGACCCTATCTTACGCTTTTTAGCTGCCAAGTTACGGTACTGGCCGCGTTTTGCAGGAAACAACAAGGTATACTGAGGGAGGCACTATATACACAGTATATTATTAACGTCTTTCATCTGTAAAATTAAATTACTACCACTGCTCTTACTGTTGATGATAAACATTGATAATAAAGGTATGTGTAATAAAAACTTAATGTTGCTTGTTATTATTACTGTAACTCCTTTTTACGGTTACAATTAGTCGCTTCTCACGTCGTAAACAGATCTTTTCGCATATGATACGTATGTTTTCGACGTTCTTATAAACTTACTTTATTTTTATGCCATTGTTACCAGTGCTGGTTAACAATAAACAATAATTCATAGTGTAATAAGTTAGATCTACAAGCATGCTTATTTCTTTGGTGTATTCCTTGTCATCAAGGCATACAAAAATGCAATTTAAACTTAATGTCTTCGTAGTCACGGGTGAATCTGTCTACATAAATTTGTCAGGCTGTGTGAAACAGGAGGAGGAGAATGTGGAAATTTTGCCCAGATCTTTACAGAGCTAAAATTAACATCATGCAGATGGGTGACAGGACAGAATGTCTTGTATAGCAAGTAAATTACAAGGTGAGCGATGATTGATGAGAAGTATTATTAACCACTAATGTTTTATTTTTGTTTTGCTTCATTCTCAAGTATTGAGAAATCATCAACCTTTACATTTGCCTTGTTTTTTTTTTAAACAGTTTTAGGCTGGTTTTAGCTGGGTTCCATATTTAGCATGGCAAGATAAGTTCTTTTGGCATGCCCACAGGGACATAGTGCAGCGCAGTGGAGATCTCGGTCCATAAAGATGTTTTTTTCCAAGTGTTTCCTTGATCAGAAGTGTTTCACAATGTTCGTTTTTATGAGTACCAGGAAACTATTCCTCATCCTTTTTCAGAATTGTACCGAGCTATTTTCAATGGAATTAATTTTCTGCAGGCTGTTGCTAGACATTTTTTCTCTCATGTCACAGATGTCCTGATAAATGTTTGAGATCTAAGGAAGTTTGGATGAACTCCAGGACCCCCAACATACACATTCACAAAATTTAGTACACGTATCCAAGAATCACGAAGACTCCCAAAGAAAAATGTTATTTAGTTATTTAGAAACTTTTTGACAGAACTGTAATGTGTTTTGGCACAAAAACATTCAACAACAGAAACTACACAAAAGCTTTATAAACCAATCAGCGGTCTAATAAAGCCTTTTTCATACACAACATGCAGCAAGAAGCCTTAGAGCATGTCACAGAGCAGTTTGAACTACTGTAGGTGAGACGATCTGTTAAGTCATTATGTGGAGGAAAAGTTAAAAGGTCTTTTGTTTACACAAAACAGGCACAAATGAAAATGACGTAAGTCACCTTTTACGAACTACAGCCTCTTCATTTCTTCTCAACACAAAGCTTGCTGTCTGTCATCTCTTGAAAATAACATACAGTAAGTATGAGACAGAAGCAACAGGTCAGGAACCATATCTCTGAGAATCTCAGGTCACTAAGCCATTAAATCAGACTTTTCAATAAGACACACTTTCAAGTCTGCAGATGGGCAGGCTGGTGGGGACCGATCTGTGTCACTGGGGAAGTACAGTAGTTTGAAAGATGACTATAACCCGTATTTAACAGTAAACCCCTTAATAATTGTAACCAACAACCATAACATTTGAATTTGAAAATTTGTATTGTTTAAACCACACAAACATGAGTCCGTTTTGTTCTCATTGTGTCATTAAACAACAAAACATGGTTAGTTGCATTTAAGATATTCCATATACAGTAGTTACATTATATTCCAGCACAAGCAAGTAAGCAGATTTGAGCAGCACTGAAACTTCCCATGAATTAAAACTGAATCAATTAAAATGGGAGTGTGCGTTTGAGAGGCTTTCCTTTTGATTGCTCAATAGATTTTCTGCCTTTTTAAAGAGTGGAGCACCTACAGCCTGTGGGGAACACAGATGAAGTTTGAGCGATGTTTTGCTGAATGCAGCAACGACTGAGTCTCACTCATGAAGTCTCTATGGGCCTTCTCTTGCACAAAGCAGAAGCATAGAAATAATCTGCCTGTGGCACGAGGTTCAGTCTTGATGCACGTCTCAGAGCTCTCCTGGGGCATTGGCTGTTGACTGTAATTTCACTCACTGTTCAGGGTTTGCAGTTAGTTGTTGGTGTGACTTGTTTCACGTTATTTTGTGTGTTCCTTTTTGGTTACATAATGTTAAATAAATAGAATACACTGAGATCTATTTTGGACCCTGAGGAGATAGGAAGGGTTGTGTGTCTAGAGAGCTGCAGAGGAATGTGCACCACTAGTTGTGTTGCTCTAGGCTCTTCCTTGCTTCCTCTTCCTCTTCTCTCTCTTATAAACAGTTTTGGGAAATCTTGTCTGGTTTCTTACTGGTGAGCAGTTATAGCCATTAATTAAGATATTCATGGTTAAAGAACCTGGGCTATGAGAAAAAACTGTTCATTTCCAGAAACATAATGTGGCTTGTGTAGCATAATATGTATGAACTTTGTAATAATATGTGCACTGTGTTTTAGCAGGGTTTTAATTCTACATGGATACCTGTACAAGCAGAAACAACAGAGAGTCACATTATAATCTGTGCACTGTGAAGAGCTGAACAAAATACACAAGAATTAATGAAACAATAACTAATGTTAATAACAATAACACATTCAGTCATTTTTCAGTAATTCATTTATGGATTTTGTGTGGAAACACATTGTTTTGTGAATTTATATATTGATAGGATCCTTACTGTGCTTTTAAAACTATAGTCAGCATAAGGAAAGGGCAACAGCTAACATTGACTTCAAACAGTGCAAAGTTCCAACACAAATGTGAAAAATGATTATTGCTGTGAGCACACTGAATGCAACAATATAGCATTGTCTATCTCCTGTATTTGCTTAAAACAGAAAAGTATTGTGAACCTACAGACAGCAATTCACACTGTATTGAAAGAACACTGAAAGAAAGTCTGTTCTTTTGATTACAAACTCATTTCCAAACGATGAAAACAACGAATAAGGAAAATTCTTCATGCTGTACAAAAAAAAGGTACTTATAACTCCAGCAAAAATATTCTTAATGTGGGTGCACTGATTTATTAATGAAATGCCTCAAAAGGTTTAAGGTTTAAGGAGCAGTGTTTTAGATTGTTTTAAGGTACTGGTTAAGAGGTGGTAATGTTCTTCCTTACCACCTCTCAATAGAATAGAATACTCTATTCTAGTTACAAGTTTTTAATCCATGTTCTCTGAGGAGATCTAGGGGACTGATGTGATTGGGCTTCAGGGATTTTACTCTGATCACAAAGTAATTAAATTTAGTATCCATTGAACAGGGACACCCAGATTCAATTCTATTGATAAAGGGCCTTTATCCTGAAATGTATGAGTTGTTAGTAAAGAGTAACATGGTGTGTTGTTATTCTCGAAAAAAGCCTCATTCAAGAGCAGGAGCATTTCCAGAATCTGTGCTGGCTGCTGCACTGCGTGTTATCAATAGGGACATTGCTCTTCTGATGTGTAAAATTGTAACAGCCTGTGCTCAAGAGACCTTAAATGTCAACTGTGTCAAGTACAGCAGGAAGCTGACAGCTACATTTCTGTCAGTGTCCTGCAGCCCCCCTCCAACTGATTGCAGCAGCTGTGAGTTTGTAGTGGGTTTTTAGTGTGGGATTGCAGACAATTGTAGATCATACACAATAGATATGAATGATGCAATTAGTGGCGTACCACAAGGGTCTGTACTAGAAACACTGATCTTCTTAACTGATATCTAGATTCAGGTCCAGTATAGTTAGTAAACTCGCCAACATTTACAGATGATACCAAACTAGGAGGATCAGAAAACACAGCAGAAGTAGCAAATCAAATTTTAAAAAAGGCAGATAAAATTCAAAACTGGGCCAACACCTGGCAGATGATATTTAATGTAAACAGCTGCTGAGTTATGCCTGCAGGTTGTGAAAACATAAACTGTAAATATGTCATGGCAAATGCTGAGCCAGAAGAGGCTGCTTATGAAAAAGACTTAGCTGGTCACTTACTGTACAAATTCCAGACAATGTGGGGAGGCAATTACATATGGAAACAAAGTGCTGCAATGTATAGCTAAAAGTGTAGAACTTGAATCAAGGGATTCTGCTCTAGAAGTAGTCTAGAGAAGAGAACCCTGAGAGATTCTGGGGTTTAAATTAAAGTCCTACACTGACAGGCTGAAGGAAGTGGACATGTTCCACAGAGCACACACTATGGGCTGTGCAGATTTTTCCAAGTTGTTTGAAGAGTAATTCGCAAATTGCAGACCATGTTAATCTAACATAATACATTTTTCAGGTTTTGAACTGGCTAATTACTAGAGAACAATACAGATAAGACGTGATTACTCCACTGGGGGGCAATGTAATTAGTGGAGTACCATAATAATCTGTATTAGGATTATTGCAGTTAGAGTTGTACTGTTATAGTGCATAACTACTATACTAATGCACTAGTAAGGTCTCGTTAAGAATACTGTACACAGTTTTGGCCGCTGCTTTATTGAAAATATTATGCTGCTCTGTAAATAGGTCAGGAGAAGAGCACCCAGATACTTTCTGGGGTTTAATGGAAAGTCCTACACTGACAGGCAGTTTAAGTCTTCAACTAAGATTGCTGCTACAAATATTCAAAATCCTCCAGGGCCCAGACAAAGCCAATTCCTTCAGAGTGAACAGTGAGACACCAGGGGAAATCACATGGACAGGCAGTTAGAACTGAAAACTGGGGCTACTTCTGTTTGGAAGAAGCTGTTATTGTTGTGCTCTATCTACAGTACCTGCACTTCATTTCCAGTCGTGCCTTGAAGCTCTGGGGTCTGTGCTGAGTACACTGTGAGGGTGGGAGGATTTCTAGTCTGTAACAAGTGCTGGAACGACGAACCGGAAGAATATATGTCAGGCATTCCTGAGAGCGATGCACCAGGCCCTGTGAAAAACTACAGCTGAAAGGTATTATTCTTTACCAGCCCTCTGCTGATTTCATATTCTTATTTCATTTATATCCATTGATTGATGTCCCCTGTGCGTCTCTTGTTTTCTCCTTCTTTGCAGAAATCACTCTTTGGCTTCACTATCCCAGAAAAAAAAAAACAGGAAAAAAAAACTCTGTCAGAGTGGATGAGTCACCTTGGAAAACAACAAGCTGGAACAGAGAATCCATAAGGGCCAAGCGAATACAGAACACGTAGAAGCTAACAATTCAGAAAGGGTGAAGATATAAGATGCAATGGTTCTTTGTATATTAATGAATGGCTACTTCTTTATTGGGGAGTGTGATTCATCGTGTTCTAAATTTATGATGATAATTTTAAAAGTGACAAAGATCCTTATTTCTGTGCGCAAAGGCCATGATACCAGTTACCATTCATCCCCAGCTACGGAGGTGTATGGGCCCCACGTCACACCAGATGTCTGGTACAATGCTTTGATAATAGCAGGACAGAGCTTCATTGAAGGTCTCAGTTGTTTTACAATTTTAAAAAGCCAACAATTATACAGTTCTTCGTCTCTTACCTACCTCTTACTCCACTGCAAGTGTCCTACACAGACATCTTCCCCACAGTGGGCAAGCAGAGGCTTTGAGCTTTGAAATCAGAAATCTGAGTGATTTCATCCACCACGTCTTGATCAGAAAGTCAGTTATTCCTGGTAAGGGTCCAGTGTTATTTCAAACCATATAATGTTCCTGTAAATTATGTATTGATTATCTTCTAGTGACCTTTCATGCTAACAATCAATAAGCATAAACATGTTGAATTTCGCGATAGATTCATTTCTCTATACCAGGTACTTACTGTAAGTTCTACCACTTTATACAAACAGTCAAACAGTGCCCTCTGCAGCCCTAAACCTCAACTACAACACGCAAAAAAATACAAATAAGTGTTTTTGGTGATTGTGTAAAGATATGTAAGAATAGGAAATGTAATGTTCCTTTCTTCATTACTAACAAAAGGAGGTTTCATTTGCCACAGAATACTTCACTCGCTAATGACCCATGCACTTCTCAGCTAATGTCATGTCTGTACCTTGTCCTAGATAAAATAACACATGTACGTTTAGTTTGGTGAGAGACTTTACTGGGTTGCACTGTAGCTGCTAATTTACTGAGACTGAAGAACAAGCTACTAAGAAGCTGTGGGTTAGTTTTATTTAGGAATTTAAAAGTGAATTCCATTTTGACGATGATGAAAGATTATGACTTGTTTCTCCTTTGTGCCTGATTGTAGCATGAGGGGCTTGTGGATAGTGATTTTACTGCTTTATCTGTTATCCTGCAGGGTCAATTTCATCCGAACCCTTCGGACCTTGTGCCTCTATCCCACTGTTCACCCAGGGCCATGATCATCTCTAACCAGTCTCAGCTCTGTGCTCAGCGCCAGCAGGGATTCTCTAGCCTTTAGAAAGTACTGCAAGACTGGAAACAGTCATTTGGTTTCAGGCTGAAAAGAGAAAAACACTTTTACCAAAACAGATGCTAGAACAAGATCTTTGCAATTCCATCTGTTCCTGTCAGAGCTGGAGGACACCACTACAAAATTCATGAACCAATATGGCAGAAAAAGAGCTCTGGACCGAACTGCAGAGACCGAATCACGCCTGAAGAAAAAAAGAACACAGCTCGTGGACGAACACAGGCTTCGACGAGTTCTGGCAGCTCTCAGGAAGAACCTCTACATTTCAGTACAGCATTTCCCCTCTTAAGTGACAGCCATTATGTACCTTTCATTTTCAAATCTTTTTAAATTTAGTCCCTTTGTTATCTCAGGTGTATGGTATTTTTCGGGACATGACATCCTTTTCTGGGGACTTTGTGGGTCTTTGTCCTTGGACCCCTAGAGGTTTTTTTTCTCCTTACTAAGGAGTTTTTGGTTCCCCTCCTCCGTTGTCTTCTGGTCTTTTCTGTTCCATCTTCACAACATGTACAGTCACTTGCTTTGTTAAGAGCCTTGGGGCAACTCGTTGTGAAAGGCGCTATGTAAAAATAAACTGAATTGAATTACTTTCTCTGGCATTTTAAAATTGGTCTCAGATTGATAGTTTTCAGTTAAAAAAAATTTACTTTACTAAGGTTGCATGATAGCAGAAAAAAACGTTCTTCTCGGGTTGTTAGTACTCGCTGGGCCTAGACAGTCTAGAGACGTCTGCCTGTGACGTGCAAGATTCCCTGTCGTAGTCAGAGAGCAGGCGACAGAGCACAGCTTCTGACACCCCCTCACAATATCATGTATATAATTCCAGGAAGATAAGCCATCAATAAGTAAAAACATGCGTTTTTAACAGTCGGAAATGTTATTTTCCCCCAGAGAGATGAACGTTTGGCGTTTCATGCCCTTTCAGGGTGCTCACCGATGCCGATGTTGTTTTTCTGACACTTGTTTCCCGATGCCCTGCTTGGGTCCAGCGGTGAGAGAATTATGTTTGGTCAACAGCAGCTTGGGCACCGTCAGCACTTTGTATACATGTACTGTTCCGCCCAGCTGAACTCACTCGTGCTGATCCCAGCACTGTTATTGAATAGCCAGGCTCCCACAACAAGCTGCCTGCTGGTGTGAAGAGCTTTGCTGCTGTTTGGACCAATACAATCCATCAGACCGCTGATTTTCCACTTTGAGATGGGCACTGCAAATGTTTTGGTTTTTTTTAAATGTCAAAGGACTTCACTTTTCTAAACAAATCCAAATTAAATAAAAACAATATATGATGCAGGTTAATTGCACGAGTAGATAGACCTTTCCTCACAGCACTGCAGGACTCGACTGTAAGATGTTTTGCTGGAGATATTGACTGCTCAAATCCAGGGGGCCAGTGGGAAGAACGCCCAGCCCAGGCAAACAGCAGTGGATGCAATCAAAGCCCTGTTCATCAGACCCGCCTTTCAGACTCCCAGGGGCAAGCCAACAGTCTGGGAAAGGGCGAGACAATAATAGGATTGTTTTCTGTATTATATAGGTTTGGTACCAGAAAACAACATACGAGAACAATGATAAAATAAAAAGATTCACTTCTTCCTGTGCAATTTGTTTTCTTTCCCCAGGGAGCAGCAAACATCTTTATCCATCACCCCATCGTCCTGCCTGTAGCAGAGGTAATCTGCACCATGCAGTCTGCAGACACAGACTCCCCTTCGAATCTGCACATTCACAAGCTCACACTGCTGAGAAATAAAGCATTGTCTTTTAAGATAAGATCACTTTATTGGCCATATACAATTTCTTTCATTAGGAATTTGTCTTTTCACATACCCCAGCTTGCTCTCCATGAGACACACAGACAGGGAGAGAAGCTTGGGGTCAGAGCGCAGGGTCAGCCATTTATACGGCGCCCCTGGAGCAGCTGGGGTTAAGGGCCTTGCTCAGGGGCCCAACAAAGTAGGATTCCTCTGCCGGCTGCGGGATTTGAACCGGCAACCTTCCAGCCACAGGCGCAAATCCTGAGCCACAGAGCCTTTTCTTCACTAACAAGTACCTGTGACCCTGATTGCTATGAGGGGAAATATTGTATTGGTTTTTGAAAGAATTTAAATAGAAACTTGTTCACAAAAAAGTTGGTGTAACACCTCTCCAGTCTTTCAGCAGTGCTTAAGAAGTTGTTTGACAAAACAAGTCTCAGTATCAGGTTAGTTTCTGAAAGATAGTGCCCATCCTCCAACACCAAAACTGTCAAACAAGGACCAAACACAAATGAAAACACACAGCCAACATGATTTCAATATATATATTTTAAACCAGAATTTACAGTGAGAGTAGAAAACAAAGCACAGAGACAGGGGAATATCACGTTAAAAGAAGCAAACAAAAATCAGATCATTAAAAAAAAACAGTGTGCCTTCATAAAGTTCATAAAAGCAGTAAGCAGATCCAGTGCCAGAGCAATGTGCCAAAGAAATGAAGGAAATAAAAGTGGTCCAATGCAATGGCCTGATCTCACGCCAGACCTAGACGCAGTTTAAAAGCCTCGAGAGATACAGTACAGGTCCAGACCAGGGGGGCAGGTTCGATCAAGCAAAAGGAAGCAGAAGATAAAGACACAAGTGAGGGTCACACAACACACCCACGGCCTGTGAAAGGACTGGAACGGAAGCAATGAACCGCACGGAAACTGAACATCTCAACAGCCGAACTCAACAGGGCAGGGCTCAGCTTAGACCCGCGGTGTGGCCCTGCGTTTAGAAATACACACTGATGCGGAAGGACTATCCCATTGAGTTGACATGCATGAGGAAGTCAGGACGTCAGGGGTCAGTTAGTCCTTATGTCTTAGTGTTAAGGCCTGACTAAGGTTTGTACCACATTTGTTTTTTTCTTCCACCCTGTATTATCAGAGAATCAATTCACCCAGAGCACTTCTCAACCTCACCAGATGGAGAAAAGGGAAACCCATTTTAAAGCCGTGAACAAACACCACAGTTTATTTCCACCCGGGGGGCTCTCACTCAGTCCTGGGAGCGCCTGATGTCTTCTAGTTTTTGGTTTTACCTTGAGCCGCTAATTGCTTTCAGAATTAGACAGACACAGGATTGTTGCTGAGGTCTTTTACAGCTGGTTACACAACCCATTCACCTCATTACAGGTAGAGTTGCCTACAAATCACCTCAGAGCCTGGCGAGACCTTCAACAATTATGCAGCTAATTCAATAAGTAGAGCAAGAATGTAGCTGAAAAACGTGACTGGAACAAAAACCAGGGCACACTGGGCCCCTGAGACAGAGTCTGGGCCCCCTGATTTACAAGATTGATTTTTACTATTGTTCTCAGAAGTGCAGAACCACCTGGCTGGGCACTCTGATGAAATTCAATGGGCATCAGTCCAGCAGGTGATCTGTTACACCTGACTGGGGCCAGATTCTTAGCATGCTTCAGCCTTCAAGCATCACTTGATTAACGGATTGATAGCTTACAAACAACTGACCTATGACTAACTGAACGGGGGGACCGCAAGAATGATAGTAGATTCTGGTTTCAAGTCTTGGCAAATATTCAACGATCACTTAAAACTAGTGAAAACCCAAATCAGAGAAACAGTTTAAGCTGTCATTAAAATGCTATAATTTTACATACAAACTTCACACAGACTCCCCAATTAATCCATGGGGCCCTAAAGATGTGTCTCCTTATTCAGCAGCAATGTTCAAGAAGATGTGCCTTTGTTCTGCAAAACGCTGCCCCTTGCTGTTCCTCTACATCCAAGCAGTAGTCAAATCACATCACAGCATTTTTAGAGAATGCACAGTACCTGTTTGCTACCAAGGGGGGTTCTGCTGCTAATGAAATAAAACCAACTGGAAAACATAGCCGGGAACTGGGACCTCTGTTCACGATCTCAGAAATACCAGCAGCTTGTCATCCCAGTACAAAACATTTTCATGTCAGTTGAAGTATATTACATGTGTCTCAGTGTCTGAAGAGACAGAGAGATGACCAACCACACAGTGCAGTGGTCAGGAGAAATCTGTGACCTCTTCCAATCCCAGCTGAACATGATGCAAAGCTTCAATGGGAAACAACTGTCATTCATTAATTCATTAAGGCTTAGATTTGCAGTTGAAGGTAAACCCAAATGCAAGAATTATTTTGGAAAGGCAGATTAAAAAAACTCAAAGCCATGTCTTCAACTAAGCTATGTTTGTGTAAAACACTTGATATAATTCACTCCCAAGTCTTTGATCTCCTGCAAAACAATAGGCGTAGTACTTAAGGCTTTGAGTTTAAGTCTGAACAATATTTAGTATCTCCTCTGCAGCAAGTGATATTAACCTGATAAGAAATACTAACCATTAATATGGAAATGGATTTCAGATATGCAAGTCTCCAAGGTTTTTTTCTTTAAGTTTAGGACTTTTGTAAATTGTTACTAAACACAGGCCTTCTTCTCTATACAGGGTTGTGCAAGAGACTTGCTTAATTTCATGTGGTGGCCATGATCAGTTCTATTCAGTGCAAAGTATTTTAATTCATCATTTTATCACTCCATGTTGTAATCCTAATTTCAAGGCCCCCACGGTAAAGAAATATTTTAATATGCGGTTTACCAAGAGTACTGGGAGGCTTGACATTTCTGAAATATTGTCCATCTCTGAAAAAGTCAGGTTGCCCATACAACGAGGGCAACTTTTTCTGTATGTGTTTTAAGCTGGACAGCAGAAGGACAGGTGCTCTCTTTTCCAGTTTCTACGCTAGTCTGGCTGCAGTTCTCTAAACTCACTGAATACAGCTCACTTGAAACAGAGGCAAGAAGTATCCCTTTGTTCCACTGCTCTGTAGCGTTCCACACTGCATAATAATTCTCTCCGAGTCAAGTGCCACTTAAAATGTTCAGATAGTGCTTCTCAGCAAATTACAATGCAAATGTAAAGTGCCATTTGAGAGTTGCAACCTACTGCACTTCATTATACCCAACACGGAGAGAAAAAATTCCAGAAGATGCACTGAGATTTTGTCCTGTCTGGAGGTTACAGGCAACACAGCCATGAATTTTGCAAGAAATTGGAAGAATCACTAGCAAGACATATTATCAAGACGCAACAAGTGTTAAGTTTGGATCAAACTTTAATAGAAATCAGAGCTGTATGTAGCTTATGACACCTTATCTTTATACATTTCTAACTCTCTTATTGCTGAAGACAAAAGCAAAACGCTGAAATCTTGATTTGTGTATATTTTTAAATGAGAACTAAGCTTAAAGAGCAAGAGAGTTAGCTCTGTATATTTCAGCTCTTACTTTATTATTTGGGATTAAGTATGCAAGAGGAAGAATCACTGCTTTCTGCAGCAAAACATGTGGGACTCAACTGTCTGAATATCTACTTAATAATATAGATCTGGTAATACTGCTAAACGTAAGACAGAAGCCCAGCTAAAAATGCAGGAATGTCTAGTGGACAGTTACATATACGGTATGCCCTTCTGAAACATGTTTTGCAAATAATAAAAGCCTCATCAAACCCATCAGACGGACATCTATCAGTTTAGATGCATGTTCTAATTTATTACATAAAAGCATTGAATTCTAAATAATGAAAATTATAGCCATACACTGTACTGTATATGTCTGGGAAACAATTTTCTAATTTTCACAGGGTTTCTGCCAAGCTTATTGAACAATTAAGATCATTTTTTCTCTAGATATATTTAAAATATCGTAATAACATGTTTCATTTCAGATTTCCTCTTGTTAGCTTCCTCTCTCCTCTTCCTTAAGTGTTGCACATTATTCAATCGAGAAGAAGCAAAGACCTCCGGACTACACATTCCGCTGTAATTCACCTTAAATCTGCATCACGACGGGAAACGGCTTCCATTTTAACCTGTGTGGAATGTTTGCACTTCGGCAACAGCAAATGTGTCCTTTCAGTTTACTCTCGCTGCCTTACTCTTAAGGAATAACAATTCTTGCATTTAAGTTGTAATAACGCACTGTACTGGCAAGACCCTTTAAGCCCGCTCACCATCTTTAGGAAATTCAAGGGAAACTCCACTCTAAGTGGAGACGCAGCTGAAAACGAAAGGGCTTGAAATACGCTACTTTCTGTGTACTCTGCCACTGCGATGGCACGGTAAGAGAAAGCAAAGAGGTTTTCAGAACAAGAAGGAAACGCAACTGATAAGCTGTTCATCTGACAATAACCTTCTAGAAGGACAAGCCAAGGTCGGCACGGGCTGCTGGAGAATGAAGCCTGCTGACATGAAACTACGGGGTAAGCCTGGCTGGTGTGCAGTGAAGGGAGATGTAGGTGGAGTTTTGCTGGCTCTCCTGTAGGGGGCAGCACTGAGGTTCTCTGGCAAAGGCTCTCTCTTCCTCTCCCTGCCAGCGGCTCCCTCACTGCTGGCTGACGCCCATCTGCTGGTGGTCCGTCTCGGGCTCCCCCTCCTCCACGTCCGCGTGGTACTCCTCGAAAGCATCGTCATCGATATCGGGGAGCCCCAGCAGCTGCGCGGGGGAAACCAGACAAGAGTCAGGGGGCGCTGATGGTACTGCAGGAGGAGCGAATTCCTGAAATAACCCCGCGACTCCGACAACAGCGGTTCAAATAATTAGTATGTTTCATATAAGGATGAATAACACAGCCACTTCATCGCAATGATGTCTTTCAGGTGTTTCTCAACCTCTTCCATCACACACACTCCCATAAATGAATAATTGTACGGCAGACTGCCCCTATCCCCACACACACGGCACCGGCCCTGCACAATGTCATTAATATAAACTAAACTCACTGCAGTGCGCAAGGTCTGGCAGGAACTGAGGACGGTATAGGACCATTCAGATTTGTCAAACGTCAAAATCCTACCTCGTACCACATGTTATCGTCACGGACAGAGTGAAGCCTCTATCTCATGTGTAGACTCCAAAGAACTTCAGATAAATACGTAACATTTACTCATTTTTTAAATTTTTCTCATTTGTGACTTTTACAAAATTCCACGGCACACCCGTTAACATCTGGAGACACAATGTTTTACCATGACGCACTGACTGAGAGAGCACAGAGCACAGCCCATGATGACACACTGACTGAGAGCACAGAGCTCAGACCATGATGACTCACTGACTGAGAGCACAGAGCTCAGACCATGATGACACACTGACTGAGAGCATAGAGCTCAGACCATGATGACGCACTGACTGAGAGAGCACAGAGCTCAGCCCATGATGACACACTGACTGAGAGCACAGAGCTCAGCCCATGATGACACACTGAGTGAGAGAGGAATGCAATCCAGACCGGTAGTAACACAAATCACACTCAGGATTTCGAGTACAATAATCCCCCGAGAGACAGAGGGATCTGAACACCATCAAGAGGTAGGGGAAGTAACCTTGCGTATTCCAATAATGAATCTAGAATTAATTAATGCTTGCGAACACTGTCACTGGCTGAAGTAACTCCTCTACATCCCTTGTAACTCCTCTGCTGGCCGGTCAGTCTCTTCTACAGCCCCTGCCCAGTCCCTGCTGGGACAGGTGGGGTAGGACTGGGCTCCATTTGGTGGCTTTCTGGTTTTGCAGACTGATTTAAGTACATGCTGAAAGCATGCCAGCCATGACGCACGAGACATCTGGGACATGTGTAAGAGTCTGGAATCTGGAACGTGAAAGAGGCCTCGGATGATAAATTTGATACGCGCCAGGATCACGAGAATCCCACACAAATTTCCTCTCTCACTTTGAGGCTCGATGTTCTGATCTCCTCAGGATGTGAAGCCACCATGCAGATCTGTTCAGTTCAGTTCATGCAGTGTCTACCCAGTAAACTGCCCGGCCCAGAGAGGTGACATTGGAGATGCACGGAGCCTTTGCAGCCCATCACCCCTAAAGAGGCCAGCTCTCCAGGGTGGGGAGAGGACAGTGAGGAATATCTCCTACTGCTGCTGCCTGTACAGCCTTCTCTTTGTGGCAGAAGACATCTGAGTCACCTCAGTATTGCTTAGATGGCAGCTGTTGATAGCCCTGCCCCCCATAATGTATGGATGAATTGGATTTTTTCTTTTCTGCTCTCTTGATACTGAAACTCTTCTTTAACCTTCTCTTCTTAACCTATAACAACATTCACTCAAAATCCCTATATCCACACCACCCCTATGCATTGTGCTTTTGAAAAATAAGGTATACATACATATTCCTACACTGCAGCCTGAGCGTGCTAATTTTACATTTACATCTTCAAAACCTGCATGAAATTTTGAAACAGATCACACAGAATCAAGGTTAATGAACTGGAACTCAATTTCCAAGTGCCCCGATTTCTAAA
Source organism: Atractosteus spatula (assembly GCF_055471065.1). NCBI lineage: Eukaryota > Metazoa > Chordata > Actinopteri > Semionotiformes > Lepisosteidae > Atractosteus > Atractosteus spatula. The sequence goes on along the minus strand of NC_142717.1, from coordinate 2,157,610 downwards.
AGATCATTTTTCGGCTGCTGCTTTGGAGGCAACACATAAAGTAAAGTTTATAGCAAATAAGCTATAACAACAAAAAAACCCCGGCAAATTCTGAAGTGCAAGACTGAAAGCTCTTCTGTACTGCTCTGTTCCAGATGTTAGCAGACCCGCCGGAGAAGCGCGGCGGCCGAAGTGGAAAGAAGCCCGGCGGGACGAGCACTTACAGGCCGGAAGGAGCGGAAGACCTTGTCCAGGATCTCCAGGAGGGTCTTCCTGCCGCAGGAGGAGATGTAGTCCTGGGCCAGCTGCAGGAAGGGCAGGCAGTCCTCGCTCTCGCTCCACACGTGCTGCCAGAGGAAAGACCGACAGTGAGGCGGGTGAGGCCCCGAGCGCCCGGTGCCGAACACCAGCGACACCCGCGCTTACTCCGCCCCGTGCCGAAGTATGACAGAAAATCCAACAAAAATATGGAATCTGGAGAAATCCTGACATAAAAAGGCAGTTGCATACAAAGTAGTTGACATTTGAAGGTGGGAGGGGGGTTGTGTTGTGTTTGAGCTGTTTCTGGGGGTTATGTCCCGTTAGAGGAAGTGACATCAGCTCTTTCCGTTTCACATCAGCTCTTTCTGGGCTTCTGCTGGTTTCTGGGACCCAGGTTTGAGCCTGCCCTCACCTCAACTTCCACAGCACACCTGGTCTCCGTGTTAGGAGCGTCCATCCCAGCCTCGCTGGTATTTGAACACCAGTGATCCTGTCGATCAGTGCAATTCCTCACTGCTGATATTCTACTGGCAATACCTCTGTTGGAAATACTTGACACACAGTAAATACATAACTTCTGAAATCCAGCAGGAGTCACCAAATACAAGACACCACGGGTCTTGAACAACAGCAGCAAAGAATCTTGCTGGTTTGCTGGCGCCGGGTTTTCAGGCAGCTTCAGAATGGCAAAAGTCAACTCGCCCTTCAAGATGCAGCTGAACAGACTTCCTTGTACGCTTTCTCACACTCCCTGCATGAGTAGTGTAGATGTTAACGGCCTGCTCTTGCACAGCTGTGATTAAGTCAAAATGATCTGGCCCAGACTAATTTCTTTCTCGTAAGGTCAGCCACAGATCTCTCATGTGATGACTAACGGCCTCTCCTGTAAGGCATGAGTAGGTATTTAATAACATTCATGCCATTGTGTACGTTATGCTAACTGAAATTAAACTGTTCCTTTAAGGAACACTAAGACTTAATACCATCTAGGTTTATAAAACTGCTTTTTTATTCCTTCTAAAACTAAAACGCCAGTCTATCAAAGGGCTGAGGCGCACACACTCACACCAGGGCCACTTTTCCCAGAAGGCAAATAACCTGCCAGCATGTCTGGACTGTACCGTGGAAACAAACCCACATGAACACAGGGAGAACATACACAACCTCCCGCAGACAGCAGCCCACGAATCGAACCCAGGGCCCCAGTGCTGTGAGGCACGATGTTAATCATCGTGTGGCCCTAACATGCAAGCCACTAAAATAAAAATTGTTTACAATGAGTGAAAGCTTCTCTTTTAAGATGGGGAAAAATTCCAACCTTATGTCAAAATCCGGGGAGAGCTTTTTTAATATTTACAAAAGATGAAAGATTATCTGTAAAACAGCTCATTTTTACAAGACTGCCTACTAATTGTGAATGCCCTTTTACGGTTTTAACAGTGATTATTTCACTGAGCTAAAGCTTTTAGATCTCTAAAGCAGCACACGTTTTGGATTATGAGTAATGCACACTTATAATTTAAAGATTTCAACAAATCACACTTGTAACATCGCAGATGATAAATTGCACTTATTCAATGGCAGACATCACATTTCTTCTGTCAGTTTAATCTCTGCAACATGCACAGACAAACAAGGGCGGCAGTCGCTTATCATGCAGGTTATTGAAAAGGCAATGAGCTCGTTCTGACTGTTCAAGGCCTCTTACAGGCATCCTCTGTAATTACAATAAACTGTAATTAAACGGACGGGGAAGGCATATCTTGGGGCTTATAACTCAAGCATGAACAGCAAAGGTTATGCAAAACAGCCAAAAGGTACGGCACACTGAATATCCTGTTTCCATAGACGAGTACTGTCAGGGGCCACGCACATGAACCTCGACCGCACTACTGACTCCTAAGGATGCCGCACCGACTCCGTGTCTTGCTGAGATTACTAAAAAAAAATCTGCATATCGGCCAAGGTCAGACCAGAGCCCAGTTTCTACAGCTCTGCACGCGTTCACAAGTACACGTTCCCACGCACCTGCATACAGTAAATCGTTCTCTAGGTGGCCCAGGTGCCTCTTGCGGAAGTGGAAGCCCATCCACAATGAATTTGCCCCCATGGCAATATCAAGTACCCAAACCGACTGGGCTTTCAGGCAGCGAGGCACCGATATCAGCCCACTGCCCACCTGTTCCCAGACTTTTTCACGCACCTCGATATTCAGTGTTGCTGTGATTGTGAAAGGCTGGGCAGCACTGGAAGCAGAAACTACTTCTATTCAAAGCAGGTTTCAGAAGGGCAATTACGATAAGAGAGAACACGGAGTAATATGAAAAGACAGCAATGTCTTCTTTAGTATGGGCCTGTTCCAGGCCTGCCTCCGACGATGATGATGATGTGGTGTTGTTAACCAGCATCCAAACAGTACTTGTTACAGACACACGCCCTGTTAAATCCTCCTACAAGGAGGCCTGAAACTCAATATTATACAAACGAACCCCACATCTTTCTACAAACCTGAGAGGCTCCAATGGTCATTGACATATTTAGATATACATCAGGCATGGTGGTGCTAAGGGAACAGTCGTGGCATTTAGGTTGCTGTAAGACAGCTGAGGTTTTTAGACCTGACAAAACCAGGACTGTATCCACAACCAGACCCTCCTGACACAGATTCCTAACACCTCAATGCAGGGACACTTCCTTTTTACCAGAGAAAGAGGATCCATCGTCATCTGCGACTCAATCATACATTCTTGATTCATCACAGATCTGTACGATCCGCTTGATTAAACAAAACAGTGAAGAACGAGTAAACGGAGGCTGAACTATACCACTATTGAAAGTCTAGACTACACTGTCTTTGCCATCTTTTTCTGATTTATAGGTTATTTTAAAAAGTAGGTCTCTTGCAGGACTTCAGCAATGTTATAATGTTCTCTTCAAATTAATTATTGAATTTTATTAAGAATAGGACGTGTGTTTTCACAGTACATTATGAGGTCAGGGAGTAACACCACTGTGCACTCACGTCCAACAAATTTCCGTTTCTGTTGACCTACTGACCACGAATCTGTAAGCCAGCTTGAGGGTATGTGTCCAGCCAGCCTTTGTGTGCTCCCCACATACAGACTTGACCATCTGCTTCTCCATGTGCTCCAGTTTTCGGGGTAGGAATTAGAAATTCATTGACATCTGTGTAGTGCTATCCATGCCGAAGGAGCTGAGAGACGTTGCTACAGTATACAGGAAGGGATGCACTGCAGAGCAGCTGCCCCCTGATACCGATCAGGAGGCAGAGGGAGAGACCACCTGACCAGCTGAATGGAGGGGGGTGTTGACGTGGGAGAGAGGATGAGCCAGTGTGTCGGGGTGGCTCAGGGGGCTGTGCCAGTTACAGAACCGACGCCACCCCCCTCTGAATTCTCGACAGTGCGAAACCCCACCTGCTGGACTCCTGGACAGGCAGGCTCGCTCTGGGCCTGCAAGCGATTGGAATCGAATCGCAGCAGGGGAGGGAGGCAGGACGGGTTGGAAGTGGACACGAGCCAGGACACTGGAGTGAACGCCCCTACTCTTACACACAGACTGACGGGCTCTTTAGTGAGGTGGTAGTCAGGGCTCCAGGTTAAGGTGTCCTTCAAAGGACAGCAACACTTACAGCACAGTGTTTTCCTCACTGGGTTTGCAAATTCTAGTCCAGAGGGAAGAGTTACACCTACAGGGCACAACAACACCACTCAGAGCAACAATCCCGATTTTCCTGAACGGTTTTCCCATTCTGGGACTGTTCGGGCCCAGCCTTGCGGGGCGTCAGAGATCCGACAAGATGGATGGCAACACTGCTGTGAGGCAGGTAACACTGCCTGTCCACTGATGACAGCAATCTCATCTCAGCTTCTGTCAACTGAGGTCTCATAATACAGCGTTAGAGGAATTCAGTCTGTTGGCTGTCTGGATTGGAGGCCTAGCCTGAGTGTCCTTGACATTTGAACACAAGCACTGCGAGCTGAGGCAGGACAATGACCAGGGCAGACTGCAGGCATCTACTACAGTAAAGCGCGTCTCGCTGTATCGTCTGGAAATTCCAAACCTATGACCTCAGCTAATGGTACTAAGATTTGTCCAATAAATATTGTAAATGCACTGTGAAACGGTGAACTAATCATCCTTTTTATTTAAAGGCCTAACAGGCATTTTAATATGCGTTCATTGCATACCAATACAAAGAGGTGATGACATTTATTCTGACTTAAATTCAATAAAGATAATATCAATTATCAAACATTTGGTGCGAAATTTAAATCTTGCTTTTACATCCCACTCGACTGGTACACCTTGTTAAGTGCAACCAGAAGACTACAGTCCTACTGTAAGTGTAGATGTCAAAGGCAGCAATCAGCTGCTGCTAAACTGTTTTTAAAAAGCTCTTTGAAAACCTGTGAGCTGACTTCTCTTTAAGGATTCAGAGAAAAGAAGGTTAATGTGGATACTAGGCAACTCTCTCAAGCTGTGAGAGTAAATAACCAAAGCTCATCCATTTTGGCAAAGTCATTCAAAACATCTGTCTGCATCCCCTGGAGAGTATACAGCACAAGAGCTGTACAATCACGTTTCTTCTCCCCTCACTAACACTGAGGATGCAATGATCTTGCAGAATGTAAAAATCTCACGCAAATCAGCAGACACACAACAGTTGCTGGAGCAGGGGGATTTCGTATTGCATTGACTTCTTTCTTGATCAGCTTTATTATACTGACCTTGTCGGTGCACAAAATCTAACGTAGGTATGTATACACGTTACGGGGCGGAAACGGAGATACTGAGAGACGACTGCTCGGCCAGCTGGCCCAACTGGAAGCCGTCAAGCCCCTTCCCACAGAAGCCCCGTGTGGACAGGCGCGTCATCGCCGTGCTACAGGTTGTAGCTCTAACGCCCCAAGACGGTGTTAAAATAAAAGGAAAGAAGGCCAACCAAACTGCCAGGATTGGCGTTGTGCCGTAATCGACGGTTTATTGGTCTACCGGGAAGCTAGCGGAGGACGCAAGAACGAAGAAGAGACGACACCATCCTGCACCTTCGCATACACGCCCTGCCGTTTAGGCACCGTAAAGCACTGGCTGAAGGGTGGAAAACACAGGTTCACGGGCACACAGGGCAATCAAAAAGCAACGCCCGATTCCGGCAGGCACCGCTTAATTTCATGCTTTTAACGTCAACCGGTCTGTTTCGCGTCTATTTTGCATGCGTCGAATTACAGTGTGGCGTTAAAAAAAACAACGTTTTTTTGTGCGCACGGGAGGTTTGAAGCGCCTGCCTTAGAGCATTATTTTTACAGGATTCTGGCAATACCTGACAATACCTCCCCTGCCACCCACCCCACCCCAGTTGAATTTTACTTACAAAATTGTCAGCACCACCGTTCATATCGGGACACAGCACGTAGAAGGAAAGTCCGGGCTCTGCGTAAAAATCCAGCCGCCTCTCGTCTATTTCCTCGGCAGCGATTAAATCAAAAGGGGTGCCGGTGCACCATTTCTCTGCTATGTCCACCAGCTGCTTGAAATCCATTCTTTTGTCAGCTGTTTGTACACCTGGGGAGAGGGGGGGGTGCGGAGCCGCCGCTTCACCAGGGTGGGTGTCCACGCTCCCCTGGGGAACAGTGCAAAGCAGGTCCCTCCTTAAAACCCGCACCTCGCCTGCATGGTGGATCCGACCGACGTTGGCTTCACGGGCAGCGCTCGGGCGTCCGTCACTGGGGAAAAAAAACCCCACAAAACGCTGTTTTTGTCGCGGCTCGTCCGAGGAGGCGAGCCTTGCAGACGCCGTGAGTGAGCCAGCCGCACGCACGCACAAGGACTGGGCACGTCACGTCCTTCGCCCAGCGCGGTGACGACAGGCGGAGAACTGCAGCCAATAGAAACCTGCAGCCCGGCGGCCAGCGCCAGCCTGCCGGCGTCCTCGCTGGTGTTATCGGGGGATTGGCCCGCAATACCGCGGTGATCCACCTAAAACGTGACGACCACGCTCCCGTTCCGACGCCTACCCGCTTGAGACGAAGGATATCCAGGCCGCTAGAGAAGAGAGCGAAAAGCGAGTGTGCTCCGACTTAAGACGTCTACACAAACGCACGGTGGTTCTTGTTTTTAACAGTTTTCCCAGAAGATCTGGTCTGGGCTTTTTCTGTGCGCTCCAGTTGCAAGTCAATATGATAAAATGTTACAGTTTAAAATAGGAACAAATGTTTCCTGCCTTCTTCCCTGAGCAGCGCGTTACTCTTTGTGAGCGATGGGGCAGTTACATTTCTTGTAAATGTTACGCATTCGTGTATTAGTACATCAACAGTGCAGTGGAGCTCTTCAGTAGTTTCTGCTTGTGCTGAGCCTCCTTTATATGACATTTGGTGTGTGGGAACGCAGGAGGCTGCTTATCATTCCTTACCATGGGGCGCTGCAGAGGATGAGAAGTTCAATACAGGGGGTGAAATCATAAACGGAAAGAACTGATGTGTTTTACCACCTAATCCTGTTTTTATGTGATTCAGTGCAATGTCCTATCTGTCCTGCTCCAGTCCCACACGTCAAATGCAACTGTTAAGACTACATAACAAATGCTACAAACTAGAGGAGATCTTTCAGCACATCTAGACCGTTTGCTAGTTGCTAGTTAATTGATCACAGGATCCCGTCCAGCAGAGTTTTGAAAGAACCCGGGGTATCGGCTTCGACAACACAACTGGAATGGCTTGTTCCACACTCACACAACCTCACAAATGAAGCTTTACTACTGCTTTATTACCATTTGAGCATAATTAAAATTTGAGCTTTTGACTATATTTCTTCACATTTTATTTGCTTATTTCTTGGTTCCCCATATTGTTTAGAAGGTGTGACTGATGTGAACACCTCGTGCTGCTGCGTACACACATGGTCAAGGGACAGGGCTAGCCCTGCGTTGAAGTACAGTATTGCAATCAGGGCTGCAACATTCCTCTGATCGCCTGTAACACAGCTCGCACTGGGAAGGAGATGTTACATAATACAGGACACAGGGCATTCTGTGCCTCCAGCTGCATGCTACCACTTATGTCTGTAATACCACAGCATGTGCCTAGATTCTTCTTATTAATCTCCTAGGAATTGTAAAACAGAAAGAGCCTGGAAGAAATACAGTTTACAAAATTCTGCATAAAGACAAAAATGAAGAAATGGCAAACGCTGATATGCACACAACAACAGGAATGTAGAGCTGGGTTGTGCGTTCACTCAAACTGAGTGGTAGGTCACAGCACAACACAGCTGTTGCTATAGCAAGAAAGGGGGATTGACCTAGTTTAACTAAGATCTAAATATGCCCACCGCCACGCACACAGCCCTTGCTGGTGTTGAGTGACAGAGTGATTAGCCACAACTCATTTCGGTTATCTGGGATGCCAAACCTGGCTGTAAAATTACTAGAACACTCCATTTAATTTTATAGCTGAACAAAGCTTTTTACTTTTTGTTTTTGGATTAACAACATGAAATAAACATTAAACAGGAACCAAGTCAAGTATTTGTTTAACATTTAAAATATTTCTTTGTGAAATGACTAGCAATAAGGTGCTTAAGAAGACCTAACCGGTGGTGGCAGATTTATGTTATGGGACTGGTTCTCATCAGCAGGGACTGGCTTGTCAACAGATGGAGCAAAACACACTCTTCTTTTCTGAGAGGCAAACCTGCTTCAGTCTTCAAAAGACTTAAAACTGAGCTGAAAAATGACTGTCTGCGGGCCAATGACCCAACACAAGGCCAACCTTTTGAGGTGGCTTAGCAAGAAGAAGGTGAACGTTTTGGAGTGACCCACTCAAAGTCCTGACAGGAACGTGACAGAAAGTTTGTGGCAAGCCCGAGCTCACAGCCCCCGGGCACTGGTCACATTCCCACGTGGACTCAAAACACCTGCCGCTGCCCTGAGAACTCGATCGGGTCACCTGTCTGTGCAAAAGCAGCTTCCACCAATTATTGATTTGGGCAGGGGGGAGGGGAGGGGGTGAATTCTAATGCAATCAATATTTTACTTTTGATTTTTTTAACTTCTTTCATTCAGAAAAGTGTTTAGTTGGGGCATTCACGTTTTGAGTAAAAACATTCACGTTAAACAATGTGTCATTTGTAATTCAACAAAATGAGACAACATCTGAAAGGGATGGTGACTTTTGCAAAGCACTGTATGAAAAGATTTCTTAACTAGAAGTACTTGTTTCTGAAATATTTAGAAATAATACAGAGGGCCTTTTTTGATCTCCCCAGAAAATTTTCAAAGTTTAATAAAGATACAGTGCTTGAAGTGCAAAACACATGTAAAGAATTAACAATAATAAGCACACAAAAATAACTACACAATTTTACAAATCTGGCCAGAAGAGTATTAACTAGATATGATACATTGTTCATGTACAGGATATATCAAACTGAAGTAACTTTTGTAGTTAGACAACTGTGTTTGTTTTTTTCCTTTGTTATTTAAATGTCAACCGTACCCCTGTGCTCTTCCTTTCCATTTAAAGAATGTGTTAGTAGCTGTCTGGCTTATATACACAATATTAAGAGAATAAAACTCTCTTTAAAAGTAACTTCTTTTTCCACTCTGCTCCTATTTTAATATATTTCCAATATTCTGAACTACACATTTTAACACTTTTGTCAACAGAATTGTTTACTGATAATCATTCAAACACAGCTTCTCTTTCTCTAAAATAATTGATTATGCATTTTGAACAAATAAATTAAGTGACCAAGGATCTGGACCCAACCACAAATTGCAGGTCTTGTACTTGAGTGTGGGTTGCTATTGGTAAGCAGCTGAGGTATCTCAAGCCACAGGTGCAATTAAACACCAAGTCTGCAGTTCAAAAGTAATGGGTGGAACTGCTACAAACAACGGCAAATAAGCAAAGGAAGTTTCATATGTTAAATGTTTCATTTCACCATTTTATATGCTGGCACCAGTCAAAACCTTTACTTTTTTTAAAGTATTTTTTCCTATTATGTACGTTGTTCTACTCAAGCACACTTGAAAATCAACCTGACTACACTCAGGACACCCTAACTGCTCCATCAGGATTTATTTTCAGGAAGGAAACTGGAAAAGAATGTGATGTTACGTGCTGTTCTGTGGAACAACCCCAGGTTCAGGAAACTCTCATGCACAATGTTCAGAGCTCGGTCATTTCAGGGACTAGTGTGGCTGTTAATTCACAAAAACTGAGCAGTTTTAACATGCAGTTTAATAATGACATGTTAAAACGAAGGGGTTCAAAAACAACATAGATTTATGTGATATTTCTTCTGTGGGGCATGTTCATGTATAAAAATTAAGAGCTTAATTTTGCTGATACTGATATAACACAAGTCCAGCAGCACAGTGTTCTAGGCTGTTAGTAAAGGCTTTAGACTTTCATGAGAAAAAAAGAATGATTTTTTTCATTCCAGATATATATATATTCTATTCCCTTATAATGTTATATGGGTATAAAGACACAGTGGACAAAAATAAATATAGAATCCTTATGTATGTATTCATAATATCACTACTTGCAAACTCTTCTGATGTTAGAAGATTGCATCTAAGGATAATGAATTACATACGTAAGAAAATACAATCTAAAACTCTTCCGGGTTGGGCAGGCTTGTGTGAAATTAAAATACACTAAAATCAGGCAGTAAAAACGTATCCTCGTGTTAATCCTCACTTGGACTCAAGTCGCTGCGATGAGAGAGGACCCAGGGCTTAGTCGTCACTGTCACTTCCAGATTCACTGAGCTGCAGGTCATTTCCTAAGGCGAAAAACAGCACATTACTCCACAGGGACTGCTGGGACTTCAAAGTCCCGATACACTTCAGAAACCCTGTCAGTTTTAGTTGTTAATATCGCTTATTTCAATCAAGTCCTACTGAAAATCCACAGAGAATGGGGATGTGTAATCCAGACTTTGTTTCTTTAATCTTTCACAGATAATCCTTAAACATCTCTGACAGGACTGTGAAAAAACAGGAGCTACTGTATAGGTTGGGTGTTAATGATGAAATCACTGCTTAGCAGAAAGCTGCTTATTTCCCTCTGTTTTATGACACGATAACTCAGGCAGATGGAAAGCTCCTGTGATTCCAGCTGTGCTGCAGGAACAGGAAGTCCAGGTGCTTAACGAAGCAGACAGCCCCGCGGTACTCACTCAGCGTGCTCATGAGCTGGTGGCTGCCCTGCGGCCGGCCCGTGCCGTTCCTGGCGCCGTGCTGCGGCTGGGGGGCCTCCTGCTCCCCGTCGCTGCTGGAGCTGTCGTCCTCGCTGCCCGAGGAGCTGCCCGAGTCCGAGGAGCTGCTGCCCCCGCTGCTGCTCATCTGCTCGATGATCTCCACCTCCGCGCGCAGCTCTGCACGGGCGGGAGCACCGACACCAACACTTCCTCCTCTGCGCTCTGACACACCCGCAGTCCGCAGAGCGGCAGAGTGCCCCTACCACACACTACTGGCAGTACAAAAAGAATAAGGACTGGAAAAGGCTGAACCTGAACTGTTTTCCTCTGTACACCTGAGTGCTGTTTTTCTATATTCCCTTGAGAAACAGGAATCTATGAGCAAAAAAAGTCCTAGTATTACTCACCTTCTAAGATAATAAAAGATCATCTTCCCTTAAGCACGTTTGTCTCAGTAATAAACAAATGTATATACGTAGACTGTTAGTGCACACATGAACCAGATTCTGGGACAGGACTGCAGTGATCGTACAGTATATGGATCCTATCTCTCTGCTGGCCGGGGGCCCCTCAGGAGGAGCCGGAGCCTGCTGCTGGGGACAGGGGGGTCTGCCCTGCCCTGCCCTGCCCTGCCTGTTACCACCACGACCCCCCAGGAGTGAACCGTTAGAAGATGGATGGACGGACTGACAATGCACTCTTACTCCTAAAGAGAAGTAACAGTGGCCATATTATTATTATTCACCGTTTATCATGCCTGCATTTTTATTGTGATGTCGGTATCGGCACACGTCATTTTCTGCCTTGCCAGTACATGAATGGAAAAGATTTCTAGGATGAGGCAATGTGGACAAGAATGAACAGCATTTTATTCCTTTAGTTAGATGTTTCTTTTCAAGCATTGGTATTCATGTAGCAGGGTGTGGCTGACAGGCCTTCTCTGGACGTCGACAGGCAGACTGCTGATATGGCTTGAGTGGGTGACTACAGAGCCTTAGAGTATGGTCACACTTTCTGTCCTCATTGCTGGATCAATTTATTTATTTTTTGCACAGCAATATCCACAATTTTTTAATTGCAATGGGATTGCATTCCATTGTCAGGAAATCACTTATTCGTGGCGAAGGCCCAGCTAACCCAGTTTCCTGGACACAGAAGGGACAAGGCTGGAGACCCCCCGCATGGGATGTCAGTTTAATGCAAGACACATCCCTACGCATTAATTAACCCCGACAAAGCAGCACAAACCCATGACCACCTGAGGTGGACACACAGTAACTGCAGACAGAAGACATTTCAGTCCAGATTCGAGCCCAGTGCCTACGTGCTGAATGACTGCAGCCCAATCTGCAACCCCAAAGGCTTTATCAGAGGGTGGCGATCAGAGTTTGTATCAGAGAACAGGCAAAAAATCCTGAAAAAGGAAACTCTTTTGTGTTGTGGCCACTGATCACGAAGGACCCACCTGCCCAACGGATAAATTGTTTTTGGCTAATCCTGCAAATAAAGGTTACAATGTGTTCTGATGGTTTAATCTGTTTTACAATACAGAATCTTCAATGGGCACCTACCTCTCTTAATGTCATCCAGCTGGGGCTCGGGGGAGGGGTTGTCTTTAGTAGGGGAGGTTTTAGCCCCGACGCCAGGCTTGGTCGGAGCTCTGAACTGTGCGGGAGGCTGAGTTGCCCGAACTGACTGCTGCTCTATTCTTGCCTGTATTTTACTGCTGCCTTCAGCTCTGAAACCGAACAGCAAGATGATTTAATCACAACAGGACAGAATAATTTAATTTGCCATCACAGTACACTGTAAGTAAGAGTGTTATCTGCTTTTTAAACAAAACATATCGACATTTGGCTTTGATGTGCATTATGAATTAACTGTTTAAAGCCTTTTTCGGGCACTGTAAATTTTGTTACATGGCTCTTACCTGGTTTTCTTCACTTGTATGCTGCTGCTGAGTTTCTCCAGCATGAACTCCCCTGTGTCATGGTTGATGATCAGCACGCAGTCTTTTTGATATGGTCTTTTGTTACCTTTGAACACAGTCATTGGTGGTGTGGAGCCCTTAAAATGGAAAAAAAAACCACAACAACAACAACAACACAGCTTTAATTTAGAAAATGTCATACACATGTAATACATTATATTCTACACCAATATTTTAAAGTAAGACTATGCCAAGTTTAACATAATTTCACATTTTCAGTAAAAAGTTAATAATTTACAACTTTACCGACTTCTAGAGATCATTTTAAGAAAAAGAAATTTATTTTAGAATTAAGAGATCTGGAATCAGCAACCATGCATTAAATTAACCACTAACGACCACTACAAACTACGTTTTAGGTCTGTAGCCTGAAATGAGCCATGGTGAAGATTGGGCTTTACCGGAATGTGAGGTAGGGTGATAGTGACTTCATCTCCTTTGCCTACTTGGAGCTCCCCTTCACAAGATGTGTCGATGGATGCCGGTTTAAAGTCATCTGTGGAGCACATGATTAGAGGATGCGGAAATGAATTCTGACAGCCACCCGCGATGTTTGCACTTTCATTCCAAAATGTTTTTCGCACCAGAGAAAGAAAACCCCATCACACCACCCACAGGGAAGCCGGAGCCGATCCCAGCCAGCAATGGGTGCGAGGCAGGGTACACCCTGGGTGGGACACCAGATCATCGCAGACACACACGCTCGCACCAGGGCCGGTTTTCCCATAATACCCAGAGGAAACCCACATGAGCAGGGGGAACATGCAAACTCCACTAAGACAGAAGCCCAGGTTCAGAACACACATACAGTAACACCAAACCTTTACAGCCAGTAGCTCTTATCTGAGACTGTGTTTAAATCTTTAGTTATCCAGAGTACACCTGTAGTGCACTCATCTGTATCAGCGGGGTATTGGCTGGAGTAACTGTGGGTGAAACACCCTGCTCAAAGGCACAACAGCAGCATCACGTTCAGGGTTTGAACCTACATTCCTTTCTAGAATTACATCACACAGCTGCCTTGGCCGAGTTTAACTGATTAATAAATACAATAATCATAAAATCATATCCTTGGAGATCATTTTCCTTATTTAACAATACAACCAATAAAGGAAGGAGTATTATTATTTTTAAATATGCATCAGATTCTATTTTGATCACATCTTACCTTCTTACCCAATATACTTATTCTCTGAAAATGACAAAAATCAGGATTCCAACTTTTAGACGTTCTAAATTCACGGAGGAGCCACCAAAGAAATCGCTTTCTGAATTTGTAGCGTACTAATTCTACTCCCTATCCTTTCCGTTCCCCAAGATAGGTATTGTCACTGCACATACGTGTAATTAGCCCTACAAGTAAACAACATTTAGAGCCTTTATAACGTCTAAAACGTTGCTGAGACTTCGATTGTTAACCACAGGATTATTGTGAATAAACGTAAAAGTTTCACTTACACCTGATGGTGTGAAATGATGATTTCGGACGCTTTTCAAAGCTCTCTCCGAGCTTCAGGACATGTTCTTTGTCTAACAACGGGTTAGAACTCCCATTCATGTTTCCAGTTTCAATGTCCGATTCACATTAATTAAAAAAAAATAAAAAATGCAGCGGCACACACTTTTAAAAAAAGTAGTGGGACATAAAACCAGATTGTAGGATTCCCAGTCGCAGGAGGCCGAGCATAACAAACACTCCTTTTCCTGTTTGTGTCCGACACACAAATGTCGCCGATGACAACATCGAGACCAAACTGGAAGTTTCAACGTCGTGAGAATTAACTGATAATAAAGGCAATTTTTTAAAACTTGAACATCTTGATTCGTGTTTGTATAAACTTATTGCCAGTGAGTTGCACAAAAAAAGCCATTTTGAACATTGACCTACAAAGACAATCTTATTATTTGGTTTCATATCCATAACACGGGAAAAGCACTGACACTGTAATACGGAAATAAAGTAAACTGAATTACAACAATAAAATATAAACAACATTTTTTTTTGCAAAATCATCAATCAAAAATAATGAAGGAACGCAACATTTTTAGTTGGTTTAACACGGATTAAATTAATCGACGGAAAGGATGTTTTAGTTGTAATATTCCGGGTGGAATTTTAACTGGAATAGTTGGACCTCAGTTTTTACGCATTAATGTTTAAAATATGTTATATGGAGTAACTGTACAAAATAACTATTATGGAGCAAAAAAGCAAATAGTGCTGTTGCGTCCCCGTTCGTACAGCTGCTTTCAAAATACGAGTGGTTAACTGAGGCACGTGTAAGACTTTTACACGTTTAGTGCTGCGTACAATTTTAAGATTCTTTTATTCGGGTAATCCATTCATTTCCTTAATTTTAGAAAATGCAATTGCATACTGTATGTGGTTTTGTTTTCTTCAAGTTCAAGTGAGTCTTTGCGATAGAACGATTGGCTGTTTTTTTTTGTTGTTGTTGTTGCAAATTTCTGTTTCCTTCAGTTTTATTTTTTGTAAGGTCGTGCAAGAAAAAAAAACTATGCCACTTAGGATGGAGGGCATAGACTCTGAAGATGCCTGCGGTCCACATTGCGACAGTGCAAGTCCTTCAACTGGGACACAGTTAGCTGGGCTTGCGGACTCTGAAGTATCTGAGACAGTATTCCAGAGAAAGGAACACTGTGCAAGGGCTCTGTCACCGGAGGAGAGGGCGAAACTGAAAAGAGACCAGTATTTAGTGTCGGACTTCAAACAGCAGAAGCTCGAGAAGGAGGCACAGAGAAACTGGGACTTGTTCTACAAAAGAAACAGTACAAACTTTTTCAAAGACAGGCACTGGACCACAAGAGAGTTTGAGGAGCTCCAAGCGTGCAGAGAGGTAAGGCAGATGGCTCTGTGTCCTTATAACAATATAATAATCAACTTTATTTTATATGGCGCCTTTAAAGGTGGCTTCTCAAAGCGCTTTACAGAATGACAACAACAATAAATAACACTTAAAATATACAGAGGAGACTGTGGATGGTGGTACTATGAAGAGCAGAGGGGTGAAGAATGGAACCAGTTCAGTAAAGGCTCTTCTAAAGAAGAAGGTTTTGAGTCTGGATTTGAAGGAGTTTAGAGAAGGTGACTCTCATATCCTTGGGCAGAGAGTTCCAGAGATTGGGGGCATAACAGGAGAAGGCCCTGTCACCCATACAATGTAGATGAGCTTGGGGGACAGTTAGGAGACCAGAATTAGAAGAGCGAAGGTTGTGAGGTGGGGAGTAGGGCGATAATAGCTCAGACAGGTACTGAGGTGCCAAGCCGTGCAGAGCCCTATAGGTGAGCATGAGGATTTTAAAGTCTACACGGAATTTGACAGGAAGCCAGTGCAAGGACTCCAGGATAGGAGTAATGTGATCACTTGCACTAGACCTGGTCAGGATTCTGGCTGCCGAATTTTGGACATATTATAGTTTGTACCCCTGCGAGTAGAGCATTACAGTGGTCAATTTGAGAGAACAAAAATGTGTTGATCAGCTTTGTGTCCTTGAGGCCAAAGCAATAATATTAGCACGAAGGTTCATGCTAAGTTTTAATTGTTCCTTGTGTGTTCAACCCTGATCTTCATCAAAGTAAAGTGAGATGCTTGGAGTGTTTTCCCCACAACATTCATTGAAAACTAAAAACGTAAGTATTTATAATCCTGTTAAAATTTGTGTGTTTCAGTTTGAGGCTCAAAAACTGATCCTGTTAGAAGCTGGCTGTGGAGTTGGAAATTGTATATTCCCGCTGTTGGAAGAAGATCTCAGTATCTTCGTGTATGCTTGTGACTTTTCCCCAAGGGCAGTGGAGTTTGTGAAAGTGAGTAAACTGTAAGAAATATTTATAGTCTTATATTTTTTGCTGATTTAGAACCCACTGCATCGTTGTTTGCCCTACCTTACTGGCAGTTCAGACAATGAATGCCAATTGGACATATTAAATGTGGAGACCTTTATTTTTTTTTCAATTTAACCTGAAAAGGTTTAATTTTTAATGCATTGTTATGTGGTTTTTGTTAATTTGTCCTTGAGATTTGTTCTGTTTTTAGTTTTGTGAAGTGCTGGAATGCCTCAGCATCAAGGCCACACTGTAAAAATTGCAATTATTTTGTCTTTCCTGCTGAGTGCCAAATTAAGATGGGAGTCATTGTAAGAAGTGTGTGTTTCCCTGCACTGTACGCAATGCGGGTTTCATTAGGTAATGATCTAAAAAAAAATGTCACATGGTCTTCAGCATGACATAGCCACAGATGATAACGTTTTGCAGTTAACAAAATGTGTACAAACTGTCAGATATTCAAGATGCATAAAGCTTGAGTAAATAATGGACTACAGACTACGCCAGCTGACGCAGCTACCCACCTGAACAATCTCAGAATAAGACTGAAAATCCTGCTTCTCATCAAGGAATGAGTTTACTTCTGACTTCAGCAGTGCATTTTGAACTCCCTGTACGGATGTGGCATACACACCCTTTGGAGTCTGTCTTTCTCTCAGTTCACAGAACAAAGCTCTGAACACTGGGAGGCCATGTTTTCTGTTCTGTTGCTCCAAGCATTTCTAATGATCAACCAGCTAATATTAGATCTTGCAAGTCACTCAACACCTTCAATACTGTCTTAAAACTCACTTTTTTATTTTACTATACTCATTTGTATACAGTTGTCTAAATTATATTTGTAATGCACTTTGAAATTATGTATCGTAAAAAGCACTACAGTATACTCCCATTGTGCTCAAGCTCTTTTAAAGCATGATAATGTACAATGTTTATCAGTAAACCATCTGAATGTATTAAAGTAGTTCAGGTGGGGAGCTGCGTCAGCATGTGTAGGTTGCAAAGGAACAAGTAATAGGTTTATTCCATGCTGAAAGGAGAAGAAAGAAAACACAACGTTTCGGCTGTGGAGCCTTCTTCAGGTGTGAGGATTCGGGTGTTCCTCACTCCTATAACTTGTTCCTTTGAATGTATTAAATATGGCTTAGTGTGAGATCATGTTTTTCTAGTCTATTATAATGTATCTGTTTGATGCCGTTGTTTTAATTCAGCAAAACCCCTTGTACAATGCCGAGAGATGCGAGGCTTTCCAGTGTGACCTGACCAAGGATGAGTTGTCAAAGAATATCCCACCTGAGAGTGTGAATGTTGCCACCCTCATATTCGTGCTGTCTGCTATACACCCAGACAGAATGCACCTGGCCCTTGAAAACATCTACAGAGTAAGTACAGAAGTGGTCTTCCTCTCAATGAAGAAAAAGAAGGTTTAAATGGCTCAAGCTAGGATCTTTCTCCATTAAAGCTTCTCCATATACAGTGTATTCACCCCCCTTGGACTTTTTTACGTTTCATTGTGTTACAGCATGGAACCAGGATGTATTTAACTGAGACTTCTTGCCACTCATCAACACAAAGTCATCTATAATGTCAAAGTGAAAAAATACATGTTCCACGCCTTAACACAATATGATATTTTGTTTTTTTTTCTTCATCGGGGTGGGCAGGTCTTGAAACCTGGAGGCACTGTCTTGTTCAGGGACTACGGACTGAACGATCACGCCATGTTGAGGTTTAAATCCGGGAGCAAGCTTGGAGAGAACTTCTATGTGAGGCAAGATGGTACCAGATCGTTCTTCTTTTCTAAAGGTGAGTAGCAGACATTCTCAAGCCATCGATACCGTTCTGTCACCCTTTCAACTTCAGGTTCTCTAAAAAAAATTAAAACACATTTTAGTAGCTAAGCCTAAGCAGGGGCAAGATAGGATTTATACAAAAAAAGATATAAACAAAACAAATTTGCTTTAAAACCCTACTAATGCACTGCCATACAACAGCATCTCAAAGTAGCAAAATGTCTGAACTGTCAGAACTGAGCCTTCATTAGTCATTATTGGTTTATTATACTGGTTAGTTTTATCTGAATGCTGGTGAGTCCATTACTGTGATTTCTGTAGATGCAAATATAAAAATATCTAAGTAAATATATTTATATATTCTACGGTATATATGTAGTTTATATTTGAATATATACATACATGTAGTTATATATTGAAATATACACATAGTAGTTTTAACTATATACAGTACATACCGTATAGCTATAACTACTACATATATGGTTATATAAAAATAGAAAGAATGAAAGGCTTTTTTTCTATATGTGATGTTTCATAGTGTGTAAAACCTGCCTTTTAATTTGTTCCTTTTACTTTTCTGTCTAGAGTTCCTGGAGGATCTGTTTACAGCGGTGGGTTACGAGACCCTGGTGAATGAGTACGTCCTCAGAGAAACTGTCAACAAGAGAGAGGGGCTTTGTGTCCCAAGAGTTTTTCTTCAAGGCAAATTTAAGAAGCCACTCTGACAAACAGCCTGATGGTGATGCTGCTACTAGGAAAGAGAAGACTTCGTATCTGAAAAAAACCCAGGAGGGATTTTATTTGTGATTTTCTTGGCAGAATTCTAGCCGATCTCATTCTTCTGACCAGCATAGGATTTCACGTCCATTTTAAATACAACACTTTACCTGCTTGTGGAAGAGAGCCTTACGGTTTTCACAGCTCAAGTGATTTTATCTCGGAAATAAGAATTCTCTATTTAAATTATTTTTTGATGTGTATGTAAAGACCTGTAATGATCTTGTAATGATTGTGTTTCCACTGTACTGTTTTTGTTAAATAAATAAAATATTGCTTTTTATTTACAAATGATCTTATACAGAGCAAGGATAACAGGATTAAACATCTCACGGATCTTCCAGCACACTGTTGAAGCCAGTCTGGAAGATTACAAGGCTAAGGTGTTTCCACAGATGCTGTAAAAGAATGCAGTGTGGAGTAATGGTTAGAACTGTGTTCTCTTGATGGCTGGGACAGGGGTTTAAATCCCTAGAGTCCAGATTGCTCCAGCAGCCTCTGCTCTGTCGATATCGAATTTCGATGTTCAATGATGTTTTTAGCATTTTTTAGGTTATTTGATGTGCTACAAGTATCTGCAGAAAACAAGGCAAGGTGTGGGTCATCTTTGTCCAGGCAGAAAGGTACTTTATATATTCTCATCCTTGAACTCTAAATCTCCGCACACACCTTTTTCCTTCCTGGTGATATCCACAAGGAATTCCGTGTTTCCCCGAGCTGTGGTGTTTGTGATGTGCGTTTTCCTTCTCAGTAACTCGTGGTCTGGCTGTCATGACGCCAGAGCTCAGGATAGGGCTTTTTTTGGGACGCGTCTAGTCCTGCTGTCCTGTCTGGCACCACTGGTGCCTCTTGCTCGCAGTGAAATGTCACATCCTTGATTGTGTTCTTCCTGTTCAGACAGGTTTCGGATGCAAGTCCAGTTTGATATTCCTTTAGAGGATGTGGATTACAGGACGGGAGTATGAAAGCTGAGAAGGAGCAGGGCATATTACTCCCAGGCGGCAGGAGACTCTGAAACTTGAGTTTTTAGTTGGCTGGTCGACTGTATGAGTCCAGTTCAGAAAATCATTTCCTTGGTCTAAAGTTGAAATGAAGCCCCACACAACCTGTCAGTTTCATTCTTCATTTTTTATGGCTGTCTTGGACTCTGAGTGGGAAGCCCAGTGGGTAAGTACCAGTACTCATGCAGACAGTGCTGCTGTACCCCTGAGAGAGGTACTGTACCCCAGTGGCTCCAGTCCGCCCAGCTGTGTAAATGGGGGACTGGCACTGCTGGGAGTAATCCTTGATTTTCTCTCCTGTCCTGGGGGATGTCACTTGCTCTTGCTCTACTCTGCTTAACCCTCCAGAAACCAGGATGAGCTCTGCCCTGACGTGCCGCTGCAGCTCAGATATGGAAATTGCCTACCTACCGTTGGCACAAGAATCAACACACTCTGTGACCTACACAAGCAAATTAGTGGTGAACTTTTTGTAGGGATAGGAAGTGATTGGGAATGGACCATTTTCGGATGTGTAATTGATCCAGCTCACAGATTCAACCAGAAAATCAAACGTGAGCTTGTGGTGGAGACTGAAGTACGTTTTCACCTGAAGTACAGTAGATCGTGTAGGAAAGTAGGGAAGGAAGGGGGGGGGGGGAGTTGGAATGCTTTACATCCTGTTGCATCGGGATTTGTAGGAGAACAAGTCCAGTATGACATCAAATCAAATTGCTTTGTTGCCGCTTTAGGGACCTTCAGCAGAGGTGCATAAACTTTCAGTCCGGCCCTGTCCTGCCGTCAGAGTTGTCATCTCGGGTAAAGAGGTTGTAGCTGCGGGTTGTGTGAGCTGAGCTGAAAGTCTGGGGTCTAGTCAGGGGGAGAAGAGTGTGGTTCAGCCAAGTGTGCAGCTGGACCACTCAGCGCAGGCAGGGCTTGAAATTCGTGGTGAACAAGGGAGCTGCTGGCTCTAGCAGGTCTGTCTGTGCCAGAAGCTCCCGGCACAGCTGCAGGGAGAAGGCGTTGCCTCCATGATGAAGATGCATTCATCTGAGGTCATGGGTTTTCTGCGTAGACAGTGGCGGTTCCAGCACTATTCACAGAAATCTGTACCCGGCTTTTGTAACTGATCTAGGAGCTCACAAAAAGAAACATTTTGCCTTTCCTCTGATGAAGAACACATTACGCCCATTATTGTTTCCTTGGTTACCAAATAATCCCAACAACAAAAAGAGCCTTATTAAGGAGAAGAGATGTTTGGTATAAATTGACAGCACAGTGGCCCTGGAGGAAAATTGAAAAGAGTACTTTTAAACATTTTATTTTGTACTTTATTACAGCAGTGCATCATCTGGAAATTGATTAAATTCCCGGATCTAATTCCCAATTACAAACCAGCAGCTCTAAGCAGTACTCCCACAATTTTAATAAAACCACCTATTCGGATCAGACTTTTTCAGGGTTCTAAAGTTCTCTGTTTTTCCCGGATAAAATCTCTCTATGACTATCCACAGCTTCTTAAACTTCATACTTTTTTACCACAATCCTACCCCTATCTCTAGGATCTGTGGGTCAAGTGCTCCCAGAGGGGTTTTCTATGATGTGGCCAGGTGTGCCTCCTATTTCCGAACAACTCTTGACAAAACAGAACGGTAGAGATACCTAAAAACACAGAATTACGTGTGAATATTGTGCCATGTAAGAGTGGTGTTAATAGATAAGGGAGCGTGTAAGAGTGGGGTTAGTAGATAAGAGAGCGTGTAAGAGTGGGGTTAGTAGATAAGAAAGAGTAATATGTCAGTTGTAACAGTAAATTGACACCAGAAATGAGTAGAGTGCTGAAACAACTATTTTGGCTTCAATGTGGACATTAATTTGACTGTCATCTTCATAGAAATGTAATTCTGACCACGTAATTTTAGTATTGGACCAAGGAGAAATCGTAATGTACAGGTAAATACTGAATAGCAAATAATACTGAATAAGTACTGAAATAGCAGAGCGCCTGGTGTTGAACCCTGTGAAGCACCAGACGTAACAGCCTCAGAAGTAAACCCAAGAGAAACAAGAAGATCACCGTGTAACAAGAGGCAAGGTATGACCGGAACCACTTCAGGACAGCACCAGAGATGGTAAACAAACTCTCCCATCCAGTATGTAGAACGTCATGACTTAACAGTATTGAATTCAGAGTTCAGGGAGTCATTTACAAAATTAGGTCAGGTGGGTAGCTGCTTCAGCGTGGGTAGTCAGCCAAGGAACAAGTAACAGGTTTATTCCATGCTGAAAGGGGAAGGGAGAAAACAACGTTTCGGCTGAGAAGCCTTCTTCAGGTAATTTATATCATTATGTTTGTTACACACCAGAGATACGAGACCAAAATAAAACAAACTGAATAGAGCAATAACAGCAATCAGGAGGAGGCTGGTATTTTTATACACTCTTCTTTTCTATACTCAACTTTTCATTTTTTTCTATACCGGTGTACAGTATAAGACCAACAGCATTACAGAGTAATTGCGCAACGCCAGTTCACTATAAAGCCCTTCCGTCATTGCTTAATTTAGGTTTCAGATGTGCTCCGTCTACCGACCGCTAGGGAGAGACAGATCACTCTTTTCCTCTGAAGAAAATTTGGGGAACGTCGGCTTCAACTCTCTCCCATCCCTGGGGTTATTGTCCTTTTTTTCCCCCTCGGGTTTAGTAACCCCCCTGTCAGTGAGATTACAGGACATGACTGCTGTAATTACTGCAGTGTGTACTATAACTCAAGAGAGCTGAAGACGGGTACTACAGGATTAGTTGGGACCTCTTCTTGCTTAATATAGCAGTTTATTGCCATGTGATTTGCGCTGAGATGTAAACGGAGAGGAGTGCGCGATCCGCCGGGCTATTATTAACAGCATAGCAAAACAGGGAGGACATCCATTAGTTACGATAGGCGGCCGGCCCGGTCGAAAGGGTTAATCGGGTTTTCCGATTTCATCGCCCTCGCTTTTGTGTGCTGGCGGGGACCGGCAGAAGGAGCCGGAGACGAGAGGGGAAGCCAGCTGGGTCAAGTCGGACCGCAGCGGGCGTCGCCACACCGTGCGGGGCCGCAGATGACACGGAGGACGGCGGCTTGCTTCCGGCGTCGTGCGCCGTTCCCTTCGATTCGCGGAGCCAAATAAGAGCCCGGCAGGAAAATTACAATATTTCTGTACGTCTATCTCGGGGATTGCCTTGCAAAAGCTGGAAAGGGGAGGGGGGGCCGGGGATAGGCGGAGCGCTCAGGTTCTTATTCCAAGCCAGTTTGTCCGAAGAAAGGGGCACCTCCTGTGTTTCTGCTTCGCTGAGGGTTTTGAATGTTGCGGACCTCAGTTAATCCTTAACTCCTTGCGTTTGTGTTTAAAGATATCTTTTCCCCATATGCCTTATTGCTGAAACGGGGAGGAGGTGGTGGTGGTGGGGAACTAGAGTGGTCGCAGCAGCGCTTGGAGAACGACCTCAGCCTCCCCAGTTTCGGACCTGGGGAAAGAGAAAAGACATTACTGCTTTCAGCAAAATGGACAGCATGGAAAAGGGACCCAAATCAGACGAAGAGATTGATACGCCGGATGAAGAAGAAGAAGAGGAAGCAGCAGCAGCAGCAGAAGAAGAAGTCGACCCTAGAATTCAGGTACGCGGATGCTATATATATATTTATATTCCCGAGTTTGGTGGTGTTTTTTTGCGTTGTTGTGTTGCGCTGACCTGCTCGGAAGACGTGGACGCACTGTATGGGTTGGCGGTGGCGTGTGTATCCTGTTCCCGTGTGGGCTCAGGTTTGTGCCGTGCGGGTGAATGTCTTGATGGCATGGGAGCGGGGCTGTACTGTGGCTGACAAACTGACTGGTGCTGGGTCTGTGTGGCCGCGTCAAGAGTCTTTCAGCCTCCCTGTGCCCGAGCAGCATCTCCCCGGCACGGAGCTGCGCTGTCTCCGGGCGCAGCCGCCCCGTCAGTGCGCCGTGGCCGCAGATCAGAGTCGATCTTATCGGCCAAATGTTGTCATGGACTAGGATGTATCGCCACGTTTGAGTCGGATCTATTCCTAATAAACGAGAATAAAACAAAGTGTTTTTTTTTATTATAACAGTAGGGCCTTAACACCAACACTACGATCTCGATGAGATAAAGGGAATAATTTTTAATTCCATGTCATTAGCCCTTCTACAGAAGCACCGTTTTTGCGCCGTAATGGTCCTCAATAGTACTACATTTGATTTAGAGGAATTAATCTTGCAGCCCCGCTTAATTACTGTACTGATGCTATCAGTGTTGCAGTCTGTCAACGCAAGACGTTTTTCTGCTCTTTGTTAACGGACAGACGCCAACAAAAGTATGCAAGAAGACTGAATTACGCGTACATGCTAGAGAGGTCGTTGTTTTTATTGCCTTTGTCATCCAGTTCATGTAATTGATAAGAAGAACAGGAAAGAATGCTGCTTGCAGTGTGTTGTCAATACATACTGACCAGTGTCAGTCAACGCTTTGTGCTTTGAATTAATCATTAAATTGTTGGAATAACTGGACATTTCTTTAACTGCTCTTTCTTTTCTAACCAATTCTGCTATACCGTCCTTCTCTTTTCTGTAATATTTGTACCTTTCATAGTTCTCACATTTGTTTTACATCTGCCCACAGAAGCATGAAATATTCTTTCATTTGGAGCTGTCGGTGGGATGAGCTCTCTTTTTAAGAGGAGTGCTGACTGTACTCTATAATATGGTGTCTTTGGGGCGTTGTAATTGCTTAATTACCATCTCCAGCAATGGAGCTGAAGAAAACACAGTGGAGTTAGCGCTGCATTAAGAAAACTAAACTGTGGATCTGTCACTCTTGTGTCCGAACGCATTTTATTCAAATGTTTCTAGTGCGGGTTTTAGCTCCGTGAATATTTTATAGATCTGCTGGTCTGTGCTGCAAGGAAAACGGCGAAAAAAATACATCTTTTTTAAAGTGAGGATTTTCATGTTAATGAATTCATAGTTTTTAGTGATAGGTGCTCCGTGCTCAAGTTTGTGTTTTGTAGCTGACATACAGGTCTTAATGAACATTACTAATAAAATTAAACAGCGACTGCTTTTCCTTTGCTTCAGCTTTACTTGCCTGTAAGTCTTGCGGTGGCGGACGGGTAGTTACAGCTGGTAGGAAATGGCGTTTTGTTTTTTTTAAAGCCAGTTTTACACTGTGCCTCTGGGAAAATGTTTAGTCAAAGCTTTCTTTGCCAGATTTAACAAGCTCTGTATGCGCCTTGTTTCCTTTCCACGGTTAATGATGTCTTCTCTCTTTCCCCTACCCCTCAACAGGGTGAACTCGAAAAGTTGAATCAATCAACCGACGACATCAATAGATGGGAAACGGATTTAGAGGTAGGGTTTTTCTTTTCTCTGAGGGTTTTGTTTTGGCCTTTATTGAAACACAACAACACAAACACAGTTAAGGAAACTGCTGCAGGAGCAATTTTCCATTTCTGGATCCTGCGGTGTATGTTCATATTTTCCCAAAGCCATTTTTCTTGAAAATAAGTGGTTTCCAAAGGATATATTCAACCAAAGCCCTGTAGTGTAATACCCTCTCTTGTGTGTGTGTGTGTCAGTAAGAACTGCCCTGGTCTAAACTGAAGTGATTGTTTATCCAGCCGTCACTCACTTGAGTGTAGGAAGATAAACACAGATTATCACTGTGCCTTTGTAGAGAAAACATTGCAGGTTTCTCTGGGTTTTCTCTGAGTTCGTAAGTTTCCTTGGTGTGAGATTGGTGGGATTGGTGTGAGAATCACTGTATTTTCAAAGCTCAATGTATTTTGTCATATGCAAAATAACAAGTGCAAGTTATTTATTATATTTATTATTGTTTATTAAAAACAAGTGCAATGAAATGATTATTTGCATGTGTGCTCCAATACAGAGACATAAAGGAAACAATGAAAAACACAGTACAGCAACAAAGTTAAGTTACACTCAATTTAAAGGAAACTCAGCAGAAGCAGTGTGCAAAAACACATCAGTCTGAGTCAGTGGTAGGGATAGAGATCAGTAATCTGACAGTTTGCAGGAAGAAGGTGTCTCTCAAACTGGAAGTACGTGGCTTTATTCTGCATTAACTCGAGTTCAGTACAATAATGATAAAGGGAAAACAGTGACCCCCTTGATCTGGATTGATATATTGTTGATCAGTCTCCACAGGAATACAAAATGACGAAGAAAATGAAAACTGTTCTTATGTTTGTAGATATCCTGAAAATGTCTCTTAAAGTGGGACAGCGATGAAATGTAAACATCCAAATTATAAAAAAAAGTAAGATAGTACCTCCATTGATGTCAAAGAAGATTACATTCTTGGCTGTTTTCCAGTTTTTGATTTGATCTGGAGACTATAAAGTCAGAAAAAGGACAGGCAAGACTACAAAGGCAGGTTTGGATTTAGTTTAAACTAACAAGTCTTTTAAGTTTTTTAGCATTCTCTTCGCTGACATGGTAAATTTAGTGCTCTAAGTCTTGAGACTTGACCATTTTGACCATTGGTCATTTTAGTTTGTATGAGGTTTTTTTACTCGCATAAGAAGGAGAAGTATTTTTCAGTGTTTGTCATTCTTATACAGAACTGAACGTTTAAGTTTTAAACAATCATGCAGTCCTCAAAGCCATGTGGTTCATTTGGTTGGCTTCAGAACCAGCACTCAATCACAGAGCACGTTCGGGAAAGAGGGCATTTTAAACTGAGGACAGGAGGCAGCTCTTGACACAGACGGCTGAAACACGTAACTGTGACATGTTGCTGAAGCCTGTAAGCTGGCTGGGTGAGCTCCTCAGCCTGCTCACCAACCAGAAGTCAGAAGAGTTAAATGAGATCAAATTGCCAAATCTCTTCCTGACATTTGTGACCTTTTTTATTTTCTTACATTGATAGGACTGTGTTGCCCAGAGGCCTGTAATGAGTTTCTTTTCAGACTTCTGCAAAGACAAGCTTGGCTCTCTGGCTTTATCTTATTACTTTCACAGTCGACATTGCAGTGATTAAATTAAGAGTTTTTTTTTTCTGGTGCCGTGTTTTTGTGTAGCTTGGGGCGATGTTGGCAAGTAATGCAGAAGACGTATCTTTCTTTTATGGGGAACAGAGAGTGAAGTTTCCTCTCGCCCAGAGCTACCTCTTCTGGCGCAGAAGCTTTTCTTCTGTGTGATGGGTTACCTGCTTCGTTGGAGGAATAGTTAGCTGTTCCCTGGTGCAGCCTGAAACCTTATGTCATTCTGCAATGTAGGCAAGAAAGCGTCCGAGCACCAGTAGGCTAGATCTCATACTAATTACCCAGTCAGCATCATGCTAGCTAATTAATGTGCCCATATCCTTTCTCACTGAAGCAGCTTCATTACAGACTTGTTAAGTATTTGTAAGACAAATACCAGTTCAGAATTCATATGGAAGGACCGTGAATAATAAATAGCAAATATTTGATAGCTTCTGTCCAATTTGTATAAACGTGTACATGAACAGTATACTTTCAAATATTTACTTTGTTATAGTTCTGTAAAAGGTAAATGTGAGTTAATAAGAGTTTCGTGCTTGTTTTTTTTACAGAAGATGCTTAGGTATTTCATGTGAAGTGTGATGCATTAATCATAAACACATTTACAGTGCTGTGCAGATGACTGCATTGCTTTCCTGGCCTGATTATTTCACTAGATCCCATTGCTCAGCAGTTGAAAATTGTTAGTTTGCTTGCTTCCCAAGGGTAGCCTGTGGAATGTGATAAATGTGTGTGTATACACATTACAGCGGCACTACAGTTTGAGTGCTGCTGTGTTTCTGAAGTCTCATGAATCCATTTTACTGTCAAAGAAGTCAGGAGGGCTTCGTTAACTCATTATTGAGATCTCTTTTCTTCAGAGTGCATTTCCCTTCAAATCAGTGTTTTGTTAGTTGATAACTTGTCCCAAAGTGGCTGTATAAATGCAAGAAGAATTTACCTTAAGAAAGCAGATCTATTCAAGTGCACTTTCTATGGCAGTTTGCTTAGTTCCAATTTCTTCTGAAAAGTTAATAGAATAGAAAAATACAATATTGAGATTTTACCATTCTAGAAAATGGCGACTTTCAGTATGTTGGTGGCCCATCTTGTAGGTGATGGGGTAAACCGAGAAGGTGGCTACTCCATGATTCTGCTTTAATGATCATTTTTTAAAATAGTCAGTTTGTGGAGATGGACAGGGGGTTTTAATGCCGACATGCAGAATCATGGGTCAGTGTAGCCAAGTCCAGTGGTTCCTCGGACAGGAAGGTACATATTAAAATGGCACAGTGCATGTGTGACTCCCATCTGATGTTAAGGTTTTTTTATTCTAAATAATTGATGGTATCAATTTTGTAGAAAAACAAAGTTATAACAATTTCCTTTTGGAAGGGTTGCAGTATCTTAACATCATTTCATATACATAACGTCTGGAGCTTTGGGTAATCTGCAGTTTTTGTTAAATACAGAGGACAGCACCTTTCAATAATAATAATAATAATAATAATAATAATAATCAATAGTATTATTCTGCTGTAGAATATCTTGTAATTGTAAAGTTACAATCAGCAGCTCTTCAGGAAAAGCTTCTTTAGCTCTTTAAATCTATTTATATTTAGCATGCATCTTCTGTCATGCCTGACGTAATAAGAGAGGTGTTTTCTAGTGTCTGTCTGCATGAACCAGACATTGCTTTGTTGATGTCTTGATTTTTTGTCTATTTTTTGTTTTGGTTTAACTGCGGAAGGCCGGTTTGCCATCACTCCTCTTAACTTCATTAGACTCAAATTGAATTAAAAGACATTGCTCGCATTAAGGAACTATAAAGCTCAATTATTGTAATTTTATTTTCTTGGAAATCAAGTGTGCTGATGGTTGGTGTGCATGGATGTTTGGGTGTATTCAAGGAAAGCGGTAAATTACATCAGGGGAGAAACTGTGTAAACATGTTTTTTGTGCTGGGCAGACTGTTGGGTTTTTGTTGGCGCTGTTTACAAGAGGAGGGATCTGCTGTCTGGCTGAGGACAGTGGCTGTGGCTGCCGGTGGAGCAGGATTGCGATGGGTGCTGAGACACTGCTGTGGTTTGTCTTCGCAGGAAGCTCGTCAGAGGTTCCGCTCCGTCCTGGTCGAAGCCACCGTCAAGCTGGATGAGCTGGTGAAGAAGATTGGGAAAGCGGTGGAAGACTCGAAGCCATACTGGGAGGCCCGGAGAGTGGCCAGGCAGGTGGGAGAACGTGGATTGATTATTTGGCATGCCCAGTGCTGTCATGTGAAGCCCAGAGTGCTGGTACTTCCCTGACCAGTGTTGCTCGTCTCCAAATGCGACGGCTGAGCGTCAGGACAAGGTGTTCGTCGCCACCACCCTTTTTGGCACTGAGCTGCTTCGGGTACAGTTTGGTGTTCTGCAGTGACCTGCAGGTGTGAAGCGCAGCTGACATGAGAGCCTGTATAAGTCACTTTTATCCAATAAAAGTTTGTTTTAGGATTCTGGTGGGCATGCTAACTCGTTCTAAGCCGTTGAAGAAGAACGTGATTATAGTGGAAAATAATGGCGGAAAACACATCTGTTGTTGGTGTTAAGATAAACGTGCAGTTTCGCCTGTTTTGCAAGGAGTCCTGGGATAAACACAAGCGGCAGTTTTGTTTAATTGGAAAACTTCCATTGGTTCACTTTTGCCTTGTTTGAATTACACCTTTATGCTTGAGCCTCTCTGCACAGGAAGTCAAAGCCAGACTGTTTTCAAATCTGAGGGGTGTGAAATGTTTTAAATAACCTTCACACAAAATGTTCAAGTCATTGGGTAATCTACATGTGTACTCCTGAGTATTTGTCTGAGCACACAGCTGCCTCTGTTTAAATTGTGATACGGCTACAGTTTTGAAAAAAAGACTTTTCCATTTTCTGTATGGTTGATACTATTTTAGTATCACAGTTGTTACTTGTAATTTCTACTGTTTTAAAATCTTGCTAAGAAATTGTAGATGTATGCACATCTTGTACTTTATACACTTTTAAAAACGTATCTCATTTACAAGTCACCTTCTGAGACACATATACTAATTCATCATCGAGCACAGGAGCGGAGCAGCAGTGATTGTTTTGATTAGCACATTCTAGTCCTCTGTACTCGAAAGTGTCTCTCTCGATATCATTCTGCACTATAAAAATGTTTTGGGAATTTACATCAATGCTCTTTATTACTAAAGACACGTTAGAAGACATAATACTGCAGTGTGTTCAGCTTGTCAGGGGGCTTCAATTCTTTACCACGATGCCAGAAATTCAGCTGTGTTTCACTGAGAGAATTTAGAAATAATTATGTACATGGGGCTGACATTTAAGATGTGGAATTTTAAGTATTTTTAAAACACAGCGGGGTGTTGCGTATTGCACTGCTAAAAAATCTGTCAGTAATCAGCCTTGATAAAGTACTATGGCGCTGCCTCAGACGGCGCTGGCAGTTTGTTTGCCATTAGTTTCTGCAAAGCTGTGGTTATGTAGTTTTCAGCTCCTTAGCAATCCTGCTAAAATTATATGTAGTTCTTTTGTTTTTTTTTTTGCATTTTAAATCCACTTTTATCTCACCATTAATCCTCTTGGAGTGAGAAACGTCTCCCAACAAACATTATGACAAATTTTGTTTTTGCTTAGAGCGCGATGAATCCAGTTTAGCTGGTGCTGTGTATCTTATGTGTGGGTTTGTTTAGTATATAAACTTATTCATATCCCCAGTGCTTTCATTTTCCTAAGGTCTGTTCACTTTCTGTCTGTGCAGAATACCAGTGTAATTCCAAATCCACACTCTGTTTATAAGCTGTTCATCAGCAAATCAAACAGTCATATTCACAAGATGTGGACAC
This sequence comes from Atractosteus spatula, assembly GCF_055471065.1. NCBI lineage: Eukaryota > Metazoa > Chordata > Actinopteri > Semionotiformes > Lepisosteidae > Atractosteus > Atractosteus spatula. The sequence goes on along the minus strand of NC_142717.1, from coordinate 2,126,867 downwards.
ATTTAAAAGTGCTCCGACTGTGCAGAGTGAATATTATGCTGGACTGACATTGTACAATATATAGAACATGTACCAGAATTTTTCATTGTGAAAGGTTAAGGGTAACAATGATAGTTGACTATAATTTTCCCTGAATTAATGCCATTTTGTTTTGCTAAAAGGCTGGGAATCTGTGCAAATTGCTGCTACATAAAGATGTACTGTCTAGGTTTGGGAGTGGGTGAAGTAGAAAGGCGCTTGATTGGAGCCTTGTCATACAGGTGCTGCTGGTTCAAGGCTGGGCTGTGTCAGGACTCGGTCAGAAGCTGGGCAGGCTTCAGAAGGTCACTGCCTCCTTGGCCTGCTGGGAGAGCATCTAATACAGTAAAATGCAGGGTTTCCACACAAGCCCCGTTATCTCGACAGCACAGTCCAGGAACTGACAGTAGCTTTGTTAGAAAATTGAGAATTGGGAGCCTGTGTATCTACCAGCTGCTGTGCCAAATTACTGCCTCTCTGCTGCCAGCTGCGTCATCCATTGTGCTGTGCAGCATGTTGCGTCTGCACCTGTCCATGCCTGCGTTCAGACCGTTCCTTCCAGGGAAGTGTTTTAGGTACAACAAATCAGTTTTATCGCGACAATGCTTTAACAGGATAATGGTAACTGATCTCATTCTTTGCGCCTCATCCAAGCGTAGCTCTCATTGCGGTCTTCTTGTGTGACTGCTCTGCGTGATGAATCCTTTCACTGCAGCTACGAGCTCGGACAGCCTGGACCTACTGGATGTGAGACTCAGGTCTGCTTTCTGACTTGGTCCTTGTCTTGCTCTTATAACATTTAAGAAAATGACAAGCGGGCAGAGGAAACTGTGAACACTCTGGATGAGCTGGAAGACGCGGTGCTTCAAAATGCTTTCTGTGCAAAACGCGTGCACGTGACGATTTGATATTCTCACACAACGCAGAGCAAATAAAGCCCTAGAGAGGGCGATCTGTGTTGGGGTGGGTAGTTAAATGTTCCACGTGTCTCCCACAAGGGAGACCCTGATCTTGACTGGCTGGGCTCTGCTGATGGGGGGGTGGAGTCTGTAGGAGGTGGCCACGGTGACCCCCCACAGCCCATACACTTGCAGTCCTGCAGCTTGTGGTGTTGAGAGGCACTCTTCCCCTGCAATCGGTGAAGCCTGTGATGCGTGTTGAGCCGCTCATCCTTTTAACACAACTGGAGGTTGCAGGCTGGAAGGGTGTGAAACCAAAAGTAATTTCCAGTTCTACATTTTTTTGTAGTCTTGGTGTCTTGCGCCTGTAATCTCTTTGCAGTGTAGCAGGCCCCAGGCTCAGAAATCATCTATCCTCGGTCAGTGCAAGTTGTTTGTGTTAGGATATCTAGTTAAACCCACTCTGTACCATTAGGGTCAAGAGTTCAGAGATGCAGAACCATAGCGATTTAGGGTGCTGTAGTTTTATCACTCATCGTTGCACTTTAACAACATAATGAGCACCATCACAGGGACTTTGTGCTGTCAAGCTTGAAATAGTTTTAGTCATAAAATATACATTCAGCATTTTTTTTTCTCCCCCAGTTAGAGCACTTGTTCTAGTATAACTAGGTCATGCGCATGTCTTCTCTCTCTGAAGCTCCATTTTGCTTTGGCACAAAAAGAGAACTTGCAACAGTAAATAGAAAAAAAAGGCATTTTCTTATTTTCGTTGAAGAAATTGATTAGAAAGAAAAACTTGCTCTTTCCACCGATTAGTACACATTTCGTTCTTTCACAATCAAAAGTGACAGTGTCTGTAAAACATTCTGCTGTGGGAAACGGAGCACTTTTCCAACACAAGACGAGGTTTAGTAGATTTGTTCCTAAATGAATCTTCAGCTTTTTCACCCTGTGAGCTTCTACTGCGTAACTGAACAAAAATGGCATTGATCGGATTTATGTTTATTCATTTGGCAGGTGCTTTTCTTCAATGCAGGGTGGAATCGCAGCCAGTCGCTATGCAATATGCTTGCAACGCTAGCGTAGATAGACACTAAAAGCACAGAGAACGGCGAGTGCTGGATTTATTCGGTGCTCGGATGCACGGTGCTGCCTGAAGCTCAGGTAGTACTCGCACGTCTGTAAGCACTCATCTGGGAGAGATGCTCAGAACAGGTGCAGGGAGATTCTCTTCAGGAGCGGGGCAGCTACAGATTTGTGGACGAGATGAAGACGTCATGGTTAATTGGAATTTGTTTTAGCCGAAGTCGGCGAGGAGAGATGAAATCTGCTCGGGGAGAAGTGGGGTTTCACGTGACGGGGCCTCGGTTCAGTCCCGCTTCTTCTGTTAGGAATAACTGGGCCGATCCACTCCGTGGGTTTTGTAATGAAGGAGGAATTTTTTCCTGAACCGCAGTCAGCTCTGTCCCAGTCCTGCCAAGGATGATGGTGATGTGATGTGACAGGGCTTTACTTTATAGCCTGCTTCACCGCACTTTCCATTATCTCATGTAATTACTCCGCGAGACTGGCTGTGGCAGGTCATTTAAATCTCACCTATTACTGCTTCACCGTGACCTTGGCCTTCTGGACCGGATCTTTGTGGAGGGATCCATCTTCATCCTCGATCTTAAACTATTCACTGTGCAGTAATGCGATGTGAAAACACTGGATGAGTTTGCCGCAGTAGAACTTAAGTCTGCTTAAATAAATCCCAAGGTGGAGTTTGGTAAACTGTATACGTTATTTAGCTTGAACAGTTTGTACGTTGGAGTCATAGTTTTTGCTCTTTTGGTGGATAAAAGTCAGGCTACAGCCTTTAACCAAAACGGAAACAAAAACTCGGGCATGCAAATCCTTATTAAAGCCACAGTGTGAATATAACAGGTGCGAGAGTCTACAAAATTCCCCCCTTTTTACTTTTATATTTCTTAGTTTCATTATTTGGTATTTTCTTGTTTTTCCATCCCCTTTGGTTTCAAGTAAGTGTTTGTAAACTCTTCCCCGATGGTTTTATTCTTACTTTTTTAGCTAGCAATTTTTCATTTCCCCTACGAGAAGGGTTTAACCCTGCTAGCCTGTAAAATAATGCAGCAGACGTGTGAAACATTAAGCACACAACATTGCAGACAAACAGGTTGTACTGAAATTCACAGAACCCCAAATTCCCATTGTTGTGTTGTTTTGTGAATGTTTGTGGTACACTGTTATTGTAAGTGCATTCTTAATGTACGTGTTTGACAAGAATCAAGGTGGATGTCAGGGAGTTCAGATTGAGCTTTATTTTGTGCACAAGGTTGTACAGGTGCAGTATTTGTTACATCACTTCAACCAGAAATTATTTGACTTGTAATTGAGGTCAACTATATAGAAGCTCACTGTCTTGTGCTATACAAGGATTTTGAGAGACTTTAAGCACAGAGGCTTGTAACTGTAGCATGCCTCACTGTGTACAGTTTGTGGTTAAATTGCCTAGAATGTGTTTAATTTTATCTGGTGGTTTCCGGAAATATTTGTGTGGAAATACCCCTAGTGTGTTTTTTTTAGCCACCATGGCTGTTACTACTGGCCAATGCATGGCATATGTTTGTGTTCAGCTTTCAATAATCTGTTATTTTAACCTTAGTTTGCACAGAAGATGCTTATATGCAGCATAACGTTGTCAGAGGCCTGAAACAAAACGGACTGCTTTTGATTAGAATAATTTTTGCTGTAAATGCACGTAATGATTTCATGACCAGAAGCTTGACTGGTACGTTAATTATTTACAAATGCCCAATATCGAATACATTTTCGTTAGCTTCCACTCCATCATTTTTAATTTTAATGTCACACACAACATCATAATGGAGTTTTTTATGCAGGTAGCAGTCTAGATCTTAGGATACGCAGTCATACAATTTATTATAGCATTGCCATAATAAATTAGAAGTCTGGTATTGCATGCATTTCTTTTCCCATAGGGGCTTAGTGGAGCAACCTGTATCCCATTTACTGTACAGTGAAAAATGTCTGGACAGAAGGTTACACAGTGCTGCCAGCAGCAGCGTGGGACAGGGATCGCAGCTCTGATTCGTACCCAGCAGGCCACGCAGGAGCTTTGATTTGGGCTCACCCTCCCTTAGGGGCTCCTTTCTTAGAGGCAGGCTGGCAGGCTGTACCAGAAGCACCGCAGGCGGCTGCAAGTCGTGTAAAATTCACTTGACAATTTAAAGAAGAGGGTGTGTGAAACATTTCTACTTTTCTCTCCTGCTCTGATGAATGTATTTCGGGCTATGAGAGTCCTGCTGCCTTTGGTCCTTTCCTGCCTTTGACATGACAGATGCATATTTACATTTATAACTCAACCAACAACCAAAAAAATATTTGAGAAATAATAGAATCGGATAATATAATTTTGGGTAACATGCCCGCTAGAAATGTATTTAATTTTATAGTGATAAGTATATTATTTCCCATATCCAAGACAACTTGCAATACATTGGGTTTACTTTAGATGTACTTAAGTGCAAGGAAGAGTTGTGCTGAAGCAGTTAGATAATTAATAAAATGACAATAAGGGTCGTCTGCCGTTTAAGGTCCTTTAACGACTATCCATCTTGTCCAAACCTCTGGGTGCTTTGTCCCGGATCCCCACGCTCCTTGATGCCAGCTGCTCCTCAGTCTGGTCGATGGCCCTGTGAGTGTCCGTGATGAGGGAGCAGTGAAATGCGGGGTCTCGAGGAGGCTGCAGGAAGCTCTCCACCTCCTTTCTTGTCCCCTTCGACGGGCTTAAGTTTTGAGATCTTTTATTATTATTGATAAAAGTAAGTTAAAATACTGTTTGATCGTTTTGTGTCTGCTGTGATAAGCACACGAATGCGGTGTTTGTGTTCTTTCACATTGCTGAAAGATGATTCTCTCCAAGAGTAGTGTGCTTTATATTTCTTTTTGAAGTGAGCTTGCGAAGGCAAGAGGGTGAGGACTGGGTTTATCAGGACTCGGAGAGATGAGTGGGATTCGGAAGAGAATGCAGGCCCTTCCCCACCGAACCGCCACGGAAATTCCCGTTCAGATTCTTTCTTCCGATCAGACTGAAAGCTGCAGTGAAAATCCTCCAAGCTTTCTTCCAAGACAGATTTTACTCCCTTATTTCAAAGGTAAATCATTTGACAAAAGGGTCTTTTTCAAGATGCAGTTTGTACCCCAGTTATCCAGAGAGAATAATTTAAAAGAAGTATGAAATCAGGCGGTCTTTGGAGGTCTGGTTAACGTTTGAGGGAAGTTCTCCACTAAAGCATAAGAGCTGTAGATCTCCTCAACATGACGAGTCTGTGTTCTTCAGCATGTAAGGGGCTCATACTTTCTGTATGAACGGCGTTATATATGCAATAACAAGCCAATGTTAACCACGACTGATTTAACATTTACCATATACAGTAGCATATGACTCGTGTAGGAATAGATCTGAGATGCACCTTCTTAAAGTAATTGTTGAATTGTTTTCAAAACGTGCAGAAAAAGCACTACCAGAAAATAAATGTACTGAACCTAGCTGTCCTTCTTGTCTCAGATGATATGTGAGGAGAGCTGTATGCCAAACAACACTTGGAGGCTTAGATTATCAGTGATTTATTTGGTCTCCTGTTGTCTGCCATTACCGGAAACATACCAAAGGCTAGATATTTGTTAGCCAGACTTACAAAGTGAGGTCTTCTGTTCTCATATAGTGCATTTTTAATCTAACGGATTAGCAGTTATTACACTTGTGTGTCATTGTTGAGGGAACTGGGACATTGTTTATTGTTCTGATGGGTGCTGTGAAATACCCTACATGCATCTGAGTAGAAATTGAGGGTTTTGTATCTCTCAGGTGTTTTTAAAAGATAATGAGTAGAATTTTCCTCAGGCACACAGTAACCATCCTATAAATCCATATCAAACAGTGAAGGTGGGTGATACAATTGCATTATGAAGCATGACATCCACATTGCAACATCTGCCAGTGTGAAATGAAATTATTTGCTTCAGTTATTACTTAAGGAATGCAAATTGAGAATCGTTCCTTTTGTTTTGGTCATTTTGAGTGTGCTTTTTAGAAATTGTTGCATTCCTGAATTTTTTACAGTTTTTACTGCCTGCTCTTGGTGTGTAAATTTGTTGACTGCTCATCGTTGTCAGGTACTGTTGTTTGACTGCATTTGCCATTTATTGGCTTCAGACATGGCATCAGAATATTAAAGAAAATATAACTTCGGGAAAGATGGTAAATGTCATTAAAGAAGCAATTGTCATTTTTCTGAGTAGGTTATAAATCCTCCTATCTCCACTACAGTGGTGAATCATCAAGGTATAAATCTATAGACCCAACTTGGGTGGCTAGAAAATACAAATCATTCTGCGTTACTGAATTCATATCAAAATCAATGAATTTCACAGACCAAGAAAATTCATGCAGAGCTGTGTTACTGCACCTGAAGGGTTAACTAACTGCTTTTTGGAGAGAACCTGTCCAGAAGGATTTTCTGGTGTGTGGTAATGACTGGGCTAAGACCCTGGAAAACGTGTTCTTATGAAAAAAGTAAGGGATTATAATACCGGTTCTGCCTCTAGGGACGACTCATTGCTCAAGCTGTCTGGTGAGGTTTCCAGTTGACTGGCTTTGTTAAGCACCTTATGTGTGTCTGTCAGTGCTGTCGTTTTTCACCCACAGCTCTCGGCTGCCCATGTGAGTTAGGATGCTCAGCGTTTAATTTAGGTTGTGCAGTTGAGAGGTTGCTTGTTGTTAAACTCTGGGTATGGATCTGCAGAGCGTTCAGATGGATGAAACCTTCATGACCTTATGTGTCTGCATGTGTTTTAGTGAAATGCATTTCAATGCATTAGAAACACTTAATTCATCTAATATGATTAAAGGCACGTTAGGCAAGACTTAACGTTCTTGGAAATCTTTCCATTTCGTTTTAAAGTATTAAACATGTCTGTCTGGGTCAAGATCTAAATAAGAAGATGAAGGCCTATGGACAATTAGTTGTACCGCATACTGGATCTAACTAATGGCTTTTGGGAAGGTTTTCTTTGCAGTGAAGAGACCGTTTCTGCTGCTAAAAAGGTTGCTGGTGTTCTGTAAACTATCAGGTTTGTGTCTCAACAGTGCTTTTGTACTACAAGTTTCCTCTGCATCTTGCTAAAAAAATGCAGTTAACTTGTGAGCATTTTACTGGTCGTTGTACCATGTTTGGACAGATTTAAATTGGCCTGTAACTGCAGCATAAACTAGTACAAACAAATTCTCTGACGTTAAATAAGCTATAGTGTATACAGTATGTCAGAGATAATTCACGTGTTAATCAGTGAAGCTCTAAAATAATACAGAAAAGCTGTTGAGAGCTCAGCTGAGTCACAGTGCTTTATTGGATAAGCCAACACATTATTTTAATTAATGGAAGAAGAGAATCAGAAAAAAAATGTTCTTGATTTTACATGATGTTTCAAGTATTTTGGAACTTTAAATGAATGGCCAAACTGTATTATAGAGTCCTTGCGCTTCTGTGAGGCTCCGTTTCCTTTTTTAGATCAGTACTTTTACTTCTTTTATGATTAAGAGCCTCCAGAGACATCACCGAAAAAAAGCAGGCTCATGTGTTAGTCGTTATTTTATTGCAGTTTTTTTCTCCAAACAATAGTTATGAAATGTGATACAAGCTGTCGCAAAGTCTAATTGCTTTAAATGTTAGAAAAGTTGCAGAAACGCTTTGCAGAAGAATGACTTTTGGTTTTTGCGTCTGGTGTGTTCTGTAATTGCCCTTCAAATAATGGGAACATCTGCGACTTGCATAATGTTGGTTTGCAAAAAGTCATTAATACTTTTGGCACCAGTTGTAATGAAAATGCCTTAAGCCATGTGCTTATTGTTTTAATGATAACTACATTTATTTGTTTTTTACATGACTCATTTTTTTTTTTGTTCCAGTTCTGAAAACTCGCGGTTTCTCATAGATATTCATTTTCCTCACACTGGCAGATCAGGATATTATATGATTAAATCAGTTGCAGGCAGTTTAGTCGCGTAAAAACAACAGATGGCTGACAGAAGGGGCAACTGTCTCTGATCCCCTCAGATGCATTTATGAAATGTCATGGAACGTCTTTGGGGTGAGCCCTGTTTGTACAAGAGTACTCGGGTTGTTATTTTAAATGGGTTGGGCAGTGAGCGTTGAGGCTTGCACGATGTCATCACTTTTGTATAATTAAAGGGGAGCTGCAGTCACAATTTTGTCGACCGCTTATTAAATCTCTGCAACAAAATAAATTCATTGACGGTATAGAAAAATTTGACAAACATCTCATTTCGAATGAAGCACAAAATTGTGAGCTTGGTGAAAGTACCGTGAGTCACCGTGCTGTCGCAAACCCCCGGTCTCTCCAGGGGCGAGAGCGAGAGTTCGTGAGAATTGTGACGTGAGGCGGCCCTTCCTGCTCACTAGTCTCCGCCCTGACTGATGTGATGCGATGAACGTGCGAGTAAGTACAGGTTGTGCAGCCGATATTTCACCACAGAAACGTTCCAACGTGATGTTCATGCAGAGTTAACAAGTAGTATGTGTCGGCAAAACGGTCTGGAAGTTGAGAGCAGTATTTCTATTGAGTTTAAAGACGTATTCACAAGCCTGCTTGTTTCCAATGTAATAAGGCCACAACACGTCATCAGAAGTTTTGTTGCCTCGTTGGCAAAATATGATGCTGCAGGTACCTGCAAATTTTGTCTATTTTGTTGATGTAAGTAGGAGGTTTTACAAGTGACTTTGAGCATTTTACTTTGTGGTTTGAAATGCGCTCATCATTCATTCTAACCGCGGAATATAAAAGTAGCGCTGCACTTCCCCTTCGAAAGGGGGGATAAGAATTTTAAAAGGCTTTCGCGTTGCGAGCTGGGAAGCGGAGGGGATGGAGAGTGTTGTCGCCGATTGGTCATAGCGCGGGAGACTGGCTCCGTCACCGCTGGGTTGTGGCCGGTGTGTGCGTCTGTCAGCCGGCTTCCCAGACCCCCCCCCTCCTTTCCCCTGACTCACTGTGCTCCCCCGTTTCCTCAAAGGCTCAGCTGGAGGCGCAGAAGGCCACCCAGGATTTCCAGAGGGCCACGGAGGTGCTCCGCGCGGCCAAGGAGACCATCGCGCTGGCCGAGCAGAGGCTGCTGGAGGACGAGAAGAGGCAGTTCGACTCCGCCTGGCAGGAGATGCTGAACCACGCCACAGAGAGGGTGAGCACTGCACTAAAATCCACAGGCCGCGAGCTGCGAAAGCGTCTGAGACGGCACTGGAAAACAAATCAGTTAGAAACCCCCGTAGCTTTAAAACATGTGGTGTTGGCAAGGAAAGGAGTACAGTCCCGAGTGGTGGTGTGACTCTGGTCACCACCTTAGCGGGTGGCTTCACCTGGGACAGCCAGCCATGCGATGATCTGCCGCGTGCCTGCCCCTGCCAGCCGCCGCGGCCGCTCACCGCGCTGTTTCTGCCGGCCCCGCTGCAGGTGATGGAGGCGGAGCAGACGAAGACCCGCAGCGAGCTGGTGCACAAGGACACGGCCGCCAAGTACAATGCTGCCATGAGCCGCATGAAGCAGCTGGAGAAGAAGCTCAAGAGGACCATCAACAAGTCCAAGTGAGTAAGGGCCGGGGGCCGGCCGGATGGGCTGCCCTCCCTGTGCTTCGCACGCTGGCGCGGAGCTGTGCAGGCCTGAGAGGGTGGCATTTAGTCCATCCAGCACCGAGTGTTCTGGGGCTGCGACGTCAATGGTTGTGATGAAGTGGGCCCTCGCTCCACTGTGATCTCTCATGTGGAGCACGTCGGGGATCTCTTGTTCAGAAGCTCCTGGAAACGTTAGATGTTTTAGTACAAATGAGGACAGGAGGGGGTTCATTGTCCTGCGTTCAAGCAGCTCACGTTCCTGGTTTCCTGTATGGATAACACCACAAGAGAACTGAGAGCGATACCATTACTAGCTTTCTGAGTTCTGAGTTACACTTCTCTGCAGTGGTTCAGCCCCCTTGAACAGTGAGCTGAAGTAAATCAATTAGCAAACAGATGGACGCTTTAAAATGTGAAAATATTTAAGTTATGAAATCTTAGTTCTTCTTGAAATGCCATTATATCAGGCATTGGTGTTGTGCGCAAGATACACTACTAGTTGTGCAGTATGAAGCAGACGGCTCCATTTATCATATAGCATCTGTGCCGGGAGAAGAGAAGCCTTTCAGACTTCTGACTTGGTTCCCTGAGGATTTCCTCAGGATTCACATTCATTAACTGCAGCTCGGTTCCCACTGCAGTTCCAGCTCCAGAGGAGCTCTGAAGTTCATTCCCATATTTCTCTAAGATACGGTGAAGTGTTTATTTGTTGGAATGAACTTAAATTGTAACTGACTTCATGTAACAACTGTATATATTGTAGATGATACTTGTTTTGTCCTTGACTTATTTTTATTGCAAGGAATGTGCTGTGGTGCAGTTTGACAAAGCCAGATGAATGCTGCAGCTTAGATAATGTAACAAGTGAACTGAAGTCATTTGTGGTTAAATAATGACTTGCATAGGACACAAACGTGGCCTTTTTAGTAAGCGTCTTGTGACTTGTTGACCCAAGAAATGATGCAGTACCAAGTGGGTGTTTTCTCAAGCAATTATACAGGCACTCTGGAACCTTACAACAGCCTCTCTCATGCCTCTAATGTGGAATCATTGTTTTAATGTGGGACACTTGAGATATCACATGAGGCCGGAGTTCTGGGTTTAGGGTTTATTTCTTTACAGTGTCTTGGCAGGCCATCCTGTCTGGGCCTAATTCTTGCCAGGTGCGGCCTCCACTTGAGATCACGCAGTAAATGATGAAGCTCTATGGCAGGACTTTGTTTCCCTTGTGAAATGTGAGGAATGTGACAGCTCGTTGAGATGGTGTCTGTTTCTGCTGAGTTTTTCAGTTACCATGACAATCCTTTTGACGCGCTATGCTCGGTTTAACAGTTTTCTTCTCTGTTTTGCAGGCCGTATTTTGAAATGAAGGCAAAGTACTACCTGCAGCTGGAGGTTTGTAAAAAATTGTATACAAAGATACATCTGCCCGTGAGAGCAAGGACCGAAGGTTATTACAGCACTGTCGAGTCTGTTGGCTTTTCAGAGTGTGAATATAATTCTAGCCTGGAGAGGAAAGCTGTTGAAGCTGTGACCCAAAGATTACTGTTGTGGAGCAGGTCTGAGGGTTTAATGGCTACCTTGGTGGATATTACCCAGTTCTGAATTGTGGTTTCTCAAATACTACACGGGTTTCCACAGAGCCGGCATGTCATTTCCTTCCCATGCCAGTGTTAGGCTGGGTCTGGGTGCTGCTCGGTCAGAATTTGACTGTGGGTGTTGGAGGATATGTAGTGTCACAATCCCAGTTGTTTCTGGTTGTGAGATAACTGGTGAGCCTATGTTTATAACAAGCATGTGGAATAAAATAAACTGCTTATCCCTGCGGTTCGGCTCCGATAAAATAAATATTTTTTTTCTTTGGAAAAGGCCTTGTTAAGGGCAGAGCTCTATGTAATTGCAGAATAAACCGTAAGCAAGCTAGGAAAGCCGCGGTGTCGGAGGCGTTAGGCATTCGTTCATGTGGGGCTCCTCGTCGAGAGCTGTACCACGTGCTCTGGCGGTCGGGTGCTTGGTGTTTGAGCGCTGCTCTCCCTTCTCTCGGCGGCTCAGCAACTGAAGAAGAACGTGGACGAGCTGCAGGCCAAGCTGTCCCTCGCGAAGGGCGACTACAAGACGGCGTTGCGGAACCTGGAGGTGATCTCCGACGAGATCCACGAGAGGAGGCGCTCCTCCGCCATGGGCCCCCGTGGGCGCGGCGTGGGCGCCGAGGGCGACAGCAGCTCGGGGGACGACCTGTCCGGGTTCAAGCTCGAGTCGGACGCCGTGTCCGGTGAGTACAGACCGGGCCCGCGCTCCTGCGCCAAGGTGTCGAGCCGTTGAGGCGGCCTTTACAACATCGCGTTTCACAAGCAACATTAAATTCCAACCGTTTGAGTAGCGGGGGGAGGGGAACTTGCTCAGTCTCAGGGAGCTGTTAAATAGAAGTACAGGAAGAGGTCAAATTGTAATCTTGCACTCCTTTTGTCCATAATATTTAACGTAAAGATTTAGACACCTGTGCCTCGCTTTGTGCTTCTGTAGTGCTCCTTCCTCCACCCCATCTTCACCCTTGCAGCTGCCTCCCTGGCTCATTCCTCACAAGTCAGATGTTTATTTCACCCTGGACCTCTTGGTTGAGACTGTCATTTCCTCTGCCATTCAAAGTAAAGCTGAACATGAAAATATTAAGTATGCTATTCTGTATATTTCATTTCTTATTGCAAATGTGTGTGTGTGTGTGTGTGTGTGTGTGTGTATATATTAGAATTTGACTTGTGATTTGAGCTGGGTGTTTCTTTTGCAGTGACCTCGGAGGTGTTTGAAGAGGATAACTGCAGCAGCGCTGTGTCGGAAGAGGACTCGGAGACCCAGTCCATGTGCAGCCTCAGCTCGGTGCCCGCGAGTCCGCTGGACCTGCCCAGCCCCTTCCCCACCTCCTACTCCTCCTCCTCCGTCTCCTCTCGGCCCAGCAGCCTGGACCTGCCCAGCCCCGTCTCCCTGTGCGACTTCGGCCTCATCTCCCCGGTGCTGGGGCCGCGCAGCGAGTGCAGCGGGGCCTCCTCCCCAGAGTGCGACCTGGAGCGAGGTGAGCGTGCCGGCTTGTTCCCGCTCAGATAAGCCTCGGTGGTTTGTTTCGGGCCATCGTGTCAGATCTCGATGTGGATCCGGGGCGGTGTCCTGGAGACCCTGCGTTTACTCTCTGCCCTCGTCTCGTGTGCGCAGGAGACCGTGCGGAAGGAGCCGAGGACGAGGCCGACAACGCGCGCAACAATAATAACAACGGCAGCAGCAGCAGCAGCAGCCACAAGAAAACCACGAGCCTGGAGGCGCGCTTCGGCCGCCTGTCCTTAAAGCGCCCAAAGACTGACAACCTGAAGAGCGCCGAGAGAGACCGCTTCAGCCTGGCTCAGCGCCCTGCGGCCTCTGCGCTGTTAGTCAATGGGCTGTAGGGAGAACTTGTCTTCATGAAGCCCTACAGGTGCCAAGGACCACTGTGCCAACAATCGCTCCCCTTGATTATGAAGGACTCCACAGAAGGCTTACTCTTAACGACCCCACCCCTCTTGCTAGTTTTTCTCCCATCCCCCCGTTTTGATGAAACGACAGCCCCTGCGCTGGAGACGGCACCGTTTCTCTGCTCTTGGTCACCTCTGTGTCATATGTACACCTCGTACCTGCGTTGTAAACCTCACGTGCCCCCGGAGCCGAGGCACGTGCGACGATACCGACTGTCCTCGCTCTTTTCCCGGCTGTGTGCAGACGCGCGCTGGTGCTCCTGCGCCGGCGTGGCTTCGTCTTGTGTTCCTGCAGATTTCGGCGCCCTGCCCCCTCTCCTGCAGGAGAGCTCCGCTCTCGCTCAGTTGTGTTTGGACAGACTAGTCCCCGCTCGATCCACTCTCTTCTTTCGAGGACCCTTTTCATGCCAGTGCCAACCACACCGGAAAAACAGAGCGCTGCATTTTCCACCTCACTGATCCGGATGGATTAAATTCCACCGTCTCCTGCTGTTGTAAACCGCATCCCGAAGAATGATTCAGATCTCGGTCACGCCCAGTCTACTGCTGTTGTGCCGAGATGGAATTAAATCGGACTGCTGATGTGAACAATGAGACATGGGCGGTGGAATTGTGATGTTTGGACTGTGATGTTGTAACCACCAGCATGTGGACGAAAGAACACATGGAGCAACTACACTGAACGGCCCCTGATGTAAACATGGCCGAGACATCTTCCCATGTCTATGTGTAACACACTTGAGTAGAGTATAGGCAGCATTAGTCTTGCTAGAAAAGCACAAGATGGACTGAATTACTTCAGATCTGTGATGTACTTCCACACTAACCTGTTACATCCAAGGTTGCATTCTTACAGGTACTGAACAGATCGAACCAGGAAAGGTGTAATTCCTAATTGTCCGTATTATAACAGAAGAATGATTTGCAAGTAGAAACACTGGCCGGCTGCTGTCCTTGTGTCACTTCTTAAATGGAGAACTGTTTCTAAAGGAAAACAAGTCTTAAATTTTAGTCCTAAAAATTTGTATGTTCGTCTGTTGTTTGTAATGAAGTCTTTGGCCAAATTGGATTGTGCGTTGCCAATAGGATGTGAATCCAGTCCAGCCACTTCCTCGAGTTTTACGGTCTCTGAAGAGACGCATGCATGAGTGAGGAACTGGCTATGTCTCGCGATGCTTTTTCAACCAGTCTGTCCCACTGACGCAGGGCAGTGCTCACTAGGCGATGGTGGGGGAAAAAGAAGATCTGTGTTTTACCAAATGCCATCCATTTAGTCTCCCCTGTACAAAATAGTGTTTACATTTAAAAGACATTTCAATATGTCTCCAAACTAAAACAAAAAAAGAAACATTAGTCGTACACGAGCGGCTAGCGCAGTTAGAAAAGAGTATCCACGAATCTTTCATGGGAGTCTCTCCAGTTGCAAGTGGAATTGTGTGGTGGCACTGCCTGGACTGTAGATTGCCTTGACATTCAGGGCTTCATCTGGAAACCAGCCTGAACTGGGGGCCTCCGTTCTGGAAGCATCGCACAGAATTTGGAGGGATTCACCTGAAGTGAAACTGAATTAACACCCAGCCTCCTCTGGCCTGATTTCATTTGGCTGACTTGGGTTGCTACTGCTGAGCATCCTTAGTCCTTAGTTCACAAAGCCCATTAACAGGTACTTGGTCAAGAGTTCAAATACCACATTCGGTAGCTGCTTCCTTGCACTGCCTTATTTTATAATGTCTTTTTCTTCTGTATGTGTACTGTATTGTAAAGTATATGAATCTATATTTTCACTGTTTCTTTTAGTGTGTGTTATTATGAAAGCAGGAGAGGAGATGCCTCTTGTGCTACTGTTTCATTGTCTTGTACAGTATCTCACAATGGCTTGTGTACCTGTGTT
The DNA here is from genome assembly GCF_055471065.1 of Atractosteus spatula. Taxonomy (NCBI): domain Eukaryota; kingdom Metazoa; phylum Chordata; class Actinopteri; order Semionotiformes; family Lepisosteidae; genus Atractosteus; species Atractosteus spatula. Next base: position 2,111,854 of record NC_142717.1, on the reverse strand, counting down.
CAATAAACAGCTATTCACTGCATTGCACAATAGTTAGTTGCTTTTTAACTAGAAGGAAAAAAATACATTGGCCCTGAGGCCCATGTGCTGCAGGGTTCTGGCAAGGTTTTTTAACAGATAGCAGTGGGCAGAAGTCGTCACAGTTGCACCATCAGACGCCTTTTGTTTTGAGGTTTCCTGAATCGGTTAGGGAAATTTCATATTCTTCGCAACTACACTGAAAAGGTGTGAATACGCATTTGCATATAGTTCAAATATGAATGTGAGGTTTAAAAAAAATCGGTGCTTCCTTTTAGATGTAGAGGAAAAAAAGCTACAAGTCATATAAACACTGACAGTATTCATAGAAAATGACATTTCAGATTATGAAATGTGCTTATTTTTTGTTACATAGTTAAAGGGAATATAAATGTTTGACAGTGAAAAGCTTCCTTACAGTCTGTCATGTAGCAGATTTTTGACTGTTTTTCAGCAGGGTTTTTATTATTCACGTGTAGACACTGTGGAATTATCCTGCATCACTGAAACACAACTGTCAGTTTCCGCGGGTAGAAAATAGGTACTGGAATGTGAGATTTGTTTTTAGGGACAGGTATCGGAAATTGCCATTTTCTAGGTTAACAGTTCGGAGTTTCATTTTTAGGAATATCCTGCTGTTCTGAAATTTCTGCAGCAGAACAAACCACATTGAGCCTAGGCAGCTAATTCAATCTATGGCTGTTTTTTGATGAGTTCTTAGTCATATTTACAATGTTTACATTTTTGCTCTGCAGCACTATGTTGTTGAGGGCATTGTGTGATTCTTCAAGAATAAAAATGTGCAGGAAGCTAACAAGAGCAGAACGGTGTAAAGACGCTTCTAGTCATCAGTGTGACACAGGTAACATTAACCATTATACTGTTACAAGCTGCAGGGTGTAAACAAATTCGAGGGGACTGAGATTTTACATACAAGATCAGCTCCCGACAGATTGCAACAGTAAACAAGGACGCCCCCCCCCCAGTGGTGTCATTGTTCCCAGCACTGTGAGGTAGTGGAGTCATAAACAACACGGCAAGCTTCACATACACCGTTATTTACAGTAACGGACGAAGTTTGCGAGAGCCAGGACCAGTCTTTTAGAGAACCAGGACATGGAATTCAGCCCTGCAAATGAGGCAAAAGGGTATCGCCTGTGTCTTACAAAACACAAGAGTCTGCGTAGGACTGAATCACCTCCAGAATGGATACTGAACAAATGGGAACCTCTCTACAAATAATGCATCGCAATACGAGCAAGAGATTTCTGGTACCTGTGGACACCACAAAAAGGGAATAGGATTTAAAGTACTGGAACCAAGACTGGTTTCATCAGTTCTCACATTACGTGGTAGCATTTCGGCCTGCAGTGACAGCACAGTTTCTCTTCTTGATTGTCTCTCCACCACTGTCCTCTTGTTCTTGATCATTCTGTGGCTCTGGAAGGGGTATGTGAAGCCTTATGTATATGGCATAGAGGCACAGTTTTTCCTCAGAAAGGCCTCTCCTACTGACCTCCCTTGATCAATTCAGTCATTGTTAAGTCTTGATAACATGAACTGGCCACTTAGGCTCTGTCCCTAAGATAAAGGACAGATGTGGAGCTCCAATTACCCTGATCAAACACTTGGAAGAATGCCCATTGTCTTACGTGCAAGATAAGAACTACTAACATTTCTTGTTTCTTGATAGCCACCTCCAACACACACAACTCATCATGTTAACTCCTACAGCGTATTTATATACTAATTTAAAGGCAGGAAAACTAAGATGAATTACAGGCTGGGGTTAAAAAGAAAGTTTCTACTAGCTAGAGCACAGTTTTCAGGGTTTCCGACAGTACCTCAAAAATAAAAGCCCAAAAAATCCACACAAAAGCTTCAAGAACACATGCTGTGAGACAAAAGATTACTGCAAGTTTCTGTTCCCTGAGCTCAGACGCCTGGCCTTCCCATGATGCTTTCTTAACCACAGGCCTCCCTGCGATCCCCAGGGAGCCCAGTGAAACAGAGGAACCGGTCACTTTCCATCTCAAATCACTGTGCAAAAAAGACATGTGGAACACAATTGTGGAATCACACCATGCCAAGACACAGAACCCTTAACACCATACTGTTAATTTCACTGCCCTCCAGTTTTCTCAACTGAGTGTCTTTCACCAGCACAATATTAAACTGCAGATATTTTATGGCAAACTCACATAATATCCATGTCTTTATTTTTAAACACATGCTTCCTTTCCTTGAACTTAACAGAGGGATGGTTTTTCTTAAATGCAATAAAAAAATGACAATCATTGAGAAATCATGAATATGTCGGATACATTCAGATTTTCTTCATTGATAGCGCTTCTGTACAGAGTTCTCAACTTCTGAAAATGTGTTACCGGTTCTTAAACATAACACTTTGTCTGCCACATATACCGTACTGCAAAAAAAACCATAGCCCTATAACAAGCAGTCTCTCACACTGTTGGTATGGCTAGGTTTGATACATGTGTGCAATTGGTTGCTTGTGTCAAAACAGAGATTAGCTGGAGTCCTCAGTAGTAAAGAGCAAAGGGATTTCTGCAGTCGCCTGCTTTTTTTAACCAAACGCCCTTTTGAATGTCACTCTGACCCTTTTGAGTTTACTAGAGAAGCAGTGTGGAATGGAGTCAGCCCACGGCTCTCCATAAAACATTCAGAACGGGAATACAGGGAAAAACAGCAACAAAAATAAAAGTAAACCATGTCCCGTCTGTCCTCCACAACATTGATTTTGCTGGGGAACTTATTTACTTAGATGGCAACACAGTGCTGTTCACAAACCAGCATAAAAAAAGTGCAACTGGATCATTAAACTTCTTATTCATTCACTCATCGTACAGCACATTTACCAGAACAACTTCTTACTAATTTCAATACAGTAAGATTTTTTTTTAAATACATAATGACATCCTGGGCTTTTCCATTCTACGCCAGTTCAAGACTGTTTCTTAAAAGGCCTTTGTAATCTGTTTACACTGCCCTTGAAGAAAGGAAATTAAACCTTTTATTACAATACTTATAAATATCCAGGGCTGAGGGCGAACCTCCTACTGTCAAACACTTGCTGTGCAGCCTCGCCTTTGGGGCAGATGATATGACAACTCCATGTTTTAAAGAATCAAACCTGAGTGATACAGCTCATTCCAGTAGCTTTTTCTTAGCTATAATACATACCAACTCTGCTTCAGAAATCATCTGCTAAAAAACCCCATAATAACGGGAATACTGTAAAAGAAGAAACCTTGCACTCGTGCTTCTCCCACAGTGAATATTCGTGAATCATTTGCAAATAGGAGCTGTGAAGGAATCAGAGGCACATCTAGAAGCAGGTTCAGGATCAAACGCTCTCTCACAGAAAAGGGCACACTGTCGTTTAGCTTTCCACAGGACCAGCTCACTAGTGTGGCCAGGAACTGAAATAGCAACACGGGGTTGAGCCCACGTGCCTCCTCTCCGCCTGCTGCAAAATCAAAGCTGCAGCAGACCCCTGCTTCACGTGGAGCTTTTAAGCTGAGTTAGTCTCAGGGGGGGCTTAGGGAGGTGGGTGAGCCTTTTCATTTATTATTGAATGAAAAGGCAGGTTGAGGGTTCGAGTCCCTGCTGCAGACAGTGCTGCTGCACCCCAGCAGCTCCAGTCCACCCAGCTGTATAAATGAACTGGCTTAAACCAAGGGAAACCCGCTGCCTCTCTATTACGGACTGACAGCCTCATGTTCCAGTCATTTCTCTCAGAATCAGTACGGAATGTTTTGTACAGTGAATTATTGAAATGGGGAAGGGCAGATTTATTGAGAAGTCTCCCTTTCCTGAACCGAATGTCTCCTCAAACCAACGTCGTGAGATACTTGGGAAGGACGCTCAGCCCTTCCACAGCACCAAGCGAGTCTCTCTTCTTATTTATTTTTGCAACCTGATCTCAGTCCTTCCCTGGAGATTCCCTGTGGGTTGTCGGCTGTTGCATCTGGGCACTATGATTAGGCCTTAACTGAACAATTAACTGCATGCCATTTCAGTTATTTTCTAAGGGGAGATCAAACAAAAAAACAACAGCATTAGGACAGCAAAATACGCAAACGTTTGATTAAAGTTGAAAGAACCAAGAAAAGTCAACAGACTGGATAAAAACAACTTCGCTCTATTTCTGATCAACATTTTATCTTACAGGGTAAACGAAATAGCTTCTTACAAAGCTTTAATTCTCTTTTGTGACAGAATACGTTTAATCCATTCATTTGCTCTTTATAGTATCAAGAGATTTTTACAAACAGAAAGTGCCACCTTAGTGTACTTTACTAGTGCATAGGCATAACCTTATGGTTTAATTGTAATGGTGTTTTTAGCGACGCTGAATGAAAACAAAAATACCTTTACTTGAAGTATGCTCCAAAATCACATAAAATATATATTGAGTCTGTAAAAATACAGAACTTCCAGCATTCAAGGGATTGAAATAAAATTAATCAAAAGAGCTCCTGGCTCCTGCGCTTCAGACTGACCAGCTCACTGATTATGTGGTGTGAAAAACCCATTTTGAAACACCCTCCAGGTTTCCTCTGGACTCAATTCAAGTGATTCACAGAAGCCCTTACATATCATAACACAAAGACCAATGAGCAGAAAGAAAAAGCTGTGTGCATTCAGCCCAGGAGCTAGAAAGACATCATACAGGAAGCTGGACTTGAACACATCCAGCTTGTTAACCTGTCCTGCGATGGGTCTGAATCCATGTGCTAGTCACTTCAAGTGTTTCGTACGTCTATGTGCAAGCAGGACTGGTTACAATGCATTGAAAACAGAAAAGGACAATGACGGTAAACAGGTGACTGAGTATCTGGTGTGCTTATTTTGGATGGTAGATGGTTTGATTAAGCCACACGTGTATTAGATGCCAGTATACTTGCTGCGCTGTGCAAAAGGTTTACCCAAAGTCAGTAGGTCATTCTTTCATTGTTTCTTTTTTGGTTAAAGACCATGGCCATGTGACCCATTGGAGATGGGTCATCTTCACTAACGGTAAAAATAAACATCATCAATTTACAGACGAGCTCCTGAATTCACTGATGGCTTAAAAGTTAACCAGGACCACAACTTTTGCCCTCTCGAGTCAGTGCGTCCTGAGAACATGGACTTTGGCATGCCCTTTACTGAAGCTTAGAGACCTTGATCGGCGTCGTAGTGTTAAAGTCCAGGAAGAAAGGGCCTTCTTGCTTGGGTAGGAAGGTGGTGGGAATGATGTTGTAAACTCCAGCAGGAACACAATCAGCCTCCATGTAGCAAAAGCCACACCTAAGGCAAAAATAAAGACGGACAGGCAACAGACAAGGGTGAGATTGTGGCTTAACGCAGCAACAATCTGAGAGCAACAACACAGTCATGTGAAGAGGCAACAAATTAACAGGTTCATCTATAAATGATTCAAGGAAATGGAGCCAGAGAGGGGTACACTCTCATCTCACTCTGCTTATTAGTAAAGTGATTTTAGACAGAGGCACGAATTGTTAAGAAGACCTGGACTTAGTTCTAGAAAGTTATTAATAGGAATACCAGTGTTATTATGGAGATATTAAGATGGGTAACAATTAAAACACAGGAATGCACTTTGAAGAACTAACACATTTACCTCTTACTCTGTAAACTGCTGCTATCTGCAGCATTCTTATGTTCTTTTAAGGTTTTCAGGTCGTTTTAAGTTTAAGGGTTTTCCGCTGCTTTTGAGTCAAGCGGAGTGATTTCTGCAGCAGTCCTGTGTCTGCTCACAGAGCAGGATCGAGAGACCCGCCCCGGCACACCTGCTCACAGAGGCAGCGGGAGGAGAGGCGGCACTGGCGTGGAGTGAGCTCGGGCGAGCCGAAGGGAAATTACCGGTAATCCCCACTGCTCCTCTTCTGAGCGGCCGAGGGTCCGGGATCCCCCACGGTGGAGACCGCGATCACCTCAAACCCCACGCTGTACTGCCTGCGAGAGGCCGTTCACAGCACCCAGCAGCGTCGGGAACCAAGGATGGAAAGGAAAAACACGAACTCAGCAAAGCAAGAAGACCTTGTACAGCGAAGTGGGTTAAAAAATGCGTGATACGGAAAGAGACCTGTAGGACGATAACGTCCTCTTAGAAGCCGAGACAGTCTCATTTATCTTGCCCCCACAACTCAACTTCTAGATGGGCTCAGCGTGGAAAGCAGGGGGGAGAAGAAACAGCCAGAAGGCCTAAAGTCCGGCTGAGAGCTACAGTCCCCCTACGGCGCCCCTCCGGCAGCTCCAGCACCCCCTTCCCCTTTGAAAACTACTACCAACAAGCACAGCGCCCCCTGCTGTTGACGAGACTCTCCTCAGTCCCGCAGAAGTGAAACACAAAGAAACATTTTGTTGTGATGGGGGGAAAAAAAAACAACTTTTTCATGGCTTTTCCAAAAGGGTCAGGTATGGGTCCACGAGCATTTAAATCAGGAAGAGCACATTGTCTGCTTCTTGAAGCGTGGCAAACAACGAGAAGTCCAATTGGTGCGGCATCAAAAACATTACATTACTAGGAGCTTTAAAAAACATGGTTGTGAAACTGCACAAAACTAAACACATCTCTAAGGTCAAACTGCACAGATTTCTACAACGTGTTTCAGCTTTAGTCATTCACTCGTACAAATGTCATTTAAATGCCACTGAAAACTTGTTAACGTCATCATGTTTCACTACAATCCCAATTCCCATGCAATGAGAGAAAGTCTGTTTACAAGGTCAAGATCCTTGTTCCTGTGGGAAGGTTTTGGAGAATGGCCAAAACAGCCTCCTGGATTTCCCAGAATGAGCAACCATGTCTTTTGAACACAGAGGCTATTAAAACAATCTCAGAGAAAAATACACATTACGATTAAATCTGCTTGCCCTCTCTGTTTGAGTAATTAACAGGAAGGGCTTGTTATGATCTTTTTATTCTCTCTGGTTTTTCAGCTGAGCTCTCCATTTCTATCTCAAACAGTAAAGTCACGTGTTTAAAACAGACACTCGATAAAGACTTGCCCTGTATCAAAATACTGCTGAGGGATGCTGCTGTTGTCCTCATCCCCTGCTGGAGATAAGGCTGTTTTTTGCTTTGTCTTCTATGAAAATGTTAAGGCAAGCGAGGTCAGAAACTCTCTCTACTGAACCCCAATTAGCTTTAATGCTACAAACATACACAAGTACCTTATGTGGCCATACAATAAACCACTGACAGAGCTTCTGAGCAGGTAATTCTGTTGAAGCAATATAATTTCTTCAGTGATCCACTGACTATTTAAAAATAAAATAACTGGATGTTTGATGAACCAGTTATACATTGGCCTATTTACTTATTTTGAACTGAAGATTATAACTCAAAACAAACCTTTTGTTGTGTATTTAAGATTTCATTAAGATGAAATTACTAAATGTATGACAATGTCATACACCTTAGCATGCTATCACCTCCTCCTCCAGAGCTTAGGAGATGTTAAACCCATTCTTATACTGTATAGTGTGTGCAGAGTTCAATGACCTGGTCTGCAATGCATTCTCAGCACAGAAGCTGAAGCACAAGATTAATTTTAGATGCACTCAACCCATAAGAACGATCAAGACATGCATTACTCTCAAACACAACTTTGCATAGACGAGAAAAATTGTTCTGAATTAAAAATAGTTCATGCACTAGCAGGGTGTCTCTTAAAATGCCGAATTCTGTTCTTCAACAACGGGGAAAACAGAAACAGATATTTTAACAGTCTTATGAAATGTTGGGGGGAAAAAAAGCTCAGAAAGGTATTTCTCTGGAAACAAAAGGAAAGGGAGACTGGGGTCTCTAGAATCACTGAACTGCTGTGAAACCCAATGCTTGACTCACATGACCTAGATCCTGTTATAAACCTGGGCCTTTGAGTACAGCACACACTGCCCAGCACAGACACTGCTATTTCAGGACAGACATGAGGCAACCCCAGGCACCGTGTGCAAAGGCAATCTATCCCCCAGCTCGCCTTGCCAGCCCCGACGCTCCGCAGTCATCAAGGTCAGCGTATTGACAGTGCGCCACGAGAGCCTGGCGCCAGCTCTCCGACAGCACACCATCGGACTGTTTCTCTCACAGACCTGGAGCCCCGCAGCTCAATAAGGAGAGGCCCCGCTTTCTCCAGCTGGAACTGGTAGATGGGGTTGTACTTGTGCGTCTCCTTGTAGTTCCCACAGCCGCCGGCACTCTGACCCTTCCACTGGCCGTTGACCTGCGGAGACAGCAGTGGGGCACTCCGGTAGTGGCAGGGCTGGTCGCTCGTGTCCGCCATCGCCATGCGGGCGATCTACCGCTGCCCAGAAACACCGCTGGGCCTTGCGCACAGCACGGCTCCCAGGCTTTTACTCAGGTACCGGCGAGCGTGAACGTGCAGCATAACCAGACCGGGGCAGCAACAAAACAGCTGTTTTACAGGACGTTGGCTATTCTACAGGTGGTTGCTACTCTTCCACGAACTTCCCCATTTTTTTAAATGACTCATTCGGTGAAGTCTGAGAACGTGACCCCTTTGCAAACCGGAACAGATACCCCTGTGCGCACGAGCAGTTTGGAGTGTTTCAGCGGGAATCGTATTTTCACGCCCGTTTCCTCTTTCCGAAGTGGTAGCCTTCGAGTCCACCGAGCACTTACCCTCTTCGAGTGAGTGTAAGGAGTAGGGATCTTCGAGAAATTAAACTTGCATCCAGAGTACACCTGTTTGGGGGAAAAAAAAAAAATTTAGGAATAAGTCAAATGTGGCCGTTCAATCTGACGTTTAATGCAACTTCTGACAAAAGTAACAAACAATCTGTGGAAATGGAACATATTCTACTAAGAGGACAGAGCGATTTTCAGCTTTAAGTATTATTAATGCCACATCTCCCAGGGGTTGTAACATTCTATTTGGAAAGAACTGTACAAAATCAAGACATTTGTATTGTTATAGGAAAACAATACTGTTGTTTAAAATATATTTTACCATGCAGTGTAATTTATGATCAAAGGTAAAAATGATAATATAATAATAACTGCACAGGCTTTGGCTTAAACCACTCTCTATTCCTCTACGATTATAATGGTAACCGCACAGATATTCACGAGCCGCAAACTCTACTGCTCCTGACACACTGAACATGTATTTCTGAAATCTTGTTTTTCTTGGCATTTGCTTGTCAGAACTGGCTTGATGACCATCTCAGAATCAACATCTGAGGCTGTAGGTAACCCAGCTGGTAGCCTGTTTCTTAATGCATTCAAACTGATTAAACAACATTTTCTCTGGACTCAGCAAATCTCAAGACCAGCAAAACAATGCCCTTTATAAAATAAAAGGTGATTTTTCTGTAGTCAGTTCTGTAGCAACTGGAAAGTCTTAAAAACAGCAGGAAATGATAATTTAATGAACCAAAATTACAGATCTGTTTACCGGTGGACATGTGAGAAGATCATAGAATTTAGACGTAGAAAACATTTATGCAACTTCTCAAGAAGAAATAAATCCAATACTGCTTTTACAGTTAAGATTATGGCACAAGCCAATCTGTTGCACAGCTTTCTTGAAAATAAGGGATTTACAGTATACTGACATCCATGATTTAGGTTAGAAAAAACAGCTTGTAAAGAGAAATGCTTCTCCCCTCTTCTGAACTGATGATCTGAATGTTTAAGAGACCCTGCCTTTAGGCTGTAAGTGTGCACTTTCAAATACATTTTAACTATAACTGTGTTTATTTTGTTAGATTTTTCGTAGGCAAAAAAAAAAGAAAACTCTAACAAGCTTGTACTTTGGAGGGTGCGCATCATGTTTCTGACAGCCATTTCTGGGATCAAAGAGGCAACATATTGCTGGAGGCTTCTTTTATGCTAATTACTGCGCCATGTGGCTGACTGCATCCTTCCTTCTGTCATACAGACATAACTGGGACACTGCCCACTTTATACTGGGCCCGTGCATTCAAACGCCTCCAACAGCATTCAAGATTAAAATCCGTGATGCAAACTCGGAAGTACTGAAGGCTATAAATATGGCTTTTGAAAGAATTAATTCACACAGTCAAAGCTGAGTGGCATCAAGGCTCCCATTCCACAACGCTCTCTTCATTTTGACGAACTTGGAGTTTCAAAGACGTCATACAGATCTATCCGGAGGCCTGAGGGCACCCTGCTTGACAACAAAGTATTCACTTTGGTGATGCAGCCACGTTACTTTTTTACTGAAATAAAACTGTTATTATGCAGTAAATCTCTGTCTGTCCAAAGGACTGCTTCTGTATAAGATGGGCTTGAAAATCTCCCAATACTATGACGCAGACATAATATTCTTTTTCTTAGCACAGGATGTCTGAAATGTTTTTCCGAAGTCTCAATGTCAGTTATTCTATTTCTCACAAATCAATCTACGTGTTGCTGAACGCACTTATGCTGGGGGTGAGAACGCGGCTCTGAGCGTTTTGACTGTGTGCTCATGGGGCTCAATGGACAGCGTGCTTTGATTTGTCCATTTCTCAATACCGACAGAAACACAATGGACGTCTTCAGAGCCCTGCAAAGCGACTCAGATCTCCATGCAGTGCTTTGGAAGCCTGGCGGTCCACTTACCCTCAATGTGTAGTGGATGGTGTTCTGCTTCTCGTACTGCGACACCACCAGAGAGAAGGTGTGGGTGCCCGCGCTCGTCAGCTTGATTTTGGTTAGATAGTGGGGACTGTTGATACGAATCCCATCGATGTATGGGGGAGGATCGGCTGCAAAAGAGGGGTAGCAGGTTTTAGACCTCTGAATCAACAAACACGTTTATCAGCCCAAGAAAATACTTTGCAGTGGGAGAATCACCTAGTTAGGAGTAGTACATGCTGGAGACTAATATTACTGTGAATCACCCATGGCAGTAGCAAGTGTGCAGTAACTGCAACATTGCTCTGATGCAAAACACCCATATAAAATGAAAGGAATTAGTGCTTTAATATGGATAAATACTTCACCAGCACACAGTGCATCAAACGCTTGTTTTCAAAATGAACCATGATACTCGCATATATGTGGAAGGCATTGCATCAATATGAAAATACCGAAAGCTAGCATTTACATTTCATGTTGCTCACAAGAGTGTACACTCTTCTAAATATGTGGTTAAACTGCCCTTTAGCAGGTATCACTTCTGCCAAAAGCAAATTCTGTATCCTGTTCGGAGTGTTAATCATTTGCTGCAGAAAGACATCACAATGGCTTTTTAAGCAGCTGGGAACCGTCTCTGTGACTTGGGTGTATTTTTAAAGCAGCGCTTTCTCATGCATGAAAAAACAAAAGCTTGTTTTCAGTCGGTTTCATGAGTCAACCAGACGCGCAGTTTGACATGCTGGCAGGATACCAGGGGAACGGGGACAGCAAGTGTTCGCCTGTTCGCCTGCAGCAAGTGAGGAGAGCAGGAGCCCCAGGACCGAGGGGCTGGTCTGAGAATGGCACACACAGCTGTGCTCCTGTTTGAATCAACCTGCACTCGACTAGCAGCTACATTAACACGTTTTGCACACTGGACTTCAGGAAGATACCATTTTAGAAATGCGTGGGGGGGGGGGACTGAAAGTGTCCAGGACGTTCAGACATACAGGAAACACCTTCAACACACGGCAACTACGAATTGGTCAAATTTGAAAACAACACATTATACACAAAGGGCCTATTGCTGATGATAATCTAATTATTCTGCGCCTTGATTTGTAAAAATTCACTTTCCTTTTCTAGTTCAGAACTAGCCACATGAAAAAGCCCCTTACAGCAGTTTTGCTAGGGTTTGTAGAGAGTTATTTTAACTCAGTGTTATCCCATCATGTGGGAACAGGTACGGATCTGAGACATGGAAGTTGTACTCCTGTACTCACAAGGATAGTAGACTTTCTTCCCGTCTGTCTTGTACACAACAAGGGTGATGAATTCTCGATTCTGGGCAAAGTCATCCTTAATCACAAACAGAAAAGAAGCAAAAAATAAATAAATCATGCATGCACACCTTTTAGACCACACTGTGAATCCATGTTTTAAAACTACAACTTCAGAGCTCTTTCTTTCAAACATGCACAATTAATATCAACCGCACTTCATCATTTCCTAAAAAAAACTGTTACTTGCAGGAGTCATAGCAATTCAGTTTCTGGCCAGTTAAGTCTCAGACGTACAGTGCTTTCCATTATCACACAGCTCCCCTCAAATCGTAAGCAGTCACTTGAAAATCTATGCAATTCATCTGGTACCACCCTCTGTCTGAAACACCTAATATTATGATTTCAAACATCTTTTTAATCTATTTTATTAGAAACACCTTCCAACCTTTTCTTTTTTGCAATTTTAAAAATAAAAACATAAAAGTAAATGCAAGCTACTCAGTGAAAGATTAAAACACGGATCGCCACAGTCCCTGCGAAGGCCCATACCTTGTCTGTGATGTGCCTAGTGAGGAGAACCCAGACTGCAGCGCCCCCTTGTGGACACTGCACCTCCAGCTTGTACTGGGGGTTGTTAGCCAGGCTGTAGGCATCTTTTACTGGGCCCTGCTTGGCTTCCCAGGTGCTGTGACACACAAAACAGCAATAGACCATTCCCTACATTTCTTATTTCTCATTGCCATCATTAAAACACACCAAATGAAATCAGTTAATGCCCACACACACCTAAATCTGAAATCTACTGGCACTCCAATGGGGAAGATGAAAAGGTCAGTAATAACCATTCACTGCTGTCTGGGAAGACGGCGTATAAAACTTGAAGTGAGACAGATTAAATGGAATTTTAAAGGCTCTGTTATGACGCGGGGCTCAGTTTGGGTAAAAGTCAAGATTCTGAAGTATTGCTTTTGGGAAACGTTCATGAGAAAATGCATGACTCTTTAGCGTAGAGGTTGCGCTCGCAAGGGTCTTTCCCCATGTGTCTTGTAAGCAACTCAAGGGCAACTTGAAACAAGCAGGCTTGTAAAACCCCACTCCCGCCCCCACGGGACGCGAGTAAGGCCAGAGGCAGAGGAGTGGCTGACCTGTGGATGCAGGAGGACTCTTTGAACAGCACAGGGCTCCAGCTCAGGTATATGACATCGTAGTACTGGCACAGGTCTTCCCATGTGATCCAGAAGACCCCTGACACAAGAGCAAGAGAGCGTTTGACAGAGGAACACCTGGCTGGCCTCCCCACAGCCCGCCATTCTCTTCAACCCTGTTTCCACAGCAGGAAGAGGGGATATGACAAAACGCCACTCGCAGTTCTACTCCTCACTACATTCGTTACTTATGCAGGTGGAAAGAGGTACAAAGGTTTGGCGGCACAGCCTCCAATTCCTTGATATTTCACAAAACCTAGAAAAGAAATAGTCAATAAAAGAACGCTGCAAATGATTACCAGGTTACCAAGCTGAAAAAATTACACCTTTGAACGTTAAATTCCATACCTGGCATCCATCTTTGAATATGTACCGGACAAAATATTAATTTTGACGTTGAGCATTAAAAGGTCGCCTGAATATCAAAAGTTTTTTTTTTTAAAAACTAAGTGCTTCATCTTTCCAATTCCGTTCCCCCTCACGGTACCGTTGTCGAACCGCTGGGCCATCTTGGGGTCAAAGTTGAGGTACTTGAGGAGCTCCGGGGTCCAGCTCTTCTCGTCCCGCTCGCTGAAACGGCCCTTCCACCGCAGATGGCTCCAGGGGTTTTTCAGCTGCAGAAACCGACTGCCCTAGAAGAGAGAGACGCAGCACGATGTCACAAGGCTCCGACCTGAAGACTGCTGGAACCTCTGTTCAGGGCTTGTAATCTGTGGCCATGGGGAAATGGGAGGGTGGCACAGTGGTGAGCACTGATGCCTTGCAGTTCAATTCCCTGGGCGCTTTCTATAACCCGGGCAGCTCAACACCCTGCTCCTCACCGCTGGCAGCCCACTGGAGCTCAGCAGGTGTGGGCCTGGCCGGTACCTGGATGGGAGACTCCTGGGAAAAACTAAGTACGGTCATGAGGACACTACACTGCAAAAAGGCGTCGTGTTTCGGATGAGACGCAAGACCGAGGTCTTCGTTTCTCGAAGAGTAGGGGGTGTTACCCCGTCGTCCTGGCCAAATTTCTCCCTGGCCTTTACTAGTCATGGCCTCCTTATAATCCCCATCTCTGAACTGGCTTCATCACTCTGCTCGCCTCCCCACTGAGAGCTGGTGTGTGGGGAGCGTTCTGGCGCACTATGGCTGCCATCTGCACCCATAGTTAGCTGCAGATGCTAACTGCCCTGTTTTTCCCCATATACAGATGATTTGTAATCAAGCAGCTGGCTCTTATTACTTTACTGACTGCGCTCTTGAGACAGGCGTCTTGCAAATGCTTAACTGATCTCGACACTTAAAATACTTCACCCCACACTCAGAGACTCCATCAATGTGTAAACACAAATGTGAAAACACATTTTTAAGTATTTTACAGCTAAGTATTTTCTCCTACACAAAGCTTTTGAATCGTGTTAATTGAAGAACTTTCTCTAATCCTCGCTTTCAACTCTCAGAACTTGTCTGCTCAGTACCTTATATTCCCTGATGTCCAGGACTGCATAGGCGTGTGTGGACACCAGGCCCCATCTCTCAGCCTCCTCTTCCGTCATCACCCCGGTCGCCGTGGTGATCAGCACGTGGCCCTGGTGAAACCTAACGTTGGGGAGTGTGGCAATAAGTATACCCCTAATCGTTGTCGCCTGACTTGCAACTGTGTCAGTGCAAGTCCCACAAAGTCAAGGCTACCGATCCTTCACACCTAGGAGACCTGCCGTGATCATTTCCTTTTCTACTCTGACTTGTCCTACAGATTCAGAGATCTTTCACTTTCTACTCAATCATTTGACTGTGCTATGAAATCAACAGTAACTGTTCACCCATGTTTGGAAATAACACTGGATATACGTATGAGATCAAACTACTTTTTTCAGGGACTGATGTCTGATAAGCTTATTGAACATGTGCTGTGTACTCAAAGACCACAATGGATTATAACTCAAATGCACACACTATATTTAGATATTTTAATATCAAATTGTTCTAAAAGTTACTAATCGGGAAGACAACAGACTTACCTTTGATACAGCATTCGAAACGTGCTGTCCTTACTGAAAGCTTGATTGTCAGAATGCATAGCAATTCTCTCAGGAATCCAGCCTGTGAGCGCATGAAGATCGATGTTCTACAGAACAAATCACAGTGTATGACAGGTAATTGTGAGTTATTCCCTTACTGTCAAGATGCCTGCACTATTAGTAAGACACGAACCACCAGTGGGAACTAATATAAAAAAAAACACTTTTTATGCATGATATAGAATCGCCATGACTAAGAATGCAAGTAATGCTTTCGGATTAACCAGAGGTGATGAAAAGGTCATAGAAGGCTTTTAAACACATGATAGGCTTTTTATTTTTCACCAAATGTTAGAAAACAGCTTCATTGGCCATGACATCTTCCTTCTAACGGTAGACAGGAACTCTGATAACAACACAGGGCCTTCTATGACAGCTAGAATGAAAATACAATGAAAAGAAAAGCAGCGCTCGATTCCCAAGACGTTTGCCTCACATGGAAGAGAGGCGATCACGTCGAGGCGGTGCTGTAACTCACTGAATTGGAGCCGGGGAAGTCGTACCCTCCCATGACCTTCATGTACGCCTTCTCGATGAGAGACACCCACAGCTCGTTCTTATTGCTGGAATAGGAACAGAGCAGCTCCCCATTGCGATCCACCGGCAAGTAGTCATCGATAACAACCTGGCGGCAGAACAACATCACAGCTCTGAGAGCCTGCTTCTTGCTCGAGGAAACGGCTGGAGCTGTTTTTAGCAAGCCTAAAATCACGACACTGAAACCCTTTGGCTTCCGAAGGGCCTGCTCTGAAAGGGAGAAAATCGTTCAGAAGTGTGCTCTAGAACTTTTTTCCTCTCACTTTTCCGGAGAAAACGCATTCCTAACCCTTCACGCTAGATAAATTCAGAACTGCGTGCACTTGCCTTCCTGGGAACTCCATTAATGTGCAGCTTGACCATGTACTTTCCACAGGGGTTGTACTCTGGTTCCCCCTTCTTGTTCTGAGGATATATAATGCTGCATAAAATAGCCAGAGAAACATCAACGTCATGACCAGCTGTTCAAAGTAACGTTGGCAAGTCAAGACATTATTATGAGTAGTAATGCTGTTCAGCAGATGCTCTTATCTACAGTGCCTTACAGTACATTCAAAAGATTTACAGAACTGTGTAAACGTTACACTTTTCAACCCTACACAAAAAGTAAAACAAAAAAGGCAAAATAATAAAAGACACAGTGGGTACAGCAGATACGGAAACGGATTACTGTATGATGTTAGAACAGCATGATGACGACAAAAATTTAGTGAAACAAAAAGCTTTTGATTGCTTGTAGCCAAGTGCCCCATCCAGCCTTCTTGAATGAAGCCAGGGTGTCAGCTTCAATAACATGAGCTTGTTCCTGACTGCTACAGCCCTACACGTACAAGTGTGCTTCCACTTCTTGGACATACTGATTGCTACTAAGAGAAGACTAAGACTCTTACCTTGTGATTAACTTCTTGTTATAACGTCTCTCGTACGCTGCACTGATGGCCAATGAAGCTACAAATGAGCAGTCAGATACCACTGTCTAAAAAAAAGGGGGTTTTATTAACTCACATTGTGTTCACTGGATTAACCTACTGAAATTGATCTATAAGGATTATAGTAGATTATAAAAAAAGAATCAGAAAGTGAGATGGCAGTGAAATTCTTTGTTCAGATGAACTGACCATAAGAAACCAGCATCCCTTCAGGGTGTCATCTGCCACTACATCACTGTATTTACCAGGTTTTACTGAACATGCAAGGATGTTTGTTTTACTGTTTCCAGAAAATCACAGTAAAAACACATGATAAATTCAAATCAACAGAATAATAATTTTGTTTGGGGATTCAACAAAAATATGGGATTCTGTGAAAATCCTCAGAGTTGGAGTATTAAACAAAAATAAAATCTATTTAGCGTTGTTCTTTTCTATGGTCATATATCCTCCATTTCCTAAAAAAGGTCACAGATTTCATCCGAGACAGTCTCAGATATCCACTGGGAATCTGAATTTAAAGAAAGATTTAAATAAGAGTACCACAGCATCTTACGGCTACATCCTTAAGCCAGACATGAGTGAGCAGCGGATGCTCCTTTGAAAAGCACTGCGCTTCTGTAAAGAAACACTGAACTACTGCAGGATGTACTAAAATCCTCCAGGGGTAGGCAAGATACAGAACAGAATCCCACCCTAGCTGTTGGCTCCTAATGAAGGCTTACTGGATCGTTCTCCATTCCTAAGAGACCTGCCTGTTTCTGTACAAACAACCTCTTTTAGTTTAAAAGCAAATGTGCAAAGCAATGCATATTTGAACCAGGAAAGTATGTCATGTGGAAATTTCTTGTGCACGGTAACTCTACAGCCTCAGCTTCGATTCCAGGCGTCAACAGGTACAAAAATAAGCTGCTTGGAATTTTCAGTGTTATACTAGTAGACTAATATTGCGTAGACAAGTGCAGCAGGGAGAACTAGCAAAGGAAATTCATTATGGAAAGACCTAGATGCTCAGCTGTCTAACCACTTTACCCAGTACAGGGTCATGGGGGAGCCGGAGCCTATGCCAGCAAGCAACGGTAGACACTCTGGACAGGATATAACAGTAACTGGTGTAAAGGCATTCAGCTCCCTGTTCTTCAGTCCTGCTTGTACTGTCAAATTTGGAGCTGTCAGTTGTTTTTCAATTCAGCTTTCCAGCTGCGAAGCTGGCACCACACAGAGAAAAGGAGAGTTGTGACTCTCCAACATCTGGTGGAGTTATTTGACTTGTGACATACCGCCACACCCCAGAGTGCCTTGTGACTGACGCCACCTCTGCCCTGCTGCTGACTGCTGACTCAAGAGCTAAGTGAACAGCGTCCAGCTAAAGCCGGCCCAAATCCCATGGCTCCTCAACACTTCTTCACAGCCACTTGTGAAATCCTGGTCACAGTCGATCAATGACTTTGCCCTGGTGCGCAAGGGGAGAGCTCCAGATCCCCGAACTCAATTGCTGGGTGTTTTCAGGACAAACTCCTCTCACCTGTTTGATGCTGAAGCTGGAGACTGTAAAGATCATGGTGGGGTTGTTGCAGATGTCATCAGGTCGAACCCATCGCGAAAAGACTGCTTTCTGCTTGGGAGAAAGGGCCAACTTGCCAGATTTGTCTCTGTAACACAGGTGTAGGGCAGTGATGCAGATTCCATTGTGTTTTTCTCTCCTGACATTGCTCTTTGCCATTACTACAAACACTGGAGTGGATTATTATTATTAAAACAATCAGACATTAAGGAAACAGTGAAAAGAAGACAGACAAGAAATACAGAACAGGCATTTTCCAATCATGTTTTGCTTGAAGGAGGCTAAAAAAAACATAACGCTTTTGTAGCCTCCTACTCCTTGTACTGTCATTCTGTGCAGTGCTTATTCACGCATCTTTAAGGAGTTTTTTTCACCTCATTCAAGTAAAGTGGGGCCATTTTCCTTCATGTACTCTACTCCGGTCAGACATGGCGGCTCTCCTGCGTAAACTTTGGGGTGAACTGGGACCCTGGCTTCCAGTGCTGAGGCTCCTCCTATCAAAAGTGTAATGAGGAGGCAGTGCTGTGCGATGAGGCTGCTTTGCAGCTCACAGGGATTCAGCATGGTCCTGGCTTTTAAAAACTACAACCTGAACACTTGAGATAACCGCCAACAATAACAAGTCGCTGTTGGTTGAACACATTTGCTGTTAATTTCCCAAAAGGACTGAGTTAATTAACAGCCAGCTATAATAATGAAAGAATTGGCACAACTCTCAAAACCGGTGCTTTATCAAAAGCGGCCTGCACACAATTCTGTGGCTGTAAATGCTAAAATACAAAAATAAACATTCCGAACACACAGAACTTACGAAAATGGGACAGGAAAGGCGAAGCGCTCCCTCAGATCGACACTCATGAAGGGCACATATTCAATGCCATTGATTTTCGACGTCTGCCTGCAAAACAAAAAAAAAAAGACATCCCGCTAAGGTAAAGCACAGTTAATCAATACTAGAAGCCTAATTAATTAGTGCTACAGATTAATTGCTCAGAACAAGTATTTAAAGCACAACAAAACTTGTTGTCTGCATGTCTTACGCCTGCCCTTCCAGTAATTTTGCTTTCCTAGCATACAGAGCAGTGCTGTAATTGTACTGTGTTTCGATTCCTGCAATAGCAGCAGATGAAAGTTTGAAGCTGGATGGGTGGAAATAGAACACAGAACAAGGGAAGGGGACTGGACTGACATAGTGTGACCCTGTTTTATCACCCTTGTCTAGCCTCTGGGAATATGAAGAAACACAACAGTGGAGAACATGGACAATGTGGGTTCTGCAGAGCTTCTAGGATCTTTACCTTGTCATCAAATGACAGTTTGCTTCTTTCTTAAGACATTTTCAACCCACGAATGGGGTACTCTATAAGCTTTGCTGCAAATACTGTTTCAACAGATTAATACAAGAAGCCCACCAATATTGTCCCATTTATTTATTTTTAAATTGCCACTAAAACACAGGAATGACCCCCAAAACCTGAACCCAGACAAACAATCTCCTTGAAGTGGTCATCTCAGATCAGGGCTTTTCATTTAGCTGCTGTGTACTGTAGCAGGAAGTGCTATACACAACGTACCGCTGAGTAACCGAGGTGTTATCTACACTAAAACACCTGGTTCAACATTTTTATCTAAATATTGTACATGAACAGAACACGTTCTATCACCTTAGCACTTCAATCTCCTCGGCGGTGTACTTCTGGCCCTGCGGCTCACTGGACTGGACCGGCCGAACTGCCTGTGGTTTGTCGTGCAGAGAGAAGTCTGGTCCCAGGGGCAGGTAGGGTCGTGCCTGGGTACTGGTTTTGGAGAGAACTGGCTTCTCCTTCTGAGTGGGTTTAGACATGGAATCTTTCAGCCCCTCTGCTCTGTAAAGAAGAAAACTTTTATGGCCATGTTCGTCTGATAGAACCCTAAATTTCCCATTTTTAGTAACGCATAAGCTGAATAAAGGCCTGTCCTGAAAAAGGTAACCCTGTGTACCGGCTAAACTGGATGTGTTGGATGTCACAGTCTTTTCTGCAGCCTTTTCATGTTCTTATATCTAAAGTTTCAGGGCCAAAGACTGCAAAAACCTCTTATTGCAAGGGTGCAAAACGGGTAAAATAATGCGGTAATCAACCGTGCCTGGTTGGAGCAGACATAATTGACCACTACAGGCAGACGCCAGAGCTCACGTCATCAAAATCCGTCTCCACTGTATCCGGGTGGCGATTTCCATAGAAATATAAAGAAGGATCTTCTATGGGCGGCTGCTTTTAAATGAACAAGTAAAGGTTAATTCCATGCTGGAAAACAGAGAGGAGAAACAACCTTCTCCAGGCGAAACGTTGTTTCTCCTCTCTGCTCTTCAGCCTGGGTTGAACCTTTACTTGTTCCTCTGCAGCCGACACACCCTGGTGCAGCCCACCCCCCCTCCAACTTGAACACGTTTGTTTTTAAAATGCCAATATTGATAATACTTAAAAGCAACTTTCACAACACCAGAAAAAAAAAAAAGAGAGAAAAGGATCAGCGATTATGAGGATGAACTGTGCAGCGAGCTCCCTTGTGGAGATCGAATATGCCAGTTTTAGGGCGCAGAGCCTACGATAGGATGACCAGAGGATCAGTCCACCTCCGCTCCTCTGCGTCCGTTACGACTGCGTCCGTTACCCACCGGTCCAGCGCCTGCCGAGCCAGCTGCTTCAGCTTCCCCTCCAGCGCCTGGTCAGCGGTCTCGTTGGCCTGTGAAACAGGAGGCCGCACTCACTACCCAGCTCCAGCAGTCGAGAGCCCTGACCCTGTAAAGGTCTTTTCAGCTCCACTGCTGGCTCCCACTCCACACCGCCCACTGCAGAGACACGAACTGGAACTGCCCCAGTGGGCAGCGCACTGCACCCCTGCACAACGCCCTGCTGCAAGAACAACACCGCCATGTCCAAACAGGGAGCAAGACGACGGGTACACGTTTCTTAGAAACATTTTGTCCTACCGTTCTGTCTTTTCTCACCTGTCCAAACCCGCACATCGAAAGTCACAGACGTTCTTGAATGAATCGCGTCGCTGCGCTCGCCTACCGTCTGTATGCACAGCTCCACTGCCTGCGTGTACAGCTCGACGGCATCGTCCACGTTTCCCTTCTCGTCTTCCTCGAAGGCCTGCGTGACCAGGAAGTAGGCGCGCTCCAGGTCGAGCTGGTGCTTCGACTTCAGGGGATCACTGCTCTGGCCCTGGACTGAATCAGAACAATGCCAGACACCATGACCGGCTGGCCTGCGCACCCTCTTGGACCTGCATAACACAGCCCAGTTCACCTGAAAAGCTCTCCTCATCGTGAAAGAGGATTGCCCAACCTTTATTTGTGGTTTACTACACCACGTGATTCACCAGGTGTTCAAACAAATTATTTTTATTTAGTCGAAAGCACCTCTTTCTGTTTGGAAAGGTGTAAATGCACGGCCTCTTTTGCGGCCTCTTTTGCGCGTACAAGCAAGAATGTGTACAGTGTCTGTGCAGAATTCCGCGTCACACTTTCTCAAGAACCAACACTGGAAACCTGCAGCATTCGTTTAGAAATCCAGATACCTCTTCAACTCACAGAATAAAACCTTGAAGTCCTGTGAGCACAGTTAATATGAATATAACTCTCGAAAGTTGTACCAAACAAATGTAAACAACCAACAGAACAATGTCACAGTCTGCTAGAAGGCAATAATGTGATGAGATAGAGGTTTTTACTTTCGGATCGGAGAATTTTAGAAATGCATTATGTATGACATTCAAAGCAACAGGAAGTCCAATCCTGAAACATCAAATAAACACGCAGCCTCGAAGCTTGTCTTCTGGTAGCTAGTCAGTCTGCTCGGTCCTGGCCTCATGAAACTCACACCTACGTACTCAGAACACTCTGCTCTTTATTCAACGAGTAATGGAAAAAATGACTGCTGTGGACTTTCACAGTAATTTCCCACCACAGAGGACTTTTAGTTTTAATCACACAAGGGAAAAACCTAATCATTAAGTTAAAAATATTTCATATTACATACAGCTATGCTGTACAATCAATTACAATTCCCTGTCTCATTCACAGGATTGCTTTTGACAAGTTCAGTGAATACTTTGCTCCATCTTCCCTTTTAAAAACAGTCTTTTTGAAATCTCAAAGATCATATATTAAAAACATTAACTGCATTTTTATATGCATTTTTGCTTTACCTTAATTGGCACTGTCTTACTTTTATAACTACAGTACTTAAGTTTGTGTTGCAGGAAAATTTGTGTTAAAGGAGGTCTGTAATTAGGAAAAATCATAGAAGCTTCAAGAAACATGCAAGCTCTACATTTATGTTATCTTTAACTTATTGTCATCACTTCTTAAATTGGACCTCATTCATTGACAAAAACACAAGTCAAGCTTCATATGTTGCATAGCAAATCATTTCACTTAGAATTTATACCATAATTCACTAGTTATTAAGTCATGTTCTCAGTGCTGCTTATACTCTAGCTCAATTCCCACATCCTTTTTTGAGATTGTTTCATAAATGCATTTGAAGATTTATTACCATTGATCTATGAATGATTTCAGCCGTTTTCATGAGGGACATGCTCTGCCCCAGCTGAGTTTAACAATGCTGCTTGCCGGCGTGCAGTACAGTAAACATTCAACCACTCATAGCTCAGCACCTCAGAAGCAGTTAACAGTTCTAATGAATCGCATTGGTTAAGCGGTCAGCACAACTGACAGAGTTGAAAACAATGGATTTCTGCTGATGCATGCCGTTCCATGCTCTCACCAGCACACAGGTTCAGTGAAGTGCGGAGAACAGTGCAAAGCTGAGCTTTTCTTAATGCAGCAAGGAAAAGGAAAAAGCAGCAAAGCATCAATTATGATTACACTGTTCAGCAGTTTAACGCAGTTTTTAGGAATTGATTCTTTTGAGAAAACATCGACAATGCGAACAAAATCTGTGAACGTGCCAGAAATGAGAAAGTGTTCCCTTTATGTTTGGTGATTCAAGCGTTATTGCAAATCATGCTTTTCGAATGGGAGACAATAAAGCAGACTGGTTTGATCTGCTTGTTGTTAGACAGACATTAATGCGACCAACATGTCACAAACTTCAGCTATTAAAAGATGGGTGGTTTTTCTAAGGAAATAAAAGCCTGAGGCTAGCGGGTCTTTTCTTCTCGGTCTTGCCTCGAGTCATGCAGAATCGCAGACACAGGCAGAACCCACCTGCACTGTGGAGCGCCTGCACCCTGTCGAGATACTCGTTCACCTTGTCCTGAATGTTCTCCAGCTTGGAGCCCGCCATTCCAGCATAGATCAGGGCCTGAGCAGCTTCCTGGGAAGAAGAATTGAACAGGGGATGGAACTTGCTGTGGGTCAAATAACAAATAGTTACTTGCTTTGCTTCCAAAACGACAAGATTCTCAGGCCTTCGCTACCATGATGTGGTCGTATAGGAACTGAATGTACTCAAAATGTCATGCAGAATACAAAAGGCCTTCTGACACTATCCTTGATTTAAAAGTATTCACTGATCAAGTCTAGTATACATAAAAGTGTATACTAGATCATTTGTGCTAAGGCAGTTGGGAACATACTGAAAAACCTTCTGTGGCTGTTTAAAATTTTTATTCACTCTGAGCACCCAGGACGATGAAAAAGACATTTTGCTGTTGCTTAACGTTTTTTTTTTACACAGTACGACCGCTTACATTCAAATGTGGCTCTCTAAGAAACGTTCCAGCTCAGACTTTAATCAGTAAATGTGGTGGCAGTCACAGAGCGTGACAGTTTAATTAGTTTAATGACAATCAGGTATTGCTGATTCCGCATTGATTCTAAAGAAGGCTCGGTAAAACCCTTTAACAGTGTTATTTAACTTCACCTAATCCTATAAGGCAAAGCTCAGTTGGTCATCACGATAAATCCTCGGTATGAACAGTAATGTGGTTTTGTTCTGAAACATGTTTAGCTGAGATACTGACCAGCGGGCAGGCTTGGTCTTCCGCTACACATACAGTAAATTAGAATCACTGTGGCATTTTTATTTCGGTGTCTTTTGGTTCATGATAAAGAGGGTCAATGAATGTGACGGCAACATTCCCACCTTATAATAAAAGACGGCTTCGTCGTATTTTGCGGTTTGGTCGTAGAATACGGCGGATTTCGCAAATTTCACGGCGTCCAGCTCCAGGGCCGCCGGATCCATATCTAATTTCCCTGACTCTTGAAAAAGTGAAAGGAAAAAAAAAACCTCTTATATGAGTCCGCTAACGGCGTTTGCTCCCCTCAGACAGTGACCCGAGTGCGATTTCCTCATTCTGCTTCGTGTCTCCGGGTAGTGACACGACAGGGCTCTCTCGGCGCCGGCTGCCAGCTACACACCGTACAATCACGAAACAAGGGGAAAGCGACACCACCATCGACACACGAAATGGACGGAGACCAGTACCTGAACGCTGAACCGACAGAGTTAATGTCTCACTTTCTTACAAGAGTCCCACTCCAGTGTAGTAAAAGTACCACAACAAACGCCTGGGTTTTCCTTCCGGGTTCGGGGGCGGGGCCTGTGACGTCAGACCGGTCAGGTGAGCCAGGCAGCCAGCTGGGTTTATTGCAGCAGCAGCAACAACAACAACAACAATAAACAATTTCTTACACTTATACAGCGCTTTTCTGGACACTCCACTCGAAGCGCTTTATAGGTAATGGGGATCCTCTCCACCACCGCCAGTGTGCAGCCACATCTGGATGATGCGACGGCAGCCACAGTGCGCCACACACCAGCTCTCAGTGGGGAGGAGAGCAGAGTGATGAAGCCAGTTCAGAGATGGGGATTATGAGGAGGCCATGATTGGTAAGGGCCAGGGAGAAATTTGGCCAGGACGCCGGGGTTACACCCCTACTCTTTTCGAGAAACACCCTGGGATTTTTATTAATGACCACAGAGATTCAGGACCTCGGTCTTACGTCTCATCCGAAAGACGACGCCTTTTTTACTGTATAGTGTCCCCGTCACTGTACTGGGGCATTAGGACCCACACGGACCGCAGGGTGAACGCCACCTGCTGGCCCCACTAACACCTCTTCCAGCAGCAACCTGAGCTTCTCCCAGGAGTCTCCCCTCCAGGTACTGGCCAGGCTCCCCCTGCTGAGCTTCAGTAGGTTGCCAATAATAACAATAATATATACAATACGCACACGAGTACATATAACATCATCAGGGGTATAGAAGAGTTGCATCTTACAGAAAAGGTTAAATGAGGTTAATGACGATTAAGTACGCACAGCAGGTGCCGCCTGCGTCACCCGAGAACGACGTCACCGGGTCGCGCGTCCTCTGACGTCAGTGTTTGCGCCATTGCCGTTCTTTTCCGGGAATCGATGCGCGTTTTTTTTCTCATGTCACCATTCAACAACTTTCTGGCACTCTGTTTGTTCTTGGCTGTACGATGGTAATATTAGTGTACATCTAACTTTTAAAGATATTGTTCTCGGTGTCTCGAATCCAAACAAAGAAGTCCGTATAATGGTAAATGTCATTCTCTTGTTTGCAAGGATTTACATACACACTTGTAGAGTAAAAAGAATCCTATAAGCTTTAAAAAGTTTTCTAACTCATTCAAGCAAAACTAATTCATTGAAAATATGTAAAAAATAAGCATGGTGAGTTGGTCTACATAAATCGTTTACCACATAAACGTATTTAATGTAACTCCTAACACCACATGACCTCTGTACTGTGGACAAAGTGTTTTTTTGTGTTGTTTTTCCCTTTTCCCCTGTTGCATTCACTTGTTGCTACCTTGTTGTGTCATGTTGAGACATCAGTATATTTGTATGCATATACCCCTGTTTGCTGTATCTTCCCTTGTTTGTTTTTTAAATAAAAAAAACAAACCTGTGTAGTAATTTTTCTTTTTTGTTCCGTTTCATTCACCTGGTGATACCTTTCTTCTATCATGTTGTGCCATCTGTATATTGGCATGTATATACCCCCTGTCTGTTGTATTTTTCCTTTTGTATGTAAAAAATAAAAATAAAAAAAAACAAATTGATGCGCAGAGGAGCTGCACAACGACAGCTCACGAAGAGGTGTGTGGGAACATGCTGCGCGGCCTGCTCTGCGTGCTGCTGCCCCCTTGCCACTGGCGTGTGAATCGCCCTCAATTCACTCCTGCATGTCACCTTTCCCTGTGAACAGCATATACAGTAAAGGAGAAATTAGAATTAGAATTTACTTTATTATTGTCTACACCCGGTGGCGTTTTTTCCACTTAAAAGACCCATGAAAATATAAATTCTGAAACAGTTCGATTAAATTAAATTTTAATAAAACAGCGCACATTCATTTTGTAGCGTACTGTAGCACCATCTTTTTCGGGCTCTTGTGGGATGAGCCTGTTGACAAGTGGTGACTCACAAACTGGTGGCATTGCTCTGGTCCCCTTCAAAATGAGCAATTTTATTGACCAGCAAGAAAAACAGCATCGAAATGTATGCAAGTGTACTAACACAGTGTATTAAATGAAGCAATTTATTTTCCCTCGTCCCCTTTGATTTAACTAAAGTAAAAATGAAACAAAAAATACAAGATTTGGGCAGTACAAATTTCACTGTTCAAAACAATATGACAAAACAGACGCAGCACCAAGGTTTTACACAGAAAACACCTCTCCCAGAGCAAAACAGCTAAGAAACTCCACCCTGAGGAAAAGCCTTTACTTTATTTAAAACACAAGGCCATCATCGAGTTCATCAACTGTACGCCAAGAGTTCCTGTCAAATAGTCTTTAAAGAAACAAATGAGGGAATAATACAAACACTTAGGAAACAAAGTGTTCCAGAGACCTTCTGTATGAAGAATTTCCATTTAACAGTAACTCATTAATCTACGATATCTGAAACTGTAAATGATATAATTAGTATATGTTAAAATTTGATTTGAATGTTAAGAGAATGTAGGGTCCAAAAAAATAAAATAAAAAACAAAATCAAATCAAATCTCATCAGGAAAAAGTGTGTTGTAAGGTAAGAAAACAATGTTAGCATATTTTCTTCAAAAATAGCTATTTGGCTAAGCAACGGTTGTTTCTTCTGTTATGATGTACTTCTGTAGCTATGCCTGTAATGAAGCTGGGCTAGTTTAGTGTCGGAAATTACAGGTCTTGAAAAACTTACACATGACCTGCAGTATAACTGGAAAGCGTGGGTCTTGTGACAAGACCTTAGTGGGCACTGACACTGAGGCTTCTGTGAGCTTTACACAATCTTGTCACTGTTGGTTTTAATTACTGACAACAGAAGATGTCAGAACTAACTACCCAAACAACTACAGTACCAGTCACACGCGGATTTACTGCTGTTGCTAGTGTTAAGGCGTGTGGTGTCTGCGCATGTGATTGGTGTACTATTTGAGCATCGCGTCTGGGGTCTTGAAGATCCTAGACCTTCGACAGCTTCCGAAGCAGGCTCTGCAGTAGCACTTGTTTGCGAAGGTCGGTGTAGTGCGGCACTCTGAGCACCCGGCTGTCCACAGCGGTGTAGTTGAAGTTATTGACCTGCCCAGTGACCAGCTGGCAGATGCCGCTCTCGTCCAAGCTGCTGCCCACGGCCACAGCGAGCAGGTCCAGTTTCTGGCGCAGTGCGCCGGCTGCGGCCTCTGGGATTCTCAACCTGGTGGCGGACTTGGACCTCCCGTCCGAGAAGATGACCACTTTCTTCCGGACGTCGGGGCGGCCCTCTTGTTTCAGGGTGGTGCCCAGAAAGGTCAGCGCAGCCGGCAGGTCTGTTGCCCGGTTGATGTAGCTGGTGGCTCGAATGTGGCTCAGAGCCGCGTCGTCCAGCTGGCTGGTGAAGGGCATCTCCACCCTCTGCTGCGTCGAGTCGCTGTACTGCATCACGGACAGCCTGAGCAGTCTCCTCTTGTCTGCAGAGAGAAGCCTGACGACCGCTTTCTCTGCAAGGTCTCTCGTTCTCTCGAAGTTCTTCTGTCCCACGCTAGTAGAGCCGTCCAGCATGAAGACAATGTCAGTTGGCTCATTAAACCCAGCTGAAAAATGTAAAAGAGGTCAGAACAGTCACACATTTTGAATAATAATTCTGTGATGGTTCTGAGAATTTGTGCAAGAACTTTAAAAGAAGTTTGTTATCATTAACAAAACTGGCAAGCGTGGACAATTAGATGATAACAAAAAGTACACTTCTCGCCAGCTATAAATAATCAGTAATTTCTGTCAGTGCATTTTCCAGTTTGCTTACACTCAAGGTCAAGACATTCCTTGGACACATAAACACAGCATTATATTATGTTACTGGATATGAAGCACAAAATATGTTACATATATTTGATCTATACTGTATTTCTCTTTTAATAAATGCTTAATATTTTAATAAAAATGTTTTTTTTATTCCTTCTAATAAAAAAAAACAATCTGCTTGAAACTTGTAAAACCCATTAGACTTTCATAAGGACAGTGCTTGAACTTTGCTAAGTTACAGCCTTGTTGTGTCACCAAATCATGTCTCTGGGTAGAAGCCATGTAATGTGGTGTTGTGAGTAACCGAGACGACCAGGCAGCCCTCTGTCTGAACTGACAGCATGCATCAGCAGTGCTCCTGAGGTACCTGCCCCATACTGTCATTTCAGTAACACCATGCTAAAAACAACAGATACACTGTACAGGCAGACTTACCAGGGCAAGTGTAGTCTGGACACTTACTGTCTGAAATGCAAAACAAAGTGAAGAGCACTAATCAGTCAATATTCATTAAGAGGTATACTTCATGCACATACTGTACACTGCAATCATCATCGTTAAGTAAGTGCATGTAAAGTCTAATTATTATGAGCAAATTTGACAGAAATATTTATGCTGCATGATTTCAGGAAATAACTGAAACAGTCTTCTTTAAGGAGGCCTGTTCCAAGCTTTAAAGTACAATGGACACGAAT
Organism: Atractosteus spatula; assembly: GCF_055471065.1. Lineage (NCBI taxonomy): Eukaryota > Metazoa > Chordata > Actinopteri > Semionotiformes > Lepisosteidae > Atractosteus > Atractosteus spatula. The sequence goes on along the minus strand of NC_142717.1, from coordinate 2,082,688 downwards.
TCCATAACTCAGGTATGCATATTTAGAGCTAGTTAGAATACATACTACCTGCACGAATTATGGCAACTATAATTAAATCATTCTCAGATGCCTTTTTTACAGTTGAGGTAATGGAGCGTTTTTCTTTAAGAAGTGCAAAAATTAGATCGCATGTTTCCTCTTGCGTGGAGTATCAGTCACAAAAATGCTCTGTACTCTTTGCATAATATAGATTAGTATCCGATTTTTGGTTTTTGTATTTTGGGAAAAGAAAGCAACCGTACTTCTTATGTTTGTGCTCACACGTTCCGTGTTTTTCAGCCGCTATGTTTTAATTTAAATTGGAAGCAAAAAGTGCCCTCAGTGTGAAAGAAGAAAAACACATTCAGCACAGAAATGGGTCACACGCTTTCTATTCGGTTTTGTGAACGGAATCGGAATCATTTTAGTGCTTGGTGTTAAAGCAAAACTAACCAGAGACAAGGCTGCGCCCACATCATTCACAGTGCAATGCAAGTCATCATCGTGTTGCTGCTGCCAGTAGCTCGGGTTACCTTCGCTACAACAACCACACCACCACTGGAATCTGATGGGAGTTCTGATAACTTGAAACGAGATTTTTTTGGCGTGAAAATCAGTTTTACTGGTAGAGTTGTGTTGATGATTATTTGTTTTCATGATCACGCCGACTCCGCAGCAAGAGCACAGCAGGATGTTATCCCCAACATGACTAATGTGTTTTGCAACAATTTTAAAACAAAAAAAAACGGCATTGATGACTATATCTCTTATTCGCTGAAGTGGATTATAGTTTTATAGCAATGATGTAAAATCCAGAGTATTAAACACCATGATTGCATATACAGTACGTTTCACACGCTGTGCGTTTATTTTGTAAAGTAAACGTTAGGAAATACCTACGCACGTCTAGGTTTCAACTTTTGAAACCGGTATTCCCTACATTCAGTTTTTAGGTTGTTTGATCCCTCACCCCTAGATGTCAGACTTTAACCGCTTGTTAAAGAGCGATTCCAGAGAGCTGCAGACACCTGCGGCTTTAATTTCAAGCGAGACACGACCATGCTAATACAGCTTTCAACAGCGGTGACCTTTGTGCATGAAAGAAGCGTAGGAAAGGTGTTTTTAAACGGTGCATTTAACCTTTTGTATAATGGATGCATGCAATAAGTACAAGTTGAGGTTAATTCCATGCTAAAAGGAGAAGAAAAGAAACACAACGTTTCGGCCGTGGAGCCTTCTTCGGGTGCCAATAGCCTTCAATAGCCTTGGATAAACCTGAAGCAGGCTCCACGGCCGAAACGTTATGTTTCTTGTCTTCTCTTTTCAGCAGGAATAAACCTCTACTTGTTCCTTTGCAGCCTACGCATGCTGACGCAGCTACCCACCTGAACTATGCAATAAGTACTTCTATTATCTACAGTATATTGTTGCCAAATATCTGTTATTATACCTTTGATGTTTAACAACTGACCTTTATATTCGAAAAGGCTGACTGAAATGAATGAATAACTGAATAAAGAGAGGGACTCGAACTCCCGTGCGACCCTGTTTTGGATAAAGCGGTTAGAAAACGGAAGAATGGACGAATAAAACTGTAATTTGGAAGAAATTACTGTGCAGAATTAGGAAATGCCCCGTCTCTGATCTGATGACAAGAATTTGGTTGTGGGGAACAAATCGTGCATGTGACTTCAAGTGTAGACTGAGTTTTTTACACTTTTGTGAAACTCAGTGTTTCACATGAATGTACACGCTTGAATGAAAGAAAAAGTAATGAAAATAAATTAGGGTGTAATTTGTCCCAGTTTGATTTTCCCGTTGTAGTTCGCATCTATCTAAACTAATGAAATTACACAAAGGGGAGTTCTTATTAATTATATTGTATATGGTCAGCCGGGGTTCCCGAATTATGGCCCGTGTCCCCCTGACGGCCTGTGAAGGTTACTACAGGTGATCCGCAGAAAGAAAAATAAGTCGTGGTACCAGATTTAAGGCTAAATATTTGATCACTTTAGCCTGAAATACCAGCAACGTCCATATTATTCAGTATTCTCATTCTGCATACCTTCTCATGTGCGTGCTGCTGCGCTTCACCGATATATTATATATAATAAGAATTTCACATAGTTTAAGGTGGGAACCGAGTTTTACCGAGTGCAGATAAATTCTTTGCTATTGCTTGAGATTTACATATGTCACGGAGGGCAAAAACGAACAAATAGCGCAGGGAAGTCCGCGAAAATGTTTGGAAACTGGAAAGGGGTCTGGAAACAAGACAGCAGCCTTGGGTGCTGCTGGACCTGGTAAGGAGTCTATCTGGCTGTAACGCCAGTACCTTCACAAATGTAGCTGGTGACGTTCTCAAAGAAGGATTCCTCCAGAAGCTGGGCATGGTCAGTAATCTTCAGAAACAGCCCCGGCTTGGGAGTGGACTGACAGGTGATCTCCTGCAACATGGTTGTGTATGGGGACCTGCGGAAAATGTCACCGATCCCAATGCCCACCACCTGCAAGGAAGGATGTGGAGCAGGAATATACAGCACTCTAAGGCAGGGGGTTTCAACCTCGTTGACATGCGCCTCCCCATCCCCAAACCCATTGAGAAAACAATGCGCACACCCTCGTCACACTCACTCGCGCAATGTAACTGACATTATGTATACATGGGAACAAGTAATAGGTTTATTCCATGCTGAAAAGAGAAGAGAGAAAACACAACGTTTCGGCCGTGGAGCCTTCTTCAGGTGTCAGTACGCGTGTATACGTACATGCATTTCAGCGCCTTTAATTAATTTGCTTTAATAGTTTCACGTTCACCGCTGTTGTTAACTTCAGCAGTAAGCCACCGGTCCATTTTTAAGTTTGTAATGGTGGTATAAGGCGAAGTCTCAATTCTGCGGCAGCCTTCGCCAACGAGAACAGACGGCAGGTACGTGAGCCAGATTGCAACACCCCCCTCTAGTGGATGAATAATGAATGGCTATGAACGACTGAAACAACGTGTTCGCTGCAGCTGTTCCATTCTTTTTCGTTTTATTTGCGCCTAAATGTCTCGTAATCTGGCGCCCCCCCGGTCGAAAACCCCTGCTCTAAGGTAGCGAGGATCTATTTCTTCTGCCTTTCTCACAGACAGGAGCTAGGAAAAGGAATACAGCACATTGCCTAACCGTTGAAGGTCAGTCTTGCTGGCCAATGTGGTTTGAAACACATTTATAAAATGCTTCATAAGCAACTACGCAACGGGGTTTTTGGACAACACATTTTCTTGTCGTAATTGGTGTCTATTTGTGACCGAAGTTACATTTTCACTCCCCCCCCACCCTACAGCCTTTCGGCAGGTGCAGTGGGTACTCACTCGGATGTTGGGAATGTTGCACAGTGAAGACAGTGGCTTGGAGTCCCGGGTGTCTGACCTGCCATCAGTCAGAACGATGACCACTTGATTCGAGAGCTGCGATGTGCCGAAGGCCTGCCTGGCAAAGTCCAGCGCCTCTCCCGTGTACGTGCCCCCAGCGATCCAGCGCATGTTCTTCACCGCACTGCAACACAACGGTGTGTCAGAGCGTCCCCTGAGTGAGGTACACCCCGTTACACTTTTTGGGCCCAGCATAACGCTTGATCTATCTCCCCCTGTGCGTAAGAGATGTCTCCTGGCTTCTGCACGATGGGAACTCATGAGGGAACAGACCCTCTGCTGCATATATAAGACAACAAAGAGCTCCAGGGCCCCATACCCCAATAGCATGTCTGACCTTTTGAGCTGAGAGAGAGTTGTGATGTTGGGGTCATCCATGGACACCAGTTCCTGCGTTCCTTCATGGCTGTACTGCACGACTCCCACACGCGACCCAGGCTCATTCTGAAGACACAGACAGTTATTGAAACTCAGCAGTGTTGAAACCCATTGTGGCAGCATCATCGTTCTTGCACGATTGCTGTGGTCAGGCCCTCACGGGTCTCACCTGGTTGTTCCCGATCTTGGTGATCTTGTTGATGACGCGGATGATGAACTGCTTCTCCAGGGTGAAGTTCTGCAGCCCCACACTCTCTGAGCTGTCCAGCACAAACAGCAGCTTGACGGGGCCACAGCTGCACTCTGGGGCAGACAGGCACAGAGCACACACTGTTGCCACACGTCGCTCTGCTGACTCTGTTACCACTTGAGTTTTCAGATACAAGAAAACACTCACCACAGCACGCTGCAAAAGAAAAGACCAAAATAATTGTTAAACACAGCACTAAATATATACACTTAGAACCCTGTTCTGACTTCACAGGGATTTACTGATAGAGGTACTGTATGGCTGAGCATGGATAATTCAACTCTGCAGACACGAATGACATATAGTACGTGTCTTTATTCACACAGGTGGGGCTGCACATTGGTGGTGGCTGTGGGATTCTCCATTACCTGTAATGTTCTTTGAGTGGAGTGTCCAGAAAAGTGCTATAGCAGTGTAAGGAATTATTAATTATTATTATTATTATTCTCCAGGGGAACTGAGGTGTCTCGTGCATTTTACACTTATATTGTTCCCATATATTTTAAAATGTTGAAAACGGATATTTTCTAACAGAGGTTGTTGGATATCTGGATGTTGCCTGGGGCTATGAATGTTTACATACAGTAAATAAAATAATTTAATTATTTTTGCTACAGTATCGTAACATCCTTTTAGAGGTTTACAGGTAGAATTAGTTGTGCTAATTAATTAATTAGTTGTGCTAATTATTTTTTTTCCACACTGTCCTGGTTAATACTAGCAAATGAAAAGGAAATCTGTAAGCAAACTTTTAAATTTTTTACAGCCAAAAGACAGCTGCTCCAGTCCATGTGGTCAGTTCCAATACAATGTAACTATACAGTATGTAAATTTTTAGACTGTATATTTGAATTTGTCAGCACCGTAAATCAGATGCTGTTATACAAACAATAATAGACACTTAGCAGTTAAGAATTTGGCTGGTGTTGAAAAAACGTCATGAACTTTGGATTTCTTAGTTTAAACTTGTATTCGTTTTGGCACAACCATTGCCAAAAGGTTCTGAAATTTATGTCAAAGCAAATTAATTTACCATGAACTGAAATATCAGGAAAGGGGAGTGCAATCAGCTTCTAACTCAGGCTCCAAATGGAATTCCTGAGTGCCAAGGACATTTCAGGAACATCACTCATACAAGGTCTCTCTGGTAAAATATACAGTGCTTTGCAAAAGTATTCACTCCTTTTCAATGGCGTCCCATTACAAAAGGTGTATACACAAGTTTTAAATTAATGTTTTTAATCAAATATAAATGATAGAACTGAATGATTGTGTGAGTGAAAGAAGTTCAATGTCAACAAAAACTGCAAAGAAAATACTTGAACTAAAAAAAGTTGATTAATTAAGTATTCACTCCCACTGTTACAGCAAAGCTAAAAATAGTTCAGGCACAAACTTGCTATGACAGGTCACGTAATTAGCTGAATGTTCTCTGACTGTGTGCAGTAATGTTGGTCCACATGATTTCAGAATAACCCCACCTGCATCTGTGAGGCATCTTAGGCAGGTAGCGAATTTTAAGCAAAGATTCAACCCCGAAGACGAACGAAATGCATAAAGTTTTAGAAAGGCATGGATTTGGATAAGGGTATAAAAATTTTCAAAGATACTGATTATTCCTTTGAGCACAGTAAGGTCAATCAGTACGAAGTTGAAGGCATATTGCACCACCCAGCTGGGCAAGCAGGAAACTGTTTAGGGAGGCCACCAGTGACTTTGAAAGACATACAGAGTTCAACGGCTGAGATAAGAAAAAATGTTCACGAGTCAATAATATCCCAGTCACTCCACAAAGCTGGCCTGGATGGCAAAATGGCAAAACCATCTGGCCACTGAGCGTTTCAGAGCTCCTGGAATAGCTGTTGTGGGTCGGGCAAGATAAAACTGGATCTTTATGGCCTAAACGCAAGACTCCAAGTGTAAATTAGAGGGAGGACAAAGGACCTGAAACTGGGGCAAAAATTAATCTTTCAACAGGACAAGGAACCAAAGCCCAAGGTCGAGGCCACACCTTCACTCATCTGTCATTCAGCTCTTCAAGTGTTCAACAGCCACACCCAGGATCTGAGCTCACAGCCCTCCAGTTGCAGGTCCAGAGCCCCAGCCTGGACTTATCTTGCGTTCTTGGCCTAGACGTTCATCAGTTAAGCCGGTCCCTTCACTGTTTTTGAATTTCCTGCAGGATACTTACAGCAGAGTTTCCGAATGACCTCCAGTATTTCACACTCCTGTAAAACACAGAGGTACGTAAACAACAGTACTTACAGTACAGTCCGGAACACAGTTGACCCCAGAGAGTGCACAACAGTGTCGGCGTTGCAAGGGAGAAAGAACATTCTGCAAACAAGGTCTTACAACTTCAGGCTATTTACCATTGTGCTAATAATGATTTAAAATGAACAGCTTTAGATTGCAGGTTAACACATCTTACACAACTCCTTCAACGACTTGAGTATTTTACATTGCTGAGACGGAATCAAGTAATGAAGACGGGTTAATGAGTTGGATGGCCTCCTCTCGTTTGTAAGCCGACACTTGTCTGCACTGTAATCATAAACCTGACTAACCTAACAGTACTTTGCGCGGTGACTCAGTCTCTTTTGACTTTATAGCCATCAGCCCATCTATGTTCCCTTCCTCACACCTGTGCATAACCAAAGACTTACTCATGTCACTTACATCAGAGCCTGGGGAGCCTACTGGTCCAGGAGAGCCCTGAGGGAAGAAGGACAGAGCAGTAACATCTCACTAGTGCTGCTTCCCTTGACCTCCAGTGTGGACACGGTTGTTATGATCACCTGGAATTTGTTTTTTTTTTCTTTTACCAAAAGAGGTGCGTGATTCGTACTTCAGCTCTTTTAAAACTAAACTCTTAATTTAAGAGGAGGGAAAAGAAGAAATAAAAAGAAGTTACAGCACTGAATTATAATGCTGTAATACATCCTTCCACATGTAAAGCACTTTTAATCCCAAAGGATCCCAAAACATTTCACATACAGGATGACACTCACATTATCCTCCACTGGCGTTCCACTCTCATCTTGGAGAAGCACAGCATCTATTCTGCACCGGCAGAGCACGAGGTGGATCAAGTAAATACCGCACCAGTCGAAGGGGGGAAGATGAATTGTTCAGGGCCAGAGAGGAATTTACCCAGAAGGGTGTCATAGGATCTACAGTATGCCTGTATAACAATCTGCATGCTGTGGCCCACACCCAGCAGGAAGAGAGAACTGAAAAGTGTGTCAGATCTTTGGCTTTTGTAGCACGTGTCGTCTGCAATCGTCTACAATCAGTGAAATGTGAAGACAAAATGGTGATATTGAGCTTTGAACACTTTTGGAAACACGCCTGCCTTCAAGTCAAGCAGTGATGATTCCAGTACAGTATACAACTGCAAAGACAGCACAGTGTGTTAAAAACAGAAAAAGCAATAGAAAACTATTGTTTGGTTGCTTAAGTTAAAAAATAAAAACCCACAGGTGACGCTGTCTGTGTTAATTGGGATCTGTAAACTGGCCTCTGGCCTGTGTCTGAGTGTGCGTGGGCCCTGTGGTGGACTGGTGTCCTGTCCAGGGTGTCTGAGTGTGCGTGGACCCTGTGGTGGACTGGTGTCCTGTCCAGGGTGCCTCCTGCCCAGCACCCACGGTCTGCTGGGATGTTGCTCCAGCTGACCACAACCCTTCGATGGACTGCGAGCTGACTGAAAAAAGCTAGAGCATAAATGCATACATACATATTCCCCCCGAAGGCCTGGATATCCCTTTGGTCCTTTGGGTCCCTCTTTACCTGCCAGCAGATTCTAGACACCAACAACACATGAAAAACCTTCAATACACGACTCCCACTTACACATTCAAGGCCCAGCAGAATACTTCACTAGCTTTTACACTTGTCTGCGATAAAAGTTGAAACCATTGGCCCGTCAGCTAGCTGATACTTTGGTCTTCAGGAAAAAGAGGTAAGACGTCCTTTTGCATTGTTTACGGGAAACGCTTTCTCCTCTTGGCCTGATTTAAGTCATTCTGTTTCTTTATTCTGAATAAATGCGCTTAAATCTTAATGCCTTACACACCATTCTGTCAGACGAGTATTGACTTTTAGCCAGGTTTTAATTACAGACAGTCAATGAGAAGTAAAGTCTTCTTAATAAGACAGCAATTATTGTGCTGACGTAGTAGATACAATGTATTGAATTACAATACACATGCATTCTAGGGGAAGTCATTCTCTCAATGGTTTTTGTTTTAAAAGAGTGACTACACTTTTGCTGCCAGTCTTTGTGCACCATTATCACCCCTATCCTCCCTCGGCCAGTGGTCACTCTTTCGCTGCTGCAGGTGCACGACGGCCAGGCTGCCAAAGAGACCAGCCGGTCTGTAGCTCAAGCACGCAGTTCGGAGCAGAAGATCTTACATCATCTCCTCGGTCTCCCGGCAGCCCCTCATCGCCCTTCAGGCCCGGGAACCCCCTGACGCCCTGTCGGGAACAGAAGGAGCGGATGCAGACTCAGGGGCCTGGCTGCAGACTGCAGGCCGGCCTGTTGTTTGTGTTCTTTGGGGCGAGTGCAGCAGCGTGTTTCAAACACTTGTCAACAGGAAACTGTGTGGGGGGATATTGGAAGTGCACTGTGCTGGAGTAAAAGTGTCTCCAGTCCTTTTCAGTCTGGGATGTTTAGTTTTGAGAAGCACTATTTATAACCACAGTATTGAAGAAGCAGTGAAACACAAAAACTTTAAGAAGACTTCAATTTATTTGTCCGTGTTTGTGGCGTTTGTTTATGTCATGCCATACGTCAGTGGCTATGACATTTCTCAGCACAATTGCTCAGTTGTTACAGCTGTCGTGTGTAGCAGGATCCGCCAATTAAAAAAAATAAACTTTTTTGCTTAGACTTTTCTGATCTTGTTCTGGCAAAAGTATAATCACACCAGCGTGAAATGCTTGTTTTGTGCTCTCACTCCTAAAGACTGCAGTTAATGCGGTAGAGTGTGAAGCTGTACAAATGTGGACCTTGATTCTCTACATGACACCATGCTACAATGCCCATGTCTAATTGTTGCAATTCTGAACTTTACCTTCAGGCCTGGGGGTCCCCTTAATCCTGGAAATCCCTAGAGAAGAAACAAATAAATTACTATGATGGTCCATTTAAATCAAAACCTTTTACTGCACATCTTTAATTTTTAGGTTTTGACTTCCCAAAAAACAGCGTTTTATTGTTATTCACTGGCTTTACACTGTTAACTGTTGTGATATTGTAAGAACATAAGAAAAATGACTAACGAGAGGAGGCCATTCAGTACCTTTGGTAGTTAGTGACTAACTGATCTCCTCTGTTTTTTTCTTGAAAGAAGCCAGGGTTCGAGAGACATGGCTGAGTGGCCTGTTTCATACTTTCTCATCCCTTTGTGTAAAGAAGTGCCTCGTATTCTCAGATATAAATGCTGTTTCACTGCTGAAACTGAAGACGTCCTCTGGATTGACAGTGTCTGTGCCCTTGAGGACTGAGTACTTGGATACAAGGTCCCCTTGTAGTCTTCCCTGCTGGAGACTAAAAAGATTAATCTCTTTTATCTTGTCGGTGTAGGTACTATACGAACCTAAACTTTTAAAGTGACCTAATGTGACAAAGCCTTTGCAGAAACACTTTGAGATAGTGCTTCTCGCGAAATGGCACTCTAAAAAATTAAAGAGGAGGACTGCTCATGGATTGAGAGGTGACCTGAAATCCTGGATATCCCAGTATTCCTTGTCCTTGTACACCATCTTCTCCCTGATAAAAAAAAGTACAACAATGATGTAATTAACTGAACAAAGATAAACAAAGAGGTTTGAAGTAAAAAAGTAGACTGTATGAATCAGTGCATTCAAAATTTAAGTGCAGTACACTAAAAAAATTCAAACCATCCATAAGCTGAGGACAATTTACTGCCTTGTGGATACAGTATCACTTTTGAACTTGTTTTGAAGTGTTGTCATTAAATCCGTAGCATCCATTTTCTAACTTCTTTATCCACAACATGGTTCCTATCCTAGAAGGAGTGGGTATAAGGCGGGGTACACCCTGGGCAAGACGCCAGTCCATCGCAGGGCACACACAGACACACACACTCACACCAGGGCCTATTTCCTCCCCCACCCCACAGCCCAGACACATGCTGGCAGGTTAGTTGTGTTCTGGGAAAACCGGCCCTGGTGTGAGTGTGCGTGTGTGGCCTGCGATGGACTGGTGTTCCACTTAGGATGTACCCCGCTTGTATCTGTTGCTTGCTAGTCAAATTCCCAGGCTCCCCAATGACTTTTTGTACTGGATAAAGTGCTCAGAATATGGATGGATGTATTTTAATTTCATCCTCCTTTTAGGACTTGGCTATAAATATACTGAGACAATAAAGAAATGTGTCTTTTTCACAGCTATGCTCTTCTAACGTACTACATAACCTGCGGCCCTTCTCGTATAATCCATTGCAGAATAGTGGAAACAGCTCTTCAGTTCTTTAATTGTTAATTAGCAATGGCCTCTATGACAGGAAGGGGCTGGCTGCATCAAAGCACTAAAACTCTAAACATCTGAAATAAATCAGATTGCAAGGGCCTTATGCTGAGTAGCCACCCCTGCTAAATTCCAATGAAGTCGAATGACTCAACTGAAATTATTCAGAAATTTTCTCTGATAATAAAAGAAATATTTAATTTAAAATAAAGCTCTATATGTTGTTACACACTCCAGGCAAGAAAGTGCGGAAAATAGAAAGAAGCAGTAACCTCATCAGGGTGTATTCAGAGCAAGCTGCTTCATTTCCATGATGACCAAGATATTAGTACAGCACCCCCAGAGGCTTGCAGGGCAATGAGAATGGAGCTCTCAGGTGCAGTAGAAGAACGAAGAATCACACTTACTCGTTCACCTGTAGGTCCTGGCTCTCCCACAGGGCCTGGCTGGCCCTTTGTACCTGTTGTGCCCTGGGATTAAAACAAAAATGACAATGTGACAGTAATCACCCTTTACACACTGTACCTGTGTGACGGGTATCAGTGGAGAGCCAATAACTGGCAAGTATCAGGGTGTGTTGTTTAATTTCCTCTCCTTTCTGTCCCTTATTTCTAAACAGGCCTCTGTGGATTGCATGATGTCTGAGGGCTTGTATTGATGATTGGCAAGTACTGGGCTGTGCATGTTGCCTTATGGGCATCTAGGCAAACCGTGGCAATGGCTGCCACTGGGCTAATTCAACGAGAAAGCAGGAGCTCTAAAATGAAAGAAGGAGTGATAAAGAACAGTAGATAAGATAAAGATCAGTAGAGCCTTTGCTGACCAAGAAGTGGACAAGGGGGAGTAGTGTCAGGTATACAAGGTGTATGAGTATAAGATGCCGAATGAGTGAAAAGCATCCATGTTGTTTGTGTTTATGAACGAGTGGCACAATCCAGTTCAAAGTGGACCGGCAGATCGCTGGAGTTATAGTCCTGTAGCTGACGGCAGGCTCAATACGAACCCACTCGCTACGTCTACCTACCTCTGCCCCTGAAGGGCCCGGTTCCCCTTTGTAGCCCTTCAAACCAGTGACTCCATTTTCACCCTCAGAAAAATAAAAAGGAGGTATGAGACGCGGAGGCACAGCTTTCAACGGCACACGTGTTTGAACAGCTCTGGAAGATTTTGAAAAGACACTTACTCTTGACCCGATCAAGCCCGCGGGCCCCTCGTGCCCTGGTGCCCCAACGGGGCCAGCAGTTCCCTGAAAAAGAACAAACACGCTAACTCAAACTGAGCAAGTAAAGGTTCACTCCACGCCGAAGAGAGAAGAGGAGAAACACAACGTTTCGGCTGTGGAGTCTTCTTCGGGTGACCCGAACGTGGTGTTTCTTTTCTTCTCCTTTCAGCGTGCAATAAACCTTCACTTGTTCCATTGTAGCCTACACCTGCCGACGCAGCTGCCTACTTGAACTCACTCCAGCTGAAAGCATTCAGCAAAAATCCCTTGCCTTCCACCTGCTGCTCTGACATTGATTCTTCAGCTCCCTCTTTTTCAGTTCACTTTTCAGTAAATGAGTCACCACTAACAATAAAGGCTGGATAAATGTCCTAAAATTGTGTTCAGCCAAGTACAGAGAGGTCAGGGGTAATAGACACTTGATTACACATCTTTTGGGGGTTCACCACAATGAATACATTTGGGAAATATGTGTTGGGTTACATACTGTATCAGGTCCTATTGTCCCCTAGTCCCCCAGAAGTCCTGTTATTCCCTCTACCGCAGTTAACACTATCAAAGCTCGGCAAGTGAGGTTTTTTGCAGGGGTGGCTGCAGCAGGGAAGCCCGGCTGCACTGTCACTATGCTGGCAGGCTGGGACACGGGCTAACAGGTAAAGTAGCTCAGCTCACGTGACGTGTCGTGTTCCGTGTCTAAGTATTTTCACTTCTTTAGTTTTTTTTATCTAAAACACTGGAATGTACACTGTCAATCCCTGGAGAATGTGTCTGTAGTCTGTCTTGTTCTGTGGTTCCTTCTCCCAAGGGGCTGGGCTTTAAATACATTTAATAAAAATAAGGAATTGTTCACGAAATTGGGCGGGATTTACCTTGTCGCCTCGAACACCTCTGACCCCGGCCGGGCCTCTCAGTCCCTTCTCTCCTTTTGCTCCCTAGTAGAAAACAAGGAAAAGAGTTCCATCCTGGGAGTTTTTACTTTCCTTTTCCACAGCTTTGTGTTGTACAGGCAGAGTAATAGGTCTTTTTCTTCGGAATACAATACCAACAGACAAGATATATGAAGAACACAATATCATTTAAACAATACTAGCAGGCATGGAAACATGACAAACAGGAACTGAAACCAATTTACTGTAATTGAAATGTCTGTATACATTTACAGAATAATTCCTTATATATACATATTTCAACGGCTTCCAATTTCTATATTGGTAAAGTAAAGATATATTAGGAAGACCATAAACCAGATATGGCAGTTTTGTCTGTCTATACAGATGTCAAAGAGCAAATCATTTTTAAAATGAATAATGATCAGCATCCTTTTTGGCTGTTGGTGTTTACCAACCCATTCTAAGTAGTTGACATAACAATGAGAACAGCAAACAGCATGAAAGGTACAATTTTTAAAATAGATTTAAACATGTTCAAAAAACAATCTGGAAAACATTTTTAGCTACGCTCATTTGTTCTGTAGAGTGGATGTGAGTGTAGTGCCAAGAGTGACAAACAGATCTTTTTCATTCGCTTCATCGTTCTTAAATTACCAGTGGCTACAGACCCGGGAATAACAGAAGTACGTGATTGGTCTGGTGAAGTACCAGATGAGAAGGAAGTCTGGCAGAGGGCTTAGTGATGAACTGCTCCTGGCCCTGAGAACTACACACGTTTGTAGTTTTCATCATCTCTTTTCAGTGAAGGACCTAATTAAACAGATTATTTGCCTAACTGCGTGTAAGGCAGCCGCTGTGTCTGGGTTTGCGCTGTGGGTGTGCGGCTCGGGGAAGGAGAAAAAGCACAGGCGTTCACAAATGACAAAGAGAAAATGATTTTTACAGGAAGCCCAGTGGATGTGACCACCAGCTGCTTCTTAAACAAATTCAGCAGTCTTTTTTAACTGCTTTGTTGGTAATGAAGCTGTACTGGTAATGAAGACCCACTGAGAATTTTTAATGAAAGCCATTGTATAACATCAAGTAAGAAGAACTGTTGCTCAAGTAATTTATACCGTTCAATTTTAGGAGTCCATACATGCAAGGTTCATAACCACAGTAAATGTTTTGTTAATCTGTGTTAAAACAAGCCTTTGGGTTATTGTATTTGATGAAAAGCATTCACTCTTCATGGATGTCTTTATCTACTTGATTTATGTACCTTTTTCCCAGGAGCTCCTGTGCTGCCAAAATCCCCCTATTAAAAAAAAAACAGAAAAGATAGTTTTCAAAGGAAGTCTTGGTTGCTTCTTGGTTGTGACAGGAGGCATGAATTGGGCCGATTTGATCTTTTTAATAAGGACTGGATGCCAATTTGTTATTACTCAGTTTTATGATTCCTTTTCAGTTTTAGAAATGAGTCAAATTAATCAACATGGTCCACACCTGAGATTTCCCTTGCCCTCTAAAAGTCTTGCCGGTGTTACATGGAAATGAACACAAAAGCAGGGTGTAATAGTTCAACAAACCACAAACATACCATACATATTCTCAACTTGTTTAAAAACATCTTGACAAAAACGGCTGTTATTGTATATCCTTGATGTCTGTTATGTAAATTATATTGCTTATGTTTAGCTCCAATGGCTGTGGACGGCCCAGCAGAAAGAACACATGCTGTCATTGTTTCATTGATCGTCTTCATTACAGACACAGAGAGGCTGGTTGCTGTGCATGAATGAAAACAGATCCTAAAGAAGATGGTAGGCAGAAAGGACATACAGTACATATTTCCTACTTTGCCATTTAGCTTAACCTACTTATTTATGGTTTGCTGTAGGATTAGGGAAAGCAATGATACTTACATCATCTCCTCTGTCCCCTTTATTTCCTTTCACCCCTGCTGGCCCTGGATCCCCCTGGAGTTATCACAGGAACATCCGATCAGTGGTGCAGTAGGTGAGAGGAGAAGGAGAACATACAGGACATCTTGTTCTGAGCCATTTAATGATGCAAAGGCTCCAGTTATCAGTCCTGCAATTAACTGATGTGAATTGAAACTCAAGCTCCCCGGTCCTGAAGAGTTCTCTGAAAGTCCAAAGCGAAGCGCACAAACCACTACATCTCAAACGGTAAGATAAAAGAGTAGACAGAAGTTCAGTAGGTTGGTAAAATTCTGATTATGAGGAAACGAGCCAACTAATATAAAGAAAGGAATGTAAAGTACTTAATATTTTAGCACTTAAGGCTGTAATGTTTAACTTGCTAGGTTGAGGAACTGACAGTCCTGGCTGAAGATCAGCCTAAATACTCTCTCTTACAGGGAATGAGCCGGGGAGACAGCTGCAAGGGTGTAATATTCTGTATTTAATATCTATTCTGTATAATTATTCCTAACACTTACATGCTATAAATATATTCTTCTTTTATTCTTCTTCTTCTGATTATTATTACTACTACTACTTGTGGCTTAAAGTGCCATGTGTTGCTGCCTTACCTTGGGGCCAGTGCTTCCAGACACTCCAGGCAAACCTGCAGAGCCAGAGATCCCCCTCTCCCCCTGCAGAAGGACGAAACACTTTCAGTGGAGTTTTACTGCTCCAGCCTCCACGCATGGGAGGAACACGCCCCTGGGCAAATGTCTCAGGCGTCTTAGACATGGTCGGGAATTACAATCTATGTATGTCATAAGGGGACCCAATGAAAATATTCAAAATCCTCAGAGGCATTGCTCAAAAGACAGAGGATGATTTTTTCAGAACGAACAGTGAAACTTGAACCGAGAAGTCACAAGTGGAAACGACACGGAAGTGCATATACAACCACAGACAAGGGCTGTGGGAGTACAGAACAAGTTCTTATTGAAACCAGGAACCCGGCTCCTTTTTCGAGAAGCAGCTGGATGAGATCTGTGGACCAATTAACTCTCAACTCCCGAAAGGGCCGGAGGGGTTGAATGCACCCCTCCTAAAGATCTCTTCAACAACTCGCTCAAAGCCTCCGCTGGTGTGTCCAGCTGTTGTAACAGCTTATTCATGGTACTGCAGCAACCCAGCTTGAAGTACAAGCAGTCAGGCTGGTCGTTTAAAATCTTTAATTCACATTGATCAAAATCTTTTAAAAACATGACCCCAGCAGGTCAAAGTAAACCACGCATGTGTTTTCTGAATGACTGGAGAAATATCCGCCACTTCAGTTTCCTGAATTTCTTTTTTTGACAAATTTGGAAGCATAAATTGAAACATCACATATTTAGAAAAAATCTGCAATTATCTGGGAGCAATATGTTCCTGCAATATCCAGTACGCGCCATCTTGCCATTTTTCATTCATTTAGGTAGACGCTGTAGACGCAGAATGTACAGTTGCATTTATTGGCCATCAGTTTAGTTGATTCAAGAGAATGAATAAATCAGGAAACTTATGTTTTAAGTTGTCATACTGAAAAAAAACTTTTTACCCTACACCATAAAATATAGAACTACTTCAAAGAGATATCATGATGTATGGTAAAAACTGGTTTGTACAAAACATTACCTTTTGTCCTTTAGCACCGAAGGGCCCTGAATCTCCTTTTTGTCCAGGTGGACCAGGCTCACCCTTCAGAAAGCAAGAAAATAAGCTTATAGTTGTGGAAAGGAAATTCCTGTTTCAATCATTTATCATGATCTCACAGTTCCTTAGAAGTTAAGAAAATTCACAGGAAAGGACTGGTGCCCGTTCCCCATAAGAATGATTCACTAAGATTCACTAAGAGCCACATTTAAATTATACATTTACTGTGCACGGCCACCAGAAATAACTACTGTTTTAATCTGCAGTGTGTGTGGAGAAATAAAATATGATTAAAACCAGAAATAGCAGTACAGTACATCAAAACCTTACCGAGTGCCTCACCCCGACAAGCTCAGTCATCAGGCAAGCTGTTTCTGTTTCAAGTCATCAACAATGCCAGCACTGTGCCCTCTTCAGGCAAATGTTAGCATGATATTATTTTTTTGTTAATCTGGAATTAAGGCCAGTTGTGTGTGTTTTTAGGTTTTAGCTACGATCCCTGAGTGTCCCGAGAGCCCTTGCTGACTAACCGGCTGCGCTCGGCCAGGTGGGGAATCCCAGTGCCATGAGCCGGGCTTGAACCCGAGACACCTGCAGCATGGAACTCAACCAAGCTTTCACATCCCAGCTATTTCTGATTAACAAGCGGTAGTGTGACTCAAGAAGGAAGCAGTACAGAAAGAAAGCAATCTGTGAAGACAGTTTTACTACACTGTGAATGCGCCCAGGTTCCCTTGTGTCTAATCAACTCGCACGATCCTGTTTTTCTTTATCACATTGTCACATTCAGGGAATGTCGATATGTATTTACTACACATGACATTGTTCTCAGTATCTGTGGATTTCAACAGCACTACATCTAACCGCCTAAAACACAGGGAACAAATGTTGAAAAGAACAGACACTTCTGTCGGTTCTATCAGTTACATAATTGTATGGTATCAATTGATTTTAAAGCATTTTTAAATAAAACATTTATGTATTTTACTACAAATACTTTCTAAATAATGAATCGAATGAAAATGAGAAGAACAATGAGGGAGAAATTAAAAATATTCATTTGAATAGTGAATCCTATGACATTTATTCCAGAAGTGCTATGCTTAACTACAGTGATATAAGATGATCACAATGAGAAATCTAATCTAGATTCTAGAAATACTGATTTCCTATTTTTTAACAACTACAACAATAAATAACAACAACAACTCTCTATTTAATATAACGCCTTTAAAAGTAGCCTCTCAAAGCGCAATGTAGCGCTCAGATTGCTGGATGTCACAATGAAAAAGGCATCTAGACAGGTACCTCTAAGTTTAATTATTTTCTTTTTTCACAGTTCTGATTGATAATGTTTATTGGAAATAAACTTTCAACCACTGTCGTTATTTCAACTGTATACAGCAACTGTATTTTTTTTACAATTCTTGACATAAGATACATCCCCGAATTGCACAGGAAGAAAAGCTGTTAATCTTCTATTCACGGAGCTCAGAGGGGAAAAGGCCAAGATCTGGACTGTGTACACTTACGTCAGGCCCTTCATCTCCATCACACCCTGGCAGGCCTGGGGGGCCTGTCTCTCCCTGCCCAGACAAGGGAAGACAGAAGAACACATTAGAGGTGCAGCTCACTGCAGCTACCTGAGCTCATCCTGGTTTTCGTAGTGTTAAACCGACTAGACTCCCCCTGGATGGGACCACTGTCCATCACCGGAATCACCCCCCAGCGGCGCTGATCCCCACTTACACAGCTGGGCAGACTGGACCCACCGGGGTACAGCAGCAGTCTGCCGCAGGGACTTGAACCCTAAGCCATACACAGGCGGGCCCCCATTAAAATGCCCAGGTTTAAAAATCCCAGCTCTCAGGGTTAGGACCCGGAGAACTGTGATGTTGAGCAAAGCAATGTAAACAGGGGAATTACCCCCCCATAAAAATGATGTAAATATGGAGGTTGTGAACTATAAGGGTGTAAACGTTGCCCAATGCGATTTAAAGCAGGAGGCATTTCCCATAAGAAGGTGGAAACCAAATAATCAAATATAGTAAGAGGGTACTGTTATAAATCCAGGTTACCTTTTTACTGTAAATAATGCGATTTACAGAGAAAATGACTTGAGTTGCATTCCCAACATACAAATGTCCCCACATATTGCTCTGTTGTTGCTTTTGGCACAAGAAACATACAGTTCAGTTTCTCAAATAACACAGCTGAGATCCCAACTGGAGTCATAAAACACCAATGGTATTTTCACCCTAATAAAACTAACAAAACAATTAAAATGCGCAATTTAGTATTTCAGTCACACATTCATTTGAACAAATTGACAGATTCCCATCTCGGTGTTGCTGTCCATAAGCATTACAGTCTTAATTACGTCTGTAATAAAGTCATTTGGAGTTTTTAAGCTTTGGTTGGTTTTTGTATTTTTCCTGATATCAGATCCATTTCAGACCCTTACTCACTTTTTTGAAAAGTAACCAGTTAAGGAACAAACCTGAGAAGTAATACTGTATAAAATTCAAAACGGATGTGTTAAAACTGAGCTTGGCCTTCCTATCTCAGATATTTTTAGCTGTTGTAATGAAAGGTATGTGGAGATACAAACCATAGCTCCATCTTTCCCATCAACACCATTTGCTCCTTTTTCTCCCTGTTAAAGAGAAATACATGCAAGAATATTAGTTCACACTGAGAGCATTTAGCCTGCACAGGTATTGGGCAGACATGGTAGGAAGGTGTCTCCAGTGTCCAGGGTCTTCTGAGATACCTGGTGAAACCAATACAAGTCACTGATAAACTAAGAGTAATTTTGTAAAAGCACACCATTTATTTGGAGTAAAGTACTGATGTCATTTTGAAAGAGACGGAATACAACTTGAGTTTTTCCTGTACTTTAAACTGTCCTGGATGTTTTTTAAAGAATATTAGACAAACAACTGAAGTAGCTTCACGTTCAAAAGTGTTCATTCTTACATTTTGTGTTCAGCGTGTGTCGTAAGCTTGTGTAAAAATGAAAAGATATCATAAGATACAAGCTGAAGATTGCTGGAAAGAATAAACCGCCCAGAAAACGAATGCACATACTAACCTTTTGTCCAGAAAGTCCTCGATGGCCCTACAGAAAACAGAGTTAAATAGTTGTTATCAAACTTGTCTGATTAGAAAAAAATAAAGGTGACTGCTTGGTATATTTTTTTCTGGTGACTCTCTGAGCGATTGAAAGCCCTCTGTAAATGCACAATCAGCTATAGTTGTGTATATGTAGCTGCCATATTATTTGTATAAATGTTTGGAATTCGGCAGTACTGTCTGACCTTACCTTTTCACCTGGGGGGCCTTTATCGCCCTGTAATGAGAAGAAGGTTGATCTTTAACATGGTATAGAACAGCACAAATTAAGACAGGCTGGTGAGTTGTAACAAAATACAGCAGTGCGCGGAACTTCCTGGCACGACTCTTAAAGGGAGGCATGCAAAGATAAAGATCTTGATCCAGGGGAGGCTGTTAAAAGCTGTGCTTTATTTTTCATTTGTCACTGGAGAGTTTATAAGCGCAGAACACTTGTGAAATAAACCACATAAGCAATGAACACTATTGAAGAACTTGCGAGCACCTACCAAAAGCTAGCAAATCAGAGGTACTGAGGTACAGAGGTACTTTTCTGTTCTTTTAACCTAATAGTTAAAATAATAATAGGACCATCTTTCTTCCTGGGTGGTACCTAAACTAAATAAAAACGAATTACCTTTTCTCCCACATGACCTGGGGAACCCTGATCCCCAAGAATTCCCTGTAAGGATAAAGGTAACAGGTCGTCACACACAGTCAAATCGATTTGGCCCTAATGCGTATGAAGAAAATACTCTTCTATAAAAAATAGCAGTTCAGTACTGTAGACCTTACAAGAACTCGGTTCCTACGGTTTCTGTAATTCCCAGCACACCACTGGGTGTTTTTAATTTTTATGTTTTACGTTCTGACACAAGAGGCAGCAGGCAGTGGTTCTAGGTAATATGCCCCTGTCTATACGGTATGTGCTGAAAGGTTTTCCATTTTGGTGTTGCAAATAGAGCTTCTTTGGGCTTTTTATTAATGAGTGGGGTGTCTACAGCCACATCTAATCACAGTGAGATCCCATTAGAAAAGTAACTAAACAAATGTTGTCCAGTCTCCATAGTAACATACCTAAAAAGGCCAACATGTGACTAAACTAAACTTCAGTGGATAAAATACACTTTAGTGCCTAAATAAAACATTTGAGATGTCTGTCTGATGAATGATAACACTCATAGGAGACATAGGTGAAGGATTCCACCTACTCTAATGTCTCCGGTACTTGATCTGTCAAAACCCTTTGGTTAAGTGCCTACTACAGCATCTGTATTGCCTAATTTTCAAATCAGAAATCGGAAAACCAATTATTTAGCAGGCCAAGTGCCACACACAGAAATTAGTAAAAAAACAATTTTACGCTTTATATCAAACAACCACAATAGTATAATACCGTAAGTTTTCATAACATACATCCTTGAAAGCCCATACGAGGTGTGTTCACATACACTGTACACAGGCTTATCTCCATGTATCACTAGGAATAAAATATTTCAACACACCTTTGGTCCAATACCTCCGGGCTTCCCAGCAATACCTTGTCTTCCAGGTGTCCCCTACAAAACAGTATTGAGCTAATGAACCATTTATTTTCACTTGTTGACTAAGTTTGGACTCCAACCTACCTAGAGCTCAAAGGCATTGCTCTCTTCATGGTGGGGGGGGGGGGGAGGGCATGTTGGTCCTTTTTTGTGTATATGTTTTTTTGTTGTTGTTGAATCATTAGGTGTGACATTCAACAGCTTAAATCGCCTCATTATCTGTGCCCACTCAACTCATGCAGCAGTTAAAACCACTTGGGCAAGTTGTGGTAAGTCGTGAATGATGAATTACAACATTTAATCAAAATCGTGATGCCCCACTCATGTGAGTTAATGTGAGAACTACTGTAGTGTTTCCTAAATTAAAAAGTGGTATATATTCTTTAAGTCTGTTAATCCAAAGCTGCATAAATAGAGTATTACCTGTGCTTTATTTTTGCAAAACATGGATGCATAAAAAGTGATGTATTTCTATGGCTTCTAGAAATCTAAGGGTTTCCTGTCATGTGACAGCATAAAGGTTACCCTTTACAGTCTATGCAAGCCACTGTCCGAAACACCTGGGCTCAGTTAGGGGGACCCCCTGACACCCCACGTATGTCAGAGGGGAAAATCCGCATTACTAGTCCCAGAATTATGAGCATCCACATTTTAAGATTGACAGGACTGGCCAGAATCAGACTTCATCTCTAAAAAAAATTAAACTCTACTCCATCCTTAGCCTCTACTTGTTTGTGCGTGCTTAACGCAGAGCACCCCACTCTTATATAGTGCACGGTTCCAGTTCATGTACCTTCAGATACATCCAATCCAGTACAGTTTACATTTGACATGGAAAAGCATTTCTAATTCAACAAATATTTTACCAGATATTTTTATATACTGTATGTTTCTGAAATACATACAAAAACAATCCGTAAAATATATTGTGAAATATTTAGTGCAGCATTTTTATATTAATAACCATCAATATTTCAGATGTGATTTTCTGACTAAATACTTAATAGATTGTGCAGTAGATATCTATTATACCTTATGTCAGAATTCAATTTAGAGGTGATAATCATACCAGAGGTGAAAATGTTAATGGATCTGTGCTTCCATCAGTTTCAAATATGTTTTTTAAATCTTGTGAGAAACTCCTGAATACTTGATGCGTCCAAGTGCTTATTGCCAAATTCAAGTTGACTCCAAACCATGCGATCAATTTTCTTCTCATAAACATACTTTTGTCATAGACAAGACTTATCATTGCCCACCAAAGTTTTGAAACGACAAATCTTCAGCTTCATTAAAGGACTTTCCAAATTCCTCAAATTGTGGCAGGAACCCAATATGGCAGCCAAACCATATGACTGACTATAACTTTCAAACTGATACAACATGCATGAACTCTGAAGCATGATTTCCTGCCATGCGGTTGAGATTTCATAGGTATTTGAAAATACCAGTAGAGGCAAAAACTAAAGAAGAAACAATCCTGGCAATATCAACTCAGTTCCAAGAATTGTGATGGCTGCCCCCCAAATAACTGCAGCAGATCTGTCAGTTCATAAAAGACAAGCTAAGGTTGTGGCCTGTTTTATGGCCCAAACCTGCATTTTAAGACTAAAACCCAAAACTTTTAAAAGCTGTGTATTACACAAGGTGTCTAAAAATACCAATTATGATGCTTTGAAGGAAGGACTAATTTGGCTTTAATGCCACATTCCTACACTAATTACGTATACTTATACATTTTTTAATGCTCTTTTAGCCTTGGGAGTAAGGTTCGCTTGTACAACAGCAAAAAAAAAAGTCTTAAGGGATAGTCTGTGTAAATCAGCCCAGAAGCAATGACTGTTTTACAACACAGCTGTTCTGCGTGTACTTGAGTAACTGCTGAAAGAGTTCCTGTAGGACGTTTACATCCCATTTACTCTTTCTTCACAGCCCCTTTATCTTATCATCGTGACAGGTCCGATTCACGGCTCTCTTTACTTCAGGAAACACGCCAGCTCTTTGATTAGGTCCTTAGGTTCTCGACCTCCAGTTTTAGCAAAGGATGCAAAAGAAACTCTTCAAGATGTTTTAATGACTTCACAAATTTCTGTTAATATTCTTATCAATTCCACTTGAGCTTTGTGTCATAAATCTTTAGACCACTTTCCCTGAGCTTGATTCACTTCCATTTCCTCATGTATTTTGTCTCATAAGAAGTTATACCAGCTGGACTGGCTGGAAATCTTCTCCGAGATTAAAAATTGGACGATAGGGTTGTCTGTACTTTACCGCTTCTCCGCTGTCACCAGCAGGTCCAGGAATTCCTATTCCAGCCTGCAAGTTCAAAAGAAAGACCCTTATCAGCAGACTGCTTTGGCTTCTCAAATAAATCACTGATACTATGCAAAGAGATGACTGCTTCCAAGCCCAAGTCCAGATCTTTACCTTGCATTCGTATGTGCAGCACTGCAATGGAAGACAAGTATATGATCAGATAATAAGTTTACGATCATTATTTTTTACAGGTTATTATGTCAATGCAATTCATGTACTGTATATGATATGCACAGTGCCATAATATGTATGCTAAAATAGAGAGCTGAACAATTTTATACTGAATTGTTTGTCCACATAAAATACAACATGATTTAAAAACATGCACTTATTTATAGTACAAACAATATAAACCATGGCACACATATATACAGTAAATGCACCATTGAAACACTTTATATGCTACAGTACATGTTCATTCATCTTTACTTAACTCCAAGTGCATCCTACATGACATGAACTAACATTCAGCTTAAAGATCAGTATCTTTCCAAAATCCACTCAAACGCTGTAGAACAGTTCTATTCTCTGCCTGCCCCCGAAGCGGAATGAATCGACTCACCAGAGGCTCTGATTCCTTGTACTGCAGGAAGGGAGACAGAAGAGACACAATCAGTAGGACAACATGTTAACCGTGGGAAATCCACTCTTTTTATCGGAACGAGGGCCACTTACAATGGTGGAGATGATGGTGTTTATGGTGTTTTTTACCACAGCTGGGTTCTCGCTAGTGGCCGACAGGTTGAGTCTGTACTGAACATCAGTTGCAATGGAATTCAGTCGGTTATCCTGTGTCAGAAGCAGAAGACTCAGTCCTGATACAACTCTTTTTCTGTTGATGATGCAACGCATGTCTAACCTGTGGTCTTTACGTAGAAAGACTATAACCTTTTAAAACAATCTTCTGCAATTTAATAGATGGCATTATACTGTAGCCACATTGGAGGAAACGTAAGAAGTTTGCGCGGTACAAAAACTACATATCTCACCTCTGTGGTATTAAAACAAACCTTAGATTTTGGCTATTTAAAATATTTTACTTTACTAAGTCAAATTTCACCCTTAAATTTTATATTCATCCAGGTTGCTAAACTGTTCTAATACTGTACACTGTATATTTTCCACATTTTCACTGCAATATCACAGATTACAGCAATACTGCATTGTAACTGAAACACCGGAACTGTAATATATACAGTATATACAAACATTAACTGTGCTTGGCAGGGTCTCCCATCTTATGATATCCTTCGTACTTAAGTCACCTGCAGTTGTCTAGACATTATCTTTGCAGATAACATACCCCTCTTGTTAGCAGGGGTCTCTGGTACATACAGTTCAGCAGCTCTTCCATTCAGAGACAGCTTGTCCTTGTGTATACCACCTTGCTAATGAACAAAAACCAGACACAAGATAATATCAAATATTTCCCCATTTGATGTAATTCCAATCTGAGTTCGTAGTTGTTATTGGGTGGATGTAACTGACTAAATCCATTGGGATTCTATAGCTGAGCACGGCCACCAGCGACGGAGGTCTTTCTCGGCACCAGCGGCCTGCTGCATGGCAGTCTCTGCACATACCAGATGATCAGGAGAAATGGCCACACCGAAGATTTTAATATCCATTCCTTTCGCTTCGGTGACTGCATAGCCGATTCCCCCACAGGGCTCCTTGTAGCCATCGAACGGATGCCCATCTGTTACAACAACCATGTATTTGTTACCATGGAAAGGTGAGCTCCTGAAAGAAAACAGATCAAGACCTGAATTGGTAAACAACAGAACTGCAGTGTTGTCAGAAATATCAATTATTTAATACATGGCATAAAAGGATGTAGCAGCATTTTGTGGTGCAACTGTTGTACTGCAACAGGAAAGCAAACTATCATTATGTATCAGTAGAGAATATTAGTTACAAGGAAACAATAATTGTCGTATGATTTAGAGGACAGTGACTTTCTCAGGGAAGTGGTCACAGTTCTTCTCTTTCATGTAGTATACTGTATAATACTCTCCTTCCGAATGAGAAGACCTTGCGAGGATTTTGAATCATGATCTAAATAATTGACATCCCTTTGGGCAGCTGTGTGCTGAAGGTGGTAAGCTTTTACTTCTATAGTTTTGCAGGTATGTGCCCTAAGAAGAAGTCTGAGAAACTAAATTGATGTTATCAGGTGCTTGGAAGAAGCTCTACTGCTTGAGGGATTATATACCCCATATGAGCGCATGAAGATCTCGGTTGTAAATCACCTTGACAAGACGCTGAATAAAGACACCACTTACTGAGTGAGAGGATTGCAGTCCTAACTCAGTATTCAAGGTCTGAACGGGGAAAAGGGGGTTCAGTAGCTATGAATAATTTGTGTTAGTCATATTGTAGTTAAGATCATACCTCCATTGAAAAAATAAAATTAAACTGTATCAAGGTCAGTGATTCATTTTGCAAATACACCTCAGTATCAACAGTTATATTTGTAGTATTACCTAATCAACATAGTTCTTTAGCAATACTTGCTATAAAGTAAACCCAATAATAATTGAAAATGTTATAAAACTATTTTTTTGTGTAAGCTGATTTGAAATGAAGAATGTGTCAGACAGAAAGGGGGTTCATTTAAAATGTCCTGAAGTTATTGCAATGCTCAGAAAATATAAAAGAATATTTGACTTTTTTAACTTTAGATTACAAAATGGTTTCAGGCATATACAGTAGGTGTATATGCTTATTCAGTCAAAAGAACAAAACTAGCCTTAAATGTTGATTAATGGCAGTAAGTAATTCTTTAGACAGTAATCCTTCAGACAATAGCACGGACAGTGTCTTCTATTTGATTTATTTTATTGATCCCAACAATATTGTGAGGTACTTCCAAAAATGAAATAGTTGAGAATCAATGTGATTTTCTTTTCAAAAAGCCCTTTTTAAAAGAATTTGTCTCTTTTTAAAGTTCCTGCCCATTGTAAACTTTTCCACGTTTTACAGAACTGATGTTAAGACCTCAGAAGATGTTGGGGTTCTCAGTCCTACACACACCTCTTCAGGATTGAGAGTAAGTGCAGGCAGGAGACAAGAGGCTTGGGTTACCCTGACATCAGCTGCCCTGTGGCCACAGCAATGGCGCAGTCGGTGTGTGTGCCTTTTCCAATGTAGCGCACATCTTGGATGGCCTTCTTCAGCTTCCAACTGCCTGTGGCCATACTGGTGAGCTCACTCATGATCTTGACCTCATCGCTGTAGTGAAGAATCCCTGCATTCCAGGTCAGGTTGCGATCACAGCGGTAATACCTGTGTTCAAGATCGAAAGAGGAATGTAGAGATTATCAGGCGAGATCAGCAGTGGTGACACAGCCACTCAGACAAAAACAGCCTGCTCCACACTACGTAACAACTGTAATAAGAGAGGAAAATGCAACAGCCACGTAATATCCCAAAATTTAGCCGTGTATTCCTTTGAATTGGAGTGAATATTAATTAATGCAAGTTCACTCTATAGTGTAAAGAGGTCTAGCTGATGGTGAGTATGGGATCTATCTATAAATGTATGTATCTATATACTGTATGAAGTGGTGCTCACTCAACCATAGAGACTGCTTCAATGTTTGTGAAGCTGAACAACACTGATTCGTTAGTCAGGAGATCATAATTTATAGGAAAGCTCATGATGGCTTTTCTAAAGCAATTACATTGTAAAATGAAAAGGTGGCATCAAGAAAAACACATTTGGGATAACCTCTGTCTTTGGGAGAGGCATTGCTCCATTATTAAGGATGTTATGAAAGGAAGGTTGTTGAGCTGTGGAAGACATATACAGCTCATCAAAAGAATTGGTGAAATTCTTGTCAAACGTGGGAATGAAAACCTACTTTGGTTCCTACAAAGCTTTAAAAATGTGTGTTTCCATGGTAAAATGCACATCTGGACAGAGAATTTGAAATGTCACAATGACTATGCTAAATCAATCTGTCCTATGACTTTTTTGAAATATCAGCTGCCTGTCAGGTATTAATTGTATGACATTCAACAAGAAAAACATGATGGTGTAACACAGATACTGTACGCTTGTCGCAAATGCAAAAAATTCAATTCAAAGCAACGGTAATTTCTAAATCTTCACAGACAACAATAGCTAAGAATATTACTTTGTTATGTGTAGCTAATACTAAATTAACAAAAATGAGGGTTATTATTGATCATGTACAAACCTGTTGTTCAGCTGGTCCACAAAGTCCAAAGCGAACTGTTTAATCTTCTCAACAAAAGAACCGTATGGCTTGACTCTCAGCGCCACACTCTCAGAGGTGTCCAGCACAATGTAGACATCAGCAGGACATTCTAAACAGAAAGACCTCCACAGATCACAACCTTTCAACGTTACATACACATATCAAGAAATTGACAATTTCTTCAATCCTAAAAGTTAATCAGTGTACTTACAATATTAATTGCCTTACTCACTGACTTACTGTATTAATGAACATGTAGTTAGCTCCATTGGACTTGCATTCGTAACCAAGTATTCTAATTGGCTTTATTATTGCTTCTGCATGTTATCTATCTATGAAAAACTATAATGGTCCCAGCACTGAACCCAGTGGGACTCCTATTCGTCCAGCCAAGATACTTCTCATTTTACTATTACTCTCTGTTTCTTGCTTTTTCCTTTCTCCAATATGAAGTTAATGCTTTTTTCCAGATATAGTTATCTGAAGGACCTAAGAGGTTCAATGGTAGTAGCCAATACAGTTTAATAAATAATATGAATGTCTTGCTTTGAAGTTGCAAATAGTTTTTGCTGTATTACATTATTTTACTAGCTCAATACCAAAATGTGGAAGTCCACCTCTGCAAGAAAGTGTATTAGTTGCTACTGATTTGTTAATGCGAAATAACTGTCCTGCTTAATACATGGGCCACAAAACAGAGCAAGATAAATGAGGAGTTTCATGTCTAATTTATTTCAAGATTATCCTTTACTTATAATATATTCTATAGGGAATAGTTTCTGGCATATTTGGAAGGTTTTATGAATGGCTTGTAGATAAATACATATGTTTTTAATAAATATAAAACAATTTTCGACAGAGCGTAGGCGCAACGGTTTCTGGTTTTAAATCCATGTGTTGTAGATTTACGGTATTTTCTAACACGCTTGTATCTTTTCCCTCAGTTACTGGTTCATCCAAGCAGTAGCCGGGAAATCAGTTTGGCAAAGAACAGATGAATTAACAAGGAAACCCACGCTACATACAGTAAGGGCGGAGACTCTGTCTTGAGACAACTCTAATGGTAAAGAAATTACCGGAGTACAGTATTAAATAAGGACAGCAGAAATGTAATTAAAAGGTAATGAAAACTGGCTGATTATTTGAAAAATGTGCTCATGCCACATTTTCTAGGACTATGTGAATTTAAGTAGTTAAAAAGTATCAAGGAACCAGACATTGTTCAAATATCGATAGATGTCTTCCTCTTATACCATCTATTGGTACAGATCTGTTCAGACGCTATCAATATTATTTTCCCTTACTTTCTCCCATCTGTTTAAGGCATTAAACCAAACACAAATCAGGGCTCAAATGCACATTTATTACTCCCTGCCTTTTATCACGTCTTTTTCTATTCGAGAAACTGTAAGTAACACTGCTGTTAATGTGTTGAGTGCTGTGTCTTCTGACAGAATTCTGCGACTTTGTTAGCTGCGAAGTCACTGCTGTATCAGTGAGAAGTTCACAGTACTATTTAAGCGCGTAAGATCTAAAGTTTATTTGATTACCTTACCAGGGGCTGATTTTCTGTAATAGCTTTACCAATGCGTTTCCACTTTATTGAACCCCGGTGATTAGTTAACACTTCTAAGAAGACAATTCTCGCCTCCTCGGCGTCTTTTCATGCAAACTGTTCAGGTCAGTTATAGTAGCTTCTCTGATCTTTCAGCACGTTTATTGGTAACAGGGGGTACACATCATTTGTACAAAAAGTGAAAGTGTGCGTCTTCAACAAAAAGCAGATTTTTTAAATAACTCTTTTTTTGTCGTTGTTTCATTATCAGCTGAGTCAAATCAGGAATGAAAGCGCTGGCTGGCTCTACTGTATCTTGCTTTTTTTTATCAGATGTTAGTCCTGATTAGGAATACTGTACGTCTGCCCCACACCAGGCAGGGGCTAGGATTACGGCAGCGGTCCTGTGTATAGTGCAGTAACAAGACAGGCCGTGTAAACAATGAAACCAATCATACAGCATGAGGAATGAGGGTGTCATGGTCTAATATGTGTTTATGGAAATGGTCTAAATACGTGCGTGACATGTTTAGAAATGTCTGGGCTGGAGCCCAAATCATAGCCATATGCAACATCTCTTACCGTAGAAATTATTTTTCACCTTGAGAAAGCAGTCCGCCGTGTTAACAAAGTACAGCAGGACAGCTGTCCTGAAAAAGGAGATCATGGCGGATGAATTGCCTGCTTCTCTTGGCGTGAGGATATCCTTATAGGTAACCTTTTAGAAAGCATAAAATAAGACAGCGTTTTATCTCAAGAAAAACTTTCATTAAGAGGTATGTTTTTTAAATTTAAAACTACCTTAGTTGTATTAAGTACTTCAGTCTGAACACAGAGCTCTTGACGGCATGTTTTGAACGCCATGCTGGTAATAATTATGATTTTTTAAACATAAATGGAATATAATTACTGCCTAAACCTGCTCTCCTTAATCACTCCTTAAGATTATGAAAGTATATTATTATAATACAATACTTATTATAACATTAGGTTTCACTTCCAACAGTAATTCATATTATTTGTTATTTTTATGAGGACTGTTAAATTCTAACAAAAAACAAAAGTAGATTTTCAATATTTAATAACAAATAAAAACAGTCTTTGGCCTTGGGACATTGCCTGTTTCCAATAACTTTGTACATACTGTATGTCCTACAGCACCTTGTAAAAGCTGTAGAAAATAGTGATTATTCCTATAAAAAAGAATACCTTTATTCTGAATCAAACATTCAATTACAACTACAATCTTAAATATTTCAGTGTATTTTTCAGAGAAGAGCATACACAGAAATGGTCTTACCTTGTTAGCTTTGCATTGTAAGGATTCTTTTCTTCTGCAGCTCCTTACCTCATCCAGGTGAGTGGTTCACTCTCCTCATGCAGGAGAGGGAGGAGAGTCTCCTTCAACACACCCCCCTGGAGTGAACAGAGTCATCTCTTCTCAGGTGTTGGTCTCATCAACATCATCAAACCATGAACCATTACAGTCTTTAAGATACTGTAATAGTCTTTAACATCCCAGGCAAACAGACAAAATATGCATGCACTCCATTTCAACTTTTCAGTGCTGGCTTCAGCATCTGTATTTTCAAAAACTAGTCATTTTTAATGTTTAATGATTTAGTGCATAGGTAGTAGACTTAGAAGACTGTAGGTGATTTGTTACTACATAATTTACCACATTCAGAAGTTTGATATTGCAGTACAAGGACACAAGGCAATTGTAAAATAAAGTGATTGTAAACATCCTGATCAAATACATTTAAATATTGGCAGTGTTATGTGCTTATTTGTTTATTATTTAATTGTTTCTGTTTTTGCTACACCTCGACAGATATCTCCATGATTTAATTAATCTGAGCCATGGTACTTTTGTCTGTGTAACTGCTAAGGTTTGGTTGTGCCTCTTAATGACTTGAAGCCTTAGTGAACACCAGTGTCAGTGAATCTATCATCTGAAAATATATGATGTACACTTATTTTATCCCTGGATAGGAGTGTGTAAAGTATTTGGGCTTTTATGTTGTAATAGGTAATTAAGCACCCACTAGGGAAAAGATGAAGAATTTAATGGGAGGTTACAATTTAACAAATGATGTTCATTGCACTTTACTGTCTATATTAGTTCAGAACATAGTTTGAGGTACGTTGGGCATGAGTGGGCTTGTCTGTGTTTGTGACTTTGATGGTAGAAGTGCACAGATGTTCTTTTTCCTCTTTAGTGGAGAAATGTATGACACTCCCCATCCAGAAAGTTTGGAAATTTGCAAGAGTACTGGCAAACAAGAACATCAGTGCATAAGGAAGATTACAAATGAGACGAGGACATTTGGCCCGTTTAGTAGTTCGTAGCTGATCCAAGCAATTTGTAAAAGGAGCCTTGTTCTTGAAGTTTGTTCCCTACTCCCAGAACTCTTGGCATAAAGAAGTGCCTTCAGTTCTTATTTTTAAAGGCACTTTCATGCTGTTTTTGCTTATGTTTTCTGGTTGGTGTTTCACGGTTCATTCTGAAGAACCCATGGTTCATACTGATGGATACTGACAGACTCTGGGTTGTGGTCTTTATGTCTGTTTTGTAAGATGCCAAACGGAAATGAAAACAAGAGAAACTGCAATAACGTCTCAGTGCCATTTTTTCAACATCCCGAATTACAGTGAGCAGTTTCAATCGAAGGGCACTGCCTCAGAAAGGGAAGAAGATGAGGTTGTGCACAGTGGCTGTATTGTGTGGAATGTCAGTATAGTTGAGTTTGGTTGCACATGGGCCTCTGTGTAGTGTCCCGATCCTGACTGTCCTTATAGACTCTACAACTCACAGCCTAAGTTGCCCATTCTCTGTTTTTTGTCTTCCCCTCTATAGCATGCTGTCAGGAGTAAGCAAAGTCTCACATGTAGCTGCTTGTCTTCAGTTTAATTCCTTCCATTTTGACATAAAGTTTCAATTCACAGGATTCGTGCTTTATCCCATATCTCACTATGTCAGTACCTAAATGAAGCATGGATTACAGCTGTTGTCTAGGTATTTTGATCATCAGCGCTTTAGGTCATAATTTGCTCTTCGAAATAGCAGAGGATTTGATCACTGGGACGAGGTAAGGTGGACCTTGTGAAAAACGTTTTTTAATGCAAAATGCTTACACTGGTCTCATTGTTATTAATCTGTTTGTGAACCAGAGGGAGAGTTTAATACTGAAAGAAGTAATGAAAGTATAGAATTCCATTTTGTTCGTAAATGAACAAACCATGGGTTGTCATGGTTGCACTTTCATAAATAATTAGATTTCCAGATTTTTAAATTACCACAGTACACAGCTGCATTGTTGAATATCAGATTGTAATACAGTATACTGTTTTACCATTTTTTGACATTAGTGGAATTGTGCCAGACACACATCCAAATGATGTCACGCCCTTAGTGAAGATAAGCACAACGTGTGACTTGTAGCCTCACTAAAGATGCAGTGCAGTATAATGGCTACAATAGCATGGTCTCCTAAGTCATTCAATCCAATCAAATCAAACTGCAATCAATCAAAATCAGTATCACTCCTCGCTGACATTTCCCACTTTACAGACACACTCTGAGGCAAAACCAGGTTTATCCCTGAATTAGATGGGGATTTCAAACAGCAGAAATGATTTTCTAGGAAAGGAAACACTTGATTCTCATCAGAAGTCCCTTGTCATCTCCAGATTTAAAAAACAATGTCTATATGCTCCTTTATAGTATTCCTGAGTACTTAAACAAGGAAAATATCTGTCTCTAAATGTTCACATCTTTAAAGTTTGTGAGAATTCCAGTACAGTTCCAAAAATGTAGGGTTCTGCAATGTGCTAATAGAATCTCATAGGCTTGATTTCCAATGAACTGTTGCCCTCAACGTAAGAGACCTGTCAGATTTCGTTATTCAATATGTGGATGTGGAGGTCTCCATAGGAATTTTCAGCTGATGGACGAGTGTTTGCTTTATTTGTCCTGTCATCCATCAAATGACTCTGAAAAGAAGGGCGACGATGGTATGAGACGAAATTTACTTGGAGAACATGTTTTAACACATTTCAGCCAGAGGCCTAATATTCATGCACCATGTAGTGGAAATCCACTATTTCTGCGGAATTTTTGCACTTCTAAAAACACAACAGGCGGGCTTCATTGCTCAGAGATTTGTCGATGCATGCATTTCTGTGTTTCATTCTCACATGGAAACTCCTTGCAAAACCTGGCTACTCGAGCTCGAACTTTGAAATAGAAAATCTGAAATGTATCTCACAATCTCACAATAAGATTTCTTTATGTTCATTTATGCTATGACAAATGCAATTATGGAGTATGAAAGAATTTATGCACTAGAGTTCAAATACTCCATCATAACCAATCCATTCTATGATTGTATGTAGAATAATGTTTAATATCTGTCATGAAATAGCCACCATCAATGCACACAGAACCCAGACAGACTTATATTATACTGTAAGTGAAGTGCAAATTGAAATAAGACAGTGGTATGTTTTTGCATTGAATAATATATATTATTATAATAGATTTGTTCGTGTAATCAATAACTGTGAGTCAGTGAAAGTAGCAGCAAACTAGCAAAGGAGATTATAGGCATGAAGGCCCATGCCAGATGAGAAATGTCCTGTTAAGTGCTGCAGTAATTATCTCTATTAGATAGGTTGACTGACAGACTCTGCAAGTGAAAGGGGGCTGCCCCAGCTCCCAGAATAGAGATTGTTTACATTGGTTTTCTCAGCTTAGGAGAAGGATCCATGAAGTTTATATTTTGTGAATCGAATGCTTCTAGGATTCTGGAATACATTATTCCCTTGCCAGTGATGGAATGTGGACAGACAGAGAAGTGGTGAATAAAAGCAGATCGACAAGCAGAGGCATACTGTATGTTTAGTTGCTGCTGCAAACTAAGATTAAAATAGCACAGTGCATGAGTTTCTATCTCAGGTTCATTAAGCATTTATCTGTTTGTGCTTCTGCAATGCTTCATTGCTACATTTGAAGATGATATTTCAATTTAGCCCTGAAAAAAATTCTCTTCCAAATCACTAATACAAAATCCGAACAGTATATCTCTGCCTAATAAGTCTACATACACACATGTTGTTGTTTCCAGTTTTTTATACTTCTTTTATTAACTGATGAATTTTAGAAAAGATATAAAAGTAAAGAGCATTACATAGCAGATAACATCCTTTTGCAGAACTTGTCTGGCAAGCTCACAAAAGGATATCATATCTTTTCCTTTTAAAGCAATAGAAGATTTAATAGAAGAATATGAATCTGCTTTATATAGTCTAACTCATTCAATACCTACCCAGCACACCACTGATGGTAAAGAAAAACTATTGTGTAACATAGGCCTATCAGAGAAAAGTGGCAACCCAATAACTTTAACCTACTGCTTTATTCGTAAAATGAAATAAAAATAAACAAATTCATAAGACAAACGCAGTCATGTGTGGATGTAATTACAAGACTAACAATTATTCAACTTCACCAAAAGCAGTTAAAGCTGGTCCCATGATTTAATGTAGTGTCAGAATTAAACACGTTAACGGTAATTTACTTTGAGATAAACCAGAGTAAAACGACCCCGAATAAAACCAGCAGAAGATTTCGTTTTTACTTGAGGCGTCCTCTGTGTAGGGGTTCTGGAGCGCACAGCAAACCAGCGGTATCAGAGATCAGCGCAACCAAATATATACAAGACGGAGTAAATACAACTAAAAAAAACAACCTTTTTTCGATTTAAAGTTGGAGCCCGTTTATTTTGAACTCCCTGTTCCTCTGATGGTGCCAGTGTGGATGCTTTATGGACAAATGAATCCAGCGTGTGTCCAGCAGTCTACCTTCTCGCGTCCGGGGCGGGAGCCGAGGAGGGGCTGGAGAGCAGTAACAGCCAGCGACCGTCGGTGAGCGCACGGAGTCGGATTTCCTGAGCTCTTCAAAGGCGCATCTCTGTGAGTATTGCAATGGCACTTGAAGTCAGTCCGATTCTCTCCTAACCTGTTTATAACAGATTTAGATCTCCCGGTTAAATATTTTATGTTTAAACATATGCATACTTGCGGTATGGGTTTTCAGTGTCTAGAGGAAGCGCATTTTTTTATTCCTTAATATTACCGTGCCAGTGTGGCATATAAAATGACATTTTTTTTTAGGGCCATTATATAATGACATTGTGGAAGAGCTTTGCTGGTTCGAAGCCGGTTGTGCTTGTATGGAGTTTGCGTGTTTCCGCCTTTGTCGGGGTTTTTTCAGGGTATCCCAGTTTCCTCCACACACTGCGCAGGTGAATTTGCTTTTCTGACCTGCCACCCGTATGCATGCGTTTGCCCCGCGACAGACTGGCACTCGCAGTCCGCTTTAGGCGCTGTTCCTGGCGAGCTGGACTCCAGCTCAGCGCGACTCTCCAGGGATAACGCGGTTACGGAAAGTGAACGGGTGTTTATAAGATGATGGCTTTCTGCTCATTTGGCTGCAGGAGATTTTATCTCATCAGTATTTGAAAACGAATGTCATTTTGATCATTATTCTCTAATGAAACAAAGTGTAAAATAAAAAAAAAGTTTTCTAAATTGTTGTGAAGGTGGATCAAACTTGCCTAACAGCATGTTCATCTTCTATTAAATTCTTCATAAAATGTTTAGTTCGCCCTCAATTTATTTTCTCTTTTTTTTGTTTTTTTTTGGCATATTGTGAGGACTTCTCAGCAGCCATTATTTTAAGATTCCTCCTTGCTTGCTATGCGAGATGTTTAACTGATACCGATCTCTCTCTGTGTGTATTGCACGTTGATTCTAGCTCACCAGCATTGTGGAGCTCTTCAGCGCAATTTCTTATTCCAAAGAATGTCATGAACCGTGGACCTCCAACTTCATGTTATTTCTGGAACAGAAGCAAAACTTTGGCTCTTTGCGGCAAAATACATTTCTTCCTTTACACGAAGGTCTTATCCCGATTTAAAAAAACGGCAAGCAGAAAGAGACATGATATTGTATCCCATCAGCGTGCGGGTGTATCCAGCCTGATCCAGCTACTTGCAAAAATTTAACTGCGTAACATAAGAAGACAGAACTTGTCGAAATATAAATTTATTCAGTGTTTCAGAAGTATAAATAGAGTTCTTTTTAATACGAATAGGCGTACGCAACGATGAGAAAAAAGGCATTATCTACCGTTCAAGTTAGAGGTTGGAACAAGTTGCCCAAGAATCAAATCACTCTGCATTATGACCAGGCTGAAATAAGCTCAAGCAAAATATGAGTGATTCCAGGCACATGATTGAAAGATGTTTTGCTACTCAGGGGGAAATGAACAGTTTTTAAATCTCATTAGAACCAGTGATTTGTCCTGACAACACATTTGTTTTAATGTGACGTTTTTCATTTTGGACTGACGCTGCAGCACTAATATGTTTATACTGAGCTTAATTATTTAGCTCTTCGGACTGAGAGGCAGCTTGCAGGCGCAGAGGTTGGCACTGCAGCCTCAGAGCTCTGGGATTCACTCCAGACCACGCAGCCTGCTCTCTGGAGTGTATAGTGTATGTTCTTCCCACATTCGTGCCCAGTACCTTTCCAAGAACATCTTGCCCAGGTGAATCTGCTCTTTAAGTTGTCCATACTTATTTCCTGCAAAGGACTGGTGTCCCAGGAAGGATGTAGTCCCATTGTGCACTTTGAGCGTGTGAGATGAGGTCTGGGTTAACAGGGATATAGGGCTTCTAGATGTTGGACAGATGACACCGAACTGAGGGATCCTATTTCTTTGTTATTTTTGCAAAGGGTTTGACAGAATCCTCACAGGAGAGCCAATGCACCCCTGAGGAAAAAGCCCACACTTCGGCAGGTAAGCAACATTTTACAATAAAATCATAAATTACCAGTATGAGAAACTGATATACTGATTTATGGCTTCTGGTACAATATGCTATTAATCGCAGGGTAGAATGTTAAAGGTTTGGAATGACAATATTTTTATTCTCTGTCCTCCTCTGAATCTGAAACCTTTGTATTTTCTAACCACATGCTTGACCCGCTAAATGCAAGATTAAAAACTTGCTGGTGGTGGTACAAGGCTCCAGAAATAAAAGAAAAATACAAGGGGGTTTATATAGCCCTGCCACTGTGGGATGAATATCTCTGCAAGTCGACTTAATGTGAATTTCACTAATGTGGTTTTGTACACATTCATTCATGTGCATTTGGTTGACGGCAGAGACCAAAAAAGATCTGAGAATTTCCTTTAAATAGGGAACATGTAGAACAAGGTCTGTAAAAGAGCTGTGTAACATTTCTTTGCGCATAAAGATAGCTGTGACAGACCCCAGACTCAAGCAGGGAGGTTTCAAAGGGTCTGCACACACAATAACTCACCATGGTCCTGAGATGTTTGCCTTTTAAGGTCAAACAAAAACACAGCACAAGAAAACACTCCCCCCAAAAAAAGCTCCCAGGCACAGATGCTACTACTGTGCACACCCTTTAAATACCAAATAAAAGCCTAATTACACTAATGTGTAAATGTGTGTTCTAAATTCCTTACCAATCAACTAATAACCACACCAGTTCCAACACATAACTTCACCACACTAAAAGACCACCTCAGTTCCAGAGGAGCATGACGTCACCTCTATAACCCGCTCAGCACAGTGAGCCCTCCTGCATGTGGATGTCCACAGGGAATTCACAGGGAATTTGTCGCGGCATCGAGTGTCAGGTTTTCTGTAACTCTGCCATCCCCTTTTAACGATACCTGTCACACGTGTGGTCTGAGAACCTGTTGATAGCAGGTAATGCATGACCCCTTTAAGAGCGTTGCTTGTTGGATCTTTAGAGCGTTGCTCATGTGATTTGCAGAGGTCAAGGCACAGAACCACTAGTACAAAGCGGAAATATTACAATCATTACAGGAATATGAATATCAAGATCTAACCTCTCTTAGTAGTGACACTAATTTATACAGTATGTAGTAGCATTTAGTAACACCTGCTCCTGATTGGAGTTTTCATTCGAAGCCCTACAGAACCCTGGAATGAGAAAATACATTTGTATATAATGCATTTAAAATGAAGAAAATTGAGCACTTCGTATCTTGTTTATGGCACCTACAAAGAAATGCATTTTACTTCAGAAGTTCAAAACTACACTTAAATCAACACCAGTCTACTAATTATGAGTACTAAATGCCATGCATCTTAATTAATTGTAAGATATGTATCCTGTGTTGTCGTAAGCTCAACAGCTGAATTACAAAGTCGGCTAATTGGTGCAGTGTAGAATGGTTAACAAGGATCCTTGTTTCTGCAGTGATGGAATTTAACATGTGAGATTTATACCAAATACAGCTGCACAGTTACATTCTTAATGGTGCTGTTGGGTTCTTGGGGACTGCTTAAACAAGAAGACCACACGCACGTTGGTCAAGTTAGCATTTCGTCTGGATTGAGTTTCCTGTTTAAGTTGATTTTTTTAGACTAATTATCTCCTTCTGCTCTTCCTGGTCAAAGAACCCCCCCCACAAGAATTATTCTTTACTAAAAGTGTTTTCCAAGTAAGGTCAGTTTCTGCTGTAATGTGATTTCAGATGGTGTCTGAAAACTTTTTAGTAACAGAACTTACATGAAATGCTGCAGAGTATGAATTATAAAGCCACCCATATCTTAAATTACATGTTGGCACAATTTGTGTGAGAAGAAAGGATGGTTAAATTGAACGCCAGGGCCTTCAAGATGCTCAAAAACTGGAGCTTGCAAACTATTCACCTCCTTCCAATGACGTCTCATTTTGTTGAAATACGAATGTGTACTTGTATTAAAATGACTCCTTTTAATGAAAACCTGAATGCTTAAATGAAACACTCAAATCAAAAAGAAAAAATCAAAAATGAAAATGTTTTTGCATAGGCACTGTACTGTATATAAATGAATGAGTCAAATTGCTTTCTAACATAAAAGACTGGGCTCTTTCGCACTGGTGTATTATTGGAGCAGAAGGAGGAGAGTATCTGGGGCAACAGGTAGAAGAAAAGGTCTCTGGCTCTAACTCTTGTTCATGTAAAACTGAAACAATGGAAGAACATGTGAAAAATGTCAGAGTACGCTATGCTGAGCGGAAAAAAACGCACAACAGCTTCTGTTACCTATCACCCTGCCTGACGCCCTGTGCCCTGACTAGTGCAACCTTTCATGCTGCCCAGAAATTTAACAGATGGCTAAGGAGGTGAGGCTCTAACATCAACAACTGCAGATAAAGCCAACCACACACACACACATCCAAAGCCACGAGTATCATCAAAAGAAAGTAGCACAGATGGGCTTCGACAATCAGTCGTCTGTGTGGAAGATTCTTCCTAGTCCTTCTTCGCACAAAAACCTCTTTCTAGGGGTTCTTGAGGGAGAGCTGAAACAGATTAGCAGTTTAGAAAATCTGTTTTCAGGTAAATATTTTCTCAGCTTCAACAGTGCCATGAATGTCTAGTCTAAGGTGTAGAACAATATGTGCACAATGTGTGATAAAGTATGTGATAAAAAATACACATGACATGGTGTCGAGTGACATCTACAGCACTCTAATGACTACCGAGTGTTTTTTTGACATGAGGGAATGCATTGGTATCGAGCAATAAGCTTATATTATAGAAGTTTAGGAGTTGCAGGAAATTATTATTTTAGAACCTCTTCTTTTCACTGTTAATGAAGCGCCAACGTTATGGAGCACACACAGTTCTTTTTTCATGATTTGAGCTCTGCAAAGGTTGGTCCTGTTGAGCATCCATTCAACGTGAAGCAGGCTGCTTCCAGTGGGAATATCCGGTCAAACTCCTTGTGAACCACAGGGAAGAGTCTCTGCCAATTATGCTGTCTCTTGAGGGAAACACTGACAGCACAGGACACTCATTTTCCGATGCTTGTGAGCAAAACATTCTTTCAATCGTGATGGAAAAACGTATTTTGCTTTGATTGATCAGCGTCTGTGTTCATGATGATCCAAATGGGTAAAAATAAACTTTGGAATTTTGCCTAGTCCTAGCAAACAGCATTTAGCTTTTTTGAAATTCCTACAATATAGCCGAGCTTTGACCTTGTTTAACATTTGTTAGCAGGTATTTAGCTTTGTTATTTGTCATTCAATTAGGGATGAAAATGGATGGGAAAATGATAAATTGGGGAGCGAAAGCTTAATTGGACAGGGCTCAGGAGCTCACAGTGCTACATTTTAATGGGAGTGAGATCGGTTTGTAACAGCTTGCAATGTAAATATTTTCACAACTTGGGTAACGTATTAACAGGGTTTTCATAATTGTTTTGTGAGCTGCTCTTTGACAGTCTGTGAGCAAAGCGTTCACTTTAGACATACGACCACCGAATCACTCTTAACACAAACAACACTCCTAACACAAATCCTGCTATAATGCTTTGCATGGGGTTGACAGCCATTTTGTATTTGCCCACTGTGATGCAGGATGCCCTAGCAGGCATATTTACTGTAAATAGACAGAGGTCGGTAAAAAAAACAATGCATGAAAACTCAACCCCTCCCACCAAGATAACCTTAAGCTCCTCTTTGAGCTCTCTGAGCACTTGTTGTGTTTCTTGGGGAGCTAATCTGCTTACCAGCTCCCACAAGTCTGAAGTCTCATGTTAACCTAACCCCTCAGTTCAAGGGTCATCAGCTGGATGAGCACTTCTTTCCCTCCCTCTATGCACTGCATAACAGAGGTTCTGACGTGCTTTCCAAACATCAGGTACAGGCCGACCCTGGGATTCTCCACTTCCTGGTTTTTTAAATGTCACCCAGTCAATTTCAACTTCTTCCAATTGGTCAGATGACTGAGGACGGCAGGTCATTCCCCAAAGCTTTCTGGGAATGTAGATCAGATAAGGGGTGCCATTTTGTCTTAACCTGACATCCTGTCGCACTACAAATATGCAACAAGACTTAACAGCGAAATGAGGAAAAAGCTTTTAATTATATTGTAATTTTAATCCTTATAATATAATCATTGAAAATAGATGACAGCAAATGCTTAGTGGTTGGATGCAGTAGCAGATACTACATGCATCACTGAAATGGAGCCTCACTGATTTTGATAAAAACTAATCTTCTGATCTGCAACATATCACCATTCAGCAGAGACAGAATAGTACTTCTGCTGATTGTTTTGAGATATTTTTCAAAGATAATGTAAATCTCATAAATTACTTCCA
This sequence comes from Atractosteus spatula, assembly GCF_055471065.1. Classification (NCBI taxonomy): domain Eukaryota; kingdom Metazoa; phylum Chordata; class Actinopteri; order Semionotiformes; family Lepisosteidae; genus Atractosteus; species Atractosteus spatula. The sequence continues at coordinate 2,041,462 of NC_142717.1, read as the reverse complement.
TACACTGTACACTATGTTGAAAACAGATGTGGTATTTCATGAAGAAAATTCCATGTATAGAAGTGTCTAAAGTCCACAGAAACATATTGGAGTACCTCCAAATTATAAACCTAAGTGCTGTCTATATAATTGTTTTGAACCCTGATCCAGAAATATGCTAAATATAAAGTATTTATATTTAAATGCATAAATAAAGTGTTCTCCAGTCTATTGCTTTGTCTGAAATGTAAATCTCACAGTTGTTGCATGTGACTAGTGTTCTGTGTTGTATAGAAAGAGGAGTTGTAAAATTTACTGTAAAATACAACAGGATTTTTACAACAGGTGAGATTAAAAATTGATTTTCTGACCTGGAATTATAATGCCAGCAAAATTTATAAAGGACCATGTGATATGTTCAACATACTACTACTACTAATCAGATTTAATTCCATCTTCAAATATGCTGATGACACTACCATCACTGGCCGAATCATTGCTAAGGATGAGACAGCCTACAGGGATGATGTCAGGAACCTGGTGGAGTGGCGCACTGACAATAACCTCTCCCTCAATGTCCGCAAAACCAAAGAGCTGGCCTTTGAGCTGGCCTTTGATTTTAGAAAGCAGGGTGGGGACCACACCCCTGTTCACAGCAATGGGGTGGCTGTTGAGCTGGTTAGCAGCTTCAAGTTCCCAGGTACCTTCATCGCTAATGACTTAACGTGGTCCCAGCATGTAGCTGGAGCTACAAAGAAGGCACGACAACGCCTTTACTTCCTCAGACAATTGAAAAAATTTGGTCTGTCTTCAGCGGTCCATACCACATGTCACAGGTCTGCTGTTGAGAGTGGCCCACATGTGGGATTACAGTGTGGACTGGCAGCGGCTAGTTGTCTGACCAGAGGGCATTACAGGGGGGTGATCAGGTCAGCCCAGTCCATCACTGGAGCACAGCTCCCCTCTTTTCAGACATTTTTACTACTTGCTGCCTCGGGAAGGCTGGAAGTATCGCTAAGGATATCTGTCATCCTGGTTCCTCACTTTTCTCCCCCTTTCCCTCTGGTGAGCGTTCTAGGAGCATAAAGGCACAGACTCAGAGACTGTCAAGATGTCAGATTATTAACTCTACAACTGGCTCACACTGATGTGTTTTTTCTCTAAGATGTATGTTTTTGTTGTTGTTGCTGCTGGTGTTCTGTGTTCTTGTTTTGGGTGTTTCCTTGAAGTTTTTGTAGAGGAGCATACATGCAAATAGGTTTTTCATTGCATTTGTGCCTTTGATAATAAAGTCTACTCTACAATGTGCTTTTCTACACAAAAGCAGAAAACAACAGAGCCGAATAAATCAGAAATGATTGGGAAGAAGTGAAGGATTTGAAAGTGCTGACATACTTGAATGATCTGGAGCCATAGAACAGAAAGCAAGGTCTGTCCTGTCAGTGTTCTGAGTCTTTTGTGTGAAACTAAAACAGGGTCAGAGACAATAGACAGAGAGCTGTGTAGTGAAGAAACAATTCACTGTTCTAGTCAGGAGATGATTTAAATAAGAGTAGGTTGGAGACACTTTACAGTAGGTTGGAGAGTGACTTACATTTAAGATTTTAATTAATATTTAAATTTCTAAAATACCAGTATACTTTGTTAAACTGTCAAATTGGGCTAATCAGAAACCACAAAATTATTTTTTTTCTTTTTCATTGTTTTATGGTGTATTTGTGGTTAGATGAATAAATAACAGAGAATTAGAGATACAGTATATAAGCTCCTTGAAATATTTTGATAAACAAATAATAAGATTTCCAATACTTTTGCAGAAGTAAAAGACTTTCTTTCAAACAGAATGAGATTCTTTTCCTATAGTTGATGTTTTATTAACTTAACTGTAAAAGGCATTGTAATAATTTATATGCTTGTAATGTAAAGCACATGCTTATATGACCAAAGAGGAAATACTGTAATTGTTTCTTTTGGAAACCTGTCTCAGATGTTATTAAAGCATGAAGGAAATGGAAATACATTAGTATTCTGCCTAGAGAACAGACACGACTCTTGTGTAAATTTAGAGACAAGCTTATTGAGTTGACACTGGCACAATGCTCATGAGTAATTTTAAAAAAGGGGGAAAAGGGGAATTAACTGGTGAATCTCTCCCAAAAATCGAGCCCCTGAGTCAGCTGTTTGAGAAATCAATACGCAAACTCTCCGTGCGTCAAGGAACAACAAAGTTCATTGCACTCATGTATTGTACTATCACACATTACTTGACAAGAAAGGAGCAGTTTGAATGGGTAAGGTTCCAAGAAATAAATAACATATTTAATGAAATTAAAGTTTCACAATAAATTGTAACACAATGCAGAAAGCTACAATAATCATAAATAACTCATCCCATTTATTCGTCACATGTCATATTGAATGTCACCTGACTTAATTAAAGAAAAGATGCAGGAAGAGTTACCGAAAGGGCTGTTAATAAATGACTAACACATGTCACACACTTCATTTACCTTCTGGTTATAAATGTTCAGGTTCTTCTTCCTAGAAAAAGATGCAGCAGACACTATACAGACGATACAGTTTATCTATACATTTTCAAAACTGTACATGTCTAGAAACCCTCACATTTAGAGAGTTAATCTTTTTTGTTTTAAATAAATCCAAATAAAATGACATGTTTTTCATTAACAATAATTACCAGAGTTATGTGCTCCATCTCAACTACTAATCTTAATTTCTATATAAACAACAGGAAGCGAGAGAAAGGAATCAAATGGTTCTCTTTTAGCATAGTTCAAAAAATGTAGGTTGTTTGATCTTGGGAAAAAAATCTTTGTACTTAGGATTCCTCATTCCTGCTGTTTTTCCAGCTGGAGTTTTTCTTGCCTGTAAACTGGCTGCTACTATTCTCCGGCCCATTGCTTTGTCTGAAAGATCTCACAGCTGCTCTACGTGATCACAGCTCAGTGTTGTACAATAAGAAAAGTTGTAAAGTTTACTGGAAAATACCCAAATGCTGTTTTTTGCATAACAATTAATAATGTGTAAAATGATTGTACTCGTAAAAGCTTGTGACGGATAATTTGGGGGACAAAATGTGATTTAGTTTTCAAATGAAAACAATCTTTTTTACAGTGTTTCCTGTTTTGAGCAGTGAAATATTTTTCATTGCCTGTAGCGATGGGAAAAGATCAGAAGAAATGGATGGAGCCAAATTTAAAATTATATTGGCAGAGATGTGATTTTTAAAATGAAAAACATTAAATACTGTATGATGTTTTTATTTAAATTGCTTTATAAAATTTTAATAATAAAATAGACAAAACCGCTACATTGGAGGGTCTAAGAAAATAATATGGTGTCAGCTCAACTTAGCGTTTCTGCCTTGTATACCTTCACAACTTACTGCTCTGTATTCTGGAAGAATTACAGCGTTATTCACTGTAAAGCAAAATGTTTTCCCATGGATTATAGTACAGACAGCAGCATTCCCACAGCCTTTTCTATGGTTTGTATTGCAGGAACAGTGACTTCCAATTAGTTTCCACCATGAAGATGATACGATTTCTGTCTGCCTTCTTGTTTGCCTTTTGTCTTCCCCTATCCAATGCTCAAAAGACAGGTAGGTAATTGCGAATAAAAAAGATCTTGATGTTAATCAAGGCTATCACATTCAGATCTAGGTTATTCAAGCCCTAACCCTTCAAGAAGAATCTAATAATTAAATTGTTTAACACCCAGTGAGCCTATTTACAGGTGTTACAGGCCTTATAGTGCCCTCTAGTGGCAAGTCACCAGTTGTTGTCTTTGCTGAGGCTGGCCTGCCACAGCCTCCTTCTGTTCCCAAACAACACATGAAATGTTCCTTGTAGTCATGCGTGCTGCAATGTGCCACAAAGTGGTTATAACATTTGTGCTTTTGAATGTGTTGTTGAGTGTTTCACCACCCATCCATTGTATTTTGTAACTTACTCAGGCACCAGAACCAGAGGACTGAACAGAAACCTAACACAGAGGAGGCTGAATTCCATTTTGCACAGAAAGGATAGCATTCTTTTTCAGCATGGGCTTAGCCTTTCTGTACTAATCACACTCCTAGTGGGCCTCTATAAAAACAAATTTTTGTTTCATCTAACAATGTAATTTGGCTCTATTCCACTAAATAGGGTCATAGCAGGGAGAGCTGCTATGTTGCTTTCAGTTTCTGCTTATGCCCTACGGACAGACTCCAGCAAGTTGTGACCCTCATCAGGATAGGCACAACATTTCAGAGCATTGCTGTATTAGAACCACTGTTTCTATTTAAAGCAGTGGCTAAAACTTCTCACAATTTGTATTCTGCTAGAGGATTTATGTAAGAGATTAATCACCTATTCATTTCTAACATAACATAACAACATAACATGACATATAACATAACTTTATTGGCCCTATACAATTTCTTGCATTAGGAATTTGTCTTTTTGCATACCCCAGCTTGCTCTCCATGAGACACACAGACAGGGAGAGAAGCTTAGGGTCAGGGCACAGGGTCAGCCATTGTACAGTGCCCCTGGAGCAGTTGGGGTTAAGGGCCTTGCTCGGGGGCCCAACGGAGTAGGATTCCTCTGCCGGCTGCAGTCTTTGAACAGGCAACCTTCCAGCCACAGGCGCAGATCCCGAGCCACAGAGCCACCGCTCCACCCTCTAGGATTCTATTTCTATGTTTAGGAGAATCCCGATTCTGTGTCCTGGTCTACCATTTTAGAGGCTTCATGGCCGGTGCCAATTCAGTTGACTTTGGCTGAGAAAAAGGCAGAAAACATTTCTTCAAACTAAAAATCAAAAGTCAGATTCTGAAACTGAAGAACCAGTCTGAAAGCGCAGTGCCAGTCGGAGTCCTGGTCCTTTGTTTGTGCTGCTCTGTTGTGATTAATTGCCCAGTGCTGTGTCTTACCTTCAGTTTGCACAGAGGAGACTGCTGCAGACATCGTGTTCTTGGTGGATGGCTCGTGGAGTATCGGAACGGAAAACTTTCAGCAGATCCGGGACTTCCTCTATGCCCTTATAGACAGCTTTGATGTCGGAGCAGATAAAGTACAGATTGGGCTCATTCAGTACAGCAACAGTCCCCGGACAGAGTTTACCCTCAACCAGTATCAGAAGAAACAGGACATTCTAACATACATACAGTCCCTTCTTTACAAAGGCGGGGGCACAAGGACAGGCCTGGGGCTCAGTTATATGCTAGACAACCACTTCACAGAAGCAGCAGGGAGCCGAGCGGGTGAAGGGGTGCCACAGGTAGCCATTGTGATCACAGACGGCCAGTCCCAGGACACCGTGAAGCAGGAGGCCGAAAAGGTGAAGAACAGCGGCATCACGCTCTACGCCATTGGGATAAAAGAGGCAGTGTTGGAAGAGCTGAATGAGATAGCCAGCGACCCGGACGACAAGTTTGTGTACAACGTGGATGACTTCGCTGCCCTGCAGGGCATCTCAAAGAATTTCGTCCAGGTTCTGTGCACCACTGTGGAGGAGTCAAAGCGTCAGACTCTTCAGGTTTCGAAAGGTAAGCGATACACTGGGCCCTTGCAGTCTCAGCTAAACATAGTTTGATTTTTGCTTCATGTCAGATCCTACCTTTTGCCACTGAGACACGACTATTTGCATTGGTTCTTAGCTTCTATAGAACGAGACACAGCATTTTCTTCATAAGGACAAATGCACACGAGTCATGTTTGTTCCTGTTTATAGACTCAAACAACCAGGAAAGCTGGATTTCATCTTGTCTACATGTCATGGTGCCGCTGTGACAAATAAAGGAAAATTACAGGGCCCAAGTATCTGAAATAAATTGCAAAACCAACAATGATTTCCTCAGCAGGAACAGCGACAGGTGAACCGTTGTACTGTGTGACAGTAGTTGCACCTTTCTAGCCGTGTCTACAGTAACAGGCTGGTGAGCATCAGACCGATGCCACTTGAACTCACTGTACTTCACCATGTACTGGTGCTTAAAGTACAACACGCCCTGTATGAACAGACATCGCACAGCATTTTAAATCACCTGTGTAGCTTGCTTCAGTATTTCAGGACAAATATCCAAGTTCACGGTTTCTGTAACAGTGGTCACAAGCGTGACTGTTATACTCCACCTTTTTTTATGGGCTCAAGCAGACGTTCCATGACTGGATGTCCTGAATATGAATATATTAAGCCGACATTGGTTTCTGAGTGTCTTAGAACATAACATTTTTGTAAACGGTCGCTCTGGGTAAGGGCGTCTACTATGCAAGCTACTGTATTACTATTACTACTAATATTAATAATGAATAAGAACACTTTTTAATCCTAGTTGAATAATCCAATAGTAGAACTGTTTTTGTGGACTTGAACTTCGGGTTATTATTCACCCCAGATGCATTTTTTAGTTAAACTCCTGTACTGAAATATTATTTTTCAGAATGCCGGCAAGCCACTGCTGCTGACATTGTATTTCTGGTGGACGGTTCAACAAGCATCGGTGAAACAAACTTCAATGAAGTGAGGAACTTTCTTTATACCTTTGTGGAAGGTCTGGACGTTGGCTTGAATAAGGTTCGCGTGGGACTAGCGCAATACAGTGACGAGGTGTACCAAGAGTTTCTACTGAACAAATACTCCGATAAACAAGACATCTTGGAACAGATGCAAAACCTGCAGTACAGAACTGGTGGCACTAATACTGGGAAAGCCCTGGAGTTCATGAGGACACAGTATTTCACAGAAGAAGCAGGAAGCAGGGCCACACAAGGCATCCCGCAGGTTGTCATTGTCATCACTGATGGTGTATCAGCCGACGAAGTCCGGGAGCCAGCTAAAAAGCTGAGGGAGAACGCTACTGTTTTTGTGGTTAGCATTGGTGTTGCAGATTATGCTGAGCTTCATGAAATTGCAAACAGGCCATCTGAAAAGTTTCTTTTCAATATTGACAACTTCGAAGCTCTTAATAATTTAAGTTCCAGCCTTTTGCCAAATGTTTGCACCTCGATTGGAATCCAGAAAGAAGGTAAGGATATTTTTTTAGAATTATGGAGTGCTTATAGTCGCTGCAGCAGCTAATAATGCACAGATGTCTTCAGTTCATGTTGGGACAAAATAAAAATGATGCCAATGTCCGTCAGCCCTCAGATTCACTCACATTTCCAATTTAATATGAATTAAAATCAGCATTGTTATTTAATCGGAGTTTCCAGTCAGAAACAACTGAAATTCACTCAGTTCTAGCAAATGTACAATAGTACTATACTTTCTGAAAAATGGATTGTAGTTTTAACTTTTGTTTCAAAACAAAATTCTTTATGAAGAAAATCAACTAACTCTTTTTTGAGTAGTTGTTATTCAAAAACCTATGGTTTTATTTAAAGATTTGTCCTCTGTTGGACTCTTAAAAATGTCTCCTTCCTAAAAACATATATTTTATAAATACATGGTACTTAATACTAAGCTGAGTGTAATAATTTTCCTCCTTGGTGTGTTGTTTTGAAAAAAGCAAGAGTGAAACTCTTTTTTCTTTATCCCATTCACCTTTTTTACAGCTTTAGGTCCCAGCTATGCAGATATCGTTTTTCTGGTTGGTGGTTCAACTCCTCTTGGCGCTCCAGCTTTTCAACAAATAAGGAGTTTCATCTCCAGAATCGTGAATCAGCTGGACGTTGGCATTAACCAGCATCGAGTTGGCATGGCGCAATTCAGTGGTGACACCAAGACCGAGTTCTTGCTGAATACTTATGAGAAGAAGGGAGAAGTACTTAATCATCTGAAGAGCAATTTTAGATTAAAAGGTGGAGCCCACAGATTAGGGCAGGCCCTAAATTACGTACACCGCACCTTCTACAAAGAGTCAGCTGGCAGCAGGATTGCTGAGGGGTTCCGTCAGTTTCTCATTGTTTTCACCTCTGCGAAATCAGAAGATGAAATCCAGAGGGCGGCGAGGATTATCAAGGCAGAGGGAGTGACTGTGATTTCAATCGGACTGCCCCGTGCACCCATCACTGAGCTGGAAGTGGTGGCCACAAAGCCTTATGTCTACCAGTTGAATTCACAAGTGTTCAGCAAAACAGTCCAGGAGGTCTCTGGGATTATTGAATCTAAAGAAGCACACCTGGGATTATTAACTGGACCAGCAGGTAAAGTAATGTTCACCTTTTCACGAATAATTAGTTGATTTGAGATATAACATTTTACTAATCTAGTTTCAAGCATTTAATGTACTTTATTAATCAAAGCAAAAACAAAGCAAAAAAAACTTGCAGATCAAGACAAGATGAAGACGAAGAAAACGCACTGCAGTTTTTGTGATAGCTTCTTACAATGGGATGTTCAGTTATTCACGTTTCATTTAATTCAGCTCAATATAAATTAGCTGAATTATTAAAAATATGATCCTTGAAATCCCTATTGGAGTGATAATCATTGCACTTCAGAACTGGATTTAAGTTTTTGTTTTGACTTTAGGACTTGTAAATGACTCCATGATCCCTTTAACTATTGTATAAACACCACCCAGGTAATGGTTTCCAGAAGTTTATAAGATTATAAGTTTATAATTATGCTATAAGCAATTGAGTCATTATTCACATATTAAAACACATCCGACATGTACAAATGTTATGTTTGGTTTTCTGGATTCTTGCGAGACTTTTCATCTTTTTCACAGCCTGCAAGTCTGCCACTGTGGCCGACATTGTGTTTATTGTGGATGAGTCTACCAGCATTGGGACCCAAAACTTCCGGTCCATCCGGAACTTCATCTACAAAATCATTGATGGTTTGGATGTGGACCTTAATAAAGTGAGGACTGGTGTCGTCATGTACAGCAACGCTCCAAGAGCTGAGGTGTATCTGAACAGCTTTAGAGAAAAGGCCGAGATTTTACGATACATCAAAACCCTGCCCTACAGAGGTGGTGACACAAATACAGGTGCAGCCTTAGACTTTGCGAGACAGAACATGTTTGTCCAAGGCCAGGGAAGTCGCCGGTCCCAAGGCGTGCAGCAGATCGCCATCGTGATCACCGACGGCGAATCCCAAGACAACGTGAGCGGCCCGGCGGTCAGTCTCCAACGTGCTGGTGTGACCGTCTTCGCTCTGGGGATCAAGGAGGCAAACATGAAGCAACTAAAGCAGATCGCATCCTATCCATCCAGGAAGTTTGTTTTCAATGTAGATAGCTTTGCAAAGCTGGCCTCTGTGGAAAAGTCCCTTCAGAAATTGCTTTGCAGTGAAATAATCAGTATTGCCTTTGCTGCTCCAAGAGTGATCTACTCCCTTAAAGAAGGTAATAGCTGATCTATGAAATTCAGGTCATTTAAGATTTGTGTTGCAGTGCAGAACAAAAATGTAAAATACAGAATACTCTGCACATTTCAAAGTCTTTCCCCTGCCTTTAAACAAAACATTAAAAAGAAGAAGATATTAGGTTTAAGAGGCTTGCATTTTTTACCTATAAATCCAGGCTAAATACCCTGTGAATGGCAAACTAGTTTTACAAGCAGATTTTCTAAGAAAAGTACAGTAAATATTTACTGTTACTAATGAGGACTTAGTGCAACTGTATTGATTAATGGTGATTTCTTCTGCCTTTGCTCTAAAAGCTGGTTCTTTTACTAATATCCGTTGCTCTTTGGCTGTACAGGATGCGTGGAAACAGAAGAGGCAGACATCTACTTTTTAATTGATCACTCTGGAAGCATCGATCCCCTGGGCTTTGTGGACATGAAAAAATTCATCAAGGAGATGATTCGCATGTTCAGAATTGGACCGCAGAGTGTTAGGATTGGGGTGGTGAAATATGCCAGCACGCCTACAGTAGAGTTCACTGTAACAGAGCACACCAACAAGAAAGATTTGGAAAGAGCTGTAGAAAGGGTCCAACAGCTGGGAGGGGGAACCCAGACAGGAGACGCACTGAGATCGATGAGCACCCTCTTCCAAAAGGCAGCCAGCAGCCGCAACAGAAAGACTCCCCAGTTTCTCATCGTCATCACAGATGGGAAGTCCCAAGACACAGTGGTGGATGCTGCCAAGGAGCTCAGGGCACAAAGCATCATGATCTATGCTATAGGAGTTGGGGATGCAAATGAAGATGAGCTCTTGGAGATGTCAGGATCACCAGACAAGAAGTTTTACGTCTCCAATTTTGACTCGTTGAGGCTTATTAAGAATGAAGTAGCCCAAGAAATCTGCTCTGAGGAAGGTCAGTAGAAATGAAAGGGATAATGTTACTGCTTAGAGAGCCTTGGCTTTTTTGTGTCTTTTGTGTCAAATTATGCTTGTAATAAAATTGGTCTGAAGTTGCCAGGAAACTGTTAGATGGTTTATCTCTCAGAATGGTCAGCGATCTAGACAGTGAAATAAACGCCTCCATACTGAAGCTCTGAAAATTTCTTCAGAACTATTCTTCTGTAGAAGCTCAGCAAATCCATAGTTGCATTAATATTTATAACTTCTGAAATGATTTTTCTCTCAAGAGCACAATCACCTAATAAAATGTATCGGGTATTGTCTGATTCTTAGAAAAAATATTATTAATAGTTTTGGATTGTAACTTACAGTACCTGTGTCATTGTAGTGCAGTAATATAAAATTAATATCAAGAAAACAAGAAATAAATAAGAACTGTGGAATTAATAAATATAGGAAATAGTGTCTTGAGGTAAAAAGTGACAGCAGATGATTAATGATGTATGTAAGATATATTTATTGTTTGATGGTTAAAAGTCAAAAACATGTATTTTTCATCCCTTGGACATCAGTTTGCAAACCAATAACAACCCACAATTAATGTGTTGCAAGTCATTGGGTAGAGAAAAATTATAAGTTAATCATTCTTTCCTTTTTTTTTTTACTAGCATGTAAGACAATGGAAGCAGATATAATTTTTCTGATTGACAGTTCTGGGAGCATTCACCCAGATGACTATTCCAAAATGAAAACATTCATGGAATCAATGGTTGACAGATCCGACATTGGTGCAGATAAAGTCCAAGTAGGGGTCTTACAGTTTAGCAGTGTGCAACAGGAAGAGTTCCCCCTCAACAAATACGAAGACAAGAGTGGAATAAAGCAAGCAATCTATAATATACAGCAATTAGGTGGTGGAACACTAACTGGGGAAGCTCTGACATTTACATCCCAGTATTTTGATGCTGCAAGAGGTGGGCGGTCGACTGTTAAACAGTTCTTGATTGTTATCACGGATGGAGAGGCCCAGGATGAGGTTGCCAAGCCAGCCGAGAACTTGAGAAACAAGGGAATAACCATCTATACTATTGGGGTAATGAATGCCAACAACACTCAGCTTGTGGAAATCAGCGGTTCTCAGGACAAAGTTCACTCGGCAGAGAACTTTGATGGGCTTCAGTTCTTGGAAAAGAATATCCTATTTCAAATCTGTAACCCAGATACTGGTGAGTAGCTCTTGTCAACAAAATACCTTACTATCACCGTTACTCTATGTGTCAACGTGAAGTTTTAAAGAAAGTAATAAATGTGAAAAACTTAACAGGAATGAGAAATCAGGAGTGACGTTGCAACAAAACATTGTTGACTCACATGGATTCCCAAACTGAATCCATGTGAGTTTTGCTTCTGGAGATGCCTGAACAATTCCAGACTAATCTGTACAGTATGTTCTTGGCATCTCTATAAGCAAAACTCATCAGGCATCAGATGAACAACTAGTTCATTGAATTTCTCCAGACTTCACCAGTATTTTAGTATTTGGCTGCATACAGTACTTGCAGAATATAGCAGAGCATATAAGAGGACAAACTGAGCATCTTCTGAAATAATGTATTTTGTATTTTACCTTTAACTGTGCTCAGTTAGTCAGATACAATACCCCCTTTACTTTATTAACTTTAATGCATTACTTGTAGAATTTATGTAATGTTAATATTTGTGCGTATTTTTGTTTTACTCCAATCTATTTTGAATTTATATCCCTCACTAATAAAGTATTTAAACTTTTTACATTTCTGTTACATATAATTTCCTGCTATTATACTATACCTATTGTTATACATTTTCCATTATACCTTATAACATTTGTTTGTTCTTAAATTGTATATGACATCTAAGATAAATACTCAGTTAAATCTGCACATTGTTTCTTATTAAACCTGATTTCTTTTCTATTAACTTTACATAGAATGTAGGACAGAAGTTGCCGACATGGTCTTTCTGGTGGATGGTTCCAGCAGCATTGATTCCACCGAGTTTATGAACATGCAGAAGTTCATGATTGCCATGGTAAATAACTCGGATGTTGGTAAGAACAGAGTCAGGTTTGGAGCAATTATGTACTCCACCACGCCTACTGAAATGTTCAGATTAAACCAGTTCGACACCAAACAGCAGGTGAGAGACGCCATTGCTGCTATGGAAACACCTGGTGGGGACACATACACGGCCGAGGCCCTTCAGTTCTCTCAGACGTTCTTCACTGAGGCCTATGGTGGCCGTAAATCTGCTGGAGTTCCCCAGATACTGCTGGTCATCACTGACGGTGAAGCTACAGATCGATATGACCTTCCTAAATCGTCGATGCGTGTGAGAGAGGATGGAATCAGCATTTATGGTATTGGGGTGGAAAACGCAATTGAAGAAGAACTGAAAATAATGACGGCAGATGAAACAAAGGTTTTCTACGTGAATAATTTTAAAGGTCTCGAAGAACTACAGAAAAATATCACCAAGAAGCTTTGTAATGACACTAAACCAGGTAGGCAGGCATGTCTTTTAGATTACATATATGTATTCAGTGAACTGTTTATGTATGCAACAGACCCTACAGTAATCCTTATCCTACATTTTTTGACAAGATGACCAAAATCTACAGTTCCATCCATTTTATGTGTGTACCACAAACTGTGGGATCTAATATATAAGGTACAGTATTGCAAACTAGTCAATTTCAAAGCTTTAATGTTATGGTAAATTGGTTTTTCCAATTTTTCTTTGAAGATGAACTCTGTATTTGTAAAAAAAATCAATGAAATCAGTAAAAAAAATGTCTATCTTGTCCTTCCAGCGTGCGAAACCAAAGAAGCAGATATTGTCATGTTAATCGACGGATCAGGGAGCATCAACCCAGGACAGTTCCGGACGATGCAGAATTTCATGAAAGACATAGTTGGGAGCTTTAGAATCAGCAAGACCAGTGTTCAAGTTGGCGTGGCACAATTCAGCACAGAGCCTCAGAAGGAATTCTATCTGAGTGAATTTGACAGCGAAGACGCCATCAAGGAGAGGATATTACAGATGAAGCAGATGAAGCAATCGACTTACATTGGCAAAGCGCTGAGGTTCATTCGTTCGTTCTTTGAGCCCTCCGCGGGCAGCAGGATCCAGCAGCTCGTGCCTCAGAACCTCATTGTGATCACTGACGGAAAATCGATTGATCCAGTGGAGGGAGCAGCAGCAGAGCTCAGGGCCTTAAACATTCACATCTTTGTCATCAGCATCGGATATGTTGACGCGCTAAAGCTTCAGCAGATCGCGGGCTCCAATGACAGGCTTTTCACAGTGAAAAATTTCAATGAGCTTGAGACAATAAAGAAGCGAGTTGTCAAGAACATATGCGATCCAGGAGATGAGCCTAGCAAAAGTAAGTGATCTCTATATTGTTTTTCGTCAGCCATAACTAAAAACCCCTTACTTTCATTCTGCAGCTGGTAGCTCATTTCTTTCAAAGCCCTTGTGCCAGCAGATGTTGATTAATTATTGGTGATTTTCAAGGCAAAGGTCGTCTTAAACTTACAAAATTTAGCAGTACCAGCATTAGTATACCGGGGTAAGGGTAACATAGAATGAGTAGCTGGTAATCGTATTTCCCAAAATTAGCTGAAATTATAAGCACAGAGGTATTTTGATATTTAAAGCAAAAGAGATACAGTACAGGTGGCATGGTGGCACTTATGTTAAAGCAAGTTAAACACTTCTGTGCTGTATAAACTCTCTGCAATTCAGGATACAAGTGGCACACTCTCCCTCCCTGAACTGCAAGAGCTCAGACACAGGTCCCTGTGTAGTGACTGCTGCTCCTCCTGAAGAACATCCCAATTCAGCACAGGGTCACTCAGGTGATCCCTTTTGTGCCTGTATACAGTACGTCCATTCCACAGGAGTCCAGTCAGGTGTGTCCAATTTACTGCGCAGAAGGAAGAGGCTTCAACAAAGCCTCAGAGTGCTCCATCACAGAGATCTATCAGATCCAGGCCGAAAGCCAATGATGGACAGTATTATCTCTTTTTAACTACAGGATGTTAGAGGCACAGCTGCACTTTGTCCTGAAGTCATCAGTGTCATTCAAGTTTGTCTACAGATTGCGGCTGTCTGGTGACAGTGGTCACCGTTTTATTTTAACCACAGTTTTGTTGTCAGTGTGTCGACAGGCAATAAGTCTGTAAACCTACAGTAAGTGACCTAAGCAGCGAAACTCTGTTTGAGAAGGCAAAGCACTGTACTTCAGTCATGCATTACTCGATTGATCGGCCCCAGAGCTGCAGCAAGCATTTGCACTGCCATGCTGCATATACTGTAGCAGATAGTGTCCCTTTGGGCCCTGAGAGCTAGATCAAACATCTGTATCTCATCCTCTGGAATGGTCAGTGGTGTAAAATGGTTCCCACCCAGTACTGCATGAGGGGAATGTGTTTCGTGCTGACGAAGAGAAAAGTTCAGCAAGGGAGCAATTTTAAATGAAGTTGTAAGGTTTGTAAAACAGGAGTCTCATGTGAGATGACAATCTGTCAGTACGCATCACGTGATTTCAACAGTTCGCCTTTATAATGCCTTTTAATATTCGTTTCCAATGTGTTTTAACTTTTCCTTAAACTTAATGTTTTCTTTTTAAAAGGTGGTTTTAAATCTCATTCCTTTGCAAATGTACTTTGGGCTTTTATATAAAGAAAAACGACTACTGCATTCAAGAGGATCTTCCTCTGTGGTCTGTGGTCAAGGAAATTAAATAGTTTGAAGACATGGATGTGTCATAAAATTCATTTATTTGAAATGCAAAGAATAGTTGCAGAAATTGGGTTTAGTAAAATATGTAAATAACTAGTTTTTTTTACATTCTTTAGTCCTACTTAATGTATATTTATTTTGAATAAATGGCTCCTTTTGTATGTAAATGTAATAAGCTCAATTATTACAATGAACATAATCAAAATATTGTTGTATTAACTTTTTATGAGTTCAATATAATTTATTTTTTAAAAATACACAGTACTCTTGATGCACTAAATGAAAGTGACTTTAATTGTTCTTTTAGGCTGCATGATTGATATTGCTGTTGGATTTGACATCTCCAGAAGAGGCAGATTTGGACTATTGAGTAGCCAGCGGAAGCTTGAAGCACAGCTCCTTGGCCTAATTCGCCAAATGTCTTACTTGGACAACCTCAACTGCATGTCTGCGTCTCAAGTTATTGTTCAAATAGGATTTCTTATAAGTGAAAACGGCCGGATTATTTTTGACTCCAATTTTGAAAAATACAATGAGGAAATCGTACGAAAGGTGATAGTGACATTGCAGACCATGGAAGCAACCTACTTCACTACCAAGCTTTTGCAGTCTTTTCTGGATAAATTCAAGGGCAAATCAACTGCCAACGTTAAGGTAAAGGCAAATTTATGGGATTTCTCAGTGTCCTTCTTTAATTTTATATCTTCTACACAGCTGTCATTGACATGTTTGGAGAGTTAATTTTGCCTATGGTAAAGATGCCCATGCACAAGTTCTGATTTAAGGTAAAGTGTGAATCCATAAACCACTTTTTCATGGGAACACCATTGACTTCCGATGTTATTCATTTTCTTACATCCTAGAGAAGCTGGCAAATTTCCCTAACAATTAGAGCTATGAGAGTGGTTCAAGTAGGGAGCTGCATCAGCATGCGTAGGCTGCAAAGTAATAGGTTTATTCCAGCTGAAAGAAGAAGAAAGGAAACACAACATTTTGGCTGTGGAGGCCCCAAAGCTAAGGGAGTATTGAACAACCAAGTTCAAGAGCTGGCCCCTCCGTATCAAGCATCTCTGGCTGATGAATGATGTCAGTTGTAAATTGCTCATCAATGTTGATGGATAGACTGATTTTTTTTCATCTAAATTCTAAACTGATCACGAAATTCTAAACTAAATGAGAGATAGGCTGAGCTATAGTTGCTGCTGATAAGAAAATGCTCACCTAACTACAGTAGTTTTGATGACTGCGTGTTAACCTTCATAAAAATAAATGGTGAGTGATACAGTATGTGCGGTAAAATTGTTTCTCTCTACAAAGATGGATCACATGTGTGTGTCCTGTCTTTGACAGTGGAGATTACATCAGTCTGTTCGGTGTTTGGATGCCAGAATTTTAATGGTTTTGGCTGCATTTGTGAATGATGAATTACAGTGCTTAGTAATGCATTATCTCTTTCACAGAGAAACATTCAGGTTTGTTAGAAAACAGTTAAGCCACTTGCCTAAATAACCAAGAAATAAAACAGTCATGTAGCCACCAGTCATCGAGTAAAGAAGCTCAGAAAGTAAATTCCCTTTCTTGAATAATGGTTTCTTGTTTTTCGTCACCCACGGTTGATGAGGGTTTGCCAGTGAAAGTGGTGTGGGATGAGCTTGGAACACCACTGCTGGGTTTTTCTCAATGTACTTAAGAATCAGAGGTCTCTGAAGGTCCAGCTTCTGCTCTGCCACCATTCAAGTCTCATGTAAAAAGGAAAGAGGCTAAACGATGACAGAAAAGTGCCTGTCTTGTCTCAAACACAGAGTGCATGCTCTGTCTGGAAGTCTGGAAGCTGTAGCTTTGTGTTTATGATCATTTCAAAAGGATAAGAACTACATGATGCCATTGTTTATGCATGTACTAGTATTTCTAAAGGTCACATTTGTTTCAATGATATGAAAAATCTGGTTGAGTCAGTTGCTATTCACTCCAAACATAAACTGAAGTCAGTGCAGTTATTTTACGTGTCACTCTAAAATATATCACATTATATTTGAATAAAAATGAAGTATTGAATTTTTGAAGTATGAAGTATTGCACTACATCTTATATCTTTACATTTACTTTACCGCTTGGTATTTAAATTTACTTAATTTAATGCACAGTTTCTTTTGAGCCTTCCTAGCACATTGCTTACTTTATACTTGCAAAATGTTGCTTCCTTGAAATTGATGCACTCCATCATTCCTGCAGGTGCTGCTTGTGTTCTCTGATGGACTAGATGAGAATGTTGAACTGCTTGAGACTGAATCAGAAAATCTCCGAAGGGGAGGTATGGTGGGGAACTGCAACTGAAATGATAAATTTATCAATTTAAAGAGCTGTACTAGAACAGCCAGAAAGCTGTTTGAGATTTTGAGATAAAAAAGATTAATCCTTAAACAGTAACATTTGTATAAGAATACTGAACTGGTTAAAGCATAGACATCACAGTGAGTCCTGCAAAACTGTACTGTATATTATTTCAATGTTATCTAAAGGTATATTTCTCAATAGAAAAACCGAGATGCAAACAGTGAATTTATCATTTTGATGTAGGAAGGGATTTAGAGGTAATAACCAACACTCTTCCAGATGATATGAATATTTAAGTTGCATCTGAAAAAAAAAATCCTTTCGGACTCATGTAGGACACATCCAGGACTCCTACAAGGAAGATCCTGAGCAACTGCTTTCAGAAGAAAAATTGAAACTTTGAAGGTATACCGCAAGGGAATGGCAGGAATCTCTTGGGATTCTGAGCCACAAATTTCAACACATTTGGTGAAGAATTTGCCCCTGCAGTTTTTTAACTAAAAAGTCTGGGAAAAAAGTGTTTATTCTGATGAGAAGGCATTTTCAATTTTTTGGTATTTTGGATCTGTCATGTGGTGTCTAATAAAAAAAAACACTTTATAGGATGCTATGAACTGTATCTGTCTTGCTTCAGACTTTTCTGATGGTAGAACTGAAATATTTAGCTTGTTTTGTGGAGTGTGCTTATTCGTATAGAATTCAGTCATTTGAAATGATTAATACCTTCACTGTACTGTGGGAAAATCTCTACGTAGGAATTATAGATTATTAAATGCATTAGCCATTCAAGGAAAACTTTGACTTTTGAAATGACTTTTGTAAGATAATTAAATGAAATTAATAAAAATGTGCATTAGTTCCTTTAGGATTTCTCCTTATAAACTGGTATTTTTCCTGATTTTCTACAGGGATTAATGCATTGCTGACTGTGGCTTTAGAAGGGGTCACAAATGCAAATGATCTTCAGATGGTGGAATTTGGAAGAGGGTTTGGATATAAAGTTCCACTGACTATTGACATGCACAGCTTTGATAGTGCAATGGCTAAAGAACTTGTAAGTATGCATTTTATTTTTCAGTACTCTTATGAACTTTCTGTAACTGCCACTGCAGTGGATTTTGCTTGTCTGTTTTATGAGTGACCTCTACAGCCTGACCTTGTCAGGATGATGACATTTTAAATGCAGGCTTGCTTTTTGGAAAAGGTAAAGCTTTACTCCATGTTGAAAGGTTAAGAAAAGGAGCACAATCTTTCAGCAGTGGAGCCTTCTTCACATGTGGGGGTGAGAGCAAAGCAGTAGATAAATAAAGCATCGAGTAAAGTCCGACTTCATGAGGTGAAATAGTGATAGCTCCTTGGACCCTGAACCTATCATACCTGTATGTGTTACAGACTAAGATTGGACCATACCGATTCTGCAATTAGAGTTCATCAAGTTAGAGAGCTTCATGCTGATACAGAAAGTCTGCAGCATTGACTTAGCTTAGCATTAGACAAACAATCTCGTAATTACTAGCATTTTTATTTGAAACAAGTGTGTCTTTAACTTAGATCCTGTCCTTCTTGAGGATTTCTTGACGGTGTTGAGAGAGAGAGAAGCTCTTCACGGGTTTTCATGACAAGACATTTCATCTTTCTTTCAATGCACATGTACAGTATTTAATTTGGCAGTCAAATATAACCTCGGGTCCTCTAAATGCATTTCTTTGATTTAAGGCTACCAACCAATGTCCCTTTTTTCCCCAGTTTTAGTTTCTTGTTTTAGCTTGCGAGTTGAAGATTTAAGCTAGTGCGTAGGGAGGGGGAAAAATCTATAGACAGCTGTCAACAGACAATGAATGAATATACGCCAGCTGTTTCACCTGGTATTCTGCTTCAGAAAGCTAAAAGAATACAGTTAATGAAGCTAGCAGTTTTTGATGTCCTATAGGCATAAGTTTCTCAACAGGAAAGAGCTTAGTTCTCCCTGCAGATAGCAGTGTTGGGTGTGTGTTTTAACACTCCTGTTCTCTCACCTGTGCCAGCATGCTCCGGAATTACCTCTGTAACAGTCTGAACATCTCACCTGCCCTGTGTTACAGGACACCATTGCAGAGAGGGTGTGCTGCAATGTCATGTGTAAATGTGCCGGGCAGGAAGGCCTGCGTGGGCCCAGGGGACCCCTGGGAGCCAAGGTGAGACTTCAGGTTCTTGGCAACACACAAGAAGAGAGGCTGTGATACAAAAAAGTCACTGTGAATTGAGGAATAATAAAATACAAGTTTGTCAACAGCCACATGCATTATTTTAATCTGCGTTTTTTTCTTTTAGCAGAGAGGTCTTGAAATATGTCAGCTTGCAATATACTGTACAGTGTGTCTGCAATATGTGCATTATAGCTATCTGCAATTATCTACAGGTTTTGAAGAAATGTACCTTTTATGGTTTGATTTGAATCTGTGTATAGAGTATTAGACTGGTGATGTATTTAAATTAATTAAATTAAATTCAATGTAAATGAAATGCTCTGACGAAGGCTTGCAGCTGCAGTTTGGCATGTTGCAGTGAGTTACTTATTTTTCACGTTTTCAGCTATCATGCTCTGCATCTACAGAAAAAGCAGTGTGTTGATTTTTGTTTTCTTTGAGTAGATAATTCCTAGCATAATTGAGTCATCACAATGAATCCTGGTAATCTCGCCTCTCTATAAATGTATTTTATAGGAGGACAATATTTTAACAGCATTTCTGGGTTCAGCTGTAGCAAATTATTCGTGTATAATGCTGTAACACAGCTTCATCTTCTTGTGAGTTTGCCGAAAGGCTCTATAAAAGCATTATTGAAAAGAACTAAAGCATAAAAAAGCCTTCCAGCACTTTTGCATAAGATTGAATTTCACATTGTTACCATTCATTGTTTTTTTACACATGATTAACTTCTCTTGCAGACAGGTTTTTAAATTCAGTGTTTAATATTTCAGCAGTGACAGATTTCTTGTCATTGTCGAAGTGAATTTATTCCATTTTCTTCCAGCGTAATTGTAATTGTTATTACAGGGCTCACCTGGCACAAAAGGACCTCCTGGTCACCCTGGTGATGAAGGGGGAATTGTAAGTAGATTTCTGAGACATAAAATACTTGTGAATGCTGATTCATTGCTCAAGAAAGCTTTATTACTTACAGTGCTTGAGGGTGATATCAAATTAGAATGACTTACTCTATACCATGAGATTTTTAAATCAATAAAATAAAAGAGTAATGCATGCAAAAACCTTTTTTTTCTAATTTGATTGATCAACCTTATTAAACTCTGTCGCACGTTTTGCTTTATCTGTCCTTTTCAAGATAAAAAGGTTTATAATATGTACTAGAGTATCACTTCAATAAAATTCACAAATTGGTAAAATGCGTTTTTTTAAATATGCGGCATCTGTGCGGGTTAGTTTTAGAAACTCCTTGAGATCAGCAGTTTGTACCAGAGAGTATTTACGGTGGAATATAGACTTATTATATATATATATTAAAAAGACTTATAAACCATAAGATATGGTTATTTATAAAAGACAAATACCCAGTAAATCACATTTCGTTCGCAGTGTTATGTGCATGTCAGAGAGTGCATACCTCTTATATTTACTGGAAGGGTGGAATTTATTTTATCAAAACTTCAGATATCTACTGCCTGCAGTACAAGTTCCTTCCTGAGCTTCCAGATGTAGACACTCAAAGAGGATGAAGCAGAGTTTGTGGAGATTCACATATTTAATTTATAGAAATTAATTTATACATATATTTTGCGTTTGCGTACTTGACCTGTTTATTTTCATTTGTGCTGTATACAGTTGGTGTTCTGACAAAAACATGGGACATTTTAATGTAGTCTCTGGGATCACATTGTTCATCGTATTGTGCAGGGTAACATAAGAGTATAAGAACTAGAGAATTTGGCACATTGAAGCTGTTTTGATTTTGAGCAGATCTGATGGTCTCGTGCAGTTGATTTGTGAAAGAGGTCGGGGTATCCTCTTCAGCAGCATAGCTGGGTAGTTTCTCCACAACTCTCAGTTCTCAGTTCTAATTCACCAGTTTCCATGTGCTTCCTCTGGTTAATGTTACACTGTCTATTCTGAAGTCCAGAAGGATACCTTTGAATACCTTTTGAATACTTGAATCAGGTCTTGTAGTCTTGTCTGTTTGAGGCTAAAATATTACTTTTTATCCTGTCAGGATTGTGTCAGACATTCTTTTAAGCACAGGAATGTATTTGGTTGCTCATCTGTTGTCTATATTTTATTTAATATCATGGTTCAATCAAAAGTGTACACAATTAAATCTAAATCTGGTCTTAACAGTGAATTGTATAATTTTAACAAAACAAGCCTTGCTTTAAATTCTGTGGTGCTCTCTACTGTATATATATCATAACATTTTGTTTCCTTTCCATGCACTGTCTTGAAGAATAAAACACCTACATCTTTTTCACTAAACGTTTCTTCAAGCTCAGTGTTTCCAATTTCAAGTTTTTGTCTCCTGCATGTAACACTGTGCACTTATTTCCCCCAGCCTTCAAATCTATCTAAATCATTTTCAATTTCCATTACAGCTTGTACTCCATTTGCCAATCCTTCTACACACATCTTTCAGTGCATCATCTGGAATCACATACAGTACTTGTACAGTACTTATTATTAATGAGATAAATATTTATGTCTGTGCTAAATGTCTTAGGTATCTTAATCAAAATCAGGCATTTCATATACAGTATGTATTAACCTCAATCATTTTCTTAAAATCTGCACTTGTGTTTTGTGATATTATAACAGTTTGGGGAAGAAGAAACAAATCATGTAATTTAATCTTGATGAGAACATTCCAAAACAGGATCAGAATAACTCAAGTCAACCTATTTCTAGTCAATACGATTGCATGGGTAATCCACCACATTTACCAATCAAGTCTAAGAAAGATACCGTGTTCTTGTTATTAACATCATTTGTTCCTCTTTACAAATCTACAAGGATTAATGGCTATGTTTTGTACTAGAAAATAGTCAGGATGAACTTTTATCTTATCAAATGGGTTAAAATATAACCATGGAATTTTTCCTATTTTCACAGCATGTTGCAAATGTACAGTAATTCATTACTGAAATGTTGTTACAATATTTGCTCCACTGACAAAAAAAATAATATGGGATTTTCAGATCTAGCCTTTGACGGCAGGAACGTGCTTGTTTTACAGGGAGAGAGAGGTTCTCCTGGGTTAAACGGCACACAGGGTATTGAGGGATGTCCTGGGAAAAGAGGCATAAAGGTAAGATTTGCCAATTTTTGACTGAAGTACCAACAGTCTGGCTAATAGAAACCTTAGTGTTTGTGGTTCTATGGAACTGGCAGACAAGAATTACTGCACTATGACTTTTTTTGCTGTTTGAACTCTGAATCTTATTTGTCAATCCCTCTGACCCGAACCGAACCGAACCGCGGTGTGTAAGATCTCTGCACGTCAAAATGTGAGATAACGAGAAGCCAGGTTAGGGTTCACATGAAAAAGAACAGCTACCCCGAGCAAAAGAGGGTTTACTCAGCATGGTCAGAATTCAGGAAGGCAGGACATGCAATAAGAAACGACAGAGAGTAGGTATTTGCAATTGTAAACTGAGTGTCATCACATTAATTACAAGAACATACATATAGTATGTACAGCACGGTATATACAATATATACTTTCCCTTAAGGAACATTTCTGTATCATATGCTACATATACAGTAAATCTCATATAAATTATAAATAAAAGAGGTGGAGTTTTTGCATTGTTTTAATACATGAAGGCAAATACTGAATTTTTCTTGTTTTTTTAACAGGGACCAAGAGGTTACAGAGGCAACCGGGTGAGTATAAGAGGCTGAAACCCTCATTTTAGAATTCTAGACTGTCTTGACTGTTTGGTACTTAATTAACTCAAGAATCTTATCCAGCTGTTTCTTTAAAAGAAATCAAAGTATCGGCTTCAAGGACTGTAATACCTATTCCATACTCTCATATACTTTCTTTACTAAAATAACCAAACTTAATTTAAGAATGCAAAGAAAAACCTTTCTTACCTTGCAATAAAAAGAAATTTAAACAGAGCCATGTCTCTAAAGCAAAGATAAAGGACGCTAGAGAAATTCAAGGGTGATGTTCCTCTTGCTTTCCCTTTTTACATTCTTTAACACTGATGGTGTCTGTTCAACTACAGTTTCACTTTTGCACCATTAGATGGGAGGACTGGACAAATAACAAATGTAGCTGAATTTTAAGCCTTGATACATTTACTTTGATATCGGCAACATCTGTACTAAAGTTACTGGAATTACAACAATACATCTTGTATAAAATAAACCTTGTAACGGATAAGGCATTAACTCTTTTAATGCCAAGAGAAAATAAAGGAACATTAAATATCTCTGACCTGGAGGGTGTTAGGATAGGAAAAAAAGGAGAGAAAATTATTACAGTAGATAAATAGAGAGACCACTATGAGAGATTGTGAGAGGTGGCTTTGGAAGAAAGGCACCTGTACATAAGAGAAAATCGGGTGAAAACGAGACACACCTGTTCTAATTGAATAATTGGCTCTAGAGGGAGGGAGAGTCCACAGGAGGGAGAGGAGCAGATAGGAGAAGCTTTGTGTGGAACTGGACGTTCCCTTGACTTAATAGAAGACTGTATAAGAGGAAAAGGGTGTTTGGTTTTGTGTCTTAGCTCTAGCATAGAAGGGAGGAGAGCGAGTGGGAGGTCTTAGTAGATCTCGGGAGCAATGGGTTGAGCTGGCTTACTGGCCTGTGGGACTGGCCAGACTCAATGGATCGGGACTGATGGGAGGTGTTTGTATCTGTCAGAGTATGGCAGTGCCTGGTGCTAACCAATGCCAATACCCTGCCTGGCAAGGTAGCAGTGTATCATTTCTCGACAGATAAGAGCAAGGTGAGGAGTTTACCATAGCTGGAGCCCGGAGTCCTCCTGGGCTAGACTGCCAGTGGAGGAGTCAAAAAATTTGGGAGAAAGAACAACAGACTGTCTGCTGCTGTGTCAGAGGTGCAAGCAGACAGTAATGAGGATAAGGCCATGTCTCTGGCCAAATAGGATCTGCCTGTACAGATGGAGTAGAAAGAGAGTGAATGGTAGTTGGGGAAGAATGATTAGCTGGAAAGAGCAAGGAAAACTGAGCTTAAGAGTGGCTAGTTTAGTGAAATGATGCTGAGCAATGGGGCAGAATAGTCTAGTGCCTTATTTTAGATGGGAGTACAGTGATAGCGAACACTGAGACAGAAGAAAGATGAGGGACGAAGTTTACAATGTGTGAATCCATTCATACAAACATTATCAGGCAGTCGTTTAATTGTAGAAGGTGTTGCACAAATTACAAGCTAACCTGGCAGCACCAATTAACGGTGATGCCAGTCTGTCGTAGGGCAAACATACATACACTGGAACAAATCAGACACTGATTATTCTAGCCAGCATGTTTACGGAAGGAGACCAGCATGCCAGGTGAAAATATGAAAACATATTTGAACATATTTGAGCTCCTGAAATATGTCTTCAAACAGGGAGAAGATGGGGATCATGGAATTGATGGAGTTGATGGTGAACAGGTAATTACTTCTTTCTAAACACTCTAAGATATGTTAAATAAGTGTCCTTTGCTGTGTGTGTATTAACATACTGTATGAGTGTATTTGCCTGTGCATTAAGTTGCTTGTGTGATTTTTTTGGTTCAGTTAGATTTGTTGTAAGCGTAACATTGGCTTTCTTTATTCATAAATGTGATTCATCCAATGTGAATCAATAGTATATCTTAGAAACATAGCAGTGTTAACATTATAAAGTAATGCCCAAATAGTAAAGTATGTGCATGACTGCTTGTGTTCAATTCTCTGAATCTTTAGAAGTTTTAAAGTTGTTTCCTCAGTGTCCAGGCAAAGTTTGTATTGTACACTAAGAAAAATAATTTTGTCAAGTAAGGATAGTTGTATTAACAGGTGACTCGATATTACATTTATTATTTCCCTGAGAAATTAGTGCTGATTTCCATCTTGTTCCAACAGGGAATGGCTGGATTACCGGGAGCACTGGGAGAGAGAGGAGATCCAGGCAGCCCAGTAAAGACATGTTATTTTTATGCTTTCTGGCAAAAAGTTGGTGAACATAAGAACATGGAGAATGGTTACAAATGAAAGGAGGTCATTTTTCCTGTCTAGCTGTTTTGGTTGCTGATTATTGACCTGAGGATCTCATTTAGCCATTTCTGAGGTTAATCTTCAACATGGTTGGGTAGTTCCAGACTCAAACAACGCAGTGTTTAAAAGAGTGGCTTTCTGAATTCTCCCAGTGAGGTCCAAAGTCCTTTCATGCATTGTAGTAAACTTTGACGCTGAAAATTATCCCACTTTTTTGCTTGTTATAATTTTTTCCAGTTCTTGTATTCTTATGGCTCATGCCAATCATGCAATCATTAATATGAGCCAAATGCAGGTACCATACTGAGCATCCACCCCTCTTCATCTTTACCTCAGGGAGATATATTAGCATGTTTTTCAAAACATCAGGAACTGCACTTTGTATTTTTTCAAATGAGTAGGTCAAGCTGTAGGTCAGGTTTCTGAAGAGAACCTCAGAACAATTTTTCAGAGATACAAACTTATAATCTATCCAAGGCAGCTAGGATGTGAAAACCGTTAATTCTCCCACTTCATTCCCAATTAAGAAGAAACTGAAAAGATCTGCTTCTCCAGAACTGTCTAAAATGGCCATTCTGCTGGAACATTCAATAGTTGTGATGGCAGCAGTGAGCCAACAGATTGCTTTTAATGGCTGCAGACTTAGATATGTGCCAGTGGGAAACTATTAATCTTGAAACTGGATCAAAGCAATATATACGTAGTGTGTTCGCATAGTGACTACATTGGTGGTCGAGCTGGAAAATCTCCCATATGTCTTCATAGTGGGCTGTCCAGAGGGAACTGAATACTCCTATCATATTCCCGAGAAAAGAATTAGTATGTGGATTTCATGTCCAGCACAGCAAGACTTTACTGTGGAAAAGGTTGATGATTTGCATAGACAGTACCTCCCAGTTCCTGCCTGCCTCAACCGGTATCCAAAACACTTGTCCAAGTCATCCTTACTGCCCTTAAATTTTGTAATGGAAAAAATCTTTAGTTTGCCATCAGGAATTTCTTCAGTTGTGCCATCGGGTAAACACTTTCGATATTCCAACTTTCTTAGGGCTCGTGTCTCCATAATAAAAATGAACGCGCCTGATTTTTTTCAGTTCTGTGATTCCTGTTTCTCATCCTTTAAGGGTATTGGGACAGATTCCGTACTGGCACTTCTAAATGCATATTTAAGTCACACCACAGCATATTGCATTTCCCATGATACCACATGAAAGATCCGTAGGGTGCCGAGGCTTGCCAGACCTTTAAATATATTTCTTAGCTTCACTGTTTTGCAAACAGTGTTTGGATTAACCCTGTCACTCATGTATTTTGGCATCCACTTAAACAAAACCTAATTTCTCAAATATAGATTTATACTGATGTTCCCCTTAGACAGCGCATATTGCATTTCAGACCTATAATTACATCCTTAATTATGATTTGGAATTTTGTTGAAAGACTCATACTGTAAAACATGGCTTTTCCATTCTCTCATTTTCTGCTATGATCAACGCCTTACAGGTATTTCCCTTCTCTCTTCCACATTTTGGAGAGACGAAGGGATTCACATTCTAGCCAATACTATTTAGGATCTTATTTGCTCGTTCCAAGGCTTGCATCCATAAAGTACAAGGCACTCTTTTTACTTTTGTCTCTGTTTTGGAATGTGTGCTCATGGTATCCCCAGGGGCCATAGAGAGCTGCACAGCTAATGCAGAATCCGTGGGATTTCTGGGGGAAAAGAAAGGGACATGCTTCCTTTCTTAATGTTTTTTTGCTAGAGACTTACAAACTTTCAGCAAATGTCAGTATTTGGAATGGGGATCTGAATGTTACAGATGCAGAATTTTCACAGTACGATACATCTATAATAAGTTTAGCTTCCAAAAATCCTAACCATTGAACGATTCAGTTGAGTTTTCTTCAAGGACTATGCTTAACCCTGACCCAGTCTTCACCGTCTGATGAGGCTGGCCCTGGTCCCTTCTTATCCAGGAGGCCTTGTAGGCACCTTTAAACACATGTTTTTAGAATGTCCAGCTGTGATTATGTTTCAGAAACAGCTTTCTCCTGCTTCATCCACTGCTCTAAGAAAAAAAATATGCCCCCACTCTTCCCCGAGTGCTTCTACTAAACTGACGACTTTGGCCTCTCACAGCGGCGGAAATAGATTTGGTTGGCTGTAGAAAAAAAACACCTTGGTGCTGTGCATGGACCCCCTGTCTTCCATCCCCATCGCTAGATCCTCCCACAATCCGAATAGCGTGTATATATGCCAGAGGTGCTGAATGGCCTGCTCTCATCTGCAAGCTGTGTCACTCGCTAATTAACTTCACTCACCCTGTCTATCTAAACTCCCACCCTGCAACTCCTCCTCGCTCACTGTTGAGGTTTCCTCAGCCTGAGCTACGTCTCCGGTTCGTGACGTACTCCGACTCCTCGTCTGTTCTTGTGACCCCGCTGGATTTCTGACCTACCGCTTCTGATCTCCGACCTCGCTCTAGCCTCACGATTTGGATTCCGTTCGCCTTGGGATTCAGTTTTCTCTCTCAGACTCCGCACGGGGTCTTTTCCCTCCCCTTTTCCCTTTGGAATACGTCACATACGGTATCTACTGCGGCTTTAATCTGCTCAGAATCTGCTCAAAACAGAGAAGAGAGTTACTTTGAAGTAAAGTCCATAACTCACTGTATGTTACTAAGAAACAAGTGAAGATTAATTTACCTGTTACATGTCATTAAGCTGATACAGAGGTGGTTTTGTCTTTCTATGTACACTCATCTTTCTGTGGTTCTCTACTATATTGCAGAAACAAGAAGAAGGTATATTCTTCATTATGTTCATTATGTTATCGTCATTATGTTTGTGCATTTGTGTATTTACTGTATACCCTATGTTACACCTTTCAGGGATATGTTTTGTAAAGCAAGCAGCTGCTAGAAAGTATGAGAATGGATATTGATTTGCTGGTATGTTTTCACAATTGCTGGAAGCAGAACCATTTAAACACATTTCTGATTATGGTTTTGTATACAGAAAATCAGAGTAAGCAACCACCGACAGCTGTTTTGGCCTTTCTTACAGTAGGCTCATCAGCATGACAAATAAGTTTGAAAAAATGAAAGGGGCATATACAGTTCATACAGTATGTAGTTAAAATGTGTATCTTGCAAGGAAAACCTTCAAGATTGTGCTGTATTTTAAGATTGTGCTGTCACTGAGATGTCTGTTTAGATGGTTCTGCTTTATAGCATTGTGAAATGGATAGAGTGGACTATTTTTTGTGAAGTACTGCTGTATATAATTAGTTCAATAAATAGAGGGTCATAAAGTACCCTAGGTGGGACTGTATGAAAAGAGTCCATTAAGCATACGGTATGTGCTCATGTCTAGATCACATCTCTTCAGTACTCTGGGAATGGCTCAAAGCTTTGATGGTTTAATTGTCTGTTGTTTTTAGGGTAGAAGTGGAGTGAGAGGGGAACCCGGAGAGAGAGGGCAGCCTGGCCTTAGAGGAGACCCTGTAAGCGACTCAAGTCTGCAGTGTTGAGTTTTGTCAATCGTAGACACACGCAGTCAAAAATACTTCGAAAAAGTAACCCACAGAAATAATGACATTTCTCAATTTTCAAGAAGTTTTTTAAGATGCTTTTACACCATTAGATTAACCTTCCTCTAAACAAATGCCAGATGTTTGTTAGTTATGCCACAAACTTTGCTTCTACCTGTTATTTTAGTTAATGGAAATTGCTAAAAATCAAACAGATCGAAGTGGAGAGAATGGAAAGACTCCCATTCAGTGTGTAGCTAAGGAGCTAAGCTCTTGCCTGAGATGTTGTTGATTGTTACTGGCACTTGATCAGAGGAATGTGCATATGGGTGTGATTAGGCAACACAGTTGTCTCAACCTGAAAGATGATTTAACTTCTGAGGAATAATAATCTTCATTTACTTCAGCCGTTTTAGGAGATTGAAATTTCTTTGTTATTTGAATCTTCATGTTTAATAATTTTTAATTATAGTATTTACAGTATATGTTTTCTTCAAAACTATTCTTAATTACATACTGTAGATGCCGTTGAAGTTTTAGAACTTTTGGAAGTGTTTCAAAATACAGAATCGGACATCAGGAGCTTAAATAAAATCGCAGGCATTTTGCACTTTTCCATTATTTGCTTTCAGATTAATATGACGTGCATTGAGCAGCCAGATTATAAAATGACTTAATGGCTGACATGAGTAATGCCAGTAATGCCAGATACTGTACTCACATTGTACATTGTACACAATTGTACATTGAACTGCAGATAGAACAAAGGAGATATTAGTACTGTCTAAACCAGTGAAAATAAAATGTCTAACAAACTTTGAAAAGATGTTTTAGAATAAACACAAAATTCTGAATATGATAACTTTTATTGCTATCAATATTTTCATCACAGTGTTATTTTTGTGATATAGCTCCTTCAGGCATTACTCCTCTTATTATCTCAAACATGTCTGAGTAAAACTGCTTGTAAGAAGAATAACCTTTACTGTAACTCATGGACTTATAGCTATTCTGTCTGGAATGCTTTTACTGTATTAATTATTTATTGTCTGTGTAACTGTTTGTGCGTTTGTGTGCTTCCTGGCTCTTCACGCCAGGTTTCTGATGTGCTTTGTCTGTGTTTCAGGGAGACTCAGGTACAGACAATAACATTCGTGGACCGAAGGGAGAGAAAGGAAACCCTGGCATACAGGTATGTGTACAGAACTTCAGCCCATCAGATCGCTGGAGTGCGGTTTATCTGTGTTTGTTCCACAGAGGAAAACAGTTTCTGGAAAAACCACAGCTTCAAAAGATATAATATTGAAAGTCTCAGTTAGTCAGTTTAGAGCAGTAACCCCACGATAATGATGGCGTGTGTAGCTAAAAAATAAGTCTAAATTAAGAAAAAGAAATGCCACCATATGTGTCGACATGTGACCGATAATTTTACAAGGCAAATGCGAAACATTGGACGAAGGAGAAGAGGTCTGAAAAGAATATTAAAGAGCAAAAGCAAGGTTTTCATTTTGTTTTACGCCTGCAACCTCCTACTAATAAGATGCATTCATTGTTTTTTTCTGTTTTTGTTTAGGCTGTTTTATTCTAATATGTGTACTGAGTAAGACATTTAAAAAAATCTGAAGGTTCACACTTGATGCCCAAGGGGTTCTCTTTAATTCAAGACCCTACCAGGCCTGTACAAGTTTATTAAGGGTACATCCTTTCCAGGCAGAAATTGCCCTTGGGTGACTATTGGGGTGTGTTCTAATATAAAGAGGTAGACAAACCCTATTAGATATTTTCCAGCCAGAAAGAGAAACAGGAATTGTTTTCCGAGTGTACAGGTATGAAGTAAGCTCTTAAAATGTGTCACGAACCAAGTTGCTTTAAGTAATTTAGACTCTTTTTCAATGAACTCATTGACCTCCAGTACCTTGTGTGAAACAGTAAAAGAGTACACTGCACAGCTCTGGGCTTCTTTGTTGAATTTGGCAAGGAACTAGCGGAGGGTGGGTACAGATACAATTACTGATATCTACCTCACAGGAAGCTCTCAGGTTTCCTGTAATCAGCCCAGTGAACCTCAATGGCAAGTGAACACCTCTGAAATGCAGTAGCTTACATGGTGAAAAGAGGCCAGTCGGTGCTTTGTGCTCATGGGTAGAAAGTTGAAATGAGGTTCCATCTGGATTTAAGGTGGATTATGGGATTTAATTTGGGGAAATAAAAGTACTAGGTCCTGTATATACTGTTATGGGTTAGAAGACATTGCGTACAAGTGGTACTTCCAAAAAACAGTCTATTTTATCAATTGTGGAGCCCATTGAGAACAAGAGAACAAGAGAGATTGTGGTTCATCAATGTTAGGTGAATATTAACGACCCGAGCTGAAGAACGCAGATCCAATTATTCAATTAAAATCAACCAATAGCTGTGGTTTTTTTTGGCGGGGGTGGTGACTTCAGTGAGAACGTTTTAACATTTTCCCAAGTGACCTCCAGCTCCCTCAAGAGGTGCCCCTGTTCTTCTTGTCTGTGCTCCACAGGGCGATGCGGGAGAAGATGGCATACCCGGCGATGCTGGTGTGGATGGAAAAAGAGTGAGGGGTCTTGTTTGCTAATTAACTCCTCCATTGTCTTGCAATACTGACCTGGACTGTAAACTCAGCAAATGTGCATTGTTTCTGGATTGTTTAAAGGTTAATTTAGTAGGGTAATAAAGTTATTATTTATTAAGTCTAGGTTTAATGTCGTTATTGGACATTTCACTAGCATTGAAGGTAGACTTTTATATACATGTCTGTTTGGGCAGCTGAGACCATTGGCCTTCGACCATGCATGATGACAAAGATGATGATGATGATGATGATGACCATGATGATTATGATGATAATAATGATGCTGCTGCTGATGACGAAGACAATGACGATGACAACAATGAGGGTGACATCGATGACAATAACAACAATGACCATGATGATGATGATGTTGACAGTGACGACGATGATGATGATAATGACCATGATGACAATGACAATAACCATAATGATAACGATGACCATAATGATGATGACAATGACCATAATGATGACAGTGACCATGAAAATGATGATAATGACCATAATGTTGACGATGATGATGACAATGATCATGATGATAATGACAGTGACCATGATGACGAAGGTGATCACAATGATCATAATGATGTCGATGACCATAATGATGACAGTGACCATGATGACGATGATAATGACCATAATGATGATAATGACCATAATGATGACAGTGACCATGATGATAAGTAACTATATTAATCATTTTTGCTGTAGGGTCCTCAAGGCCGACGGGGTGCCCCTGGGCCGAAGGTAGAGTAATTCTTTGCTTGGCCTGTTGGCAGTACTTACAGAATGCCATATCCTTGGCAATGGATTTTTACCTGTTGTGTTTGTAATTGATGACATGAAGGAAAATTGAAAACTCGAAAGTGCTTAGAAAGATCTGACTCAGCATTTCAAAAGGTGGGCCTTATCATGAAAAATTCGGTCATTTTATGACCACTCGACTGCCCTGCTATTGGGTACTATGATTTAAGGTGGATTAGAGGCATAGCCATGATATAAAGTCAATAGTCAAGGAGCTGAATGTGTCCTGAGGATCTACTGTAACCGCTTGTCAACATCAGCTGCAATGTTTTTCAGTGTGGCAGGGCAGGTACTGAACCTGTCTTTAAAATACCATACCTTATTATTGACTTCATAACTCATAGGCAGTGTCTCTTGTTAGAAAGCAGCTCAGAAACAGTCACTATATGTCAGCTCCGCTGACGCAGTGAACAATAGTGTTTCCTTTGCACTTTGGCACTTTCCCAGAGGAAGATCAAGGCTTCTCTCTGCATCTCTTTCAGGGAGAACGAGGGGAGCCGGGCACACCAGGGCTGCGTGGAGATCCCGGAGCAAGCGGTCCTCAGGTGAGGGGTCACTCTTTGCCAGCTGTTTCATCAGTAACTATGTGGCAAACAAAAAAATATCCTGAACTCCTCCTAAAGATCTGTGAAGAGTCTCCTCTGAATAAAAGGTTCATTTGCTCTAAGTCTTCTGCAGATAAATAAGCTGAGAATGTGCTTAATTTCCAACTGAGACAACTCCAAAAAACATACTGTAAAACCTGACATGTAAACCTACATTAGTAATAAAAACTACATTTCTAAAAGCACCGTCTGCTGTGATGTTTTGATGCGCTATAGAAAGTAAAGTGGTGAATATAACTGAATTGTTAAAACTGTATTGAATTTACAATGTTATTCCTAATGCCGTTGTTCAGGCTGGCCAGGCGTGACACATGGTTATGACTTTTAATTTGCAATGAAAGAAAATAAATGTCTGTTTTCTGTTCAGAAGAAAATTAAGGCTACAGGTCAACATTAGGGATAATAAAATATTGATTTATTAGACAAAATATTAGACAACAACAATCTTCTTAATTTTATTCTTCTTGAAATGAGCACCGCACTGGGATGTCTGCTAGGAATGATGTACTAAATTTACAGTTGTGCAGGTTTTTGTGTGATTTTATTCATGTATTTTCTTAATGTAGGGAGAGAGGGGAACACGTGGACTTCCAGGGCCTCCTGGCACTCTTGGTCTACCTGGGCGTCAGGTAACTGTCCAGACTGACACCACACCCACACCTGGTGCTCAGCTCTCACTCTTTCTTATGGGAACCGGAATCATCTGGACTCACTTAAAGCATTCAGAATTTCTACATTGCCCAGGTAATGTTTTACAACAGGCATTTCCATCTGCTGGATCTTGTAGTCATTTTTAATAACATTTTTATAACTGGGTCCATATTAGAGGGTATTTGAATTAATCACTAATGTATCAGTCAAGACATTGACTGTACCTAAATCAGATTTAGGTTTTTGCCCATATTCATCACTTTCCTGCGCATTAGTCAGTCGATGTAAAATTGTGCTTATAGTCTGACAAGAAACACCCACAAACAGGGCTGGAGCGTCTCTGAAAGAGAGTGCAATGGATGAAGTAACAATCACAAATATTTTTTATTTATTATTTTTTATATTTTAGGATGCAATTCCCTCCATGTTTAATATGGAGATGTTAAAACCATGGATTTAATATTAAACTCTTATTTTTTTCAGGGGGAACTGGGCTTCCAGGGTCCAAAAGGATCTGTTGGAAATGAAGGTCCAAAGGGACAGAAGGTAAGAAAATCTGAACATATTCACAAGAACATTCACTATTTATGCAGACTTAACCCACCAAACCCCAACAAAGTTTGCAGGACATGAATGTAATTTTCCTAGCTGGCCGCTGAATTAAGAAATATTTAAGCAATTGGTTGTATTGAGGCAGAAAGTTCCATTGAGATTAGGATCAGCTGAAAGGGTTATAAAAGAAGAACTTTTTACTTTAAGAAAAATAGAAATAGGTACAGTAATGATTAGAATTTTATCTGCTTTTGAACGTGACCCTGGGTTGAGACCCTTACTCTGTGGGATTATAGATCTTCAATGTACATGAAAGTTCAGTCTCCGCCAAGACTTTGGTGGTCTTATCTACAACATGAAACCTTTCTGAGGAGTGCTCTGTTGATCTCCTGCTCACTTAATGCTAGGGTTGAGATTTGCCTTTGAAAAGCACATCACTGGCATTTTTCTGGCAAAGAAGCATGGAAGCTCATGGAAGCACCCAGTGGATGCGTTGATTTGCCCACTGACAATGAAGGTTGCATTTGAAAACAAACTTGGCTGGTTAACCGGATAGCAATCATGAATTATTCTTTGATGCACCACTGGAGATGCTCCGCAACAGCAACGGCATTAATCTTAGGATGTCCAGGGAGTTTTTCTGAAGCTCTAGATCTCCTCAATCACTTTAGAATCGATCAAGAAGATATACCATTCTGGTGAAATGGTGCTGAAATAGTGCCTAATGAGATTGAAATTACTGTCAATCTACCTGCACTGTTTTAGAAAATCTGAAGTTTAGGAGGAACCTGTCAGCAGGTGGCAATGTGCAGCGCAGTTTGGTTACAACAACACAGTTAAGCACTAGATTTAGACTTTTTTGTTTGTTTTTTTACGAGACCAATGTATGTCCCTCATCAAAGAGCAAAATTTTATCTCAAAGTTGAAAGAAAAGTAAGCTGCTTGAAAAAAACACGTAATAATATCTGTGAAGTATATCATTGGACATTCTTCAGGTTGAGCTCATCGGAGTGACCTGTGCTCAACACAGTTATTTCGAGCTCATTTATTGACACAACACTTGCATTCCACCAGGGGATTGTCTCGGATTGTTTATTCTGGAGAGTATAATGAGCAGGACACAAAATCAGACTCATGCTCATGTTTGTCGTTGTGTTTCAGGGTCAGCTGGGAGACCCTGGAGTCAAAGGGTTGGTTGGGCCAAATGGACCCAGGGGACTGCCAGTAAGATCCTTTTTGCTCCCTTGAACTTAGAAGTCTTGATCAAAAAGAAAACCCTATTTATGTGTTTCTGTTTTGCATTGGTATCTTCATTCAGCACAGGAAGATGTGGACTACTGCAAACCTAGATTTCTATATCAAGTGTCTATTTTTTTTAAAAATATTTGCGTTGGGAGCATCACACAGTTATCATAACCAATACAAATGTCAGTGCACAGTATTGGTAACAGAGTAAATGTTTAAAATATTAAGCATGGACAATGTGCCTTAAAATTTATAAGCAAGCATTTTCTTATTTTTTTCTAAATTTGTGTTTTCTCTGCTCTTTTTACCTCTATTTTCTTTACATGAAAATATACCTACAGTGCCATTTCTTTCATTGTTGAAAATATATGGAAATATATTTAAATTAAAAAATATATAACATTTTTTACCCACTCATTTGTCTATATACAGTATATTAGCAATGAAAGAAAGTGCTAAAACATGATGTACTGTATCTCATATACACAGAGGACCAGTACAGACAATTATTATTATGATAATAAAACACAGAACGTTTTTTTAGAAGATGTAATATTTTTTGTTTGTAAAACAGGGAATCGATGGCAGAGATGGGTATGGATCACCTGGACAGAAAGGAGAAAAGGTGAAGATTTCCCTATTGATTTTGCATGAAATGCTATACACAGTATAGATGTTATGAAAAACCTAGCAGACCTATAAAGGACTAAAAGCATTGACATGTATTTGTTCCATATCACGTCATGCACTGACCACTTTTTGTTGAGAGAAGGTCTGTATAGCCTGCTTCAGTATAGGACAGACTATTTTTATTTCCTACCTAAATATAGTGATTTTGACCAGCCTTAGCAATTTGAGACTAATATGGCAAAACTCGGAGTAATGCTCTCCCTACAGAAAATCTTGAAATGGCAATAAAATAAACTACTAATAAAAGAATCTCTAACAACACCAATAGGCCTATTCAAATGTATAAGAGAAGACAAGATCTTCACAGATCTTTGCTTACTTTTTTTTCAGGGAGAATCAGGTTTTCCAGGTTACCCTGGGCCTCAGGTAAGTAGCTTTTATACCTTGAACCACATTTTATCATCATATCCCTGGCTCATTCCTCACGAAAGTGAGGGAGGCCTCATCAGCCTTGAACTTACCGCCAGTTTGCTGTTCTGCAAAATAACCTCGTATACTGTACATTCGACCCCCTATCTCATTCATTGGATTCTAACCGCCCTACTGAAATTAAAAAACGAATTTACGTAGGAATATATTTTTAAATATCAAAGTACAGTAGAAGGGAGGGTAACTAATAAGTGTACATTCAGTCTGAAACAACGTGTGTTTCATAAATGTGCCCCCATTTGGCTTTAAGGGAGAAGAAGGAGACCTTGGGACCCCTGGCAGTAGAGGTCCCAAAGGGATTCGTGGAAGAAGGGTGAGGGACTTTGATGAGCATTTAACAGAATGGACCTCTACAGAGCCGCCGGTGAAGCCTGGACCCAGTAAAAGAAGAAATTTAAAGAAGTTGAGATCCTTCATGCACCAATGACCTGGATTGACCAAATATCCTCCTTTTGTTGTAATATTTCTTATGTTCTTAATTCATAGAATTGAAATAATTAAAATAATAAGAACTGAAATGAAATTTAAACATATTTTTATAATGCTACCTAAGAAAACAAGCAATACACAGCTTTTGAAAGTTAGGCTAAAGCTTCCATAAATATACTGCACATTTTCTAAAGGAATTACTCAGAGGGATGTCTTGCATGCATTTAATATGGAATGTGACCCTATTAATCATGCTGTGCATTTATTCCAGGGTAATAGTGGCAGTTTTGGAGTTCCAGGAGATCCTGGAACCCCTGGGCCTTCTGGACATAAGGTAACTGTGTTACCACAATTCTCTCTTTTCCATTATGAAAGTGTATAATGTTATGTACAATTTTAACAGACCTGTTCTTGCCTTTTCTGATCTTGTGATTTCCTGCAGCCTCCTGATTTGACTATAAATATCGCACAAACATACCATAAAAAATAACCTAGAGGATCCTGCTTCTTCATATAGTATTCATTGGATGGTGTTTTATGTTCATCATAGTTTTTGATGAAATCTAGAAATTTTATGTGAAAGTAGATCCTGGAAGAGAGTCTCTAGAGAATTGCTTGTGCATTTTTAAGTTGCAAAATCTTTTTCCTTTTCCAGGGTCCAAAAGGACCAAGTGGAACCAGATCAATGACTGTAGGTGCCTGATTTTCACTTGCTAATATAAAAGATTTAACAGACATTTAAAGTAAGACTCACTATTCATACATTTTCTTTATTTGGTCATTTCAGCCCTGTGAGCTTGTCAGCTATATCCGAGACAACTGTCGTAAGTATCTGTTTTTATGCATGTTGTTTGAGATACCAAACAGAAGCAATGCACAGAAACAACTGGCAATGTGGGCAACCCAGAATTGCACACAGGTTTAAGAAAGAAAATAGGGACTTAATTTCCAGCACTAACAGATGCCAGGCAGACCTAGATGCAGACTATATCAAGACGTCAACCCACTCTACCAATCACAAATTCCAGCATCCTCACAGATAGTGAGTCTGCAGTTGGCAGAAGCAAGGGAGGCAGAGGCAAGAGGTATCTGTAAAAAGAAAGCTTTCAAGTGGCACCTTTGAAATGATTTGTTTTTGGTTAGGAAAGTTTTCATGTAGTAGTAGATACAATAATATACTCTACAGTACATATATACTGTAGATATAATGAAAATAAACATGGTTATGCATACACATAAAACCAAAACAGCTAACCTTTATATTGTGGTCATGCTCTTGTTGTGAGGGAACAAAATAAAAGTTATTCATCTTTCTTGATTCATTAAAACAACAGAACATACTGAGTTCAAAGTTGTATCTCTGTGCTTGACTTACATCATCTTTCTTTTCTGTCCACAGCGTGCTCCCAAGGTAACCCCTTTCATTCATCTGCCTTTCGCCTTTCCTAGTGGTTAGTTTGTGGGTGAAAAGTACTGGCATAAAAGTAATTGCTTTTATCGGATACACATTTAGGTAAACTAAGCAGACAAGCCATTTACAAGATATTGATTAAAGCACAGTTACACAGTAACATCCCATTCATATGTTTTCCCAATACAAGGACTAAAGTCATTTGATCATTGTATTTTATAACACAAAAAACACACAGTGCTTACGAGAAGTCAGTCCTGGAGGCTTTATTTTATTCCTTTTGCAGTACATGTCCTTTAAATACCAGACATAAACTTCATTACACCCATGTGGGCATGTGTCAAAACAGCCTTCACTACTCATCTAATCAGTTAAGTAATTAACACCCCATGTGAGACTATTTACAAAGACTTGAGGCTTTGTTGCCGACTCTAGTGGCAGAACAGCTGTAAGTATATTCTTCTCTGTATCTGATCTGCCTCAGAGATGTTTTCAAACGTGGCTCCCGCAGGAATTGATTTTTGGTTTCAATTCCCAGGCAGGACGGATTGCCCCGTGTACCCAACAGAGCTGGTCGTTGCCCTTGACATGTCCGAGGATGTTACTCCGCAGGCCTTTGAGAGAATGCAGAACATCGCCGTGAACCTCCTCCAGGATCTGACCGTCTCAGAAAGCAACTGCCCCACCGGAGCCCGCGTGGCTGTTGTCTCCTACAGCTCCACCACAAAGTATCTAATTCGCTTCTCGGACTACCACAGGAAAAAACAACTGATCAGAGCCATAAGAAACATACCGCTAGAGAGAACCGCCAGCCGCCGCAACATCGGGGCGGCTATGAGATTCGTGGCCAGGAACGTGTTCAAGCGGGTCCGCCGGGGTGTGCTCATGAGGAAGGTGGCCATCTTCATCAGCAATGGAGCATCGCAGGAGGCCTCTCCTATTGTGACAGCAGCACTGGAGTTCAAGGCTCTGGACATCACCCCCATGATCATCGCCTTCAGGAATGTGCCCAACGTCAGACGGGCTTTTCAGGTACACAAACATCATTCTTATTAAGCTGTTTGTCAAATGTTTTCCATTCCCGAGACGAAGACTTTTCACGTCTTACAATGAGTCAGTATAACAAAATCAGTGGTAGTACTGCGTATGTTTAGGTACATTTCATTAAAGTAACAGTACCCGACATGGAGGTGTGCTCACTTGTGTGCCAGTAACTTTGATATTCTGTTTTGCACCAGAAGGCAGTGCAGGTTTTACACTTCATCAAAATGTGTGGTACAATTAACACTTGCCTATGCATCCCATGCCCTCAGTATGATAAGCTAAGTAATTTCAATTTAAATAATCAATTTCAATTAAATATTTAATATGTAATATTTAATATTTGAAGCCTAGATCACATGTATAGACTAGCTTGACTTTTTTTGTCAGGCTCGGCAAAACATCCTTTCTTTGTAGAAGCACAACTTAATTCAGATTCTTTGTCCTTTGGCAACATGTGCTGTTACACAGGCCGATGAAATGGGCAGTTTCTTAGTGTCTATTGTGGATAGACCGCAGAATCAAAGAACGGAGGTCCAGAGAATTCAGCAGTGTGTTCTGTGCTTAGGTAAGCCTATCGGACACAAATAAGTTAAATTTGGAAAGTGTTACACGAATAAAGGAATGCATATTTACAGAGTTTTTTTTCTTTTTTCAGACATATGCAATCCCTCAGAAGCATGCCAGATCAACCTCATTCCTGCTCCTCTGCAAGCTGACGTGGACGTTGCTCTGGTAGTTGACAGCTCCCGGAACGTGCGGACGGATCAGTATGATGGTGTCAAGGAGCTTCTGAGCTCCATTCTGGACCAGCTTGTCATTAGCAGCCAGCCAGGGACCTCCGATAGGGGAGCCAGGGTGGCTTTGGTGCAGCACAGCACGCTGAACTACCCCCCAAGGCGAGGCCAAGCGCCGGTGAGGACGGAATTCGACCTGCTGAAGTTTAAAAGCAGGAACTTGATGAAACGACACATTTCTGAGAGCATGCAGCAGCTCGGGGGCTCCTCTAGCACGGGCCACGCGGTCGAATGGGCGATCAACAACCTCTTGCTCAAAGCCGTGCGACCGAGGAAGGCGAAGGCGGTGTTTGCGTTTGTCGGAGGCGAGACGAGCTACTGGGACCGGGCCAGACTGGGCTACGTGGCTCGGCGAGCGATGTGTCAGGGAGTTGCCGTGCTCGTGTTTTCGGTGGGCAGCGACTATAACGACACGCAGGTGGAAGACCTTGCGAGCGTCCCCCTGGAGCAGCACATGGTGCACCTGGGCCAGGCGAAGTTCGGCGAAATCGAATTCGCCCAGCGGTTCGCCAGAGCCTTCTTCCGCATCCTGAGCAGTAAGTTATGTCTGCTCAGGCAGCACATTCTCATGTCACAACATAGGAAGGTTTTGTTCGTTTTGTTGCTGCCAATCAACCTTACTTGCATATTGGATGGCATCAAGGTTCCAAACCAGCTCAAATAATGTGTCTTGCTGTCTCCCCGGGTAGTTTGTTTTGTAAGCACACATCCCCCCTGTCAGCCCTGAACGGATTTGCACTTACAGTAGCTTCATTTTATTATTTCACCGCCCTGTTGCGCAGGACTGGTATTGGTTGACTTTGTCAGCAGATCCCAGAGTCTTAAATGTTATGGACAGTCACAAACAAGTCACATGGACAGTATCCTCTCCAACATTTTAAAACATGAGTGTCCTCTACATTTGCTATTTATGACAAGTATTTAATTATTGGGATTGCTTAAATCTCAGTCTCAGTCAGGTTTATTTGCACAGCAGTAATGGCTTTTGTGTATTGTATCAACTTATTTTAAGTTATTTAAAACTGTGTCGAACTAGAATATTATACAGTTTTAGAAAACACTCTTCGTTTAAAATCAGCTTCAATTCGTTTTTTTTTTTTAGTTTATCCAGTTTTTACTATTCTTTAATACCTTATCTATTTTGTTATTATGGATTCCCAGAGATAAAACTCTTAATGGCGCTAATGGGTATTTCTGCTGACACAAGTCTATAACCAAAGGCTCTGACAGGACTGAAGCCTTTTTCCTCACTCAGTTTGTCGCCTCATTCCATCCAGAGGTCGTGCAAAACAGAAAGTTCCTATTTCGCACGCACAGGTTTTGTAAAGAAAACATAAACACTACTGCTGTTCTGATCAGAGCTCTAATATAGAGTTAAATATCACATATAATTGTTATAATTTTATTCATAAAAAATATTTTGCATTTTTTATAAAAATAGCTTAGATTTGTTCTTTACCAAATACTAACATTAATACATACTGTGGAATTCATGCGAAGCAGCATCAGTGTGTTCTGGGTGTTTGTTTAGGGGCGCAATGAAGAATGTCAGCATGTTTACCAGGTCTTTGACTGTTCTTCTATCATCTCAGCTGGAGTCAATAGCTACCCCCCACCGGCTCTTCGAAGGGAATGTGCAACTATCCAGGAGCCTGTGCAGCAGGCCGAGATCCTGGAGACACCTCCCATAGACAGGTACGTTTCTGACTTTCTCCTGA
Organism: Atractosteus spatula; assembly: GCF_055471065.1. Classification (NCBI taxonomy): domain Eukaryota; kingdom Metazoa; phylum Chordata; class Actinopteri; order Semionotiformes; family Lepisosteidae; genus Atractosteus; species Atractosteus spatula. Next base: position 1,999,448 of record NC_142717.1, on the reverse strand, counting down.
CCGGCCTGCTACTTTTCACATCACAGATGAACACAAAATCATGCCTCACGTTAAAAAAAAAAAAACACAAAACAAATGTGTGGTTTGTGGTTTGAAATCAAGGCCCTTTAATTAATATTTATATTAATAAGCACCAGATATGTTTTTTGAGCCAGAGAAGTAAGCGTATCATTTATTGCAAAATGTTCTCAGACAAACCAGAGTCAGGTTAGAAATGCAAAATCTATTGCTCCATTCTCGGTAAGACGCGTATCCCATATCCCTGCCAGAACCAAGGCAAGACTGAGTGCACACCACTGCTTTCACCCTGAAATAGATGCTGGCCCTTTGCTGGTTTACTGTATATCGAAAAGGTTATTTGGCAACAGTAACTACTGTCATGTCACTTGATCAACAAAAAAGCAATTTCTCAAATTTTGTCTTAAAAACTCAAACTGCACTTGTCTCTAATTTTGAAATGGAAAAAAATAACAGTTTCTGAAACTAGCCTTATTCCCAAGCTATGTTGTGTACTGTAGGGCGGAAAAGACTGCCACTGCTGGCAGATCCTCTTTGTAAAAATGAAACAACACAATTGAGAGGGAATTAAGTTACCAAGGTGCAGTAGGTAATCCAAAACAGGGTCTTTTTCATCACTGAGAGCTATTTCTTGATCCTAGTTTAAACTAATGATTTTACAGAATCAAACCAAAAACACCTCCTCCTGCAGAAGAATATTATGAATACACAGAGGAGTCTGAATCCATAGTAGAAGAAGAAACGGAGCCAGAGGAAGAGATCACAGAAGGCCCAGAGCTGTCCCAAGAGGAAACGGTGTCCCAGTATGAGGAGCCAGGAAGAGCCGTGGAAGAAATCCTCTTTGGAGGCGAAGAAAGTACAGGTAGGAAAGATACAGGTAAGAATACGACAGCTGCGAGGTGCAAGGACACTGACAATTTCTAATAATTTTCATATCCTGTAAAAGATGCCTGCATTCTTTAAAGGGTAGATACTGTATGGCTGTTTTAATTGAGAGATAGCAATGGGTATCATGCAATCATCTTATCTAAGAAGCTTCATTCACACCATTTCGGGCTGTGTACCTACTGTAGTAAAATAAAAAAGTCACACATAACCAAAACACAGGTAATATTGTTGACATGACACTAGTTAAATATGATACATTTTAAAATATAATACAGATTTGTTGTTATTTATAAGGTCTGTTAGATCTGTTTGAAGCAGAATATTTTGAATTCAATTTTATTGCTTCCTCACCTGTATGAAGCAGGAGCAGTCCGGCCCGTGGAATTGTCACAGACATGCTCATGCGATGTGTAGGCTGAGAGGGAGCATCTCCCTGAGATACTGTATGATGCAATTGCAACTTCTGCTTCTGGTTAGAGCCAGAATTACCTTTGTAATACAGTGTCACAACGGCAAAATATCAGTGACTACGTCAATTTCTTAGGGAAATATGCCACTGCTATAGTTTTCCAGTGTGGTGTAACATGTTAACTCTCAAGGCAATAAATGGTGAGTTTATTTTTCAAGGCATAGTTCTCTTGTTCTACATGATCCAAAAACACGTGGGTCCCAGGTTTTTATTAAAAATATTGCTTTGCACATTAGGATTGCATTCTCAAATATATTGCATGTCCAAATAATTGTTCAATAATATTTAAAAGCTCTTGCGTGAAATATTATTTGTTGTTTCTCAATAGCCTTTAAAGAATAACTTAGGGAATGACTTAGTAAATTTCACTATAAATGAGCTTGTTTTGGTTGCAGACCAATGCCTGTTGGATGTGGATCTTGGTAGCCTTTGTGGGAACTATTTGCAAAGATGGTATTATAATCGGGCAGTCGGTGCATGCTCCCCTTTCTGGTATGGCGGTTGTGGCGGTAATGAGAATCGATTTAATACGGAAAACGAGTGCCTTCAGACATGCGTCCTTAAATGTAAGTTAAGAAACATGTCGGTATGAACACTTGCTTAGATATGGTTTTAAAAAATGCCTACCCTAAAGATTCATACAGTTCCCTACTGTGGTAAATACAGTAAAACCACGAGGCACATTGCGGTCAAAATGTTGGTGTCACTATAACTACTAAAAGTTATAAAAGGCAGCACGATAATGTTTGACCTGTAAATTCATAATACTAATTAAAATCTAATAATAATATAAAAATACAATAAATAATATTGAAGCATTTATTGTTATCTTTGGAGTTTTTAATGCTTATTATATAAATATTTTAAATGTAATAAATCCTTTACATGCATGTCAATCTGTGTGTTACTGTATATACAGAATATACAGTACATGAAACTATATATATGGGTAGAAAACTACAATTGAAATTAACCTCTAATGATCTTTTTACCACTATTCTTCTTTTATAAGCAGCCTTTCATGTTGTTCATCTCAATCACTGTACAATCGACAAAAATATCAAATGAAAATAAATCAAGGCATGATAATTCCAAAAGTTCATGTTACAAGAATTTACCCAAAAAAGCATCACCTAGAAATTGTGCAGTTCTGCAATTTATCATGAAATTATTAAATTATTTGTCTTATTAAAATTTAGAATGATTATGCATTACAAAAAATATAATATGTCATTTTTGAAGATGTTCCAGTTGCAGATTAGACATGAATCAAATATGTTAAGTAACCTAAATGTTCCATAAAATAAAGCTAGTTCATAAGTATGTTTAAATATACTGAATATTCTAACAGATCTCTTCTTGATTTAACTTGATCTTTTTTAAATACTGTTTTGAACATCCCATAATAGAATAATCAACTAAAACAATCAACACTGTTAAACAAGCAATGTATTTTCAAATTAGTATTACAAACTAATTACAAACTAGTTCCTCGGTTTGCCTTTAAACAAAATCGGGCACGAATCCTGAAGTATTGTTTGTTTTGTGTCAACACCAGCTTCTCATTTAGTTTTACCTTTTCTACATCTGATGTGATTCTGATTTTTGTGCAGCTGCGGTTGAGAACACTGAAGAAGAGGACCTTCAGAACGAAGGTGGTGTTGAGGAGCTTGTTATCTCCTTCTTTGTTCTTTTTGCCCTGGATGTCTCACAGTGTCTCCTGTCTCTGTTGTAGTAGAGTGAATCTCAGCTCCTCCAAGACAACAACCTTCTGGCCTTCTTACCGCCTGAATCCTAAATTCTGCACATTTGATCGAATCCTTTCATTGGACAAAAATATGTCAAAACTTCCTGGGAGTAATGTGTCATATTGCAAGAGTTCTATAGTCTGATTGAAGCCATGTTATTGACGTGAATGGGGGTTAAAGACTGATCGCTCCCATTATGGTCCAGTGGTTATTCCTGATTTTATTAACCCACCTTTCAGCTATTTCTGAGCAGGTGTCTGTTTAGAATTCCTTCAAGCCAGGTCAGGAGCAATGACCCCAGGCCAGAGTCATTTCTGTATTTAACGTTTCTTGCTTCAATTCTTTTCCACAGATGCTTGCACTCTTCAAAAAGATGAAGGGGACTGTCGGAACTTCACCCTTAAGTGGTTCTTTGACGGACAGCAAAACGAGTGTTCTCGCTTTTGGTACGGGGGATGTGGAGGAAACCGAAACAAATTTGAAACTCAGGAGGAATGCGAAGTCGTCTGTCTTCAGTCTCGTTAGACTGATTACATGTGTCATAAATTAAGAATTTAGTCACTTTTTAATACAACAAACTTATTGAGATACAATAAATGCAAGTTGTTGCATATATCAAATATTGTATAGATATTCCTGGATTTTTTTTTAAATAGAAGTACAGTAGGATATGTGTGTTACTGGGTAACACAGATTAGTTTGCTGGCTTAGCCCAGCAATCATTTTTACTTCAGCATTAGATCCATTACGTTGTAAAAGAATTATCAAAGATTTTCGTTGGTATACTGTAAATCTGAATTGCTTGCTTGCCTTTTAAAAGATGGGAACATGCCTACCGCACTCCTAAATCCACTCTGTACAGAAAGTATCAGCAGAGAGCAGTTGTGTGAAAAGGGTGTTAGAAAGGAAAAAGAAAATAAAATTGTCCAGGGCAAGTTCTGCATGAACCCAAGTTTTAAAAATGAATGGCTAAATGAGTAGGTACTAAATACTTATAATATTAATGTCATGTAATGTTGAAAGACAGTGGTCTAAAAATCAAACTGTCTTGTCCAAAGATGCAATCAATGTTTCACTAAATGTTGTTTGCTGCAGAGAATCATTATCCCTGGTGCTAGTAAATAAAATATTATCAAAACTGTGCTTTTTACTAAAAATAAAAAAATGTTTACATTGTTTCTTAGAATACTGGCAACATGTACTGAATACAAAACATGCTTAAAAGATACAGTACATGTACAGTGCTTGACCCACAGAACTGTGTTTGTATTTCTTATTAATTTCATTATTGTGGATCAGCCAACTATCCAAAGCAAAGTCGTGAAAGTATCTCTGTCAACTACAGTGTTTGTTATTTGTACATGAAGCTCTGATTAAAAACGAGTGCCTGAATAAACAATATATGTTTGCCTTCATTGGAAATATTTTCCAGTTGTGTGAAATGGAAAGCAGCACAATTATAACCTGGAAGCTGGGATGGACCTGACATCATCAGTTGAAAGTAACCCGCTAGGGAAAGCCTTGAGAACACAATCACAAGACCCAGGAAGGGGGTAGATCAATCTAGTTAGAAACATCTGCAGAAAGATAACAAAAACGATATGTACAGGGATTATTTCTTTGTCATATTTCAGTAAGACTGTCAAAATGGCCTTGTAGTTGTGGCACAAGTGTAGACGTATATTTTGTGAACCATTAGCCGCTAAACGATCACTTCGTTAAAACACGGAAGGTTCCCTTAATCAGCAGCAACCTGTTGATAAGCTCCTTGCCTGTTCACTGTAGTTATGTGCCGTTCCTATATACAAACATATTTAAGGAAGTCAGCGCTGCACTTGAAACTCAAGCTGCTTTTGCCTGAGTATGGCTCTTTGTGGGCTGCCTCCCTAGGACCCTACTTACAAGCAGCAAACATGCATCGAATAAAAGATATGTGCCAGCCAATCATGAATGCAAACAAATGTCAGTGATTCCTGTGTCATGGGTGTTACAGGAGCGATGCCACCTCCCTCTGAAACCTGGGCAGTGCAGAGCTCCACCAGACTAGAGGACTGAATCCCAGCACTCATCACATGTGCTTAATGTTGTGCTGAGTCCAGTGCAATCCATTTATATTAGAGATGAAAGTATCTCCAATATGTTTATAGTGGAGATGAAAAGTATCACCAGTGATATGCATCTTAATAGAATTGTAGCACTTTTATCACTCAAAAAATATCAGTCAATAATGTAAAAACAGTAAAGTATCCTGCTTTTATCAGGACTGGTGTTCAGGATACTGTGTATTATCCAGTACGGCTTACAGACCAATGGTCTTTGGTGTTGTTTTGCATAATTCACTGCCGAACTGATGTGAAGGCGCTTGAATAATTGGTCATATTTGCAATAACGTGGGCTGCATTAAACTCACTTAAGAAAAAGACACTAAAACACAGAAGATGTTTTTAAGCAGCTATAGTAATCAAAGACAAATAATAAAAGTAGCTCTTTGAATGCTTACCATAAAATGACACCTTGATTTAAAAGCATTTTTTGTTTCTATGGGAACAGTAAATGATGGTATGCCCTTTTCTCTGCAATCTAATCATAGATACGACACATACAGTATGTAAGACTATCAATCACACATCTGAAATTAAAAGTATTTTTCCTGAAGGAAAAATGAAGTATTACTTCAGCCAGAGCCAGGTTGTCTTCTTTTCCATAATCAACCACAATCAATGGGAATAAAAATCCCATTTTAATGATCAACTTCTGAAGTTTTTTTTCACAAAAATGTGAAGAAATCCCTTTGACTTCTTAGCTATTTAAAACATACTGTACACAGCTTGAAAAAATGAAATCCTTTTTTTGGCTTTACTTTTAGCCATAACAACTTACATTTGTGCTCATTTATACAAGAGCACATTTTACTGGAGGAATCAGGGTGAAGTACAGTACCTCGCTCTACAGTTTCACAGCAGTGGTTCACCTAGGAGTAGGACTCATGACCTTCATTCCTCGCCACTCCTCTACACTGAACTGCTCCATCTAAGCTTTGATAACACGTGGCAGACAGATTGGGCAAAAAAAACAGAATAATGGTCATTCAAATGCAAAAGACATGGTAGAAATTAAATGCGTGATCTTTTGGTTGTCTCTGTTCTCTATGATGTTTTTCTGTTCGATGTCTTAACTTTTTAATTGTGTCATGCTTTTGAGAAATTCCTTAAGATTAAGTAACATAAACGCTGTTAGTGTTTTTATGATGAAAATTAAAATGCAATGAGCTGATTTAATCATCAGAAGGTAAAGTATGCATGCATGTTTTTTTTTTAACAAAGCAATGACCACAGACAAGCAGGAGGTTCAGACAGAACTGACCTGGAATGTACAGTACTGTAAACATTTCCACACCCCTGATTTTTAAAAAATAAATTTCCCCCAGGTCTGTATCATAAAAGAGATAAAATAAAGTGATCTGTTAGAATTCTTATCCTGATGTTCATTATCTTGTCATGAAATTTTTAGATTTATGGAAGTTGTAATTTTTACTGTAAACGTCTCTGCGTTAAAGTATTCATTGGAAAATCATTTCTGTTCACAACACAGAGCCTCTGCACTGTGCTTGGAATGTCCCAGGACAATACAAAATACTCTGTTTACATTATGCAAGATTTAATCACAATAAGCTTTCAAATTTATATAAATTTAAAAGTTATATATATAAAAGTTTTAAAACCGAAGATATAGAGTATGTTTCCAGAATCATTACTCTTTTCTACCTTTGTAGAGGTCTGTTCTTGATAATTTAGAAATATATAATGTACAGTATATCTCAATCTCCAGTCCTGTGCAGGAAGGCATGTACCTCAGTGAGATTCTCATTGTGATATAGTGGCATTTTCAAATACACAGAAGTAGATTTTATGTGTTTCATGAACGTCTTCACTATGCTAGGAAGATAATCGATGCTGATGTTCTAGGGGACAGATATGTTTTGGATTTTTGAGTCTGGCCTGAATTTCAAAACCCATGATTGTGCCGGTGTTAGGTTATCTTTTTCATGTATGAAGCACCAACCTTATGACCCCCTAAATTTCTGCCTGATAAGATCAGTAATGACCTTTCCTGTCCTTGAAAACAGAATGAAAACCCTTTTATTCAGGTGTTCAGAGGAAGAGCTGAAGGAGTTCTTTCTCATGGCACTGCTGGGACATGGCTATGCTGGGCTGTGCTGTGCTGGGCTGGGCTGGGCTGGGCTGGGCTGTGCTGGGCTGTGCTGGACTGTGCTGGGCTGTGCTGAGCTGGACTGCGCTGGGCTGGGCTGGGCTGTGCTGGGCTGGGCTGTGCTGGACTGTGCTTGGCTGTGCTGAGCTGGGCTGGGCTGGGGATGCCACGCTGCTTCCATCAGCCTGCTGTACCGAGTGGAATCCTGCTGAGGGCCCCAGTCTGTGGTCAACAGGTGCCTTCGATGGCTGAATCACTCCAGAACTCTAACACTGTTTCCAAGACTTAAGCAAAAGAATGAACAAGTTACAAAGCTTATCTCTCTCTGGCTAAAACATTTTCTTCTCTCCTGGAAGTAAATCACTTTCCCTTTTATCCAGTTAAAAATAAACAAGGAAGCAATTAAGGCTTATCAACATTATGAACATTAACACATCAATTTAGATGGCAAACGGAGTCCACAGATAAACTGAGCTTTCCTGGGACATCATCAACCACCCCACCCTGAGCAGCCCAACTAGCTTAATTATTGGGAATGGTGAGATAACTGGCTAGAAGGCTGAACAAAATGCATGTTTCAGGAGAGCGAGAGAGGGAAGAGGAAGACATAACCAAGAAAGAGTAACCAGGAGAAGAGAGCAGTGGATGTTTTGGAGACACTTGATTTGTGGCTGTGATGAGGAAGTGCAAGCAGGAATAATATACAGAGATATTTCAGAGGGCAGTGAGTGAGTGTTCACCTTTTTATTTTATCGTTCCTTTGGCTGATTGTATAATTGTATTTAACTCGGGCTTCTGTAGTAGCAGCACTGACACTGTTACATTCTGGAGCAGTGCCCTACTCCATGTGACGGACTTTAGACTCAGTAGGGAATGGTGGATAGTATTGAGGAATTTCATTAGGGAATTGTACATGGACATTTTGCTTCACGCTTTCACTGGCCTTGTAAGGGTGCCTTCTTGGGGTACCTCAAACTGAGACACGCTTCATAGTCATGCTTGCTGGGAATTGTACAGTGATACTTCTGCTGGTCTCGAATGTCAAAAATGTGAATTTAGCACAGTTCTTAGAACTGCCAATTAGCACAATGTTGTGTTACTGTGATACGGTGTTACGGTCATGCATTTCATATTTCTCACACTGTAAATCTTCTGTACATGGTCATTCTGATAGTTGATATTTCACAATGTTTATTTCATGTTTACCCATGCTTTGTTTTCCAGGATGAGAGACCAATTTTCAACATGATGAGACATATTCTGCAGGTTTTCTTTTTTGCATCTTGTCTTCACCTGTTTAACACACAGGATACTGGTAGGTATTTTTCTTTCCTTTAAACCAGATTTATTATTGTTTTTTAACTTTCTAGACTCAATAATGTAAGATTATTAATTGCTAAATGAAAATACACTTTCAATATGGTGTTCATTTTCTGGAAGATGAGTCCATGATGCTACCGCATTAAAGTTTACTTGTTCTCTTGCTGTTAACGAACCACAGTCCATCAACCATTCCTAACAAACTGGCCACCAGTGGAAGGGTGGGATTTTGTTCAAGGCAAGAGAAAAATTATTATAGTATTTCTAAGCACAATCATAACAATAACTTATTATTTTTAAGTGCTGCAGGACCATCTAGCCCATTTGGTGATCTCATCCATCCAGTTCTTCAAAGAATCCAGTTTGGGTTTCAACAAAATGGCTGAGTAACCTGTCAATCCTTCTCCTGTTCTCAATTTTTAAATATACTTCTGCGTAGTTTCTACTAGCTGTCCTCTGGTCCATGTTTCACTGTTGATTCTGAAGACGCCTGCTGGGTTGATTTTGTGATGCCAATGTGCCTTGAGAAATGGCCAACATGTTCACTTTCGTCTGGTACTCAGCAAGTTCTGCCTCGAGAAGTGGTTTTAACAGGGTTCTGGCCAGGATACGGTTAAAACTAAGACAAGGTTATAGTTCGGGTTCCTCAAAACTATCAGTACATGTTTCCTGAATCCATACACATCCTTTTTTTAAGTTTTAACTTCATTTTGAGGACACTTCTTTTGTTTTTCACAGCTTGCAAGTCTGCCACTGTGGCCGACATCGTATTTGTTGTGGACGAGTCTACCAGCATCGGGACACAAAACGTTCAGCTGGTCCAGAGCTTCATCTCCAAGATAATTGAAGGTTTGGATGTTGGCCTTAATAAAGTGAGGACTGGTGTCGTCATGTACAGCAACGCTCCAAGAGCTGAGGTGTATCTGAACAGCTTTAGAGAAAAGGCCGAGATTTTGCGATACATCAAAACCCTGCCCTACAGAGGCGGTGGCACAAATACAGGTGCAGCCTTAGACTTTGCGAGACAGAACATGTTTGTCCAAGGCCGGGGAAGTCGGCGGTCCGAAGGCGTGCAGCAGATCGCCATCGTGATCACCGACGGCGAATCCCAAGACAACGTGAGCGGCCCGGCGGTCAGTCTCCAACGTGCTGGTGTGACCGTCTTCGCTCTGGGGGTCGAGAAAGCAAACATGAAGGAGCTTCACCAAATCGCCTCTCACCCTGCCAGGAAATTTGTTTTCAGCGTTGACAGTTTTGCGAATCTAGCCTCACTGGAAAAGAGACTTCAAACGCTCCTATGTCATGACATTGTGGAAAGAGTGTTTTCTGTTCCTAAACAGACATACGCTCTTAAAGAAGGTAACAATCGCTCATGATTATAATATTAATCAAATACTTTTTTAAAGGAAATCTGCTATTTGAAATGATCGATTTAACATGGTTGGTGCATTTTCTTACAGCATTGTTTTAAACTGGTAAGAAGAGTCTTGGTTCAGTACAAAGAGAAGTCCAGTTCAGTTTATTTATTCAAGTGCAATGAAATGAAGTGTGTAAAGTGTGTAGGTTTGAACTTATTTGAATGAAAAATGTTTTGCCCTAAGCATTCCATAATTTTAAAAGTAATTCTAAAGATTCAAAGTCTTATAATGACTGAATTCACAGGCTTTGCCTGTGCGAGGTCTGGTTTATGGACAGGAAATACAACCTAGTGTGTTTGCACAGGGAGGTAATAAAATGTTTATGGCAGTTTTGGGAAAGATTAAATTTTTAAGGGTTTTTTACAGCCTTTGATGTCTATTTACAAAAGCAATCACTCCTAATTCAGTGTTATCCACCTGGAGAACATTACCACACAATAGCCCGATCAAATCTCAGAAGCTAAGGATGTGGCAAAGTCAGTGCTGGAATAGAAAACCTCCAGGGAAATCCAGGCTATTGCTACTGTTGTATATTGGATCAGCAGGTGCCACTACTCCCTTTGGACCACAGTTTCTAAAACTAATCTCCTGTATGGCAACACTATGTTATAAGACTTGCTAACCTTCAGACAAGATGTTTAATTGAGGTCCCTACTATCTGATCTCCAAAGATCTCATGGCGCTTTTTTGAAAGACTTCTCTTTATAAACAGCACTGTTACTGCACTGACACCTGTTTCTCTCTGGCTACACAGAATGCATGAAGACAGAAGAGGCAGACATCTACTTTTTAATTGATCACCCTGGAAGTATTGATCCCCAGGACTTCTTGGATGTGAAAAAATTCATCAAGGAGATGATTCGCATGTTCAGAATTGGACCGCACAGTGTTAGGATTGGGGTGGTGAAATATGCCAGCACGCCTACAGTAGAGTTCACTGTAACAGAGCACACCAACAAGAAAGATTTGGAAAGAGCTGTAGAAAGGGTCCAACAGCTGGGAGGGGGAACCCAGACAGGAGACGCACTGAGATCGATGAGCGCCCTCTTCCAAAAGGCAGCCAGCAGCCGCAACAGAAAGACTCCCCAGTTTCTCATCGTCATCACAGATGGGAAGTCCCAAGACACAGTGGTGGATGTTGCCAAGGAGCTCAGGGCACAAGGCATCACGATCTACGGTATAGGAGTTGGGGATGCAGATGAAGATGAGCTCTTGGAGATGTCAGGATCACCGGAGAAGAAGTTTTACGTCTACAATTTCGACTCTTTGAGGCTTATTAAAAATGAAGTAGCCCAAGAAATCTGCTCCAGTGAAGGTTAGTAAAGATTAAGGAGATGGTGCTGTGGTTTAGGGATAATCTACTGGGGAAATACAATTAAAAATGAGCAGTAAAGTTGGGTGAAATTTTCATGTTAAGCTCTCATGGTAATAAAATTCCCAACTATTCTTAATTACTTCAGCCAAACTTGAATGAAGATGCAGCAAAGACAAGGAATTAGATTGAGTTATTCTCTGAGCTCACCTCGGTTAGGAAATGGCAACCTGACCATAAAGACAGGGGATGATAGAAGTTGTAAGTGCCCATTAAGAAAATTGTCTAAAAGATGAACAGCTGAGGTGAAATTTTAATTGTTGAGGAGAATAGAACAAAGTCAGTGGGTTACAAACCTTTGAGTTTTTACGGGAGCCAGAGATTAGATAACAGGCAAGACTTTAAAGGCATTAAAGGCACCAGCTCTTAAGAAGCAGGTGGCTGGCCCTGTCGGTTTCCTCAGCAATATAGCATGGTCTAAGGTCGTAGCTACTATGAAGATGTTGGGCACCAGGACAAGCAAGACTGACATATGTTTATGAACCACTAGGGGAGTTTCATGCTCCAGTGAAGTTGGTTTTCTAATAGTTTTGTTGTCCTGAGGCAGAGATGATCAGGCTGCCCTGGGTGTTTTTAAATCTGGAGAAAGATGGAGAAAGAGCAGGGGGAGATAAGAGGGAAAACATTTTCATTCCTTGACGCCTGTCTTATTTCATTGATCTACCTGTCCACAACACTTTTCTGTAGTTCTAACACTTCCAGATCAAGTATGACTCTGCTTTTGATGATACTGTATATATAATTGTGTTGACCCCAGGAGCAAAGGTCATGGGTTAACCAGTTAACCAAAAAGAATATGGTACATTCTTTTCCCCACATCTTTATAACCTCATATATCCAAGAGATACGAGTGTGATTTACTGTACCGTGGATTAGCCTGTTTTCACTTGTCTTTGCTTTACATGGGAGAACTTATTAAGCCAGTTAATTATAGGCTTATAAGTTGAACTGCAGTAACACAAGACTGTAAACGTGGAGGAGCTAAATCTTCCTTTTCTTTGGAGAGTTTCAGCATTGCTTGTGCCATAAATTAAACTTGTCTAATTAATGGGACTATGCAAGGCTTGAAACTAAAAGGCAGTGGAAATATTAATTGCCTCAGCCCTTTGAAGCAAGAGTGGCAATGATTTTTATCGGTGTGTCCTGTCCTGTTTCCCTTACTTTTCTAGCACACATTTACAGACAGGTGTATATTAAGTTATTTCACTGCATGTGCTAGTAACCGTCTTTATTTTGTTTTGCAGCCTGTAAGCAAATGAAAGCAGATATCATTTTCCTGATTGACAGCTTAAGGAGTATTAATGCTTATGATTATTCCAAGATAAAAATGTTCACCGAATCCATGGTCAACAAATTTAATATCGGTGCTGGTAATGTGCAGGTCGGGGTACTGCAGTTTAGTTATTCTCTAAAGGAAGAGTTTCCTCTCAACCGACACACCGACAAGACCAGAATAAAGCAAGCAATCTATAATATGCAGCAATTAGGTGGTGGAACACTAACTGGAGAAGCTCTGAAATTGACATCCCAGTATTTTGATGCTGCAAGAGGTGGGAGGTCGACTGTTAAACAGTTCTTGATTGTTATTACGGATGGAGAGGCCCAGGATGAGGTTGCCAAGCCAGCCGAGAACTTGAGAAACAAGGGAATAATCATCCATACTATTAGGGTAATGAATGCCAATAATCCTAAACATGTGGAAATTAGTGGTTTCCTGGACCGAGTGCATACTGCAGAGAACTTTGAGGAACTGCAGTACTTGGAACAGAATATTCTGTTTCAGATTTGCACGGCAGAAACAGGTGAGTATTTTTCATTTTGTAGAGTCAGAGTGTACTGTAAATGTTTCCCTTGTATGTGTTTTTGTTTTAAAAATCCCCGGATCAGGAGCCTTTTGAAACCATTACACATATTTATGAAAATCTCTGATTACAAATATTTTCTGAGAGGTGTTTTCATTTTATTTTTGGAATTTTGTATTTTGATACTGCTCCTACTGTATGATGAAAGAATGTCAGCATGACTTTTTAACACGTTTGGTCAGCACTTTGACAAAAGTATTAATCTAAGCCAGAGAATTTCTTGATTTTTATTAATTTTGTTAAATGTTTACGTTGCTTCCTGTTAAACCTGATTTCTTTTCAATTAATTGTCCACAGATTGTAAGAGGACAAAAGTTGCCGACATGATCTTTCTGGTGGATGGTTCCAGCAGCATTGATTCCACCGAGTTTATGAACATGCAGAAGTTCATGATTGCCATGGTAAACAACTCGGACGTTGGTGAGAGCAGAGTCAGGTTTGGAGCAATTATGTACTCCACCACGCCTACTGAAATGTTCAGATTAAACCAGTTCGACACCAAACAGCAGGTGAGAGAAGCCATTGCTGCTATGGAAACACCTGGTGGGGACACATACACAGCCAAGGCCCTTCAGTTCTCTCAGACGTTCTTCACTGAGGCCTATGGTGGCCGTAAATCTGCTGGAGTTCCCCAGATACTGCTGGTCATCACTGACGGTGAAGCTACAGATCGAATTGACCTTTCTGCTTTGTCAGGGAGTGTAAGAGAGGAAGGAATCAGCATTTATGGTATTGGGGTGGCAAATGCAAACAGAGATGAACTGAATATGATGACAAGGGATGAAAATAAAGTTTTCTATGTGGACAATTTCAATGTTCTTGAAGAGCTTCATAAAAATGTTTCTAAAGTGCTTTGCTCTGAAACCAAACCAGGTACGTGAGATCATGAAATTGTTGAGTGTTACAGTATCTCTTTTAGATGGTGTAAATGTATGTACAGGAGCTAATGTATTTTGTGTGCTAAAGAGATTCTGATGGTTAGTATTTGATTTTGGCGAGCGCACAATGTTTAAAACCTGGAATGAGGATGACATTAATTCTACATTAATTCTTTAATAAAATGAAGAAACACAATGATTTGGCTGTTGAGCCTTCTTCTCGGAAGGGTACCGTACAACAGCTGAAGAGTTGTGTTTCTTCCTTGTACTGTACTTTTCAGCATAAATTTAACTTTAACTTGTTCATTTTATAAGTTGTCAGAATGTACTGTATGCTTGTACGAAAAAGGATAACATTTTTGATATGTTCAGTTTGAAGACAAAAGTATTAGTCTGCAATTGTAAATGCCTATTTACACACAAGGCCTTACCAACATTTTTGGGTTTGTTCCCTCAGCATGTGAAACTGAGAAAGCAGACATTGTCATGTTGATTGACGGATCAGAAAGCATCAGAAGAGAAGATTTCAGGAGGATGCAGAATTTCATGAATGACCTAGTTGGCAACTTTCACATTGACCAAACCAGTGTCCGAGTTGGCGTTGCACAATTCAGCACAGAGCCTCAGAAGGAATTCTATCTGAGTGAATTTGACAGTGAAGACGCCATCAAGGAGAGGATATTACAGATGAAGCAGATGAAGCAATCGACTTACACCGGCAAAGCGCTGAGGTTCATTCGTTCGTTCTTTGAGCCCTCCGCGGGCAGCAGGATCCAGCAGCTCGTGCCTCAGAACCTCATTGTGATCACTGACGGAGATTCCCAGGATCCAGTGGAGGAATCAGCAGCAGAGCTCAGGGCCTTAAACATTCACATCTTTGTCATCAGCATCGGATATGTTGACGCGCTAAAGCTTCTGCAGATCGCGGGCTCACCAGAAAGACTTTTACAGGTGCAGAGCTTTGAAGCCCTTGAGAACATAGAGAGGAGAGTTTTCACTGCAATATGTGAATATAATGACCCCAGTATAGGCGAGTATCTTCCCAGCTTTCTTTTCCTGTTTTCCTGCTGCAAAGCACGTACAGTACAGCCAGGGCTCAGGCTGTAAAGGTTTGTCTGCTAACAAATTGAAGTCATTAACTGATGTTGGGAAGGGATAACAAGGACAAGTCAATCTCACACAGCTGTACCTTCTCACCATCATTGCAAAAGTAGCTACATAAACTGAACTGAAACGCCCCTGTTCGCGTTTATCTCCAGAATCTCACTGCTGCCCCGTCTCCACCTTGCAACTGCCCACTGGTTCACTCTCTCTGAAACGGGTTCGAGCCCCCTTGTCCTGTGTCCAGGGGGATGCTCGTTAACCAAGCAGGTTAAGCCAAAGTTATCTCACCAAGTAGTCCAAGCATTGACAAAGCATTCAACCCTTTGTTGTGGTCCCTAGTGAAATTTATGGTGATAAATCTGAAACAATGAATTTGATGCTCGCATTCTGATCAATAATTCTTACAAATGGATCATCATCAAACTAAAATTACATGTTTGTTCAAAGTAGAAAGAAGGGGTCAAGTCAGTAGAAACAGTCTGTGCTGAGGATAACAAGCCAGAAGAGCAGAACTGAAAATCTTATTTTTTTATTTCTAACTCTTACACTCTTTCCAGAAAAATAACAGGACATTTGATATTTCTAAGAAAACGCAAAGCAAAATAGAAGTCTGGCAGAAGTAAATTATTTGAGGGCCACAGTTGATTCTATCAATAACAAAAAGGCAAAAATAAAAAAAACAAAAGCTAGGGAACAGTATATCAGTAGGTGTGATTTTACACAGGACATAATCGAACCCTTTGTAATCAGGAAATGATGTTGATTTTATATTACAAATTTCCAAAGACTGTGTTATTGACTGGAAGACATATTTTTTTTAATTCATTATTGAAGCTCTTTCCTTCTGCGAGATACAAAAATAAATGATACCAATTGACAAAATAATACAATAAACCAAAAATACGGTCAGTGCAATAATGGATGTTTTGGTAAGACCATAAGAAACGTAACAAACATGAGTTGGTATTATGGCTCCTCTAGCCCATTTAACCAATACATATAAATATATAATGTAAATATAAATAGAATGAAATAAACATTTACAATACAGCGTAAGCAGACTTTGTCAGATAGTATCTGGAAACTGCCACTTCAGGTTTGTTCTCTATGAAAGCTCTTCTTGCACGGCTCCCCGAGTGTATTTTTCCTCAGATTTGTACTCATGGTGAGTATCGTTTTCCTCGTGCCCTTTCTGTTGGGGTTTCACAATGAATATAGAGTGCTGACCGGCTCATGAGTCCTGGACGGTCTCTCTGGTTAATTTAGGTGAGTGGCACAATTTGAGTAGGCACAATTAATACTCTTATTTTATATGTTTCAGTAAACTTGGGTCTGTATTGCAAAACACGAAAAGGCAAATATACTGTATGTTTCTGATATATGAAACAAGTCTCTACTAGTTGTATAATACTACTAATACTACTATAATATCTACTCTTGTAGAGTGAGGTTTCACGGCAAAGGGAGGAATCAAAACATGTCTAGCTGAACAGGAAAAGATCAGACATGCTACACTATTACTTTAAATAATGGTTTAAGTCTTACAGTTACATGAAATACAAACGTATTCAATTTTCAATGAATTATCCTTCATAATTTCTTGTATAACATCTCTAGTCCCCAGTCTGTTGTGCTCTTCATAGCTGCTGTGCTAACTGGCCTGTTTCCCATGTTCTTGAAATTACTTTGGATCTAAATAGAAATTTCCTGTTGTTTCAGCTGCTGTGAAACTTATTTGTGGTTTGCAAAATGGCTTAAACTCCCCCCCAGAAAATAAAGAGGTTGTGAATAAAACTTATTCACTTCAGTATAACTTCTTATACTATCAAATAAAAATATCCAGTTTCATAATGTAATGAATATGGTTAATTCCCAGTATATACACATTCATCAACCTTGTGGTACCCTTATCAGAATGGCCAGACCAAATTTATAATACTTTTAATATGCTGATCAAGAGTAATTCTAGTTGTGAAAAAACATGAGCAACCCGCCCTTACATGAAGCTTCTTGTTGGATGCTGCATCTTTGGGGTTTGAAAAAAAGAGGA
This sequence comes from Atractosteus spatula, assembly GCF_055471065.1. Lineage (NCBI taxonomy): Eukaryota > Metazoa > Chordata > Actinopteri > Semionotiformes > Lepisosteidae > Atractosteus > Atractosteus spatula. The sequence goes on along the minus strand of NC_142717.1, from coordinate 1,982,112 downwards.
ACAAACCGATTTTAAATTCCAGATGCTTATTGCAGCTCTTTCTCAGATTTAAAAACCACATGTCTATCAGAAATCTTTACAGTTCCCCATCCTGGAACATTTAACCAGAGAGAAGCTGTGCCCAGTATAACTGGCCAATAAATGCCAGAAAACTGGCATTCACAGCTATTGGGAATACTCCGGAAAGGATAAATATGTAATGGTCATGTATGCACACACAAATAAAACATGATTGACGTCCTTGTTCAAATTCTACTGTACAAAACTTAATCCATTGCATGTGGCAGCAATTTACAAGGCACACACACAGAGGGGATTTTTGTATGTCAACTCCTCTTGTTGATTCCAGCACATTCGTCTTCATTTTAGCACATGTGTTGATTTCAGTAACAGGCTGACATTATGAAATGTGTTTTCTGAAATCATGAAACATGGGTCATCTTTATGAAGGATATGGGGGCATAATTCTTATAAAGGCTACGGTTTCTTGTAAGGGGGCATGAATCAAGCAAATTGTTTATGATAAGGGGGATTTAAACTTCATTCTTCTAATCACAAGAAATTCTGTCATCTGTTCTATTTAGGGAAAAAGGGTAAAAAGGAAAAAGCTCTGTGCAGCCTACGAATGCCACACAGCACCTGTTCAAATAGTTTAAGAGGCCCATGTCTTGAGAGAATTAGCTTTTCCGCTCTATCTTCAGTAGGTGTTTAGATGTTCAGGAATTATAATTAATTTGTCCTCTTAATTAAAAGAAATCTTTGATGTTTCCCTTTCATTGCACATTTTCATTAGAAATATTACAATGTGAATGTAAACAGGCAACATTACAGGAGTCTATTTATCCCGCTTGCTGAAGATCACTACTTGAGAGCAGGTGCCCGAGACAGAAGAAAATACATTCTTTCTTAATATCTAGTGTCTGTGTGCAAAAAATGATGTTACTTTTTATTAGAACAAAAAGTAAAAACAAATATTATAAATAGTACAGTATGTATACACAGTATTGTTGATGTGATAAAATTAATTGTCTTTAATGACTTTTTTAGGCTGCACGATTGATATAGCTGTTGGATTTGACATCTCCAGAAGAGGCAGATTTCAAGAACTATTTAATGGACAACAGAAACTCAGAGAAATAATTCAACAAATGTCTCACCTGAGAGATCTCTGCTGTGTTTCTGGGTCTGAAATCTATATCCAGATAGGTTTCCTGATGAGTGATGAAGAGGGACACATGTCGTTTGATGCTCCATTTGGGAAATACAGTGATGACATCATACTAAAACTGATGCAGCTACACACGACAAAAGCAACACACCTGAATGCTGAGTTTTTAAAGTCTTTTCTGACTAAATTTAAAAAGGAATCACGAGCCAATGTCAAGGTAAAGGCTAGTCTGTCTACACTGTTGAGCAGAGCATCGTGGGTGTGCCAGGAAAAAGCTACTATTAAAGATGCAAATTACTTGTTTAAACACGTTTAACTGAAGCAACATAATTAAAAACTTCAAAAGGATACCAGTTACCTATGTACAGTAGTGTAATGTATGTATGGTTATTATGTAGAGTAATGTAATCCTTGTACTGTTGTTCTCTGCTACCTCTTTATGGGCAATTCCAAGCTAGTTTGTACTAATACACAGTGTTTATAGCTTGGCATTGTTGAAGTTCTTCAGTAAAAATCATTTATACCATTTATATACCATTTAACCAAATATACATATACAGTACGACAACACTGTTCAGTACAATATTATATTCTAGTATACTGTATATGACAAAACAATTCATGCTGTTTTATATGTTTTAAATCCACGTTGTGGATTTAATGTGGTTATGTTACAGGTGCTGCTTGTATTTTCTGATGGGCTAGACGACAATGTTGAGAAGCTTGAGAATGAATCTGACAATCTCAGAAAAGAAGGTAATTAATTTGACACAACACCTGTGCTTGCAAGTGGAGGCCTTTCACAATAAATTATCATTGATGCTAACAAATCAAGTACAAATTTGTCAATCAATGCTAACAAATCAAGTACCAGTAGCACCATTTATAACCCAAAGCATTCCAGAGTGCTTTTCTTAAGTACAACAGTATATGTGAATTGTGAATTTACATACAGTATGTTCTGTAAACGAAGAGCTCAGTCTCAGGAATAATTTAGAGAGGACTTAGCATTTTCAGAGGCGTACAGTAAATAGGGTTGATGACAAGTAACAAAAATTTACACATACAGTAGGTAATCTTGCAGAATCCATGTACATGAATCAAAATGTATTAAAACAATATTAGTAATAGAGCTGCCACCCTCAGCCAGGTGACTAGAGAAGACAGTAGGACAGGCGATGATTAAAATCATGAGGTTTCCAGCAGTCAGTCTGATCGGTCATCTAGAGACAGATCCTTCGCCGTAGGATCTCACCAGAGAAGAAGGGAACGATTATGGACTATGGAACTGTGAAATTGGGCCAGTGGACAGTGAATTGTGTGAGTTTTGAGAAGAGAGTTTTAAGAATAAAGTTTCTGAGAGAAACAGCGTTTTTGGAAAGCCTTTTAGCTTCCTTGTTTTTATTAGAGAGGGGAACAGAAGATGTAGTGTAGTTAGTAGCTTGGGTTTGTGTATGAGCACTGTGAACAAAAAGCATTGTTTTTGTACCTTGTGGCTGCATTTGCCCATTTTACTGAGACCCATCTAATTAAAAGATTGTGTTATGGTGCTCCAAACCTCAGCTGTTTCACAATATTTGATAACTAATACAAAACTCTTTAAGTTTAAGTATTGAATTTTGTTATCCAGCAAGCATCAGACGTTGCTTTGGGATTGATCCGATTAGGAGGTGTGCTGTCATGGACAAAGATTATACACGTTAGAAGCGCTTAGTGCATGTTACAGGATCTTGCATTCGTCAGGTGTATGTTGCATGTGTCTACATTATTTCAAACTGTAAAAAGATGACTAATCAGAAACGTCCGCAGATATTGTACATGAAATTGAATGCATTTGTTATGGCATCTGAACTAATTATACACAGAGCTATATTTAATCTTTTTAAATAATTTATACATACTGTAACTTCATGCCTTTTTCCCAGGGTTAAAAGGAGCCAAAATGGATGTTAGATCCATTGTGATCTTTTTGCATCTGGCTGCTTTTATTCTTCCCTTTTCCATTATCTTAAACAGGAATTCATGCATTAGTAACTGTCGCATTAGAAGGAGTTATAAATGAACTTCAGATGGTGGAATTTGGAAGAGGCTTTGGCTATAAAGAGATCCTGACCATTGAAATGAAGAATATTGCCAGTTCATTGTTTAAAGAACTTGTGAGTATGCTTTTTGATGTTCTGGACAAATACTGTAACTTTCTGCATGTGCCAAGTTTTTGCATCATCGTGATACTGCTTCTAAAACTGAATTATATTTCCGGGTTTATGATCTAATAATAATAATAATAATAATATGTTGATTTCTATTCCCTTTAAACTTTGCTTATATATATTTTTTTAAAGTAAGGATCAGCCTAGTGAATTGTGGCCTGTGAGCCACATAGATTTGAAAACAGAAATAGATTTGGAAATAACCTGAAAAATATTCTAACATAGAACAAACAAATTTGGCCATGATCTCTCATGGGAAATGTAGTTACCACTTTTATGATCTTTTTGAATTGCACAGTTTAAATGGGAGAAGTCACAGAGAGTAACAGTACAGAGGTCACATTAAGAAGTGCAATAAATCTGGTCTATAATAGATACTCTCTGTAACCTGAACAGATATTTGATCTCTTACGTTATATTCTATTTCTTCCTCTCTCAGTGCTCATTAATTTAATTTATTATTAGTGTAAAACGTGTTGTGGCAGAGTTCAAAGTTGCACAATAGGTAGAAAAGAGCTTTGAAACCAAGGGTGACTTTTATGTGGTGAGGATAGGGCTCCTTTGAGGTGCTGGACGGAGTTTGTTGACCAAGAGCATGGACTTCCCCAACCATGGTTAAAACCCCCCATTAGATTGGTGCCAACAGCTAAATTGGAAACAGCTGTTCAGCTGTCAGTGTGGTCAAGGTGGTCAGAACAAGCTCATGTTTCAGTAGTAACAAGTATGCTGCAGAGTAAGCCGCTGCCTTCACGACTGGTGTCTGAGTGAAAGCTGGAGCCTCCTGTCAGCTGTCCGCGGTACAGCACGTTGTACAGTATGCGCTTCCGCTTGATAATGATCAGAGAATGCATGTGATTAGCGTGCCAGACTTCCACCACCACTTGGCAATGTGGTTAGGTCACATGTAGTGCCAGCCATCCGCATTGAAAATCGCTAAACATCAGTTGATATTAATTTAAAATAACCTGGTTCTATTTGCAAAGAACCTTTATTGGTTTCCCCCTCGTTAGTCTAAGGCTATAAGGCTGTAAGATCTATGCTCTTGAGCTGGGGATTTGAGGAGGTAGCTAGAGCAGAACAAACCTCTCAGAACCTGATCATTGGATGCTTACCTGCTGTCTTCGTGTTTAATATCCTGCTAGCTCGTATTGTACAGAGGAAACAGCACATCTCTTCCCTCAGGTGACATGTCTGGGTTCATACTAACGCCTTGTGTGACAGCAGGTACTGTGATAATCTCTGCAAAGTCTCTTGCAAGTGCCTCATCTGCCCTGTGCTGCAGGACACGATTGCAGAGAGAGAGTGCTGCAACGTCATATGCAAATGTACCGGGCATGAGGGGTCTCGGGGCGCCAGGGGACCCCCAGGGCCTAAGGTAAGGCTCCACTAAACTACCGAGAGTGGGGTGGAAATTAGGGCTAATAGCTACAGTAAGTCCTTGTGCAGGTCTCATGTGAATTCAGCCTCGTGCCTGGTTTCTGCCATGGAAACCAATTTACTTCGATTAAACTAAAGTATAATAAAGAGTTACGCATTTCAGATAATTCTAACAACAAATAAGGGATTACTGTTGGTTCTCCACCGCTGGATTTAGTAAATCATGAGGATGGTTGAGGATCTGGTTATCCTGTTGTGGCGGATAGTTTAGGGAGCGGCGCAGTGAGTAACTGGGATTGAATTCTGGCAATATTCCAGGGTTTCCTCACACAGTAAAAACCAGAACAAAAGCGATGCCCAGTGTTACACTGAAGCCTTTCGCTATAATACAGTTTGGATGGATCTCTACAATTATTAGCCATTAAAAATGATGCCCCATCTTTCAAAAGCAGCACTGTATAAGACCTTCAGGGATTTTTCATTAGTATTGAAGTATATCCTTTTTTCATGTTTACTTTGAACTACTTAACATGTTTGTTACAGGGAGCACTGGGTACAAAAGGAGTTTGGGGACATCCTGGAGATGAAGGAGGAATGGTGCGTAGTTTCCATTTTAAAGAGTTTAGTGCATTCCTGTGCTAGGATATCACACATTGCTTAACTCTTTTAAACTGAGGGGCCAGCAGGGGGAGCTCACCCTGCAGTCTGTGTGGGTCCTAATGCCCCAGTATAGTGACGGGGACACTATACTGTATAAAAAGGCGCCATCCTTCAGATGAGACATAAATCCAAGTTCACTACTCTCTGTGGTCATTAAAAATCTCTGGGTGTTTCTCCAAAAGAGTAGGGGTGTTACCCCAGTGTCCTGGCCAGATTTCCCCCCTGGCCTTTACCCATCATGGCCTCCTAATAATCCCCCTCTCTGAACTGGCTTCATCACTCTGCTCTCCTCCCCACTGAGAGCTGGTGTGTGGGGAGCAGACTGGCGCATCATCCAGGTGGGACTGCACACTGGTGGTGGAGGGGATCCCCATTACCTGTAAAGAGCTCTGAGTGGAGTGTCCAGAAAAGCGCTATATAAGTGTAAGCAATTATCATGATAATGAATTGTTACAGTTGAGTGTTCCCCTTTCTATCTGCCAGTGGATTCAGAAACAGAAGGTAACAGGTACACGATTACATTTTTAGGTAATTAATTAATTCTATGTGTGAAATCTGCCTTTAAGTAGCATCTTTGTGTACCTCAAAGCTATGCTGATTTGCCAAATTTCAGCAATATTTGTCTCACTCCTTTTCTCTAGGGCCGGAGAGGCCCTCATGGCTCCAATGGCACTCAAGGAATATCAGGATGTCCTGGGGAAAGAGGCACACAGGTAAGGTCAAGCATAATCAGTACTGTCCAACTACTGTCCAGCTACTGTCCAACAATCCTGCCTAACCGCAATGCCTCGGAAGCTATGACCTGACATGGACTGTAATGCAACATGCCATTAAATTAAGTCTTACATTCACAATAAGTGTTCATTTACACAGTACGATTTGGTTTATCCATACTGATACTGTACTGTATGTCTCCCTACAGCCCCATCCATTCTGACTCTATTAAATCTCTACTCTCAGGCAGCCTAAGCAGCTTAGCAAGGACAACAAAGCAGCAAAAAAAGTAAAAATTGTTTAAAGGCATTCTTTTCTCATTGAAACTGAGAAACTCTCCCACTCCCAGAGCCTTTCAAGACCTTTCCTTGAACCTGAGATCTTGCCTCTCTAGTTCTTCATCAGACCTGGAGCATTACTCAGTTATTATTGTTGAAAATTAAAAACAAAACATGGCAATCACTGTGTTGGCTAATACAATTGAATAAATTCTAGACACATTTGATATTTCTGTATAATGATGCTCTGAATCACATTTTCCTTATTTGTGCTTTTCGGACAGGGTCTAGCTGGCTTCAGGGGGGACAGGGTGAGTATGACATTATTTTCTGAATTCAAAAGCAGCGCTATTCGTAATTACAGTGCTACCTCATATTCTAGGTAGTTAGACTCTGAATTCAGTTCAGCTGTGTGACGGAGAGCATGAGTGGGTGTGTCCAGGACCCCAGGTGTGTCCAGCAGGTGTGTCCAGCTCCTCCAGGTGTGTCCCGCAGGTGTGCTGTAATACACGACTGCTGTACTGTCATCCCTGACGCATTGCTCAGGCTCTCTGTGTTCTGCCAGGGGGACAGCGGCGATCCTGGATCACCTGGACTGGATGTCGAAATGGTGAGTCTTCCCACGTGGCTGATTAATTAATGGCATGACAACATAGTTTTACATTCATCCCCATTTACAAGGGTCTTTTAGGTGACCTTAATTGAGGGTTAAATAGCTGTACCACCCAAGGGTTTGAAACTGCAACCTCTTGTTATAAGATACAAATGTATAAACATTCCCTAATATTTGGTTACGTTATGAGTAAAAACTACTGTAGATGTTTACTTTTACATTATATCATTCCGCTATAAAAAAACATTTATGTCTCTTTGTGATGATGTTCACAGGCAATGTTTTGTTCTAAAATGATAGATGCAGGTAAAAAAACAACATTATAAGTTATAAATCCAGAGCCCCACCCACTACTAGCCTCACAAGGTAAATGTGTTCAATAGTAATGATCTTCGGAACGCTAGGAAAGAGAGAGAGAGTAATGATCTTCGGTTTGTACTTCATGTGAAGCACATGAATTTAGAACTATCTTTTCTTAAACTTCATACTTTAGCATACAAATTCATACAAATTGCATCTACTCATGCATCTACTTAGAACAGTGGCAATGTTAATGCAGAATTTAATATCTTCCCTTTTTTAATGCCTTTTAGATGACTTTCAAATACTTAGATGTTGATGAGTGCATAGAGAAGGTGTTTTGATGATATCCAGTTCTGGCAAACAAACTGAAGTGCATACCTCTTAAAGTAACCAATTAGTCTATACTGTTTTTTTTTTCATTTTATTAATGTTTTACACAACATTAAAACTTTAGTATTGTGTTTGAGTTTTAAATGCTTTAAATTCAGCTGATCTGTACTTGAAGAAGGCTCCATGGCCGAAACGTTGTGTTTTTTTCTTCTCTTTTCTGCATAGAATAAACCTTTACTTGTCCTAATCTGTACTTTGTACTTCTCCCTTTGAAAGGCACTTCATTTCCTGATACTTTCATTTCCCAGTAGTTACTCATGTGCTTTGCTAGTGTACATTGAGTTTAAGGGAAGGGAGAGGCTGGTGGAGAAGAGTTACATTGCTTCTTACAAGTCACACGTGGCTGTTTGTTTTTTACCCAACACAAAATGGAACCCAACAAGCTCAGTGACTCTTTAAAGAATTTATATTGTAGTGATCTGACTTGGCAGAGTTTCTGAGTTTTTCTAGTCTTATTCTCTCCTTGCCAGGACTTGTCTTTTGTTTAGAAACTGGGATCAACCTAACTAACTCACTGGAGAGCTTTAAATATTTTTTCTTGCTCTTAAAGAGAGGGTTTATAAATTGCCCTGTTCATAAAGTTCTATCAGCCCTTTTCCACCATTACAATGTTGGGCTGAGTGACCTTAAATCAGTTTCAGGGTGTTTTACAGTACACATCTGTTCTTTGTAATGTGGAAGACACCAAGGGAGAGAGAGGGGGCGTAGCTTAACATTTGTGCTTTGTTGTTTTTGGCATTTTCATATCGCTTATATTTTTTAAAGGGTCTAAAAGTTTATTTTCATGCCAGAGTTTAACAATGTTTTAAAATAGACATTCAAAAAACATACGGCTAGGCATTTTGCTTCCTGCAGACATAGTTACTGTGCAAAGAATCCTAAATGTTCTTAGAGCAGAGTGATATTGTGAAGCATCCATCTGTTTTTGACTTGTCACATACATTTCTCTAAGAGGTTTAAATAACTTTTTACTCTAATTAGCCTAATTAGTGTGCAAAATATTAGGGGGTGTTTATTATCTCCACTCAGGGATTTGTATACAGTGAATATGATCAGACCGTTTCAGCATTCAGCTTGCAAAATATATTTTAAATTGCAATTCTCGTTGCTTTATTATTGAATTAATGTTAAGAGAAATATTTGAGACCCTTATTTTAAATGAAGTGCCCACTCTTCCATAGTGTATGGTATGAGGGAGTAAGGAAATGACATGCAGACGGAAATTCATTATAATTGAACTTTATATTGCCATAACTAAAGGGTTTCTTGTGTGTTGATGTCGGTCTGTTGTCACAACAGGGGATTCCTGGAGCCCCTGGAGAGCCTGGAGAGAGAGGCAGCCCTGGAAACCCAGTAATATGTCTTCATATTTCTTTCTTTCATGTTAAGCATCTCAGACATAATCCAGCTGTACCACACACCAGACTTTCACAGACCTCTTTTGTATGGCTCACTACCGGCCTATCAGTGTGATAGGCCTTCAGACAGTCCAGCCTGTCTGAAGGCCTATCTCTGGGTCGGTGGGAGGTAGCTTTGTGAGAAAGCCACCATCTTGGCTCAAGGCCACAGCACTGAGCTCTGAGCCAAGATGGTGACATTCTCACAAATCCATCTCTAGCGAGAGACAGCCCTTCAGACAGCCCGGTCTTGTTAAGTCTGAGATGTCGGTCTGTCTGAGTACATGACGATTCATCCGACTGACCCACCAGCGGCAAGCCAGCTTCAGAAACCCACTATAGGGTCCCCAGTTCATGTAAACAGCCACATTAACATGGGTGGTGATTTGTTATTAATTGGATAAGTATTGAAGGATGTTTCAGCACATTCTCACATGGATGTAATTAGGCTTTGGTATATAAAGAGTGTGCACAGTACTGGTGGTGGGGCTTTTTTTTTTGTTGCTGTTGCTGTTGCTGTTGCTGTTGCTGTTGCTGTTGCTGTTGCTGTTGCTGTTGCTGTTGCTGTTGCTGTTGCTGTTGCTGTTGCTGTGACTTGAAAAGGCAAATGATAAATTCTCCTGGACTCTCTCATGATCCTATTTGAGTTTTTGTGTTTGCATCCCTAGTTAGAGTAGGGTGTGTCACACCTGTCCTATACTATATATAGTAATTCGAGCAACATATTAAAATAAGTTTTTGTTGAAACTCATAAATTGTCACTATTAAAGCATACAATATTTAGAAAGTACATAAAATACCAAAAATGTGCATGTACATTAGTGTAATTGTATTTCTATAGTAAAAGTGATGTTAGAAAATGTCAATTGCCTCAGTGCAATAAAATTGAATTATTTTCAATGAATTATTAATCATGACTGAGTGCACCAAGGGTGGTGATATTTTGGCCTTTTAATCCCATAGCTGTTAACCTGCTTAATTTGCACAATTGGCTGTCTTTTTTCCTGTACTGTACGTAACGTATTTTCTTTCTGATCACACACGTACTGTATCTCTTAATAGATACTGTAATAGGTTCTTGTTGTGTCTCGTGTGAACATACTGTATGTCTTTTACCTGCCTGCAAAGCGAATTTCCCATCTGAGAGAAAGGTGATGAAGTAAGTGTCTTGCTCGCAGGGTGAAAAGGGAAACCAAGGGGAAGTGGGAGAGCCGGGGCAGCGGGGCTTGAGAGGAGACTGTGTAAGTAGTCACCCTGTCTGTCCCTCTCCAAGCCTCTGACAGCACCACTCTTTTAAATTCTCTCTTTCTACTGTACCTAAATGGCGACAAGTCGCGTCGTGTAGACAGCGCTTGTTTCTTTACGTGGGGTCTGGCATGGAGGTTCCTTCTGTACTGCAAAATGACAAAACGGTCTTCGGCAACAATGGAAAACGGAAAGTTTGCCCATCCTCCTTTCACAAAGTAAAATATTTTAAGGCAGTACTTTGCCCGAGTGAGCACTGAGCACAGACGCGCACTTACAGTAAATGATATCAGTGACTTTGTGTCCAAGCAGTTGGGAAGGATTCCCATTACATATGTGTGCCTAAGAGGATAAAGTCTTGCCAGAAATATTGTTGACTTACTCTGGAGCCTCATGAAAAGGGTTGTTAGAGATGGCTATAATTAAAAAGCACCGCTGTCTTAATCCAAATTCTCTTTCATTCCAGTTTCCTCTCAACAGTTACCTTTACTGATTTAAAGCAATTTAGGATCGTTTCGTTACAACAAAACTAGAGTTTAGCACCACAATAATGTAGACACTTTCAGTCTTCAGACGAGTGCAGATCTTATGTCAGGTTTTGTTCTAGCCAGTGTTTTCCTAAGTACACCCACTCTCTGGGCCACAGATCTGTTCTGCAAGTCTTTAGGTGACCTGAATTTTCTGTGAGCTGCATGTGATGCCTTCTTATCCATTGAATGAGCACATAGAGAATTACCTCTTGGAACATTGCAGCAATCCTCCTCAGGATTTCCAAAAGGAAAAGAACCCAATTTCTCTGAGTGTATTTGATCCAACATTAGTATGTAAAAAAGCCCTTGAAACCTGAGGAAAAGAAAACATAAAATTGAGAGCAGCTGATTTAATTATCAGAATGTAATCTCATCCATAGCTCATATGCCAATATTCATAATATAGCAACAAACAAAACATTCACCTGTAGGTGGCTGGAAGAATGTTTCTTGTACAGACTTGGTTTAACAGTCTAAGAGGAGGGAAGGGATGCCCGTGATTGCCTAATGTCCATTAAATCACAAAGGACTATTGATTTTTGATGTTCAGCCCCAAAATACACTATTATACGAGAAAACAAAATGTGTACAATATATCCACTATACTGTACATATCCTTTTGGATCTTTTTTTATTTTTTAACAGTTGCACTCAACATAGTCAATGAAAGTTGCTCCTGTACCTTTTAAATCAGAAGTATACTTCATGTCGTAAAAATACTGAAATTAACTAAAGCTTACAAAACACAAAAAACACATCATAAGCAACTGACCTACCCCTTTAAGGGCTTCATTAATTATTAAATGGTAAACCTGTTTAGTATTTTTTTTTACCTTATTTTACTAATTGTGCATTTACAGAGCTTTTTTTATGCATTGTTACCATACAGTAATTTAGTACATTTTTTAAATTACTGTTTTTTTTAAATGACTAAAACATACCAAAAACAAACAAAACTTTGTTATATCTGAAGTCCCTTGAAACGTTTACTGTAAGAGAGGCGGCATCAGTATTTATGACGTTTCCGTGCAGGAGCAAGAGTTTAGTGTTTTCTGTTCTAGAACAGCTTTGAATTCACTTCTTTGAGGTTTTGTGTTCCAGGGGGATTCTGGCGCAGACAATACTGTCCGTGGTTTAAAGGGGGAGAAAGGAAGCTTTGGAATACCGGTGCGTGGAGCTTGATTTTCACCTTTGAAATCTATTCTGATGTCTCATTGCTGCAAGTGATTCATTGACTGGGGAGGGGTCTGGGAGCATGTTATTCTTCGGAAAACAGTTTCAAACTGATCTGTCTTTCTCAAGAAAAGTGTGGTTGTTTTGATTAAGGACTCTTTACACTTGCCAGAGATATACTCCTGGAAAAAGGTCAACAGCTTTAAAAGCAACAGCAGCATTGGAAGGCCTAAGGACTAATTTCATGTAAAATAAATCATTAAACTCAGTTAAATGAGTTTCTCCTCTTTGCTTTCCAAATAATTTCAGATAATTACATCTGGTAGAAACAGAAACAAAACAATTTCATTTTTGCTTAATGAGCTGAGGACAGACATTTACAGAAGCATCTAAGAAAAATAAAAATTCACACACAAATAAAACAGACTATAATGAGAAAGATAGGGACATTGGCATATAATTCTGCATCAGAGAGATGTTGCACTTGATTTTCAATCTTGTACGTGAGCCAAACAACAGACAAACATCTGCTAAATATAAGGCATCAAGATTGCAAAAGGCTCTTCAACTACAGTCAATTAAGCTAATGCAAAGCATTGTAACTAAATAGATCTTTAAATCCACTCTACTGTATATTTGACAGGTAACAGTGCAGTAGAGTGATTGCAACAGGAGTGTGGCATGTGAAACTGACAAGTTTTGTGAGGACATGAACAGCACTGATTTGCACAATTCTGTTGATTGTGAAAACATTGCAATGATTATCTCTAGGGAAAAATGGGATAATAGAAAATGGACAAGTTCCTAAGCATCAGACATTGTAAAGCAGGATGCATTTACTGACTTATAAATGACACATTTTGAAATCAGCCCAATGGACATCAGAAGACACAGTAGGCAAAATCCACCGATACAATTTGCAGGATACAAAAGCAGCTAGATCACAGAACTGTCCTGTTTCATGGTCTGGAGATATCAGCTAAAATGGGGTTTCTTTTGACGTTTAAGTGGAGTTCAAGTTGCATTAACACCACACTGTGATTTCACTTTGTGGCTGTAGACCTAGAAACAGATCATCTGTTTTCCTGGTGACTTTAAATTTGACCTTATTACAGGTCTAAACCTGCTGCTTGGTACCTCTTAGGTGCCGAGGTCATGCTACATAAACTACAGTAGGAGAACCAGGGGTTGTGCTTAATACTTCACAGGTCTTGGTGCCAGAACATGTTTTGTAATAGAACTCCAGTACTGCAGAGACTCAGCACTCAGACTCTTTGTTGGAAAAGATGAGATGACTGGGGGTGACTATTTTAAACACATACTGTAGAATTCTCTAGGATCAGTGCAGTCCTTTCACATCATTCTTTTGCCATTTCCTCCTTTATTCCACAGGGTGATGCAGGTCTAGATGGTTCTCCTGGAGCCGCTGGCAGTAAAGGACATGAAGTAAGTTAATGTTAGTTATACCACCTTGTAAATCCCGTAACATATTAATACCTCGCCACAAGCTTCCTAGTGGAACTTCTTCCACCACAGGTGCACAAAATATTGACTAAATTAGCTGGGCATGGACAGCACATGGGTGAATGTGAAGAGGTGGCTCAGGGATGTGAAGAGCCAAAAGACAGTAATCTGGGGAGGGATTCACCCACTGGTAGGATGAAAAGAAAACCTTTCTTGCATTTCCAGTCTTTCCACCACATCTCTATCACTGCAAAGGTGAGAAACATAGCAATCTCCTTTCCAGTGAACATCAATCAACATGTGGAACGCTTTCTTATGGCACTCCTTCCCTGATAATATTCACTTAGAGAATTTCCTTGTGGAAAAGTTGGCTGACTTATTCTTCTGACCTGGATGTGGTGTCATAGTCTGTCGTCAACCAAAGAATTGCTGCTTAAGACACTCTGATGACCCTGATGAATGTTGTATAGAGCTATAGAGACTCCAAGTCACTTAAACATATTGGCGCACTGTTCCTGTGGAAGATGAGCAGTTTTATATCATGCGTAAGGAGATAGCTTTCATGTGTTAAATGCTGGCCAATGCCATGGGAACTCTTGCTGATTCTCCAATACATGTCGTCCATGTTCATTGACCAGATAATGGGCGCTAGGAGAGATACACCCATAATCACACTCTAGTCCTTTTTAGGGCATTGACCTAATAATTGTGCCATTAAATATAATTATTAACATTATATTGTTGTTTAGTCAATCTCACACTTCAACTTGCACATTCAATGACAAAATTAAGAGAGTTTACACAGTAGAACTGGTTTTCTTACAACTTTTCATCTGACTCGTTTTTTTAATAGAACTACAGAAAAGTGCCATATACAGTACAATATAGCAGCCAAAAGTCTCTGAAAAAAACGTTAGAGATTGGAGCAAATTACCACTCCAGCACTGAGCCTTAAAAATCATGTTGTGCAGGAATGCTAACCCTAACCCTAGCTGGTGCTTCAACAGAGCAATTATGCAACCTGTCTCTGAAGCCCTCCAGTCATCACATTTGCAAATGTTCCTGAAACCAAAAAATATGAGTCTAAAACAATCAAAACTATTGAAGAATCCTCTGGGAAATGTACTGTCTTTAATAATGCATCTTTGTTAGGCACATTTTCATTCAGCTGAAAAATGCTGTACAAATGGCTTTTAAGTGAAAGTGCTTTTGAGGCCAGTGTAGGGGTTGGGCTTCAAGAACTATTAAATATTGACACCAGCTATTCATTGAATGACAAAACGTTCCTCATCCAGAAAATGTCTGAAACCATCCAAACTATTAAAACAAACTCTGGGAAATGCATCTTCTTCAGTAATGTACAGGTGTTTATGTTCCCCGGTTGTTAATAGCGCTGTGAGCATCTTTCCAGCCCCCTCCCTCCTCCCCAGGTCCCCCATTGCAGCATTTTAACTCTGACTCTGCTTTATAAGCGACGGCGACGTGTCAGCGCTAGTCTCCAGCCAGCAGTGTCATTCTCTCAGGCGGGCCAGTTAAAGACAGAGTATTGAGTACGCTGTCCCTTCATAATCGCTGGCTTGTTCCATTTTTAGAACTGCTGAAATACTATATTATGTTAATATGGAGCACATAATGTTCTTTATTAGCTCTGCAGAGTGTCTCCGTCCTTTTCTAGAAACTGCTCACTCTCAACCGAAGTATTTGTTTCAGCTACTGAACCGGACACCTGAGATGACCGATATTCCGTTATTACATCTGAGTCACATCACATCGCATCTTAACTACACAGCTGCAGCAGACTGACACATGGCCTGACTTCCTTACATCACAGGAGGCTTTGAAACCAGCAGATGACACATTCCACATACTGAAAATGTGTAGTATGGGGGAAAAGTTCTCCATCAATACATTTGAGAATCTAAATTCCAGAAACTATTAATATTGAATAATGCAGTAAAAGTGGGCTGAGTGGGCTTATTCTTATCATATCTGTACCTTTTAAGAATTGTTGACTTTTTAATTAGTTCAGAAATAGAAAGTGACATTGTTTTGGATCAAGTTCAGGACTTTCTTTGCTCATGAGAGAATGCAGACATGGCTGCAGTTTAGATTCTTATTCGCTCATCATTTCATAATAATGGCTCCAAACTGGATTTTTATTGTATTACTAAGTGTAGATGGTTCCTTCTACTGAGAAGAACTGAAAATGAAGGTTAAGGAGGTGTGTTTTTTTTTCAGGGTCCTAAGGGACAACGTGGGCTACTGGGAGAGAAGGTAAGGGATTTCTTTAGAGTCCAATGGGAATGTTTCGTTGTTTAACTGGGTATACTTTGGTCTTAAAATAACAAACGCTACACGTCTCTACTTGAAATAGTCAACATGAAGGAAGAGTTCTGGAAGAATACTTAATCCTTTAGGGAACTGGACCTAATTTTTACATGTGTTCACTCCTAAGCAACATGGATGTCTTAGTGTGATGGTGACATTGCCTAATTAGAGATTCTTATTCTTCGATTATTATGTCTAGAAGATGTGAAATTTCCCTTTTTTAGTTCTTGATCTAACTAGATCAAGTAAGGCTTCAATTCTCTACTAATGGTGTGCTGGAATGAACACAGGCATATGTGTGGTCCCCAGCACCAGAAATGGAAAGCACCGCTTTAAAATGACCCAGGGTCCTGATGTTTGTTTCAGTGCAAAGCAGCCTGCAGTGCCCAATCTGCAATGCCAAGCCTGAAATGGATGTATTGTACATGATATTTAAAACAAAAGCTCCTGGACGCAGCTGAACAGCTATTTCTTATGTACTTTTTCTTCTTAGTTCAAGTAGGGAGCTGCGTCAGCATGCGTAGGCTGCAAAGGAACAAGTAGAGGTGTATTCCAGGCTGAAAAGAGAAGATGGGAAACACATTTCAGCTGTGGAGCCTTTTTCGGGTGTGGGGTGAAATGAGCTGTAGAGGAGATAGCTGTACGAATCTGTGGGTTTGTAATAGACAGGAGTAGAGAGTCTTGGATGGTTAATGGATAGGTTTATGTCTAAAAACGGAACAGTAATGGAAGATTTGTTAACTGTATATTTGAGGGACGGGTGGAAGTTTGTGAAGTGATGCAGGAAGTGCTCTAGCTGGTCATTAAAGCATGTGGCGGCACCGACGCAGTCATCGATGTATCGCCTGTAGAGGTCAGGGACAAAGCGTTCTTCTACCCAGCCGACAACAATATTGGCATAGCTGGGTCCCATCCTGGTGCCCATGGCGACTCCACCAACCTGCTGATAAAACAGGTTATTGAATGAGAATGGATTCAGTGTGAGGACCAGTGAGTGTGGGTGGGTGGATCAAGCACTGTGTGTTTGTGCACACCCGAAAAAGGCTCCACAGCCGAAACGTTGTGTTTCTCATCTTCTCTTTTCAGCATGGAATAAACCCGTTACCTGTTCCTTCTTCTACTTATTTGAGGTCCTAAAGATTTTGAGAAAACAGTCTTGCATCGGCCAGTCATCTGTGACTTTTGATAAAACTATATTTTGTTGTAATCGCTTTATATGTTCGGGGCACTTTTGGGGCAAAGAATGTAACAGTAAAAGAGGAAACATCTTCAGGCAGTGAGGTGCCACAGGTTTTTGTACTTTTTATTATTTAATTTGTCTTTGGCTGCGGTCTTGTTTTGTTGCATTGCATATTTAAATCTTTCCCAGAAGATTTAAGCTATTTTGTAAACGAGGGGAGATCATTAAAGATTATCTAGCTTATTTGGTTTTTAGCATCTTATGAGATGTATAAATATTTCCCAGTAAATAAATTAAACTTACTTTTAAAATGAAATACTTTTTAATGCTACAAAGAAAAGTACAGAGCTATTGTAAGCATAATGGTAAAGTTCAACAATAAAAAAAACAAGCCTTGGCAAGGTATTAAAATAGTGCAATTATTTTTTGGGGTGTGCTCTCTTTATATAAATCACTTTGATTCATCAGCTTGCAAAATAATCCTTCAATAATGTTTCTGGACCAAAGGAAATTCACTCCCTATCAAGGAGTCCTTTCTCAGTGTAATTGGATTCTGTAACTATAAATTGAGCATGAAAATAAATTAATCACTTATAATTGACTAATTCACAAAGCTATTATAAGGAAAAAAACATTTTTATAGCAGATTAACTGGCATCTTAATAAGCAAACATGATGTAAGTGAATTGATTGTGCTGATTAATATCTACTGAGAAAGCTGTATGCTGGGGGCACGCGTGGCCACTCTTGTAAGTAGTACTGTCACGAGCAGTTCTTTCCGGGCCCTATGCGGACGACACGATCCAGAATAGTGAAGACACAAGGGGAAAAATGGTCATGCAGGAGAAGGGTCTGGAGACGGGGGGCGTGTCCATGCAGTGCAGGTGTCCAGGGGAAGTGAATCCAGGCGAACAATCCATGTAGGAAATCCAAACGGGAAATCAGAAACAAGGGCTGAAGTCCATAGCCAGGCGATCCATCCTGAGGGAGGGGGAACAGGAACCGGGTCGGAACCGGCGAGGGGAACCAGGAACTAGGAACAGAAAGTTAAAAGCATAACGGAGCCAGACGCAGCAAGACCCCGGGCTCTCATGATGTGGAAATCAATGAGGAACCAGGAGTGAGGTCCGCGTCTGGCTTTTAAGGGGGAACGGGAATAGGGACCAGGTGCAGGCAATGGGAGGGAACGAGGAAAGGCTGGAGCTCCCTTAAGAGGAGGGGTTAGCGATCGTGACAAGTACAAGCTGTATTTTGGGAGCTCATGGGGTTTTTTATTTGGTGAGCTGCCCGATGTTGCGTTGTGAGATTTTATCATACTCCATCACAGGACCTGGACAAGCATGAGAGCTGGTCTCTGAGCCCCTCTGTCACGAACAGTTCTCTCCGGGCCCTATGCAGACACGATCCGGTTCGTGAGGAAACAGTAGGGAAAAAGCCATGCAGGAGAGGGTATGGAGACAGGGGACGTGTCCAAGGGGTGCAGGTGTCCAGGGAGAGTGAATCCGGGGTGAGCAATCCATGAGAAAATCCAAACGGGTCTCCAAGACAGAAGGTAGGGTCCAAGGCCAGGGGATCCATCCAGGGAATCAAAACCATGAACTGGGTCGGAACCTGGGGGGGAGGATCAGGAACGGAAGGTTAAAACCACAACGGAGCCAGACGCAGCAGGACCCCGGGCTTTCACGAAGCGGGATTCAATGAGGAACCTCGAGTGAAGTCTGCGTCTGGCTTTTAAGGGGGAACGGAAATAGGGAACAGGTGCAGGCAATGGGAGAAAACGAGGAAGGGCTGGAGCGCCCTTAAGAGGAGGGGTTTGCAATCGTGACACCCACACATCTTCCCAGCTCAACAAGCAAATGTTTAATGGTGTTGATGACTGGTGAGCAGAGCACCAGTGACAGATCTGTCGCCTTCCTATCATGCAGAACAGCTGTTACATGAACATAATTACATCAGGACAAGCTTGCGGAAATTGCAGTAAGCGACGTTACAGGACCTGTTTTCCACAACACTGTGCAACCAGACTCCCATCAATCTCTACAGCTGGAAGTCTGTAACAGCTACACACTCCTGCGCAGAACATCGCACTGAGCCCCCCTCAGCAGTCAGGCAATGCATCATGCCTTACAGACACCCTCATTGTGCTTATCATTGATATACTGCCTGTTTGTAACATCTTGTTAGATTATAATTTGCTGGTTTAAACACCCTGGATGACAAGCAACAGTGTACTGACTTAGTCTAGACTCCTACAGTACATACCAACGGCAGGAAGGCGTTTTTCTCTTTTGATCTGCAGGGCATGTTGTTTCATTTTCTGTGTTTTCCTTTCTTGATTTTCATCAAGCATGACATTCAATGTGTAAAATCCCTGCTAACAAAGTGACTAATGAGGTGATTTAGACAAAATCACTCCAGTGTACGTTGGCGTCTCAGTAATGTTCAATTAATCAAAGTGAAGCCAAATCCTTTCACCAGTCTCCAAAAACTGTATACTTTATCTTTCTAAAAACACGCACAAAAAAGTGATGTCTCTTTTACTATTTGATCAGCATATACAGTATACTGTACTTTTGCCAGAATGTACCTAAATGGGGCTAATTTGTTAACAGCCATTTGTCACCAGCAATTCCCTTGCCGTTCAGTGACGTCATGTTACAGTTTAAAATCATTTGTCAGTACTGTGATACTGCAGTGTATGTTCGTGTTAAGACCTTAAGGTTAGAAAAGCAAACTGTTCAGAAATTTCAGGGTTCATATAGGAGTCTGAAATCTGTCTTATAACAATTGAGATCGACAAACCATGCTTCGCACATGTAATATAGAAGTGCATCAGTTCTGCTAAGGACCTGCAGCAGTACAACTTACTCCTGATGCCGAGTTTGAACAGAGGACCTCCACAGCCAAGCTGCCAAGGGAGAGGGTGAAACCTCTGGCCACATCTGCTGCGATCCTCTGGGAACACTTTGGGGAAATTTGTATGATAGAAATAAGTTCTGAATAATTTCTACTGAGCTAATATTGTTCTTGTTTGCATACAAAATGACTCAAATTCCATATATGAAAATGTCCCCTGACAATACTTTGAGCCGAGACTGTTCTCGGAACATCTGGCTTCCAGGCAAGTTTCTCTAGAAATTCCAGGGAATGAGGCTAGGATTGGCAGGCGCAGTCACTCACTTGATTTAGATCAAATTATGGCAATAGACTTTCCTTACTCTGAGTAATGCTGAATACAATGTCTAATGGACTTTATTTAAAATGCCATTGCCCCCAAATATTGTTTATCAAGAGCACAGGGCACAAACCAGTGTAATATATCCACAAAATTACATTGCGGTACTGTATACTGCAAATACGATTTAACAGGATCATTATGTTGTGTCACAGCATCACAGTAATTTAATACCTTAGGTGACGATATGGTCAGAGCTCTTGAACTCCAATGGGAAGGTTGTGAGAAAAGACCTTGTAGTGGGATGTCTGTTGTACCCCTGTACATCGTACTTCACTAGACATGCTCTGGTGCAATGTCCAGTCGTATAAATGGTTACAAATCTGCAGTCATTTCCAGTAAAAAATAAGCCAAATGATTGATAATTCTTACTCCCTTGATTGGACAAGGGCTGATGGAGGAATATCTTCCCTTATGCACATACTCTACAGCAAATGTATCTGGTGTTTTCACAGATCTCCGCACAGTTAAACTGGGCGCTTGATGCGTTTGTTTGTAGTTTGCTACAGTATGTGCTGGTCAGATCCTCACTGTGCGCTGCAGTGGCTGTTCTCTGGAGGCCATGCTGCTTTCAGGGCTGGCCTGGCTGTGTTTGCTGTGTTTCTCTTCCAGGGAGAGCCAGGAGCTCCAGGTTTGCAGGGACTGACAGGACAGCCCGGAGCCACCGGACCTCAGGTGGGGGGGGGTATTTGCTTTTCATGCCGGTTGGTTTTCCTCTTTACTCTCAATCTATCAATCAGTTCATTTTAATTTGGTGGATGTCTGTGTGCGCCTGTGGTGGACTGGTGTCCTGTCCAGGGGGCGTGTGTGCCCTGTGGTGGACTGGTGTCCTGTCCAGGGGGCGTGTGTGTCCTGTGGTGGACTGGTATGTCATCCAGGGGTGTGTGTGTGGCCTGTGTTGGACTGGTGTGCCATCCAAGGTGTATCCTGCCTCCTGCCGTGCTCTCAATGTTTGCTGGGATAGGCTCCGGCTCCCCTGCGATCCGGAATTGAATAAAGTGGTTAGAAATTGGATGTATCGATACAAACAGGGTAAGGCAACACAAGAAATCAAAAGGCAATGAATATGGGTAGATGTAAAGTACTGTAGTTTGGTACTGTATATAAGAGAGTAGCAGTGTAACCATCAGACACAGGGAAGAGAATTCTGATTTGGTTTATTAGGTGACTGAGACTTAAAAAATGTCTATACATTGATTTGCTTTGTGTTATCCACAATTATGAAGAAACTATTGATATGTTTTTTTGTTTATTATTTTGGGATGGAAGTCTGAAGAGGCATAAAATTTCCTTTCTGGACAACATTTGCTATTTTCGGTTTTGAGGACCATGTTTAATAAATGCCTATAAATTTAAATAGTTCAGGTGGGCAGCTACGTCAGCATGCGTAGGCTGCAAAGGAACAAGTAATAGATTTATTTAAAGAAAACACAACGTTTTGGCCTTGGAGCCTTATTTAGGCGAAGAAGACACCTGAAGAAGGCCCCACAGCCGAAACATTGCGTTTTCTTTCTTCTCTTTTCAGCAGGGAATAAACCTATTACTTGTTCCTATAAATATAACTGTCTGAGAAAAGCCTTGGCAGAGGCTTGGACAAGGCAATGGCTGTATATTCATCATGTGAATGAGAGAGCGTGGAATTGAGCATACCTGTGCAAAAATTTCTGTGTGTTCCTTTGAAGCCTAACGAAAGCTAAACCAGAATAAAATCAACGAGAAGAAAGAAGTAACTTACCTTGACTGTGCCAAAACAGAGCAAGCAATTTCCAGACTGCTCATATTAATTAATCTGATAAGTTTCCAAATGAACCACAGTACAGTCTTTCCAGAAAACTAAATGGACTGTGCTGGTATTTTTAAATTATCCTCATTATCCTTATCTGCCTTTATTTTTTAAAGAATGTCTTTCCGGAATCATGCTGTTTTGAGCTGGAAATGTTCTGACCTTGTCATCTGGGCACTATATTTATACACCACCGAAGCTGGACAAATATTGACATCTGCATTTAAGATCAAACGCTCAACTACAGCTGCAGAAAAAACAGACCATGCATCTTTGTGGAAACCAACACTACACTGCCAGAAATAATCTGCAGCCTTTTTCTTAGCAATCACAGAAGACTACACAATAAGAGTAAGTGATCTGACTGAGGGAGCAATAAACAAGACACATGAGACTGTCTAGGACAAGACCAGAACCGAGAGTTCCTATCGATCAAACGGCAAGCACACAAGGGCTAGGAAGTCACAGGTGTCTGGTGCTGCACAGTAAGATGAGGATTAATTTGGCCAGCTGTTAAGCAGTATCAGCACTCAGCCAAGTACACACAGAAATTGCACAGATTTCTGATGGGAAATTCAGATTCCTAAAATTTCACTGTTAATACCGGCACACCTTTGTTTCTTCCTTTCACACAACAGGGAGAGAAAGGATCATCTGGATTCCCGGGGTCTCTGGGCCCTCCAGGTCTACCTGGGCCTCAGGTAAGTGTCCAGACACCACACGCACATACCGTATGGGCTCAGCAAGGTTTCGTGCTTGTTTTTTCAAATGAAAAGAAATAAAATAGTCCAAAACTATTCCAAGAATATCACCAATTTGATTGTTGACTAGTGTCAACTATGTATTGTTGACATAGTGTACAGTACTGGTTAGGTCTCCGAACTGCTGGCTGGAAGACCTTAAAGCTCTAATCCCCGGTGGAATATTCCAGTTGTACTCTTGATTAGGTACAGTATTTCAGTGAAATTGCTCTGATAAATGCTCTACTGCACGAAGGTTTCTCTTCAGGGTGTCTTTGCAGACTTGTCATTTGTTTGCACATGGCTTAGGTATTGAAATCAAAATAATAAACAGAACAGGACAAAATGTATAAATACTGTTAATACAGTTTAATAGAAGGACACTCCCATGAGGGAGTTACAACAGCCACAAGATAACCTGACAAATCACACACACTGGCCAAAACGTTATCTCTGCTGAGGGATGTATTCCATAACGTTTTGTAGTCATATTCCACTCCAGTCCCTGGAAGGACGAGCTGTGATGTGGGTCATTGTGCATAGAACTAACTTGCTTTCTCCCTCCGTAGTATTGCGTTTTCAGGATTGTTCTGGAAATAAAAGTTTAGACGATGTTCAATTAATGACTTGAATCTTCATCATCAGTAATCGGCTGGTACGTTTGCAGGGTCAAACAGGAAGAGAAGGCCCAGAAGGATCTGTCGGGAAGCCGGGACCAGATGGACAGAAGGTTGGAAAATCTTAACATATTTGCAGACACATTCTCAGAATTGCACATAAAGTAGAGTATGCCCATATATTTGTGAAAAGAAAGGTTTTTTACTTGTGCCTTTGATGTTTTTTATTTTAGAAGCACAGAGACAGTACAGTAAGTGTTAAAGAGGTTTAGCTATGTAATGTGCCCCACAACCTTCAAATGAACAAAGATTTGATTACAAAAACAAGCAAATTATTTGACCAGGTGTTCCCCTGAGTTTAAATTTTCCTTTTAATCTGTGAGCGAGGGAGCTAAACAACTTTAACTCCTGTTAAGGCAACATGTATTTTGAAAATCTGATTAATTTGCCTGTTTTTGTTATTTATGTTTACAAAGACATAAATAACAAATAAATAATGTTTAACACCACTTCCTGTTATCAACTGCATTGGGATTTTTATACCCATTCTGTGGACAGTACTTCATCTTAGCATTTGCGCCAAAATCAAGGCACATTCTTAAATACAGTGCTCCCTCTCACCCCATGGGGGCATTTGTCTGAAGTATTTTCTCCCGGTGAAAGTGGTTTTCCGTTTTGTGTAGATCCTAAGATCGGAAGAAAGACAGCTTTCCACACTGACACTTACAGAGTGCTGATCAGTCCTTATGGTATTAGAAAAAAAGTATTACAAAGGTGCTGTCTGTCTTTAGTGCTGCACTGGGAGTGTGAATGGTAAAAGTTCACACTCCAGCTTACATTCTAAGAAGTAACCTCTTCAGTGACTGTAACTGCCCTCAGCACTATAATGGTGGCTCTGCTCTGCAAGTATTTGTAGTTAACTGCTAGAATAGGAAAAAAGCTTGGAATTGCTAAGCTAAACCATTATTCAACAGAGGCACTTTGACAGTAGCAGAAACAGAAGCTAAAGAGCCGGTCAGGCAGTCATATTTCTTCATGACATACGGCCATTATTCAAAAACTGAATCCAATGCAGTCCCGTGCATTTCAAGTGGATCTAAATTTTAGAACATAAGTACAGTGAGAAGCAAGTCTAAGTTTTAGAAAGGCTAGATCAGATGCCCAGTTTGTTTACTTCATGCACAAGCACCAGATATAAATTAGCCCAGGGATCTTCACTGTGATTTGTGCTCTCTGGGTCTGATTGCACAGATTATTCCTCAAGAGAAGTGGTTTTTACATTTAAGAAGAAAAAACCAAGATGACACCCTGACTTACTTATGAAGGAATACTATTTTTCAAAAATATGAATACTTTTATTTTTGGGGTAATGTCTGCCATTTTTTGAGTCCATCACCTAAACCATTTTTCAACAACTGAAACTGAGCAGGAAATGTTATTCAGGCAGCATTTTTGTCTTTATACTGTAGGAATGCCATTTTTTTTGGTAATTGAGACAAAGTGAACAGCAGTCCTAGTGCCAAGTTACAAAAGAAATAGAAGAACTGCCAGGCACCATCTACAAAGGCCAGAGAGGTTTATGTATTTCTGCAGCTAAGTTAAATCCCCTAGACACTCCATTACATTTTTCACAAGGAACAACACAAGGAATAATAAGTTAGTCGTCTGTCTTAACCTGCTTGGTTAAGGTCAACCACCTGGCCGTATTGTGGGTCAAATATGGATGTATTACAATACGTTTGCCTTTGTTTAACTTTCAGTGGTGTTTGAAAAGCCATATCTAACAGGATATCCAACATTTCACACAGCATTTGGTTTGTAAAAGCATAACACCAGCTAGAGCATACAGTCGTACTGATGTTAAAATCATTTGTAATAACCGATTTATAGAAAAAACATTTTCATCTAAAAAACAACACATCTGCTTTTGCTTTGTTGTGCTGTGACAGAATAGGCCATGTACCGTTCACAACACTGAACTACTGTATGTGTGTATATTTTTATACTATGTGTTTTATTTACAATTGCATTTATTTGCTAAAAACAAATTCATTTTTCAGGCAAAATCAATGATTTTCTTCATTTCTGAGATCTTCCATTCATACAAATATGCCGCTCCACTCACCTGGTAGTCAAGGGCAGGCATGGAGCAGTTATGAACCCAAGAGCAAGGGTCCAGTGGTAGTGGCTCCAGTATGGACTCTTCATTGTGGGAAGGAGCGCAGGGAGGAGATTCGGGGACAGGGCTGGGTTGGAGGGTCTGCACCTCGAGCCGGGCAGAACCGGGCCACATCATCAGGGCGGTCTGCAGGGGGCGTGCCAAGAGCCAGGCTGAGCTGTGCATTGCTGTCAAATTGGACAATATCCTGGCGGTGAACAGGCTGGCAGGTAACGGGGCTGGAGTGCTCCGGGTGCAGGGCTGAAGGGCTGAGGTGAGGGCGGGAAGAGGCATCAGGACTGTGATCCAGGCTGCAGAGCCTGAGGGGCTGAGCTACCAGGCCATGTCTCCTCTGCGTTTACAAAGAGGCACCAAGATGCTTGGTCAAGGCAACACCAAGATTATTAGAGATCTTTAATAAAACTAAATTCTAAGTTTAGTAATAGGTCTTGCCACTTCACCAGTAATCCAAATGAATTATAAGGCTGTTTTAATCACTGTAACAGAGTATGGGCCTGTATGTTTGTCACTGACTTTTCACCTCTCTTTTAATAATGCACTTCAGGGTCAGCCTGGAGACCCTGGAGAAGGAGGAGCTGTAGGACCAAGAGGACCAGCAGGATTACCGGTGTGATTTAGTCAAAACATGAAAATGGTGGATTTCTGGGGACTGCCATCTTTGTCACGTTTAATGATAATGTGATTTAGAGTTACTTCCCTTTCATTATGTTTTGATAACACATAACACCTTAAATCAAATAATACATGCAACATTGAGCATATAATAAATGTAACTTATAAGTATTATATCTAGCTCACACCTGAAGAAGGCTCCACGGCTGAAACGTTGTGTTTTCTCTCTTCTTTTTTTCAGCATGGAATAAACCTATTACTTGTTCCTTTGCAGCCTACGCATGCTGACGCAGCTCCCCACCTGAACTCATATCTATCTATAATAATAATAATAAGTCAAACATATACAGTATGTGGTTTCATTGACCAAACGTTTTTTCTAGAAATTTTATTTCCTATGTGAATGCAATGAAAGAAGGGCTGTAGTTTCCAAGAGTTGAATCTGATATTCTGATTAATTAAATATGGTCCTAGTAAGTGTGATTGAGTCACGGAAGAGTAATTATTGTCTCATTTGATAAACAGGGGAGCAATGGCAGACATGGTTATGGACCCCCTGGACAGAAAGGAAGAAAGGTAGATATCTGAAATGTTATTCTGCATGAATACCAGGCACACCAGTAAAGAATTTAAAGTATTGTCTGATTTTTTTCTTACTATTTGTATTATAGAAACAACCACCCATTTTCAGCTTTTTACTTACTGCTATCTGAAGGGTATTTCAAATGCTCTGTAAATCCAGAACAGTCTTGAATAGCTCCAGCAGAGCTCTTTACTAGGTTGCAGTGCCTCGCGTTGATCTTGGGAGCTGAGGTCTTGCCAGCATCCAGCATCTGGAAAAAGCATTTGACACTCCAATCTGTTTAAGGCTAATGGTTTCCAAAAGAAACTCCATTGTGCTTCGCAGGTGCTTGCAAACGTGTTGGGGAAATTGGATCTTATTATGTATTCCTCAGCAGAGCTTTCCTCTGGACTGGCCACATCCAAAATATCTTTGATTCCCTGCCATGATTAAACTGCTTCTTCCATTGTGTAGAATGATGAGATGTTGTGGCCATATGTCCTTTCAATTGCTTTGTCATGCTGTCTGCATACAAATCTAAAGACCACGTGTTAAAGCCCATAATAAGACCTTGGAAGAAAAGAGCAACATTAGTCATCAACAGATGATGATAAACACATGGAATTAGACATAACATCACAGTATACACAGTATGCGGCTTTTGCATATGAATTATGTAATATCCGTTGTAAGTATTTGAGTTGGGGAATCTTCTGCAACTCCTCTCTTGTACTTAAGGATCTTTGCTGACATTTGTTTTGTTTCAGGGTGAAGTAGGTTTTCCGGGCTACCCAGGGCCTCAGGTAGGCTGTGTAAAAGCTTTATTGTATTAAAATGTTTGATTGTATTGCATACTATCACATCCCTCTGACGGGAACCAGCAGCGGATCAGGAGTCGCAAGTTGAATCCACCTCCTGGACGAAAGGCAGTGACTCAGCTGTGCGCACAGTTGGAGTGGCGCTGTAGCAGACTGGGGAAACAGAACGCAGTTCAGGCAAATGCAGTCCAGGGCCTGTGCAGGGGGAGTCTGACTTGGAGGCATTCTGTCATAATTCCACAGGTGGTAGCTTTGCACCATTGGCTCCTCAGCCAGGCATGTCTGAAGGAGATGAGGTCAAGCAAGGCGGGTTCCAAGCCGAGATCAACGCTGTAGAAAATAACGAGCACACCGGAGACCCGAGAAATGTAGACAAGAACCAAGCAAGGTCAGGAAAGTGAAACAAACAAAGGGCAGGAGAGGAGACCTGGGAAACTAAAGACTTGAGAAGCTCAGAGAACAAACACTATTGTATAACACATCCCTCGAAAAGAGTCTGAGCAGCCCTTAAATATCCCTGAATCACCTGGAGTGGTGAGATGGTGACTGCCTCCAGGTGATCCAGGTCTCCTGTCACTTATCCATCCTCGAATCTGTCCAACACAGATTTTATAAAAAATCTCAGCGTGAGACATTAATGTAAAGGTCACTTATTGGCCAAGTACTTCTGCAATATAATACTATCCAGCCCTGTCATGCCTTAATTAGATTCAGAACAGACAATTCATATTTTCTTCCTGAGTCTGGCAAAACCGATAATCTCATTTGTTAAAATACACAATGAGAACCACTCATGTAAATTCATAGTGTTGCTGTCCCTGCATAACACTTGTAAAAAACTGAACATAATTTGAAAAGCAAAACGATTTTTGAGCTACTAGAAGGGATATAAAACAGGACAGCAAAATAACAAATCATTAAGATTATGTATACTATATATACGGTATTATGTCATATTATAATAATCAACGTGACATTATTGACATAAGTAATACCAGCATATACTGTGACTGTTTTAAGTGGCTGCACACTGCTCATGGACAAGTGGTAAATGTACTGTATATTTAGTTCCAAAAGAAACACACAGCTCATTACAAAATTGTCCTGTGTACTTTTTTGGAAGAAATACATCCATCTTGAAATGAGCCAAGTTTCTATCTAAAATTAGCCAAAATTGTGTCAAAAATCATTTGTTAGTGCCAACACATTAAGAAGCCAGGCCAGTCTCTATTGCTCTAGTCTGTGTTATCTACTATCACCACTCCAAACAAGGGTTTAATAACAGTTACAGCTGCACAGTTTCACCCACAAAGTCGAAGAAGTTCCCACTAGAAGAATATCTCCAATGGTCCCTGGTCACTAAAGTTTGAGAACTGGACTACAGGAGGGCCACTCCTCTATTTGAATGACGTTCTTGAGTTTTTGATAGTCATTTCAACAGAGATGATGGTAAATGTATTTCCTATTTAAAGCATGAGTAGGCTCAAGCTATGTGATGTACATAGGTTCTCAAATAGCTTGGTCCCCAAACTCTGCTCATACAGATCTTTTAACAGTAAACTGTACATAGTTCATCCAACTTCCTGAACTTGGGATATGAGTGCTGTGTGTATTAATCACATATTGCATGGTAGTCACCACTGAACAAAAACACACAATTAAGTTCCTTTGATCTCCTTGAATTTATATTGTAATGTTTTTTTCTCCCAACGGAGGTCTAAATATAGGAGGTGACATTACTGACCACAGCACCCGCCCAGGACAGGAGAATGCTATATTTGCATTGAGTGCCAGCAGCTCCATGATTTGGCAAATCAGGAGGAAAAGTGTCCAATTCTTTTAACTGAATTGGGGGGGGGGGGGGGCATTAGGAATGCTCACAAGCCCTCTGTGTCATCCCAGAGTGGAATGTAACCAATAAACCTGGTTCAACACCCCTACTGCTTCAAGAAGTCCAGTGGGCTGTGTAAGTAGTGAGGGCCATTGCAGTCCTGACCAGGCCCAGCCTTGTTTAGCTGCTGCCGTCTACAGGGTGTTAATGCAGCACAGTGATGCACACAGTCACATCAGTAGTTTCAGCTTTTGAGAATTGCTTCTTTAATTATGTTGGTCAGCGTTGATAGAATGTTACACTGGCTCATACAGGAACTGCAGTGGAAGAGCACTGGGCTCCTACTGTGTTTGGAGCGGGATATGTATCCAGTACTGTAGGAGAAAGCAAAGCTCAGTGTCTCTTCTCCTCTTGACTTTAAGGGACCACCAGGGGATCCAGGAAGGAAAGGAAGCATCGGTCCCACAGGGGTCAGCGGACGCCGGGTGAGGGCCGTTGATGTGCTTTCCTTGCAGGCTCATGAAAAACTCCAGTTCGGCAATATATCTGCAGCTGTGTCGAGCTCCTCGGAATAACGTCTCAGATTCCTTCTTGCCAGAAATGTGCAGATGGAAAGTAATAACCGATGGAGCGGCACAGGGGTTAGAAACACTGCCTCACTTTTGTTGGGTTCCAGGTTTGAGCGCGGACTTGTGGGTCTCCGGCTTGGAGTTTGTGCGATCTGCCTGGATGCAATGCTGTCCTTCCGGTTTCCAAAGAAAAACTCTCAGGAATGCTATGTTCCCTGTGGTGGACATATGTCTACCATTACACAAGAGTTTGCTGCCTTGTTACACAGGAGTTTTTGCAAAACCAAGGGCAAAGGCAAATTCAGCTGGCTGCATCATGAATTAGTCTTTTCGGTTCCAACTTAAAAGCACCTGGGCTGAAAAAGTCCACTTTTTAAATTCTTTTTTTAATAACACGGGTTGAGCAGCCAAAGCATACGTGGGTTCTAACAAAAAGCTACTTTCTCCGCAGAGTTCAATTTTTGTGTGCATCTGATGTCTAATGGGACCCCGTTAATTGTGCTGTGTGTTTGTTTCAGGGCATCACCGGCAGGCCTGGTGCCCCTGGACAGCCTGGAAACCCTGGTCCCCAGGGCCATGAGGTCAGATTT
Source organism: Atractosteus spatula (assembly GCF_055471065.1). Classification (NCBI taxonomy): domain Eukaryota; kingdom Metazoa; phylum Chordata; class Actinopteri; order Semionotiformes; family Lepisosteidae; genus Atractosteus; species Atractosteus spatula. Next base: position 1,951,546 of record NC_142717.1, on the reverse strand, counting down.
GAATCTGACCGTCTCTCTGTTACGGGAACTACAATTACAGCTGATCCGTGTCTGACTGTGCTCTGATCTTGAGATTTCCAGGGGTCTTTTGTTTTTCTGTAAATATAGGACCACATAAACAAGCAAACTAGGGTGGCAGGGGAAATTGTGTGCCCGTGTGTCTGCCCTGCAACGGCCCGGCATCTCACCCAGGATGTGTCCTGACTTGTGCCTGTTGCTTGCTGGCATAGGCCCCTGAACAGGATGACATTACTAAGAACAGTAACTAATAAACACGGGTTTCTTGATCCTTCATGATAGTGACAGATTGCTTTCAGTGTCACCGTATCGTGAAATCATGTATAGTATTGGCATTAGAAAAAAGGCACAGTAAATAATATACAGTATCAAATCTGAAATCGGCCCTTTGTGATTGTGTTGATCTCATTTTCATGTCACTTTCTTATAATTTTCAAAACTGTATTCTTTTTCAGGGTGCTAAAGGACCGAGCAGACGCAAATCAGACAATGTATGTATTGTAGCTGCATTTTATTTCCAGATTTAAAAATATGAACCTACTGTAGCTAATCAGTCAAGTTGTTGGAGCCCCTTTCGGAGAACAGCTGGATGAGATCTTTGGATCACTCAGCCATGAGCTACCAAATGACTTCCACTTGTTTGTAACCTTTGTAATGTTCTTGTTTGATTTAATGAACATTCAACATACTGTACCTCTATTTCATTTATCCATCTAGATCTGTGAGCTTGTTTCCCACATCAAGAAGCTATGCCGTAAGTTTTTTTTCCTCCAGAGATTTTCATACTGTATTAAAAGAAACATAAAGAGCACATACAACAGCATGCTACCAAGGAAACAAAAGATGATATAAGAAATGCTAATAGCTGTTGTATCAAACCTGATAATCCGACAGCAGGCAACATGTAATGAAAATCAACATTTTGACTTTTTAAAAGTAATAAGTGCAGTTACAATTTAATTTACCAGTAAAAAAGCTTGATTGTTGCAGGGCAATGTGGGAATGTGGGAGGCCTTTTTTTTTCTTCACAAATGGAAATTTCATTTTCTTTTTTTAAAATATTTTCTGAAATCTAAAACACTCATCTCTGATTTCAAAATCAAAATTAAACTGTACCGTAATAGCTATGTACCAAACTGGTGTTGTTTTTTACAGAAATAATAAAGATTAATCATTAATGACTTCGTAATGAAAGATTTCATTTTTTTCTTTGTGGATGTTTTAAATTTAAATATGAACTTTGTATGTTCAACAAATGCTGCTGGGGAAATCTAACATTTAATTTAATTTTCTCTTTAACAGCATGCTGTGAAGGTAATTTGTTGGAATTGTTCTACATAATTAATTTATTCTTTGGTGTCTTCTCTTTTATTGGTAATATTTATTTTAGCACTTGGCACCAACTGTAATGAATGAGTGAGGTCAAGAGTTTGACTTTTTAAAATCCAGAGTTAAAAGTACTATGTGGTGTGTGGTGTATAACTACACTTCAAGTTGCACTACTTCAAAGTTTATGTATTATTTGGAATTCGTTTTTATTTTTCCATCTTTTTTGGCTGTACTCAGACAACCACTGCATCCACAGAGTTTGTCTGTTGATTTAGTGGAGTTATATCAGGACTAACTTGCCAGATTCATCCAGCCTGTAAGAAAAGTTGTACAGTGCAAACACGCATACAGCATGTTTCTAAACCTTCTCAGAACTCCTCCTGTAGGGATCAGACTGTTTATAAATTAAATAAAACTGCCCAAATATCAATTTTAGGTCTAAATAGCATTCTACCATATAATATTAAAAATAGTACACAGTATATTCTTTAATTCATTTAATGTAAAAACCTACTTTGCGTAGTTTGATTTTGTGTGTGTGTGTGGGGGGGGCTCTCTTAAAAAAAAGCATCATTTGGAATTGAAATGAGACACAGTAATATTATTATATCTCTTACTGTTATAAAATGTGTATCAATTCAGCATTTTTAATAACTTCCCTTCAGAAGAGGTTTTTATTTTATTTTTTCTGGCTGGTTACTTGATACTCAGCCCTTGGTGAGCCAAAGGACCTGAACACCTGCGGAAATAAAAGGGTCGCTTTCATTTGCAGCATGAAATTATTTTAGTATTGCACCATTTCTTTTTGTTGTTTTGCAATATCTGTCTTGCAGTGTGTTAAAGTTTAATTTTTTCAAGTTTTGGGAATGTGTCGATTTCTTCCCAGGCAGGACGGATTGCCCCGTGTACCCAACAGAGCTGGTCGTTGCCCTTGACATGTCCGAGGATGTTACTCCGCAGGTCTTTGAGAGAATGCGGAACATCGCCGTGAACCTCCTCCAGGATCTGACCGTCTCAGAAAGCAACTGCCCCACCGGAGCCCGCGTGGCTGTTGTCTCCTACAGCTCCACCACAAAGTATCTTATTCGCTTCTCGGACTACCACAGGAAAAAACAACTGATCGAAGCCATAAACAAGATACCACCCATGAGAACAACCAGCCGCCGCAACATCGGGGCGGCTATGAGATTCGTAGCCAGGAACGTGTTCAAGCGGGTCCGCCGGGGTGTGCTCATGAGGAAGGTGGCCATCTTCATCAGCAATGGAGCATCGCAGGAGGCCTCTCTTATTGTGACAGCAGCACTGGAGTTCAAGGCTCTGGACATCACCCCCGTGATCATCGCCTTCAGGAACGTGCCCAACGTCAGACGGGCTTTTGAGGTGAGGGGGGGACAAAACAAAATGTTATTGAAACACGAGTGAAAGGTACAGAATCTATGAATACCTCTGCTTAAGAATTAGTGCTGTCCTGTTGGTGCTGAGAGCAAAAATATATTTTTTTCCCCCGTGATACCCAGAAGCTGAGTTCAGTGTCCTACCCTTATTTCTGAAGTAGTTCAGAACTGTAATATGTTGTTCCTGTTGCATATTAATTAATACATTTACCTTAAACAGAATATGGGTTCTGATTCTTTTTTTTCACCTGCCTTCTTTTGATCTGTAAAATAAACTGCTTTTTGTATAAACAAGTCAGTATGATTGTAGCTGACAAGGTATTTCCTTTTTTCTGTAATTGTTTTTAACTTTGTACTCTCCTGAGTCTGCATTGTAACGTGGATTTTACAAAACCCGCTGCATGTTTTAACATTGGCTTTCATTCAGCAGTTTGTGCGATATTTGTTTTTTGTATCGTACAGTATAACTCAGTAAATCGTGATGCTCTAGTATCATCATCAGAGGGAGCATCATCATCATCATCATCGTGACTCTGCATCAGTATGAATGTGACAGGGCTTTAGTGTAGTTGAGCTTTGTGTCTGGTCTAAAGTTAATAATACTGTTACATCCATTAATAGACCATCTGTACACGAGAACATTCAGAATCTTGTTAGTAACCATGTAAATAAGCATTAGTAGTGCCCAGTTCCTACCACGTTGTACTTAGCCCTACCAACGCTCTGAAGTGGGGCTGGATTGTATGAAGTTGCTGGATTTCTTTTTAGAAACATTCTTTTTTAGAAATTGCTCCCCATTGATGCTCTGGATTAATTTAGACCTTTTTAAGTACTCTTCTGCTGATTTCATTGTTGTTATTTCTCTTTTGAATACAGTATCTAAAGCAAAAGGAGACGATATTGTTGTTTTGTAGGATTTGTTGTAGAACGTAAAGCAAATGAAAGCAAAAAAAAAAACAAAGCATCTCTATTTTAATGGGTTTGTAAAATGAGCCCAATTCTACGTATTAACACATGTAAACATTTTCTTTGATCAACATGATCTACCTCCTTAGTCCAAAAATCCCCAAGCAATGCTTATTCTGTTTCTCTGCTTCATTATTAGGCCTATGAAAGTGGGAGGTTCATGGTGTCTGTGCTGGAAGAAGCACAGGATCAGAGCCCAGAGCTCTACAGAGTTCGGCAGTGTGCGCTGTGCTACGGTAAGCCTGCGACAAACGATAACAAATACTTCATGGGGAGGGTTTCCCATTATTAATGCAATGTATAAGTGTGTGTAGATAGAATGTAATATGCACAGGCTTTTTTTTTTGTTTATTCCTTGTTTCAGATCCATGCAGTCCCTCAATGGTATGCCAAAGCTTCAAATATGTTCCCATTCCTCTGCAAATGGACTTGGACCTGGCTCTGGTAGTTGACAGCTCCCGGAACGTGCGGACGGATCAGTATGATGGTGTCAAGGAGCTTCTGAGCTCCATTCTGGACCAGCTTGTCATTAGCAGCCAGCCAGGGACCTCCGACAGGGGAGCCAGGGTGGCTCTGGTGCAGCACAGCACGCTGAACTACCCCCCAAGGCAAGGAGAAGAGCCAGTCAAGATCGAGTTTGACCTCCTGCGGTATAGAAACAGGGACTTAATGAAAAGGCACATTTACAAGAACATGCGGCAGACCGGTGGCTTCTCCTGTGCTGAGCATGCTGTGGAGTGGGTGATCCACAATATCATGCTCAAGTCCTCCAGGCCCAGACCAACGAAGGTCATTTTTACAGTTATCGGAGAGGAGACAAACGTGTGGGACCAAGCCAAGCTGGATCACGTCGCCCTGCTAGCTCAGTGTGAGGGCGTGACTTTGTTCACCCTTTCACTGGGGTGTCAATCCAATGTCACAGCAGTGGAAAAACTGGCGAGCATCCCACTGGAACAGCATCTGTTGTGTCTGGGTGAAGTGAAGCATGATGGGATAGAATACGCTCGAAGGTTTACTCAAGGCTTCATTCGCGTTCTAAACAGTAAGGAGACGATGATTTCATTTCCCTTCTGGTCCTTACTGGTCTTTAATGACCAGGTACTTTTGCTGGTCTTTAATGTTACCCCCAGTCCTGTGTCAATTGCAAAGACATTGTGACAGGTTTGCTATTTACTTTGCGTCACTTCATTTGTCTTTGATGGACGTTGCAAAGATTCTCAACACTGACCCTTGATATTTCCTGGACTCTCATCTCATCTGGTCCATCTTGTTAGGGATTCCCATATCACTCAGTCTTGTCCCTGGGTGACCACTTAACATAACATCACTTTATTAGCCCTATACAATTTCTTGCATTAAGAATTTGTCTTTTCGCATACCCCAGCTTGCTCTCTTCATGAGACACACAGACAGGGAGAGAAGCTGGGGGTCAGAGCGCAGGGTCAGCCATTGTACAGTGCCCCTGGAGCAGTTGGGGTTAAGGGCCTTGCTCAGAGGCCCAACGGAGTAGGATTCCTCTGCCGACTGTGGGATTTGAACCGGCATCCTTCCAGCCCCAGGCACCGCTCCGCCCCAAAGTCTCAACAAGCAGGTCAATTACGTACATCAGTTAGGACAGGTAATTAAAAGGACCGAAAACCAATAGACTCAGTGAAGTTGCAATTGCTACACTTAGTAAAAAAGGCCCTACCTCACTCTTGAATTCTTTATACTTTTAATTTTTTCACCCCAATTTCAAGTTTATTCTTTTATAAGCGCACTGTGTTTCTTAGGCCCATTTCATATAATGGTGTTGATAGGTAAGCCATCTTAGACACATTACAATATGAAATTTCTGCAGTTCTGTGGCATCACAGTTTTTCGCTTCAGATCTGCAGCAATTACAGAGCTGTCTTGTTTCCTTTTTTTTAAAACGAATCCCTCACATCACTGGTTCGCAGCAATTTTCACACAGATCACAAAAAAAATAATATAGCTGTTATGACTGTTAAAGGGGAAGAACACTATGGACTGTGTTTTTTTTTCAGCATGTTGACAAAGTGTTCATGAGTAACTTTATAATCAGTAGCATATTATTGATTAATAAAGGAAACATGAACAGATGTTGACTGGAGCTTCCACACCCCCTCATAGTTATTCAGTGAGAATACTGGTAAGGAGGTGTGTTATATCAGACACATACTGTGATGCTGCATGGGAGAAGTAGATAGTACTGTAACTGTATTTGTTTAATGTATTTCGGACAGGTCATTTGAGCACAATGCTCTCCATGCTAGCTTTTAAACGAAATCCATACTCCCACAGGTGGAATCAACACATATCCTCCACCTGATGTTCAAAGAAAATGCGAAAGTCTCCAGAAATGGTTTCACTCTAAAGGTATCCCTGGAGAATATTCGGAAGGAGGTACAGTAGGTTTCTGACTGACTTCATCGGGGGAGTTTTTCAGAAGGGATATTCCTTTTTTTTTAACCTGTATTCATGAACCCAGTAAAAGAAAAATAATGTATTTAGAATATCTGTAAAGGAGCAAGACTGTTGATCAAGCATAAATCTGAACTTCAGCATCTAACCAGGTACAGTATGTTACCATATACTGTAAATCAGGTTTCAGGCTGAAGTTAAGGTGTAAAAACTGAAGGTGTTTAATGGAAGAAACCTTCACATGGTATTATCTTTTACAATACTATCCTTGTATTATCTAATACTTTGTGTTTTTTGCATAATGGACTTTGGCTTCACTTTCTGTTGAAAGTTTTTCTCTTTTTCAAAACAGTTGCAAATAATTGACTATTTTACAGGATCTGGTGGAAGAGATTTACACGGATTATACCATCACCTTGACGAAGAAACCAGGGAGCAAGAACAATATGTTACAGAGTTTGTAGACCTTCAAGGAAGTGAACAGGTGTACAGCTATAGTGAGGAAAAGGAGACGGAGACGGAGGGAATCGTCAGACTTCGAGGGAGGTGAATTATTTGTAAAGAAACTGGGGTCTTATTCTTGAAGCATTCTTAAATCCAACATTCTTCTGAAGTTTAGTACAAAAATATAGAGCTGCTCTTCTTTTTGTGTAAATGTGTTTTTTGCCCATTTATAAATGAAATGGGAACATGTTTGTATTCAGACGTAACGTGTGCTGTACTGTATATGCACCTCTTCTGGTCCCAAGGAAAGGTATCGTGGTATTGTACTGTAATTGGATTAGATAATATCTCATAGCAACGAAAAACATTTTAGCCACTCTCCATTTACACCTATCTGTAGTGTTCAAGCATGCCACCTGCATATCACATTCGCTTTTGTGTCTTTCATAATGGGTCTGACAGCAATCCATTTTATCATCCGCTGGGTATATTCTCCTGTGATTTAATATACACTCAGCCTTCAATTATATCGTATCTTTACCCAAGTTGTGGTACCATCTTCCAGTGCTGCTCCTCATAAGAAAGTGCTATGATGGAATGATAATGACTGAAAATGGAGGTGCCTACATACAGTAGAAGCTATAAGTCAGTTAGCACCAGCTAAAAATAAACTGCAATATTATGTTGATCAGTACAAGAAACAGATACTGTCTGGATGATATAGTATACTTAGTCTTTAGACTTAAAGAGCGTGCTGAAGATTAAAATGTTAGATTCTAGAGAAATGGAAAAAGTTTGTTTGGTCAAAAAGGGGGGTTTGTAAAAGAAATTCTGTATCTGAGCCTTCTGTGTGTTTTTCATAAAACATACGCCATTTCATCCCATTTTACAATAAAAATGTAAAACAGCATGTCCAGATGTGGATAATACGTGTAGCAATAATAGGTGTAGTCAATTAAAATTCTGAGTGAAGCTATATAGCCTGGCTCTGACCAGCTCGCAACATGCTGTTAAAACAGGTTAATAAGATGTATGCAGCACCTGTGCCAGAAAAAATCAAAGTTTCAAGACATTTTAATATTACCTGTTGTTGTTGTTATTACCTTTCAATCCTGAATTTGTAACTAATTATATATGCAAAATAAAGACAACGGGCACTTTGGCTTTTATGTTTCCTGTAAAATTCTGTGATCTTCAATAAGGGACTTACCTGTGCAGTATTGTTTGAAGATAACGTGGGAAGGCGGGATTTTTGAATCAGTGAAGGGGAGTGGGAGTCTGTCCAGCTCCTGTCTCTGTCAGAGGATTTGAGTGACACCAGAGAGCAGGAGATGCAGCCAGAAGTGTTTCTGGCTCTGTGGAAGCAGAGTGCGAACTCTCCTGCTCCTGGCTCTTTGGCGTTGTGGACGTCTGGCATGTCTCGGCATGCGTTTTAGCTTTATCTCTTCAAAGATTTGACTGTGCTATCCAGAATCCGATTATAAACGCTAATTTTCAGAAATTATCCAACACACCTCCATACACCTGTAGGAGGCTCCATGGCCAACATGATTTTTATCTGTGGTTTTAACTACAAAAGTGGGGCTAACGTCCGGTGTTTTCCATTGCAGCTTTCACACTGATGCAGCTCCACAGCCAGAGGTCTATATCAGAACATCCCTGCACTGAATTTCAAAGCATTTCTTTCATTCTTATCATCAGTAATAATTTGATTGTATATTTCTTAGCACTCTAATGATAAAACATATATGTTTCTCAAACTATTAAACAACTCAAGTTTTGATGGACACTACTATGAAATATCCAAAACACATTTCTCAGAAATGCCATCCTAGTGAGGCACATAAAAATTTGTGGGTGAGCAAGATTGATTTATTGTGTGCTATCGCGCGATGTTAGGTGGCTGGGTGGTATGATACATTTTCTACTCCTTAATCATCCAACTGTATTCAAATGTCATTTTATTGTTTTTATATCATTCTTAAGATCTTTGTCTTATTACAGTTTTGTTCATGAGTTGTTTTGAAAGTCCCTTTGGTTGAATGCTTGGTTGAATACTTTTTGTCAGCTACAATGAGCAAATGTATCTGCATCTTCCTTTCGAAGATGTAATAAAATTTATGTGTTTTCCATCCATCCATTGTCTAACTGCTTCTTCCAATTCAGGGTCACAGGGGAACCGGAGCCTGTCCCAGCGAGCAACAGGCACAAGGCAGGACACACCCCGGACAGGACCCCATTGTAGACTTTATTTTATTTTTACCAAATTTATGTGGCTTACGGTTTAATCCAAATCACATTCGCATCCACCTATGCAGGTGGGCTTTTCACTGGAGCGATTTGGTTGGAGCACCTTGTGCGAGAGCACAGCTGCCACACACCTCACTGGACCTGAACCCACAACCTTCCAGTTACAAGTCCAAAACCCAGAATGCTATTCCACAGTACTCTCCCATAGAGTAAAAACTAAATGCACATAGGACTATGGATATAACCAGCTATTATTTTAAAGCATGCTTTCTGTTGTTTGTATGTCAGCATTTTAACAAATGAAGACATCAAGTTCCCTGGACTTTAGTACCAGATTCCCCAAAGTGATAAATCTTGTGCAGTGAAAGACGTGGCAGTACTTAGAAAATACAAGAAGACCAATGCAAAAATAGGGAGTTTCATTAAGTCAGACGCTGTGAACTTTGAAGATTTTGTTCGAGGAAAATTAGGAGAATCCCAAGGGAAAGATTCCAATTTCACAGAAACACACGAGGGAGTATTAAAGTTGCATATTCAGATTTCTTTTTTCTAAATGACAAGAATGATTAATTACCCTGACCTCTACTTGAAACTATGTACAGTGACCACATGTTTTCAGTCCCATGTATGACCTCCGAAGTACATTTTTTTTCTATATGTACAAGCAAACAAGTATGCATACTGTTTATAGAGTCCACAAAATATTTTTAACATGTACGTTGAGCATTAAGTTGGTTCACAGCTCTCGTATTTTTTGTATTATGTGCAGCTCAGCGAAAATCTTAAATTGAGCTATTCAAGGCAATTATCTTTTTTTTCCTCTGTTTTTGTTTGTTTTAGTAAGAAAGGTAATTGCAGGCAAGTCAGTGAGTCCAGGTGTTTTTTGTGATCTCTACACTGCAATTAATTTTCACAACTTGTACTAAACCCAAGCCTCTTAACACATAAATACTTATTGTACAATTTCATTATGTATATGTCTTATACAGTAAGAATGATTATTATCATCATTATTATTAGGATTATATTGAAAGATTGTGGCTTTTGGATAATTTAAAAATGCTTGTGCAGAGTAAGGGATTGCAAATGATATAGCATATCACTCAAGAGAGATCTGACCATTTTCTGATACCAAAAAAATGCTCATTTTCTGTACAGGTGGCACATATTTAATTACATGGCTTTGAATCTCTAGGAGAAATAAAACAAACTCGTCCTTTTTGAGTGGTGCGAGCGTATTGTTAGAAACCTTTCTGGGCAGGTATGGTTGGCATAACAATAACTTTTTTTAACTTTCGGAGCTAATTTTTTGTGATTTTAAAACTACTGCTGACCTCATAGAGACATATGGGATTTGTCTTCCAACATTCAGATGACTCATTCAGTTTCTCCCAACAGGCATTCCAGTGAGAGTTAATATTCACGCACTGGATATGTGCTTTAACACCCACCCATAAAAAAGTGAGAAAATCGAGCTAAATAATTATTAGCCTCTAAGTCTTAATTCTACTAGACTTGAGACTATGAAAATGATGATTAGAACATACTGTAGATGATCATGTGTTTGGCAGTGGCATTCAAGGGGATAATCAAAGTGAATTTCTAAGAGCTATGTCTTGCTCGTGTAATTTGCTATCAGAGCAAGCAGCAACAGAAATAAACAGAGGGTGTGATATGGGATATTTAGGTGTTTAGAAGAGTTTCAGCAGTCCTCCGCGAAGATGTAATTCTTCCGTTAAAGACAATTAGTATTGCGGCAGGCTGGTTTTAGAGAGGGGCTGTAATAACAGGGCCTGCCATTAGAGGCCACCCAAGGCCTCCATCGTAAGGAAGTACCGCAGCCACACCAGAGAGGAGTTTCGTGAATGAATGAGATTATGAGTGGCGGTTAATTCCACATTCACACGTGGGGGTTCGTGAGTGGAATTTTGCGATGTATGTAAAGTGCCTCACGATAGTGGAGCTCTTGAAGAGTAAGTGTTAGTTTTTTTTGTTTGTTTGTTATAAAAGTAGCAGTGCTTGTGAGGGTTTTTTTCCCCCCGTGTGTTCAGATCCCTTGAGCCATCTTATGTCGTCATTGAGTTTGTCGCAGGTATTCGAAGAAATGCTTGTAGTTTGATTATAAAACTGGTTATCGGGTGGAAATCTGCAGTTTGTTAAGGGGTGAATGCTTACATTGGGGTTATGCAGTCAGCAGGGAAAGGTAGTTTAGCACAAACAAGAATTATAAATGTGAAGTGGTGAACATGGATCTTGACTAGATGCTTTTGAGAGACTTAAGTGTATATTGTAACGCTTACGGCCGACAGGCACTGTGTAAGAGCCGGCGTACCAGAGCAGGTGACGTCACCGCCCTTCCCTGTGATAGCAGGACTACATCTACTGGGCTGGGGAGAGATCTCTCTTTAGCTCACGGGGCTAGGTCGCTGCTGAGTGACGCGGGAGTCCCGGGTTCGAGCCCCCGACGGTGGGGGGCCGACCTAATGCGGCAAGGGCGCCCGCCTGAGCCCCCGTTGCGTTACAATATGTTAGCATTCGGTGTTCTCTAGATATTGTGGGAAAGCAATGGCAAACAGGATATTAAGATGTCTAGGTAAATGTAATAAGCACAGACAGAGCATAAGTGTGAAGATAACAAAATTGTTGATACATAACAACTACAGCTTTTAGACATCTACTGTATGTGAAGCAGATAGTGTGGAAGGCCAATACTGTATAATCACTGATCACCGCTTGCACAATGAATTTGACCTCCTTCCACCTGGGCATCGATTTAAGACTGCCTCGGTTCGGCTAGGACATCTTTCATTCCCACAACTACTAACCTGCTCAGTTTGGACAATTGGCTGTATAAGAGCAGTACAGGTTTATTGCATGCTCAAAAGAGAAGAAAGGAAATGCAACCTTTCTGCAAACTTCAGCTGGCTGTATGTTTACTTTATATACAGTATACTGTATATATTTCTTTATTTTCTTTTCCATCATGCATCAGTAAAACAAGAAATGGCTGAACAGCATGTAGTTAGTAGTTTGTAGTTAGAGCTACTCTATGTGGACCAAATAGTCTCTTCTTGTTTGTAGCATGGCATACACTGAATATGTATTCTGTATGTATGTGTGCACCTCATTTACAATAAGATGTACCAAGGAGCTGTAATGAGCGAAGGCTGATCACATATTGTATGTATGGCAAGAAAGATCTTATTTTTCCAATATCTGTTTGTATTGAAGATTTTCTCTTTGAAACTATTACAGTACAGAGACACATCTGGGTCTATGTTGCCTGTTAGTCTCCCTTTAATGAAAAAAAACAGTTTAACAAGGCTTGTATGCATTTGTCAGCTATTGCTATATTAATTTGGCACAATTCCTTACATAACATTTGACAAACTCGCAAACAGGCATGCGATTTGAATCAGAAATGAAACTTGGCTTGGTTATGGAGTCATTGTAACAATGTGTGCATGTATTCTTAGATTTATGCGTTTATTAATAATTCACAAATAACAAAAAACAGTACTGTAGTAGACTCTGTAAGCAGCACACCAGGAGGTACTGTAGCAGGTATTTCTGAACAGTAAAGGTTTTACAGTATAATGATTCATGAAAGTATGATATAGTAGTCTGTGCAATATAACATGAAGCCATAACAAAAATTAACATGCTTTGAATATTTGTGATGGTGTAGCTTAATTTTGAATAGAAAGATTGGTATTTAATGTTTTGACATCAGTTTTGGTCACGGGGAATACAGTCCATAATGTACTTAATTTGGAAAAACTGGCAAACACATCCCCACATTATGCTTAAATAATACTTGGCTCTTGCCAGCAGCAGTTCCAATGAAGAAAAGCCGAAATGGTGACGTGCTGTTAGATATTCTCTGGGTGCTTCCTTTCAAGACCCTTCCACTGGCCCCATGTGGAGGGGTGACTTGGAATGCTGACTCCAGGGAGTGCATTGTGTGGGTCGCTGTCGTTCCCAAACGAGCCCAGGACAGCTTTTTGTCTCCTTTCTTCTTCTCCCTTTGTAGTCTCCGCACAGCTTCCTTCCACCTCCTTTTCAGCTCGAGAAGGCGATTGTTAAAATTGTGCATTTGATCCAATGTTACTGACGTCCTTATTCAAAGAGTATGTGTAGAAAGTCACAAGCCCGCCTGCCCCCCCGGATACACTTGAATTAGCCACCCTTCTTGCTCTGCCTCTGGTGTTAAGTCATCTCATCCAAAACATTCACCCAAGTTGCTGTTGACTCTACCAGGGAGACAGTGTGCTTAGCTTGATCACAAGACATTATGCAGTCATCGGATGTTATCTGGATTGGTATGGAGTTGTAGACCTCATATTTGTCTATTAGTGAATTGCTAAGTTTTGCAGGATGTGATTGTGGTGCTAAGTGAATTGTCCTTGACTCCTTGAGTGTTTGAATCCCTGTAAGAATATGCTTCATCATGGCTGAGAACATAATGGTCATAGGAATTTTCTTCTTGGCCAGTCAATGTCATTCAATAGTTTGCCAATGGAAGAAGTTTGTGCTGTATTTTGGGGTTGTCATGAAGAACTCTCTAAATGGGGGATTTTGTGTGCAAAAAAACATGCTGCAAGTGGAACTTTAAATGGTGTAAGTTGTGTGCTTTGCTCTAGGTTATAAAAGACCAGCTTCAAAGAGAGATACTGTACCAGTCTGTTACAAGTTTCTACCAGAGACAGGAGATTGCACCACAGCAACATAAACTGCCTGGAAGAAAAGAGGTTGTTACAGCAGCCTTAAAAACCTCCCTAATGAGAGCTAACGAGCCACTTTTCCTCACTACAGCTGCTGGCATTGCTGCTGTGGAGGTCAAGGAGAAGACGCAGAGAGAGAGAGAACGGAGTTGACAGAATCTCTGCTCCCCAGATGGGGAAAATAAACGCCAAAATCCTAGAGCTGATTCATCTCAAAACTGAAAGAAAGTGAGAAATGAAAGAAAAATTCCATTGTTTCACCTGACATGTGAAGAAGTACTTCTTGGGAGACTGCCAGTGCATCTCTTGAGCTGCATTGGAGAGAGCCAGCTGTAAATTGAAAATGCTGCTACGATCTGACTGAAATATATGGTGATATGGCCCAGTTGTACAAGTGGTTTGGATGTATAGCCACCAGCACCTAGAGGAATTAACATGACCTCTTTGTCCGAGGAGAAGTCACAGGACCCAGTAACACAGTGGATAGGTAGCACATTCTAACAATATTACTATTTCAACTTACTGTACTTCCATGTGGTAAATATGTCTATAACATGTAGTGGAGAACAGCAGTTTCCCAAAGTAGGTTTCTGGTGCAATAAAAAATCATTTTTTTCTAAGCACTTCACATGGTACACATTCATTAAATCATGAAGGGCCACATGGTGTTCCTTTTTCTTCTTCTTGCTCTAAATTTGTTGAGTGATGACTGATCACAAATATGTACTCCTGACATGCTGCGACACATGGGATGCCAGATATCTGAGCTGTTGTGTCCATTATGCGATTCCTCAGAAGACACGCATTAACTTCGTGCAACAATATTGAAGAACATCTTGCTTTCCAAATTTATCAGGAAATCGAGTGACGAATGTTGAAAGCCACAGCTCCCCCTGTGCCATTCATTACTTGCACCAACAAGTTACACAACAACCTTCATCCGCAAAATTCTGAGAATTCCAAGTGCAGTCTTGGACCAAATGGGAGTACGAAAAAGAGTGTACAAAATTCAAAGGTGTTGATCCTAGAGGAGGCATCCAGATGTTGATGGAGCTGTTGCCTTTTCACTGCTTGTTCAGTCTCTTTCCACTTAGGTGTGGTTTCAGTCCATGTGCGTTCTGGGGGACGAATGGGTGCGATAACAGAGGGGAGACCTATTGTTTAATATTTTTAAGGATCTGGGAGTGTTTCTTCAAGGAGTCTCTATACCTTGGGCTCTGTTGAGGTAATTTATCACTGGAAATTTATCAGTGGAAAACAAGTGTTGTTACAAAGTTGAACGGATTGTTTTAAAAGGTTGCTCTTGTTGCACAAGGTTTTCTTTGTTCTGCTTTGCACGTCTTTGAAAGGTTACCATTGCTTCCTACCGGACCAGCTTGAGGACCTTCAGCCTTTATTTTCCTTTGCTTCTGAAGCAAGTCTTTATTTTACCACGCGTTCATTAGCCTGTGGCCCTATACATTTTACTGCAGGTGTTGGAACTTGTTTCTTTCTTACAGCTCTGTGTCCTGCAAACCACATGGCTCCAGACCTAATCAGCTTCATTTTTCTGTTGCATTTAACTGTTATTGTGCTTAGCAGGCATCTGTATTGATCATACCCTACACCACCTTTGGCTGTGTTCGTGATGTGCACCTGTTAAGGTTCTTGTCTTTCTGTTTGATGTTGGTTTGACGAAGTTCAAGAACGTTTTGGTTCTCTTCGTTTTGCAGCGCCATCTCCCTCAGTGGCAGTGAATATACAAACCCAGGTTTATTTGCTGCTAAAGGTTTCACGCAACATGTTTTGCTTGACTTTGAGGATAAATGTGCTACTGAATGCAATGCCCCAGTTTTCCCTCCCTCAGACATCTTTCTCCCATGATGAATCTTGTTGTCCTCTTGCTCCAGCCACCTGCAGAGAACCGAAGCATGATCTCTTCTGGGTCTTGTAATGGCGAATAGCCGATTGGGATGCTCTTTATCAACTGCTTTTCTTTCACATGTCCAGTTCCTCTCTTGAGCCCCCAGCCATTTGATCTTCTCTGTCATCATTTCCTGGTTTTGTCTGCTGCATTTTTTTAAACTCTTCAACCAAAATAAGCCAAACAAAAATAGCAGCGACAACAATACAAATATTGTTATACAGAGGTCCGTTAACATCCAAATATATTTTAAACTCCAAAAATATTGACAATGCTCATTTACATGCCTTTGTCCATTAAATTGCATGAGTCTTTATTTCCTTCAAGCTGAGACTTACCAGTTATATGTAAGAACCTTGTAATGAGCCCAGCTACACATCTGGATTTTATGATGCCAACATAATATCACCAATGGAAGCCAGCTGGCCTGGCTTTACTTGGAAACTCACACAGCACTCAAATGCCATTAGTTGTTCTTGTTCTTGTAAACCAGCGATGTAATGCTTTTACTGTAATTCCTAATTTTCATGCAGGGATAGCTTATCCAAATCACATTTCCAATTATGTATTTTAAGTAATTAATTATATATGATATATTGGATATATAAATAAAAAATGAATGCCTTATTTCTTGATGTCCGGTGATGAATAACTGCTCATAATTTACTGCTACTCTTTTAAATTGTTGCTGACAGTTTTGGCCCTGGACCTCGCCTTCTGGTCTGGAAGGAAAGGTACCTCTAGTAATATCCAGCAATGTCCGTGATGAAATTAAGATTGGCCCAGTGGGCTTCTCTCATCTCCCTACAAACCAGAGACCCTGGGAAATCCCTAGGCTCCTGCTAGCTTGCAGTGACATCAAAGATGGACACACCGCTCATCCACCCAGAGCCGAGATACCCGTATGTTCCTGAGGAGCTTTTGTCATGTCAGAAAATGAATGGGTTCATTGGTATGTGGCTTAATGTCATTGGTGTGAGCCAAAACATATGAAAAAAAAAAGGTATTGTAACAGTTGTGGGCCTGTAGAGCCAGAAGACATGACTGCAGTCTTGATTCCGTTGGGTTTGGAGAAACTAGTTTCCATATGTGCGTGCCGGGAGTACAGCTTGTGTAGCAAGATCATGTGCACTGGGAGCAAGCCAGCTGCCCAGTCCCGTCAACATCTGCAGTCGCCGCTTGAGCAGAAAAGAGCCCCTTGTCTAAGGGAAGTTATCCTAGGCTTCCATTGTATCAGGAGGGTCAGAAAGCTAGTAAATGTCTTCCCTGGAGGTTCAGTACAGACCCAATGAACTAGGAACTGCATGAGCGTTTCGTTGCACACTGGAAAAAACTCCACAGAGGGCCAAAGCACAATGTGACCTGGATTTATGTTTCTTTGTGGACCGGGGTGTAGAATGGGATTTAGGCAGATGTTGGTTCCTGGAGCAAAGCTCTTTATGTCTCAGCCATGGTGCGGATGTTGACACAGCCCGCAAGACCCCTATAAGCCTAATGACATTTACTGAAAGGTTTAATCCCTCGCTCAGTGAATCTGACTATACCCTGGGACTGTTTCCAGCATGTGCTGGACAACAGGGGGTATTTCAGACTGGACTTCGCAGGGGCTAACTGTGCTGTAACTTTCCATCCAGAGGATGGAAGCCATAATCCCGAAGAAGGACTTTGAGAATCCTGGATCAGGGCTGTGCCAGAGACAAGGGACTATGGCCCCATGGCATCCGGAGTGCCTCCAGAGAGGACAGTGCATCTGACGGAGATGTTTGGGCGTGGGGTGGGTAGAGTGTCTTGACCAGGAAGGAGATAGAGCTGGGGGTTGGCCAGCTAACCCTGGTCATGTGTCAGCGATACACGGAGTGCGACCTGCAACACCATTCAGTATTAAACTGGATAACAGGAAATGTGAATTGACGTATTCTGAGAGCTGGAATGTGAGGATTGTGATTAAATTTGTACAGTGGCATGGGCCTGTACTTAGTCAATGTTCAGCATAATATTTGTTTTAAAAATAAGATCGCAGTTCTGTGCAAACGTTTACAGGAAGGATACAAAAGTCTTACAAAATGAAACTTGATCACCTTCCCTAGCTGAAATTGGACGCATCTATACGAACTGAAAGAAGTTATTGTGTTATGAATTTTATGGAGCTATGGTTTGTTGAAATATTTGGGAGGGCTACCTTACAGAGAGAGGAGTGGTTTTCTGTAATACAGTATATGATTGAGCAGAGCTTCACTTTTTCTTCTTGAGGGGTCAGAGCAGAACATACAACCCACTGCTTGTAAGTAGCATAATTTATTTCTGTCTAAATGTTCTATCAATTTTAAACTTTGGCTGATACGGTATACCGTTGAATTTTAATACATCCTTATTGCATTTTCATTGTTTGGTTTGTTCAAATCAGAATTTAATTAAGGAACATAAAATTATATAAAAGAATCCTCTGCCTGAAAACACTTTGTTTTAGTGCTGTTTTGTATTTTGGTTGCAGTTTGTCTCGATTAGTGTTATAAAAGCTTAAAGTAACCCAGACATGCAGAATTCTAAAATACAGAGGTATTCTCTATGCCATTTAAAAAAATTGACAGGAATGAATATGAAGATATTCTGTACATTTTTTATTTATGTATAATTGCATTTTATTTTTATTTATTTTTACTTTTTTTGTTGTGAATAATGAATGTTGCAGCAAACATTGCTTGTGAATGATAGTTGCAATCTTTCTGTGTCTGGTTTTACTTTGGAGCTTTTTTCTTGCATATTGCTTGTGTATTTTCTCCAGGGACAACAAAGTTATGATATATGTATTGCACAGTCTCACTGTGTCTATATATTTTCTGATATGGGGAAAATTTGCTGTGGGGAAGAATATCTGATTCAAACAAAACATCTGAGAAAAAACTGTAGAAAGCAGAATATAGGCAGAAAGTAAAGCGGAATAAATAATAAAACATGTATTGCATAGCTGTGATATTTAGGGAAAAATGTTTCTGATCTTTCCTTATGGTTTAAATTTATAAATGTTCACATCTGCCAAGGTGTTTCATACAGTTTGCTTTTTATATTTTCTGTATTTCATTGTTTAAAATAAGCTAATTCATTTACATTATTTCTAACAATAAAATATCTTGGGAGCACTTTCTCTTTAGTACAGATACAGGTTTTCTTGAAAGTATCATGCAAAAATACGGAAATATTTTTGGAACAATTTTTTGTACTAATCGCAGAGAAATTGCAGAGAAAGTTAAATGGAACTTGTGTTTTTGTACAATATACTGAATGCATTGCATTTTTGTGAATATCCTGCTCCAGAAGGTAGTCCAGTGTTCTGGAAGGGCTGTTTAAACTGTCCAAAAGTTTGATTCACAAAAAACAGACTCATCTCATTTCCTTTAATAAAAGAACAAGTTTTCAATATTGCAAATCTTCTTTTCCTTTAACTGCAATTTCAACATTCACATTTTCAAAGTCATTCTTTGAAGAGTTACAAAGTTGAAAGGTTTGCACATTGGAAACATAAACACAAAAGTCATGAGGACAAATATTTATTACTTCATAGTTTTAGGGGTTTTAGTACAGGCACAACTGGCATGTTTAAAAAAAAAAAGTGACTTTATGTAAAAAGGTTTATTAAGTGTTCCAGATACTTAAAATGAAACATTTAATTAAAAATATTACCAAGGCATCAATACAATAGAAACTCTATATCATTGTCAGCAGTCTCTGGGTGAACAGAAGCACTGATTAAATATGTACTGTAAGTTTGCAGAAAAAAGGTCTTGCAGCTTTTCAGTCACTTTACAGGGTCTGTTCTGACATTTGTATTGTATCAAGACCTATAATGTATAACCAAGACAGATAAATATGACTTATTAAAAACATAGAAAGCATAGTAAACCTCAAAATGGGTGGCACTGTGGTGTGGTGGAGCATTTCTGCCTTGAATTGGAAGCATTGTGATCCATTTGCATTGTTCAGTTCTTTTCAGCTCATGTTTTGTCTTCTTTAGGTAGAAAAGCAATTCTGTGGGAATGCTACTTCTTGAACTTCAGTCATTTGTTTTTTAATTAATTAATATTGATAAATCTTTCATTTTATAAACAATAAAAAAGTGTCCTTTCAGCTTCAAGGATGTATAGGGAGGAACAGTCATCAATGAGCAGGAAAATCTGATAATGAGTTGATAAGATTTGATTGGTAAATGCGATTGGTTAAGAGCTACAATTCACGATATTGGCTGTTCATGTATACTGTAGTTAATCTTGAGTTGGTATGATCAATCGTTTAAACATTGTAGGCAATAAGTTAATTAAATATGAAGAAACATAGGTGGAGCATGTTTAGGAATTGTTTGAAGCTCATAACATACATAGAATAATTCCTGATTGTGTCTAGGATTGTAGAGCATGTTACTTTGTACTGACTTACAAAAAATGTAACAACTCCATTATTTTCTGTATTAAACTCCACAAGTTGGATTATTGATTAAAGTGGATTTTCCAAATAAGCCATTTTAACAGCCCAGGAAAGATGCAAATAGCATATTAATATCAACATTTTTATGACATCTTTACACAGTCACGTAGATTGGATTAAGGAATGACACACACAACTCATCCATGAGAGCGTGCTGTCACTGATTCGCAAAAAGAAATTTCCCTTTATTAAAGGTAAGCCGACCACAATAACGTGCAAATTGCAAAGTTTAAGACAAACAACATCATATGTCACGGCATATACACAGCGATTGACCCAAAAAACTATAATTTGGCTGTTGAACACAGGTTGAACAATATAGAGCATTCTTTCATCCCAAATATGTACAGTATGTACACAGCGTATACAGAATAGTGCACATACAGTATAGTACAGAAGCACACTTGACTACAATGTCATACAATATGTTGTAAAACTAAATATAAAGCTGAATATAAATCCACTTGGTTAATTTTTCCATTTTCCAATTACAATTGTTCTAAACAGGCAACGCTGGACAGTTTTTGAATCTGTCTTAATCGGAGCAACACGTGAACAGCATCCCTGCCAAATGACTACAAACCTCAGCCCGTTTGAGGTTTGACGTAAACATTAAAACTGTTAAGACTCACAAGCCATGAAAGAAAGTGCTTAGGGCTCAGGACAGAAACACCACAGGAAAACAGAAACAGAAGGGTGCACTCAGCGTGTTCGGCTCAGTGATGTTTTTTTATTTACTTAACAAAAACAATATACAAAGCGTCCATCTTAGTTTCAAATTTCATCCGTCAGCTCGCTGAGAAGTGGATATTGAAATCAGAACTGAAGAATTTGTTGTGTGGCTCATTACCTTAGGACCCCTGGCATCGGCAAAAAAAACAAATATACATTTCAGATTGATGAGCTACGACCCACTCATAAATGTGAGAAAAATATCTTACTGAATAGTTTATTTTGAATTGGGTAAATTAAAATTTGAATGAAATGTATTGAATCACGATAACACTATTTTAATCTTATCATGTATAAAATAATTAATTTAATCTTATATATAAAAGTCTAGAGACTGGAAGTCTAGCCCTTCCCTGCCTGTACAATTGCAGCATCTCTTCCAAACCAGCTGTCCAAGGCAGGCTGTTCAACAACCGGTGCTGAATTGATTGCCTTTCATGAATTTGTAAGAAATACTAGATTCTGTTCAGTTTTCCAAAGAAGAACGACATACAGTAAATAAGCAAGTCTCAAACGTTTCTTCTTTCTTTTGTGCAGTGACAAAATGTGCTGGGTTACTTGAATTCAGGAGTTACGGTTATTTGGTCAGCACACTACGACTCGCCCGTTTGTCAAAGGATTGCAGCATTTTTGGTCTGAACCCATCTGGCTGTAAGAAAAAGGCCTATTTTGAAATAAGGGGAAGTGTAATAGGGGGAGAGGAGGAGCTATTGGGCCGTGAAAGAGTACAGATGTGAATGATGGGTAAAGCAGGGGAGCAGGGAAGTGTGCTTGGCAATTTGGTGGTGTTTTCACCAGAACCTGAAACAACTGGAGGCAAGAACAGAAGAGAGCTTGGCTTAGATCTGCGTTTGCAGGGGAGCTACAAAAATACCTATTCCCCCATGAACGCACCAGCCTGTAACTAAAACCAAACAAAAAAAAAACAACCTAGATGTACAGTAGATACTTAAAAACAACAAATACCAAAGAGAAGCCTGCCAGGAGCTACTGCAGCTGTCTCTCCGTCTTAGCCTGGCTAACAACAGCAAAACAGAGTGCCAACTATACGGAAAGAGCCGGACATGCTGCAAGGAGAAGTGCAATAAAAAAAAATAGTACAGAACCCTGGTTTTTCCGCTCTTCCCCCCTAGATCCCTGTCCTGTCTGATTATACGGGCTAGACGTCCACAGCTGATGGCGATTAAGACTTGATCTCCAGCAGATACCGAACATCAGAATTAAGGCAGGCAAGGGGGTAACACCGACCAAGCTCTCATACAGTATATATGGCATGAGCAATGAAAGTATTGTTGCAAGGCATATATAAAACTGTATTGAGTAAATACAGCTTCAGGTAAAGAAGGGGAGCAAGTAGTATAATCTGAAGAGTTCTCTACGACTCTGTCGAGAAGTGAGGAATCCTGGTGCTATAGGGTCCCTCTTGCTGGCTCGCGCGGGGGTTGGAGGAGGATGCTGAGGATGAAGGGGAAGATCTTTCCTGTGTTTCCTGGAGAGGGATGTCGTGCCGCAGTTCGTCCCCTGCGTATTACGCCAGCATGCTTCAGCATAAAGACAGGGAGGGAAATGCTGCAGGCGGCAGCAGTGGTGGGGATCCCCAACACTCAGACTGTAATACCAAGAAAATGACAGGCAGCTGCTGTAGAAGACGTGCATTGTGAAGCAATGCAAGAAGGCGGTAGGTCAGTAAGCATAGCAGAAGACTGGCAGAGAGCAGGAACGTCAAGAGATTTAGAAGTTAACGGGAGGGCAGGGGGCAAGTGTTATGGGTGAGCTGCTGCAGGTTTCCAGCACAGTTGGAACAGTTCTATTAGAGGTATTTTTGCATTTGCATTCTAGTTGAGCAGTTTCATTCCTAGAGCAGACATATATCATATACAATTTCTTTCCAGACTTGGCAAACACTTTTTTTCCAGTGTTTTTTTTTATAAAGAAGAACACTGCGACATAGGAGTAAAGCATACTATTAAACTCCAGTAATTCATCGCTTTTATAAAGATTTTGAAAAGTAAAGCCTTTCTGGTAACAAATGTAATACTTTAAGTCAACAAAATTGATAGATTAGGATTAAGAGTACAAAAGACTGTTGAAGTGAGATTGAATAATGACTTTAAAAGGTCAGAGTACAGCCCAACTGTATGTAAGACTTAACTATAGACAAGTGAAAAACCGATTCCATGTGGGAGCACGGTAGTCTGTGCCAGATTTCAAAATAATTCAAGTCAACTGGCTACACAATTAGAACTGAAAATAGGACTGTTCCCAGATGAATTTAACATTCCCAACTTGTTTACCGTTTTGCTATTTGATTGTTTATCTGGTTGAGTGGCAAACAGCAAAGAGTAACAGTTAAATTACAATAATTAAACCAAAAATGTATTTAAGAGTTGCATTTGTTTCTTCACCAATAGAAGGCTTGGCTTTGTAGTTTCAACTCAAAATGCTAGAAGTGTGCTTTTTTTAACAAAAACATCCATCCAGTAGACTGCAGCTACTGTATTTCACTACCTGAAGACATAAGTTTCTAAAGCAGCAGACATGTACTCACTGAATGTGTATTACAGAGAGTATATATAGTATATACAGTACAGTATGCATATTGAGGAGCAGGATGAAGTAATAGTAAGGACTCTGAACTCAGGTGGGGTCTGATCAAGAACTGTGGGCAGCTGTTTTACTGGTGCACAAATTACTGCTCTCAAAATACTCCAGTAAATTTCTCTGCTGTAGAAATGGGTACTCTCCTGCCTTTCACTGTAATTGGAAATGTGAGACCCTCTATGTTCTCCAACTTTTAACATCATTTTTCTGAAGGAGCTCCTAACACAATCAAAAGAAAGAATGTGTGAAAGATACATCAATGACTATATCAGTGATGCCCAGACACATTTTACATTTTAACGTTTACCCTCCCTGAATGAAAAATCTCCTGCTGAACTCTGTAATAAAGAAAGGTTTTTAAGAGTACAAGCAGAAATTTAGGGTAATGTAGCATTTTTCTTGACATCATAAATAAAACAAACGAGTGTGACCATAATGGGATTATATTGAGTTTTAATGTACAGTAGCTTAAAACCATAAATGTTAAAACCATCTTTGAGGCTGGTGTACATCAATACTCTGTTCTATTGTTTTACTCATCTGTATTGATTGAGACATCGGCATCTGCCTTCCATGTTCAAAAACTGGTTATATGTCATGAAGGGCACAAGGTGATTCACTGGAGGGCTGAAGTGTAGCTGCAGGTACAGTATCCAGGAGTGAAGATTCAAATCGATTGCTCCTTCAGTGCTGGGATTTCGTCTGTCTCATCCTCCTGTTTCCAGACCTGCATCACTTTTGAGAAAGACCAACTTTCCTACTGGGGCTTGCAGGTGATGTGCAGTATTAATATGCAGGCACGCCTGCTGTCGGTCTCGGTCACAAGACACAGTGCGCAAAACCAGCCAAGGGGAAGTGTGGAAGGAGGGTGAGTGGAATGGGGAGGATCTGAATATTTAACAGATGGTGAAACCTGCTGGTTTGCTGGCAGGCGGAATAAGTTTAAAATCATAAGAAAGACACCCAACAAGGAGGAAGCCAACTGGTTCCTGAAGGAGCCTGGAGTTTGAATGAGCAGCTTTTTCCAGGCACCAAAGACTCTCATTTTGTACGAAAGATTTTTTTTTCTTCTCCTTCATAAATGAACTCTCTTTTAGTTATCCATTTGATCAGGCCTCTGCTCAACTGACTTTTCAAGTTGTCTGCAGTTCTCTGAGACTGAGAATAATTCCAGTTGATCTTTTAACTTTTTGGGAAATCATGCAATTGCCTGTCACTTTTGCGGTGTGGCGACTAAATAGAAAGCTATACTCTAGATGAGGATTTACTTCTGCATTGTGAAATGTGAACACAAGTTCTCTTGATTTGCATACTGCACTTTGTGCTAAATATCCAAGCACTGGCTCTACTTATTACTGCTTCTCCATATCATCCAGATGCGAAAACACAGAAGTGTCTTCCTAAATAACCAGGTCCCTGTCCTACTTAGTTTCCTGCAGGTCAGCATCCCACCATGGGATATTTCTGAAACTTTGAAGATGTGAGTGCCCTCAATCCCACTAATCCAGACTCTTTTTTAAACTATTTTAAAGTTGATCAGGTTTGATTAAACCTTCTCAAGCAAAGATCGTGTTTGAAGTAAGGTAGTCCTCATGCTCTTTGGAGCCAAGCTAACACCACGGGTCTTAAAGAAACGCTCCTCACTTTTTCAACTTGTATTTTCCCCACTAAGCTTCTTGATCTGGAGTTGAGGGCTGGGTTCTGTTTCTGAGTACGTGTACTCTCCAAGTGCACGTTTTGTTTCACAAACCCGCTGATTGTAAAGGGACCTTTTCTGAGGCACAATCTGGAGCAGAACCACTACAGTATGTGCAACAGTGAGGCGAGGCGCAGTCCTCCTTCTACAGGTGTGCGGTTTTGCCAGAATGTGAGTGTATGTACACTCTGTTCAGTGATTATCATCTTTCCTTCTTGCCCCTGGGAGCATACACATATTCATACTGTTGGGTTCTGCTGCCCACTGGAGTTATGGACGGTGCCGGTGCCCCATGACCTTGGGAGTCACAGCTTCCTCCCCTCCGCTGTACGAAAAGGGGGGCCCCCCTTAGCGCTTGCCCTGTTAAGAGAAACTGCGCTCCCCCTTTCTCTCTCCCTGCAGTCTCTGCCTCTATCTCTCCCTGGTGAACAGCGCAGCCCCGTAACCAAACGGGGAGTAAGCCCTCTGCCTTTGTGAAGCCACTCGCCTGCCTCCTGCTTCTCCTCCGTTGCCGGCCTCTCCGCCGGACCCGGTTTGCGCTGCTTCGCCACAGTAGTTTATGATACCAGGGCTCTTAGAAATAGTCCTCGATTTTTAAGACGTCCCCTATGAAACCACATATGGAAATGTAAAGGATGTGTTCACTGTTTGAGTAGTAAAATTATGTCTCTTGTTAGGTTGTGACGGTTCCCCAGTAGGCTGATTTCAGATTTAGTGGGACCTGCGCATCTTGTCAAACTGTCTGCCGGAAGAACGGGAATCTTCATGTGCACTGAGGTAAGTTCAATATACTGTAGGTAATGCAGGGGTTTATTTTAGGTATCACACTTGACCAAAATCTGAGTTGTTTTGATTAATTAGCAGATGGTAATTAGTGTAATCTGAGTTTTGAATTCCAATTTTTGTAAAGTGTACTCATGGAACTACATCGCCAGAAGAGCTAAAATTTTTTATAAGTACAGCCAACAGAAAATGAATGCAGTGTACAGTGTAGTATAAACCTCATCTGCAAATCTAGGTCTGCATATTACACCTTTAATATTCGTGTTTATTACAGAGAAACAACAACACATCTTATTTTTCTGTTTTATTAGAACAATGATTAATTTTATGCATATACTGTATCCTGGCTGTGGTTCTCATTCTCTCAAAAAACATAGTTAAATAGAAATAAAAGCTGTCTTCAGATTGTCATGGCCTACAGTATACAATGCAAGTTAAATAATGGCATCGCCGAAATGCTACAACAGCAAGAGATTCAAACTTGTGAGAAGAGAAAGCAATACGAGTAAGGGGAGAACAGATGAGTTACTGGAAACAGCATTCTGGTATGAAAGGAAGTTTACTGAAACTAGAGTGCACAGAATCACTTGAGCAAATGTATATAGAGGATGTGACAACGAAATTTGATTCTACACATATCAGTTTCAGCACTGATATAGTTCAAGAGCAACATGTTTAGCCTCAGGGTTTTTTTTTCTGCCATTCACAATTCATCTTGTGGTTGCGTTCGCTCACGATTCAAACAGGATGTTGCTGTACTTGGCTGGGAAAAACAGAAACTGCACAGAGAATTAGTCTAAATACTTCTGCAAGTCCCAGAAGAACAACAGCAGTGAGACTTGTATGGTATACCATGGTTTCGCAGTGTTATTTGTTTTTCAGGCATGACATTTTTCAAAACCATTTACACTGTTGTGTCTCCTCTGACCTTTTTTGTAGCACTTTCAAAATTTCTGACACGCTGCTTTTAAATGCATCTGGATTGCATTTAATAAGCAGAGAAAATGTGATCATTCAAGATCTATTTGTTTTGAAGGCTCTAAAGCTGTTAACAATTATAAATCTAATATACATTACAAACATGGAATAGGTCATTTTAAGAAATGCCAAGATACAACTTAAGTCTTTGACTTACCTAATGTACATATTGTATTTCATCCATGTTAATAGTACAGAAAGTATTTATTCAAACTTAAACTTGATTTAACCATTCAGTTTTTGCCCTATTTATTTTTTTGTATAAATCTGAAGATAATTTATCTTGTTTAAGTTGGGTGTGTTAGTAATCGACATCTTTGTTCTAATTTTGTGTAAATCAAGGCACTTTGTCACAATGTAAATGCAATTTGAAAAAGCTGTGCTGTATACAGCATGCTAAGGGGGAAATGGAATACAAAAAAATTACTTTATAAAAAGTATATACGGTATGACTTTAAGATTTAAAAATAATTTATCCATATATTAATGAAAAATAAAATTTTGATAATAAAACACTGATCCACAAATACGGGATTCAGGGATACCTGTTGCAAAAATAAAAAAGGATCACACTCTATTGCCACCCACACTGTTTGTCAAACCCATCATTGTTCAACTTTATACAATATGTTGTCTTCTAAAGAGAAAAACATCCCCTTGAAATATAAATCAGTAAATTCAGAGTAAAATGCCGAAGAGAAAAGCAGAAGTATCCAGGATCTCTGTTATTGCTGTGTTCGTTCAGTAATGCATTAATGGGCTTTTTGTTTTCAGACAGAGTAAAGAAAGAGCAGTCAGTGAAGATGGAGGCTGTTTGGCTTCTGTCACTGGTGTCGTTCCTGTGGGTGCCATCATGCACAGCTCAGAAACCTGGTAGAACCTCACTGCTTTATCATTACTTGCTTTTTTGTTTTTAAATTCAGATGGTAAAGGGTTCAGATTCCTGTTAAATAATTATTTATCATTTTATTATGTACTGTATTACTATCAGATATTACATACAGTCACGGTCAATCTTTCAAATCAGTCTCGAGAACAAAGTACTGTAAAGCACGTGCTTCTAAATTGCAAAGACACTATACAGGAAACAGGGGACAAATAAGTCAATGGAGAGCTGTCGCACTGACCACACTGCTGGGGGATGAACATCATAGTAAAGCTTGCCAGGGGAGGTCAAAGAATTAAATGCAAGAATTCCAGGAGTTCTGTAAGTGGACCAGAGGGTGAAGAAAAACAGCACTAGAATGCAGGATGCACAACAGAGTGGTTCACAAAATGACAAAGTCATGTAACCTTGATTCACGATAACTCGCAGTATTCAACTACAAACATCATCGACCAGGGGCAATTACGATGTATTGATTTGTATTTCATGGGCTTAAAGTATCCATACACTGCTGAACACTAGCTTAAATAAGAGCTGACACATCAAACTGTGACTATTAAAAAGAAAAACTGTATACAGTATGTTAATGTGATATATACAGTATTAACAAAGGAATCCAGAACAGAAGGTTCAGTTATCATTCATCATTCTCTTGTTTTTTCTTTTCAGATACAGCATCCTCCTTTGCAGATGTGGTGTTTTTAATTGATAGTTCCCAGCAGATCGAGGGTGAATTGTTTAAGCAGGTGAAAAACTTCCTTATCAAAGTTGCAGGAGACCTGGATATCGGAACTAATAAATACCGCATAGGGCTCTCGCAGTTCAGCGATGACGCCAAGGAGGAAATTTTTCTCAACACATTCAAAACAAAGAGTCAAGTCATAAACCACATCAGAAAGAATTTCGTTCACAAGGGTGGAAATCTGAAAACTGGCACTGGGCTCATGCACGCATACAAAGTGCACTTCAACGAGTCCTTTGGGAGTCGCAAGGGTGAGGGGTACCCTCAGTTTTTAGTTGTTGTGACCTCTGGAAAGTCACAGGATGATATTCAGCAAGCTGTTACCATGATAAAAAACGAAGGGGTCAAAATCATAGCCATAGGACTTCAGAATTCTGACCCTAAAGAGTTGAAAGAAATGGGCATGCCTCATTTAACCTTCCAGAATGTTTCTCTCATAAAGCTCTCACAGAATATGACCAACATCATCAAAAAAGAAGTCCAGAATCACCTTGAACTAATGGGCGAACCGCCAGCCGGTAATTTCTTTTCTTGATTTCTTGTGGTTTTTGTTGCTGGTTTTATTTAATTCACTATATAGTAACTATAGGGCCATATAGTCAAAACACGCAGGTGCTTAAATACCCATAGGGAGCTCTCTAGATCTCTGCATGTACAGGACATACTGTATATAAACTGAATATAAGACAATGGTTTGGGCCTGAGGTCTACACTGTATGTGTGTACACACTCATAGTCAAATGCCATTTGGACAAGTTTACTGAAAAACAGATGAGTAAGAATGAATCAGCACGAACTATTTATTAGTACAAAAAAATAAATAATTTTAAAGAAAATTTTAAAGTCATTTTACAGAAAAGAAAATGGAAATGTAATTGGAAAATGTTATTCAGATCTTTTCTCATTAAAACCAAATATTCAGTGTAGTTTAATAGTCTCTTCATTGCTTTACAAAATCTAATCTAATACCTAATCACCTTTTTCTTGTTCACTTTTTTTTTTTAGTGTGCAATAAGTCAAAAATTGCAGATATCGTGTTTCTAGTTGACAATTCTACCGACAATGGGATCCGAAACTTTTTGCAGATTCAGTCTTTCCTGTATAAAACTGTTAGTTCCTTCAACGTGTCCAACAGTACCATGAGGATTGGCCTTGCAATGTACTCTGACCAGCCTCACGTGGAGTTCTATCTGAACAGCTACGGACGTCGGGAGGATGTTCTGCAGCACATAAAGGAACTGAAGTACAGTGGAGCTGGAGGGGTTTCCAATACTAGTGCAGCCTTACGGTTTGCAGCACAGAAGCTTTTTACAAAAGAAAAGGGTAGCAGAACAGCTGTACACAAAATTGCAGTTCTGATAACGGATAACCGGTCCACCGACAATGTAAGTGAGGCAGCCACTGCTCTTCGACGTGCCGGTGTGACTGTCTTCGCTGTGGGAATCCAAAATGCTGACAAAGTCGAGCTCAGTCAAATTGTGTCACATCCTCCAGAAGAATACCTCTCCACCACAGAGACTTTCTTACAGTTATCAGCACTTCAAGAGTTTATAGCAACAAAGATTTGCTCTTTCATCATCAGAGGAGTAACTAATGTCCCCCAAGAAACCCACAAGCTGAAAAGAGGTAATATTAATGTTGGCACCGTAATTCTCTGGAAAGACTATTTTCATTTCAATTTATAAAAGTAACAGATGAGTGATATATTCAACACTGAAATTAACCCTCTAGTATGCTGTCCTATTATTTGACATTTTTTACATTTTGTGGCTAGTATTTTTGACTAATTAAGTAATTGGGTTTTAGATTGAATTAGAGTAATTTGTTGTTACATTTTAAATATGTGTGTTATTTTTAGAATATTGTGATCAATGGCACTTTGCAGTAAATGCCTTTATAAGTATGTTCTTTTAAAGGTATTTATTCTTGGTTTATTTGTGTTATTTGTGGTATTATAAACATTTTTGCAGTGCCCTGTATATAAATCATGTTAATTGATGGTTTTAACTTTCTGATTGCTTAGTCAAAATTCCAAATTTCCAACAACGTCAGCACACAGACTTTTAACCTGAATTTGCTTGCCCTTATTTTTTACTAAAAATCTATTAGGTGATTTATAATTATAAAACATTGGAGGGAATTAGTCAATCAAACATTTTTATCTTCTGCAGAGATCCAATTTAGTAGTTTTCATGCAATGCACGTTTTTAGTATTGTAGTATTTTATTGCAAGTTTAAAGCTTGAAACATATTCTAATCTGTTTATCACACCTAGGGTTTGTCATAATCTGTTTCAAACTAATCCAAAGACTTTAAAGTAGCATCTAACCTAGATTTCAGGAAACTGTTGTAGTGTGAATTTAAACTTTTACCTCTTGTCCTTAACATGGTCTTTTTTTGCTTTCAGAATGATAAAGTTTAATTGACAGTTTTTCATATTATTTCAACTAAATATTGCCATTTTTCATTTTGTATACAGGATGTTTAAAACAAGAAGCAGATATATATTTTCTTATTGATGGGTCCACAAGTATCAAAGAAAAAGATTTTGAAGAGGTTAAGAAATTTCTAATTGGTGTGGTTGATGTCTTCAACATTGGACCTGATCATATCCGTATTGGAGTAGCCCAATACTCAACTGGTTACCACTTGGAATTCACAGAAACTGAGCACAGCAGCAAGAAAAAAGTACAAGGTGCCATTGAAAATATCCGGCAGCAGTATGGAAACACATATACAGGGAACGCTCTTGGTGAAATGCAGAAATGGCTGAAAACATCAGTAAAAATAAAACCATGGAAGGTACCTCAGTACCTTATAACCCTAACTGATGGTGCTTCACATGATCCTGAGGATGTAAATAAGACTTCAGAACAACTGAGAAGAGATGGAGTTATCACTTATGCTATTGGTGTTGGTGATGCAGTTGAAAAAGAACTTAAAGCAATTGCAGGGTCAGATCACAGGTACAAGTATACCAAGACGTTTGATTTTCTGAAAGATATAAAGAATGATATTGCTCAGGATATCTGTTTTGAAGAAGGTAAGAAATCAGTTCTGACTTGTTTAACATTCATTAGCACTCTAAGATTCAACTTACAAATGTGTAAATGAGAAAAAAGTCTACTCAATAAAAATTGTGTGCTAAACCAGGAAATGTAATGGGATCAGAGAGTCTAATCCGTTCCTGGTAGGTCAGTATGATACCTGGGTCTCATTCCAGTTCAGTTCTTATTAACATAATAATATTGGAACAAGTAATAGGTTTATTCCATGCTGAAAAGAGAAGAAAGAAAACACAACATTTCGGCCGTGGAGCCTTCTTCAGGTGTGAGAAAGACAGGCCAGTAGGCAAAGATTATGTAGCAGGTGAACAAAAGCTGGGAGAGAGGAGGAGCGAGAGGCGGGAGCAGGGGACAGAAAGAGAGGCCAATCAGGAGGCGTGAAGTGAAACCAACAATGAATAGAGGGAATTGAGAAGAATATTTCTGTCGTTGAGAGAAGGGGAAAGGTGTAATCCTAACTGCAGGATAATTTTAGTTTCCTTAGTCTTTCTGATGTTGGAGTTAGGAAAACCATCCTTGAGAACACAGACGGAGAGATTAGTGTGATCATGGCTGTCAGAGGTGAAATGAGAAAAAATAGGCTTTGAGAGATCTTTAATCTTCACAGTCCAAACATGTTCTCTGAAGCGGTCTCCGAGTCTCCTTCCTGTTTCCCCAATGTAGATGGCTGGGCATTTACTGCAAGATATACAGTAAATAAGGTTGCTGGAGGTACAAGATATAATCTGAGTGATCCAGAATTGTCCTGAGGGGCCTTGAATGAGTGTGGTGTTAGATGTGTACTTGCAGGTGATACAGCGAGCTCTGTTTCAAGGGAAAGTGCCTGGCGTGGATGTTTGCTGAGGGCGGTCAAGGGAGCTGTGAACAAGGAGGTTACGCAGATTAGGTGGTCAGCGATATGAGATGATGGGGCGGTCAGGAAAAGAGGGCCCCAATGGAGGGATCATCCTGTAGGATGGAAAAGTTGTCATTAATAGTCCTGGGCATAGGAAGCGTGTTGGGGTGGTAGGGAAGCACCAAAGGAATACGGTTGTTACGGCGGGAGTTCCTGCTCGAGTTGATGGTCCGAGGGGTGATTTTGGCTCGGGCAAGGGCCCTGTCAATAACACTGCTAGGGTATCCTCTGTTGATGAAAAAAGAGTACATTTTAAGGGCTTGGTTCCGGAAATCAATAATAATATTGTCACAATAATATTGTCAACTGCAACACCCAGATGTTCAAAGATGACAAAGATTATATTGAAAAAGCATTTAATCCTCTATGAAAGACTGGGCTGCATTTTAGAGATTTGAGCATGATGGTAGTTACTGTATGTCTTACTGCCCATTCATTATTAAGAATAATGAAAACATTTATTTTACAGCTTGCAAGAAAAATCAAGCGGACATTGTCTTCCTAATTGACAGCTCAGGGAGCATTAAATACGAAGACTACCAAAAGATGAAGGATTTCATGAAAAAGATCATTCAAAAGTTAGATATTGGGAGAGACAAAGTGCGTATTGGTGCAAAGCAGTACTGTCACCTAGAAAAGGATGAATTTGCACTGGATGATTACACTCAAGCATCGGATTTAATGAAGGCTGTTGATAGCATGAACCAGCTAGGTGGAGGAACTCTGACTGGACAAGCCCTTCGTTCAGTATCTGAATATTTTAAAAAAGCACGTCAGGACGTCAATAAGATCCT
The DNA here is from genome assembly GCF_055471065.1 of Atractosteus spatula. Taxonomy (NCBI): domain Eukaryota; kingdom Metazoa; phylum Chordata; class Actinopteri; order Semionotiformes; family Lepisosteidae; genus Atractosteus; species Atractosteus spatula. The sequence goes on along the minus strand of NC_142717.1, from coordinate 1,918,446 downwards.
CATTGTAATAACAGATGGTGAAGCTCAAGATGAAGTTCTACAACCTGCAGCAGCTCTGCGAAATGAGGGGATTTTTATTTTCTCAATTGGTGTTTTTGGTGCAAATTATGTTCAGCTGGAGGAAATAAGTGGCTCCCCGGCCAACATCTTTTACATTCAGAATTATGAAGCTTTATTTGGGATATTAGATAAGGTGATCTTTAGTATCTGCATTCCCAAGGAAGGTAAGCTGTTTCTACATGCATCACTTTCTTCTAAAAATACTAATCTCTAGAAAATGTGCTAATTGTTTCCTGGTTACAAAGTAACAAAGCAAAACAGTGTAACTTTCTGTGTGGTGAAATGCAATGTAATGGCAGTATACATTATTACACTTAAAATTAAAGAAGATTAATTAAAGAACTTAATAACCTTTCTGTTGCCTTGGCCAGACAACAACCCTAGCGGCTTACTGATTAGGTAAATTCACTGGGAATGCCACTGAGATGGGTATCCCTGATAATCAGCATATTCTGAGTCTGTGACACACACCAGGATGGTACCTTTAAGGGATTGATGTCCTGCCCTAGGCATCTCTTTGTCTGCAGAAACTGTAACCATTCCATCCATGCAGTGATTCTAGCTCAAATCCAAATCAGCCAATCATCCAAAAAACGACCAACAAATGAGGAAAATGCAGGGTGAAGAAGGATACTACAACTGACGACATGAGAACCGATCACCTGTTGTGATTTCAGGATTTTATTAGGCATTGTAAAGACATAAGTTTTGCTCATTTTCTCTGCTCTGGCCTCTCAATTGAAACCAGACTAAAGATTCAAACATGTGACTACAATCAGCATTGTCCAAGACAGGAAATTGAACTTTAGGTCACATGACAGGCCAAAAGAAAGAGTGGGTCTGCACCTTGCCTGAATTCTGCCAAAAATTTTTCTTGGTAACAGGAAAAATCTAGTGATTCATTAACTTGATCAACTTGATCAACTAAATTAAAACAGATGGACCCTTTCGTCAACAGCCTGATCATCAGCATATAATCCTTAGTGCTAGGCCACAGGATGAACCAAATCCTCCCCACCTGTCATTCTCATAACTAGACCCAAGGCAGACTACTTGCACTGACTGTTTTAAAAAAGCCAAGTTCAGATCCCCCTAACACCGTAAGGGACTTCATTGTGGGTTACCTCAGAGACTCTATTAACTCATTTCTTCAAACTGACATTGAAGTTACTTGTTTCACTCTGGGAAGCATCTACTGTAGTCTTATCTCCAGTAGCTGAAGGAGAGGATCGCAGCAGTTTTATCATCAATGGGGGTGGATAACCTTCAGTTTGAGTGCCAACAGAATATTAACAAAATTGACATAATCCTTGAAGTAAAGGAACAGCTAAAAATTGGAACAGTTAATTCCATGACTACTTTGTGGCTTTTTGGCTCCTAGAAATAAATCACACCAAATAGCAGCACAGATTCACTGATTCTTTCTTTCCTACTTGTTACTGGTATGCTCTATTAGTGGCTCCAAGGGACCATGTTTTTTCGTTTTTTTTTTAAAGGCCTTTTCACGAGACACAAGCTCTCTTGAACATTTAAGCATGAACTGGAATAGCCTGTTGCATCTGGGGCTCAGAGACCGGTGAACAGTCTTTCCGACTGTAAGACAAGCAGGAAAGCATCTGCGCCTGGTGTGACGTGCGTGTCACAGATTGACTGATAGTACTGCTTCCGAACGTGGTCTTACATGCTACTAACCTATGACCTTCGCAGTAGCCTCCTTGTTGAACAGCCTTGTTGAAGACAAATGTTAGTTGGAATAATGAAGTTAACTGTTTGGCTGTTCATTAAAATGTCAGAGCACTTGCTACTAAAAAAGGTTTTGTTATCTTCCTCGTATTTAAATTATAAGTGATGAAGTTCTTTTAATTTTAAACACTATATACTACTCAGTACTACTATTTTAACTACTAATACCAACTACTTTAAAATGATCTTGTTTAATCTACAGAATGCCTGGACATAAATGTTGCAGATATAATGTTTGTCATAGACACCTCTACAAGTATCTCAGCCACCCAGTTTGAAAGCATGAAGAACTTCTTGTATGCTGTGGTAAATAACTCGGACATTGGCGAAGATAAAGTACGGATTGGGGCCACCAGGTACAGCAATCAGGCTGAGAAAGTCTTTGATTTGAAAGAAAACTTTGACAAGCAATCACTCATTCAAGCAATCGGAAGGATGAAGCAATTAACAGGAGAGACGTACACAGCAGCAGCCATGAACTTTTCCATGGAGCGTTTGGGAGCAGCTTTTGGGGGGCGGAAGAGGGTCCGCCAGTTGCTTGTGACAGTGACAGATGGAGAATCCCACGACAGGAGTCTTTTGAACGTAACATCCCAGTACATCAGACAATCTGGTATTATCACCTATGCTATTGGAATAAAGAATGCAACGAAAGATGAACTTCTGACCATTGGAGGCTCTGAAGATCATTACTTCTATGTGGAAGACTTTGATAAGTTGAAAGATATACATAAGAACTTTTCGTCAAGAATCTGTGAAACTACCCCACCATGTGAGTAAACTTAAACCAATCGCAGCATCACATGCAATACATTTAAATGAATGCACTTATATTTACATACAGCCTTTTGTGTTTGTAAGAGCAAGGAGTGGGTGCTATGTTGTTGTGGGATACAAGTAAAGAGTACTGTGCATCTGCACGTAGCACGATTCCCTGTATAAGACATTGACTTCCAGTGAAATTTAGTGTACATTTAGAGTGAATTGTAAGGTTTTCTTGCCCACTAAAATCATGATGATATTTGAATGGTAATGTAAAAATATTGCTAAGACACCATAAGGCAAATACTATAGAAAAAGAAATCATGAAAAATCCCAAATATGTTTATTCTATAATTATTTAATTATTTGTTTTTAAATTCTATTTTCAGATTGTGAACATGGGGAGGTGGACATTGTCTTCTTAATTGATGGTTCTAGCAGCATTGGCCCAGGAGATTTCACCACCATGAAGACTTTTATAAGAAACGTGGCTGACGGTTTCGACATCACCAATGGAAAAGCACAAATTGGCCTAGCTCAGTACAGCCATGAATACAGAAGACATTTCAATCTCAGTTCATTCAAAAGCAAAGCGGCATTCAACAATGAAATAGACCAAACCCAACAGATCTATGGAAACACTCTAATAGGAGCTGCTCTTGGAAATGTGAAAGAGTTTTTTACCAAAGCTGCCGGCAGCCGAAAACATAAGGGAGTTGAACAGTATTTACTTGTGATCACTGATGGAGAATCGCAGGATTCAGTCTCGCAGGCAGCTCAAGTTCTCCGAAAAGACAATATAAACCTGTATGCATTAGGCGTAGGTAGAATGGATGCCACTCAGCTCACGGAGATCGCTGGAAGTCCAGACAGGGTGTATAAGGTAGACAATTTTAATGAACTGGACCAAATTAAAAAGAGGCTTCCCAGAGAACTATGTAACCCACCGTTTAAGCCTACCAGTGAGTACTGCATGGTTTCAGTCAACACTGTTAAATGAAATTGTTGGATACATTGTCAAAATAGGACATGTTTGTTTAAAGCATTTGAAATGTTACAGATGACCATAATCACATAATTTAAAATACACTGGGTACTGGATTTGTCCAAATCCAGCTTGTAAGACCTGTACTTTATAGATAGTGTCTCTTATCAATGAGGTATAATTGGAAGCACAAAGAAAAAGCTAGGAAGTAGACTGGGAAAGAACTGCTTATTAAACTGCTAACTGTTCAGGTATCTTTAATATTTTTTATATTTTATTTTATGGAATCATAAATTCAACAAAGAAAGTAGTTAACGTTTGGGTGCAATCCTTTTTTACAATTAAGCAGTGGTTGAAAAAAAGACCATAATCAATCTAAAGATTTTTTATGTTTATTAAATGTAAAATTCACTTTTATCTTTAATTAAAAAACACAAAGGTTTTTAGATATCCCATTGTTTATTTCAAATGCAAAGTTACTAAAAATACTAAAGTGTTATAATTTTAAAAACATTTAGTTTTAGATAACATAGAAAGGCCGTCGATGCTGAACACAATTTAGTAATGCTGATTAGCTTAAGGCATGTACTGTATACAGAACCAAATACTGAAGACTTGTATGTTGTTATTAAGTTTTTAACATATATCTACATTGTTTCTTTCAGACTGCAGTGTTGACATCGCAGTTGGTATTGACATTACAAACCAAGCAGTAGGGACACCATTACTTTCTGTCCAACATCAGTTGGACGTATTCCTCCTCAATATTTTACAGGAAATTAACTTTCCTCATGAAGTTAGCTGTACTCCTTCATCACCAATACAGATCAGTTTTGGGTTTAGTATTAATAACACAGAAAAGGAGTATAATACCAAATTTCAAAACTTCAAAAAAGATTTCATTGATGATTTGAAAAAACTAAGAGTCAAAGAGCCCTCTCTTCTTAATAAAGTATACCTGCAGTCCCTCTGGGAGAAGTTAAAAAATGAAACAAAATCAAACACCAAGGTGAGTGTTTATATTTCATAGTTGCAATTTGTGATTGTCATGCCAAGATACTGGCAATAATTTATTTACTGCACTTAAACATAAGAGCTTCAATACCATCTTTTCATTTCATGCAAAAAAAAAACTTTTAACTTTAATATGATGCGCTTGGACACTAACATAAGCAATTGTGTTTATTGTCAAACAAAATTGAATAATGTGACACTTCTGCCTATGCTGTATAATGCAGTAATTTTACACTTTGGTTACAATTAACCTATAATGCTTAATTTTAACCTTTGGGACATTTTTATCATATTCAATATGATATATAATTAGCCTAATTGATGTGTCTTCATGCCTTCTGAATCTACAACCATAAGTAGAAGGAAATTCTAATTGTAAACAGCATGATAAAAATCACTTGTCTATTCTTGCAGATTACCTTTTGTTCTGTATTCAGGTACCTGTAAAAAGTTTGAGATTTTTTTTCACTTGTACAGTAGTACAGGGGCAAACACCTTTTTTTTTGCCGTCATAAATGAATGCTACCCTTTCCTCAAAGCTATTACTTTATTTTTATGGCTACTTATCCATATTTATTGACTTGGACACTGTTACCTACTTAAATGAAACAAATACAATATGAAGCCAAATGTCTTCCAGTTTTGGTCACAGACAATGGTAGTATGCTGTACGGGGGACAAGGAATATTATTGTTGTATCTATTAAAAATGTTAAAAAAATAAAAAAAGCACTTGTACTACTTGCATTTAAATAGCATATGTTCCTATGTGATGGGATTTGTATCATTTGTCAGATAGTGTTTCATGAGGAATGATGACACCCAAGAATTAGATGTGTTTGAGCATGTTTATTGAGTGTTTAGCTAAAGCGACATTAGGCTTAACCCCATGTCTAAGAGTCAGCCCCCCAGCCACAGGAACAGGAGGCTGGGAGAGAGGAGTGAAGCAACAGGCAGCTGCAGAGGTGCAGATGGGGAGGAAGAGGGATGAGACGAAGTGCAAAAAGAGCAAATGAGAAATGACGTTGAGAATGAGTGGGATTTCGACAGCTGGGAGAAAGCGGTTTGGTTGTCGTCACCCCTCTCGAAATTTCCAATATCATGGATGTATTAGTTTCAAATCAACCGCTCCACCTTTGTGCCTGCAGAAAGATATTGGGATAACCGCTTTGTCCCTTTCATGCAATGTTGGTTCAGTAAACGGCAAAATGAAAACAGAGTCATAAAGTCTAACGACACTAGGGAGGCAAGGAACCCTGATCGGACTAGATAAAACATCCGTTCACTCATTCTAACTGCTTCTTCCAATTCAGAGGGGCCTGGGAGATCTCGGCCGGCAGCAGGTTCAAGGCAGGGTACACCCTGGACAGGACGCAAGTCCATCGCTGGGCTTTGCTAATACATAAAAGCGTACAAAAGCTCTAGGTACAGTACACAGCCCAGACAAAGATCCGGGAAGCACAGGAAAGTCGTTACCATTCCTATCGTACAGACAGCACCCACAGAATCGGTCGCTCCAACACGCTTTGCGGCAGCCACCGTACACTCCATGCCATTCGTCATTTCAATTCGCTTCAGGTTATTAAAAAAGCACACTAGTTTCTTTTAGTGCCGCGTAATACTGCATAACTTCACTCGGTGGGCTATACCATTGGATCATTTAGATCCCACACAAAAATGTAGGGCCTTTTTTATCATTCTTCCGTAGATGCTTTACTAATGCAAACTTCATTATGTTTTTCCCCTGAATGTGTTAAAGGAGGTTATATTATGAAACGGACCGTCCCAATGATGTTCATTACTTTGTGTCACCGTCTTTTAGGTCATACTCATCTTTACTGACGGACTGGATGAAAACATAGAGACACTTGAAGACACTTCTAAATGGCTGAGAGGACAAGGTATTCTGTGAAGGTTTTTGGGACTGAAAGATGGAGCACAAGATAGGATAGATAAAAGTTTAGAGCATACTGGAGAGTGTTACATGATTTTCAGGTGTCAGATACATTTGTTTTTGTCTGATACACTCTACATTTCCGGGAGAGTTTATACAATAACCTTTAAAGTGGTCTGTTACAATGAAATATTTCACAATGGTAAATATACTTTCCAAATTTACCTATTTTGTAACTGTTGCTTATTCCTACACTGTTTATTTGAAAATTTCTGATTTTAACACAAACATTCACGTTTTGATATTTGCTTTCGGCAACATACTGTAAGATCGGATTTTTAATTGACAAGTTAATGTCAATTAAAGATAAAAAGGACGATGTAGCTTTTTAATCACGATCCCTGAAAGGTAACAATTGAGTATACTAACCAAGTGCTCTGATAAATAGTTAATATTGTGATTTTCCACTTGGTTGATTACAGGACTGGATGCCCTGATAACTGTTGCCCTAGAAGGAACTTCAGCTATTGACAATCTTAAATATATTGAATTTGGAAGAGGATATGAATATAAGCCACAGCTGCTCATTGAAAACCATGCTACAAGTACATCCTTATATAAAATAATTGTACGTTTTTTATTGTTTTCTATAGGTTTCTGTGTTTGCAATGATTTTTTTTTAGATTTTTTGCTTTTTCCCATGGCCTAGAATTTAATCTATTTGAATTACCACCTTTACCCATGATTACCCGCTCAATACAATATGTCATTAAAATTCTTGTGTACCTTAGTTTAATTTTTTGTGTATACAGTAATCTAAAAATGTTTACCTCATTAAAGCAAGCATTTTCGCGGTTAATCTTTTAAAGAAAGTAGTAGTTGTATTTGTCTGGAAGATAAGTTCCTTAATCGAGCATACATTTTCTAATTGCTTCACCCAATTTAAGGTCACAGGGCAGTCAGAGCCTATCCTGGCCAGTAACGGGTGCAAGGCAGGCTACACCCTGGACGGGACACCAGTCCATCGCGGAGCACACACAGACACAGACACAAACACACACACAATCACACCAGGGTCAATTTTCCCAGAAGTCAATGACCCTACCCTCCAGTGACCCTACCAGTATGTCTTTGGATTCTGGGAGAAAGCCTGAGCGCCTGGAGGAGACTGAGGGAGAACATGCAAACTCCAGATAGTCTGACCAGTGCACCGCCGTGCTGCCCCGTTATGCCCTTATATTATTGTGAAATTGTTGTGACTACAAGGATCATGAATAAAATGTGTGAGTAACTTCTGTGCCCTCGGTGTGATAATGGTCACATAGGGATGCTCTTGATGTCTTTCCCTGTCAAGAGAAAATGGTTAAGGTGATAACAATATTAGAACAAAGCCGCAGGAATAAACACTTAAAAAAATGTTCTATCCACATACATGTTAAATGTGTTGTTCTTTTTTTTTCAGAATTCACTTGCAGAAAAGTCCTGCTGTGAGCAGTGTTGTAGTTGCTTAGGCAGCAGAGGTCCTCTGGGCCCGTACGGTCTTCCAGGAAGAAAGGTAAAGATTATGAACTATAGGGTTATTCTTTTTTTTTTCCTTTTCTAAAATATGACATCAAATTACTTTCTCTTTCATACCCCCAAAGTTTTACCTGCCAGCTGGTAATCAATTCAGTGAACCACTCTACTACACATCAGTGAGGGGTGTGTGGAGGTAGAGTTCACCTCCTTGTTTGCTGTCTGTGTGTTTTCACCTTATGGTTCACATATTCGCAAGCAGGAATGATCACTGCGCCACTCGTTCCACAAGGCTTGCTGAATCTGCAGGTCAGGCAATTTAGTCAACTGCACGGTCACTGCACATACCTACAGCAGGTAAGGTCTCATCACAACAAAACAGGGTGATTTAAACAGACATCTCTCTTTGTCAGAATAAGAGGCACAGCTTGAAGTTTACGCACAGGTAGCAGGTTAAGGGAAACACATCTCAGTTCAGTCTGGAACAGATGTGAACACTAACAGTATAAATATTTACATCTTACTAAGAATATATACTGTACTGTATGCGTTTGCGAATAAGGACCTAAAACAGCCACAGGGTCTAAGATCCGACCTGTGAAGTGTCCTGTTGTTTACTACATTCTCCTCATTGCGGCAAAATGTTCAACACCTCCTGCTTTCTTCTTTTTCCTCAGGGTGCACCAGGTCCTGAAGGGAATACAGGCCACACGGGAGACGAAGGACCACCTGTAAGCTATTTCATTTGAATCAGCGATACGCCCACTACTGCACGGATGACAGGCTTGTTTCTGCCTTTTTTCAAAGTGTTCCCAGTACTTGATTAAGAGTAAACACCAGCGGTCAGGATGAGGAATGGTGTTGGTTTCAGAACAATGACAGGGAAGATATATAGCATCATTAGCATGGGCTACTGTAGTTCCTTTTTAGTTGAGATTTTGCAGATTTCACAAATATGGGAGGATATTATATACCACATCTCCGTGAATACCCATTCTCCAGAATTCACGGATAAGCAATCATTTTGATATGTTGGTGTGCCTGTATATGTAAGGATCGCCAAGTTTCCAGAAACAGCACAAATAATGCCAACAAGGTTTCGGACATGTTGAAAATGGACTACAGCATTTGTTTCATGTGCATAACTGCCTCTTTTGTAACCAAAAAGTGTTCACTAATGCGCTCATAAACACTTTGCAATATTAAGCTTGGCTGACACTGTCCCAGTGGATTTCGTCTTATGTTGTTTGTTCGAAATTAAGCAGGAACTCTAAAGATTTAAGTAGTTCAGGTGGGTCATACCCTCACACCCGAAGAAGGCTCCATAGCCAAAACGTTATGTTTTCTTTCTTCTCTTGTCAGCATGGAATAAACCTATTACTTGTTACTCTAAAGATTTGATGTATTAAACGATAAATCACCCTTGATTTGACAGGGCACACGCGGGTCTCCTGGGTTGCCTGGCTCAGCGGGATCGACTGGATGTGATGGATTTAGAGGCTTGAAGGTAAAAACACAGAAGCATGTGCAGTATTTCCTGTAACGGTATGCTAAGAATATGCCTCAGTAGCTTTGAAAAGTCAGAGAAGGAAATTAGGAAAGAAATATTATATGAGCGTAATTCCAAAGGCAGTTTCACATCTGCTCCTTGCTATAAGCCAGAGGAACTGGATCACCTTGCCTCCCTGCACACATGTCCTCAGGTTTCTCCAGAGTTTGTTGTTATAGTAGGCACTGAGTAAGTCTGCTGGTGTTCTCAGGACAGGCGGGTCATTTCCAGTCCTGCACAAGCGCGGCTCAGTGGGGCATCTCTGGCACCCAGCTAGTCTTTATTTTAGTGATCCTACTGTCCTACAATATGGATTAGGGTCCAATTTTTCACATCAGTATTGTATTTTTCTGCAGCTCCAAAGTGAGCACCCCTCTTTCGTATCTCAATTTCTGTCAAGGCCTTTGAGTGGTTATGTGTGTGTTTTGACATAAAACCATTCCTCTATTTTCTATAATCTTCGGAGACATCATTCTGGTTCAGTATTTGATTCTCGGTAAGAAGTTCAAGTGACAAATAGATTTGTTGTCACTGATTGATTTTTTTTTTCTTTATCAACAGGGAGTTAGAGGTTCATCAGGAGAAAAGGTAAAACATATTTATCCACCATTTATCTAATTCTTTGTCTTCCTGTGACAGACAAAAGCCACTTCCAGGAGATTCCGTGTATTAAGATCAAATGAATCCTTGTCCTCATGTTGTAAGTACAGTAGCCTTGTGAATATGACTGAATCAGTTAAGATTAGGGAAGCATAACAAAGGAGCAAGATGGTCCAAGTCTCTAACTTTAAATGATCCTTTACTCTGGCACATACAGAGGAAGCTAAACTGATGGATTGATTACCACTGTAGTCTTGTGAGAGTAAAGTAAAGAAGCTACAGCAGCTTTTCCAGTTTCAAGATACTTTCAGAATGCTTAATGTACAGTGCTTTAACCTAAATGAACATATTTTAATTATTTTATTGAAACTACTTGGATCTGTGCATCATATGGGAGTTGGAGCAGAAACATGTACAGACCATAACTGTCCGCTGGAAAACAATTAATTAATTAATTAATTAATTAATTAAGTCAAGATGAGGTATTTTCTCATTTTTTGCACGAATAAAAAGCTTTATTTTTTATACTTTTCAAAGTGCTGCCTGGTCCTGGAATTCACTCCCGATGTATAATAATGCATGAATTTGGTTTGTGTCTCCAGGGACAACAAGGGGAAGACGGACTGGATGGTATCCAAGGAGAGGAGGTCAATATTACAGATTTCAGTTATAGATAATTAACTTCAGGCTTTGTTATGCCACATGTTATACATGTTGTGTTGTTGTGTTTTCTTGCACAGGGTGCTAATGGATTTCCTGGGCAGAAGGGAGAGCATGGCGTTCCGGGCAGAGTGGTAACCTTTCTACAATGGCCTATTTCTCACACGATTACTTTAAAAATCCTGTATTTTTAAAAGAAAGTCACTTTTTTTCTGAATGTGAGGAATCTCCATGCACATCTGCTGAATCACATGTGGTAGGTTTTGCAGCTTAACCTTTTAAGATTTGTCAAAATAACAGGAGTGATCTTTAAAAAAATTGGAGCCGCCTTGCTTATTGTTTTAAAGTTCTGTTGTTGTGCCTGCCAGACATAATACTAATATAACTCGGCTGGAAGAACATCAAAATCATCTTGAGACACGTTAACTTGCCAGATTTCTTGTTTGTTTTTTTTTAATTCCTTTTATTTAGGAGAGTTTTGGCATTTGTGCAGTCCCAGTTTTTAAATGCTGACAGTAAAGGAGTGAGTCCTGAAAGCTCCGCCATCTTCATTCAGCCTTTTTATTGCCACAGTAAAACAAAACTACTACTCTTGTCCTGAAAATAGCTTGAGTTTGTTGAGTTTTGGTCTGAGTTATTTCCTCAGGCTCTTTTCCTTTGGCATCTTATAACGGCTTTGGTATCTGTTTTATTTAATGTTAATACACAGTCCCTCTAAAGATCTTCACTGCAACAAAAATGTTAGAAGGCAGCAAAGAATGGGTTTGTTTGCATCTGAAATCAAAGGTTCCCTTAGGTAAGTCCACTGTCCCCATAAATGTCAAAATGAGATTGTTGGCTTAAAATGACAGTGAAAGGAAAAGGTTTCAGTGCTTTATTTCCTTACAGTACTGATGGCTTAAAACTAAATAATTTGAGCTGTACAAATACTACAAGAACATAATGGTGACTATTTTCTGTATTCTGCGTGCATGTTATATATTGTACTATATGTATCCTCCACACTGTAATTTACAAGTAACGGCCCAAGATCTCTTTTATTAGAATTTTCTGTGAATACAGGCATAGTTCACTAAGTTGGATATGTATAAGTGATGCATTCGTTTTCCAGTTAAAGACATTTCTGAATTTTGCAATTTATACAGTATAAATCGCTCAAATGTTTTCCCAGGACTAAATGACCAGCTCCCTCTGTGAACACACGTCCTTGCTCACACTACCAGGAATCTCACCAAGCTTGTAGTCTTGTGGCACTCATTCCACTGCCATCCTAAGAGCCAAGATGACAGCGAGCTCAACGGACTTTGGCCACCGAGGAAGAAGTTCTCTTGCTTTGCAATAGCATGACCCCTGTGACCCTTCTCTGCTGACAGGAGGGTCTGACACCTCCTTCAACCCATTCTCAGATGCGATACAACTCTTTCATTTCGTCCTACTGCACTGTAGCTCATTGCTCGTTCGTAAAACACTTGCTGTACGTTCCCAGTGACGGCAGCAGGGAGAAGGCGTTGCCGTATTGATGTGCTTCTTGTTTCTTTTCCGAATGAGCTCTCGCGCTCTTCTCCATGTCAGCTGGCGTTGTTTTGTGTTTCAGGGAAGACCAGGCACCAAAGGCATGCCAGGGGAGAGAGGGGAGCAGGGCCTGAGAGGAGACCCAGTGAGTTACTGTTTATGCCCAGCGATCTCACTTGTTGATGACATACAGTAACTGCACAATAAGCCATTTTCTCTTCATTTGTAAGTTTTAAATTCTATAAATTGAGATGAGCACAGCAGGTGTTTCTTTGTAATGATTGGATCAGATATTTGTACACTTGTACATTTGTACAGGCTGCAAGGCTGAGCCAGGTAGTCCTGTGTATAGCTGGTTGCGCTGGATGCTGTGTTAAAACCTGATGTTTGAGACTTTGAATTTGTTTTGTAAGTCATTGAAAAGTTAGTCGCTGTTGTCTTGTGTCACCCCGACCCTCCTCATCTTACCTCTGGCCTCCACTTTCTTTGTAATCACCTGAGTGCTTCTCTCTAAGGCACACTCTCTAATTGCACGAGTTTCAATAATAAAAGCTGACGTGCCTGAGCCAACTGTCACAATAGTTTTAGAAGTCTGCTGGTAAGACAGAATCTTCCCCATATAAACCAGTAAATGAAGTGCTGGATTTTTCTTTTTTTACCATATGTATCTGATTACAGTGAACTAACAGCACTTAGGTTACTACCCTGCCAAATGTGCTCAGCCTGTAATTTATTTGAGTTTTATGGATGCATTTACAAGAGACATTAAAGGTCATCTGTAGCATCTCAGCTGCCTTTTGAGTTTTAAGGCTCAAACTGTGTTGTTCTTGTTTTCTTTGTTACACATCCTGAATCTCAATTTCAAATGATGAATAACACATCTGTGCAGCAGAAATGTAATCTGTCTTTTACCACAAGCCAGATGACATCACTGCCTCTGGTGTCTGTTTCTCTGACACTCAAAGCAAATAGGTATTTCTCAAACAAAGCACTCTCTTCTTTCAATTACCTGAAATCCCTGTGAAATAGTGAAATTTCAGAATCTGAACTCTGCATTCAAGTGGAAAACTAATTCTTAAAATTTGAGAACCCAAAGTTTGATGAGGACACATTACTCCTGTCACAGCTGTTTATGCAAAGGTAACATTGAGGATGAATTTTTTAATAGTATTAACTTTCCTGTGAATCATGGTCAATTATGACTTAAGGAAGTGAATGAAGACCACTGTCACAGTATATCCCAAAATGCTATTGCGTGTCAGGCCTGGCCTGTCTGGTAAAAGACTCTACAGCTTGGAAACAAACTAAGATTCTAACGTCTGCTCTGTCTTCATCTGCAGATTATTGTTTTTACAGTATGTCTCATACAAAATGATTATTTTTTTTCTTAAAGCCCCAGATGATCTGTTTGATGATAACAAGATAAAGTGTTGTGCTGAGACAATGGGCCTTTATGGAGCTTAAAGAGCCTAACTCTTAAGTATTGAAGAGAATCAGTGGTATAGTCAATCCCCTTGAGCAGCATAAAAATTTAAAACTTGGACCAGCCTATCATGCTGAGCTGCAATAAAACCTACTTCGTCATTAAAGTCAGGAATCCCAGTACACAATTAATTATGCATTAATATTGGACTTAAGATCGTTCCTGATTTTATCATCAATCCATGGATGTTGGTATATAAAATATATAAATAACATGATTAAATTAGTCCTGACAAGACCCTTTCTTGGTTTCTTTTCTTGGATAAACTGTTCTGACGCTGCATTAGTTGCTACTGTATAGGAGAGCCTTGCCACCTTCGGCCAAGGGGCGCTAGCTGTGATGCTGTCTGTCCTCTTACTCAGTGAGGTGTCTGACCTTGTCCCCTCGGTCCTGCTGCTCAGCTCCTGCAACTGGAGATGGCGCACCATCTTCGGGGAGCCGTTGGCTTCCTCCGCAGAGCCCTGCCGTTCAGCTCCTATGACCTTCCAGACAACTTGCTGTAGGCAGCAAGAGCTTTACAAACCATTGAATCTCCCATCGTCACCTGACCCATTGTCTTCCAGGAACTGGTCAGGTGACTGAGGGCAACATGACTTTCCCTCAGCTTTCTGGGTAATGTAGTTCAGGCCAGAGCAGCCATCTCGCCTGCAGCTGCCATCTCTGCCCACTCTAAATAGGAGGCCCCATCTTTATGTACAGTCATTATAGTGGGTTTATATGATTATAGTGTTTGGTTATACTGACCCTAATGTCTCTAGCAAAATCTGACACACAGAGCTAAATATTATTAGTCTGTAATTAACGTATAATAGCATATTAGTCTTTTTAATTTGTTTTTTATGAAAAATTGTGGAAGGTCTTAACCTCTTCTCATATTTTATTTCATCATTGCAGGGGATTGCTGGACGGGATAGCAGCGTGCCTGGTGAGAAAGGGCAGAGTGGGCAAGTTGGCACCCCGGTATGTGAAACAGACCTTCTTACAACAGCTGCTCTTGAATAACTGGACAGTCCTTGGCAACAGCACTGTGACGTCTCCATGAATCGAAGCAGATAAACACTGTTTGGGAAAGTTAGGGGGAACTATAGGTTAAAAGCTCCTGGTTGATGTGATTCAAACTGCATTTCTGATCTAAATTTATTTTTATCTGCCAGTTTTCTTGCTGCTGGTAATGTCTGGCACGTTTTTTTTCATTCTGCAGCATCTTTTATTTCACCTTCAGTAGAATATTGATGTTTATGTCTAAGCAAGAATTTGCAAATATAGAGGGAGGGCAAGCTGTAGTGCTATGTACAGTATATAGTATTACATTACTTTATATTCGGCGTTGAAAATACAGTTTAAGGCAGCCCTTTACAATCTATATTTGTAAGTGATGTTAAATGTACTGGCTCAAAGTCATTTCTTGAGTGGTGTATGGGGTCAGACCACTGATTTGAATTTCCCATCTGACACACAGCATAGTGCGCCCAGTCCACACAGCCCACACCCACTATTCTTGCGCCAAACTGCTTCTTCTAAACGCCTGGCTCCTGTTCACAAGGCGTTTGAGGGGTCTTGACAGTCCCAGGGATTGATGCCAGCGCGACACTCTCAGACATGTTAGACTAGCTTTGTGCAGTGAGTGCATCTGACCCTACCCCTGCTGGGACTGGACCCCGGTCACCCATGGGCTCCGAGCACGCACAGCGCCACTCCACACCCCGCAGAGCCTTACACCACCTGGAGTTCAAGGGGATGCGATGTCACAGCTGCAGCTCGCTCGGCACACCGAGACCTGCTACATTTACTGGACTGTACGGAGTACTGTATGTAGTTTACATTTACTTCCACAGGGGTGAACCTTAAATAAAAAAAAAATCCAAGGATTGTGAAAGATGTGTGACTGTCCTCACTATATGACTTGGTTGTTTATTTTCTGGTCTGTTTGGTTTTGATTTTTAAAGGGAGATTCTGGCATTGATGGGGGGCCTGGAGAAAAAGGAAGTCCTGGAAAAACAGTAAGACACGTTTCAATACGTATGAGTAGATTAAGCAGTAATTAGGAATGAATGATGCACACCGTTCCTCTAATTGTCTCCTAGAAGAACTTATTCCACAGTTAGTACCTTCAGTATGCCTGTGCTACTGTATATTGACACATGGGTTTGTTCAGACCCAACCAGGGTTTGAATGAAAAACTGACCTGGAAGACTAAGCAAGAAAGTTTCATAAAAGATTACATAAAATTAACTTTTAATAGTTACTTTGGGAGCTAATTTGTGAGCTTTCTGCCAGCAGGAACAATTTTTCTGTTTTGCTCGTGCAAGTTTTGCTCGTGCAAGTGATGCGGAGATCACGGATTCCCTTCGTGTTTCTTCATACTGAACAGCTTTAATAGCCAACAGCTCTGCTGCTCAAAAATTAAGGAAACTTCCAGAAAAACACTTCACTTCAGCTTGGTCCCAAAATCATGGGTTCCTAATGAATTACATGATAGATAATAGATGGCTTATTGAAAACTTCCACGACTAAACAAATTGTTTTGCAAATTAAGCTTAAAACGAAAAAGTATTTTCCCCCCAAATACAATATTATACATACGTAAGGAACTTGCTGCAGTAGATTCCTGGCAGCTGAACAATTCTCAAAAGGCAGCTAAGAAAGAGGCTAACTGGAAAGGATACAGCACTCATGCTTGTAACTTACTGGGAAGAGTAGAGGTCAAGGCCTGGAAAGCAAGAAAAATCTTTCAGATGGGGGTTCCTCATAAATTGTGATGTGAAAAAAATTATAATGCTCAGTAAAAGGTTCATCCCTAATAACACCTGGGTATTTTGAATAACGTGGCTAGGAAAATGTTTTTTGGATAAATGACCTTTGGGATCTCTAAGGAAGACGAGATATTACTGCATATTCTCATGCAAGTCAGTCGTGTGTCAAAGAGAAAGCTGTTTTGAATATAGACTTGACCTGCGTATAAAACAAATACAAAAACAGAAAAAGATTAGAGGTTGTCATTTGATGAATATGTTGTTCTGGCTTCAACAACAGTTTGCATTGCTTTATAAGAAATTTAAATCTTTTGCCGCTCTTGATCTTAAACAGAAATACCCATTTTAATTCTTCTGCAGCCTTAACAGTATTGAATACTTTACTTTTTGGTCCATTTTCTTTCTGATTTTCTCTCCATATAATTGTTCAATTATAAAGAGAAATAAATAATTTAGTTATAGAAATTTAGAAATTCTAGTGAACCTTACTTTAATTAAACATTAGTTTAATACAACTTAGCAAATACTAATCATTTCCTACATTTTGCATTTATAATTGAAAATTATTAATGGCATGTTAATAGATCTTTAGCTAAACTTATTAAAAATCTGTTTGTTTAATTTTCTTTTAAGAGATTTAATCTATCCTTTCCAAAATAACCAGACTTAATCACGTTATGAACTTGTGAGTAATTTTTCCTGTCACTCCCCCAGCTTTTTCTAAACTTTACAAGAAGACATGCGCATAGATCAGATCAAAGAAAAGCTGGCTGTCACTGTCTGGATTGAAATTTTAAAGATGTGTTTTAAAAAATCATTTTAAAACTTTCAAGCCTATCAAAAAAATGTTTAGTCATTGTAGAGTAATTTTCTAGTTTATCCACTGTATAAATAATTAGAAGGAACAAGGAAAGATTTATTCCGTTCTGATAAGAGAAGAAAAGAAACACTATGTTTCGGGTGTGGAGCCTCCTTCGGGTGTCCCAAGGCTCCACAGCTGAAACATTGTGTTTCTTTCCTTCTCTTTTCAGCATGGAATAAACCTTTACTTGTTCTTTTGCGGCCTTTGCATGCTGACGCAGCTCCCTATTTAAATAGTTAAAATATTCAATTACATTCAGCAGTTGCGAATGAAAAGGTTGTAAAGATGTATAATGTTATTTGTTTAATACTTTCAGGGCTCCGCGGGTCACAGGGGACCATTAGGAGAAAAGGTACTGCACAGTCTTTTCAAAGACTATTCTATCTTTCAAAAACTCTGTAACGATAAAATGATCATCTTTAATAGGCTAATTCAGTCTTTTTACTTACAGGAAGACTGTTTTTTTTTCCCCCCTAGTTTAAATTGACAAAATTACCCCGAAGTGAAGAGAGTTTTCCCAATAGTGAGAAAAATTCATTCGGGATCAAATCCCACTTTCGTCTCAGACAAAGACCTGGCTTGTTGGTTCCGAAACGGTAGGGCACTCCCTGGGGTCTCAAGCCCCTGTTAGGGGTTTGGGGCAGGTGTCCCGGAAACAAAGAGACAATTTTCACCCCACATTCCAGCAGCGTATAAAATTTAACGCCATTACATTGATAACCCATCCATTTTCTAGCCATTTCATTCTATCCCAGCAAGCAATGGGCGCAAGGCAGGATACGTCACAGGTCACACACAGACACAAACACAGGACCCGTTTTCCCTGAAGCCAATGAGCCTGCAGCGTAGGAGGAAACAGGAGCACTCGGAGGAAGCCCACACGAACACGGGGCGAACACAAACTCACCACAGACAGCACCCCAGGAATTGATTCCAGGGCCCCAGTGCCGTGAGGCGGCAATGCTAACCACTGCCCCTCCGTACATCAGTAATGATCCATACCATATAAATATGCCTAACACCTATAAAAAACACTGAACTCAAAGTTCTTTAGATGCGTGAAAGGCACATTACACGAAATTAAAGAGGAGTACATCACGGAAATGAAGTAGCTTGAAAGTACTGTGGCATTGCGCGGCGGCGTGCCCAGCGTGGAGACGAAGCCCTGGAGGAAGGGCGACGCTTCGCCTGTGTACCCCTAGTTGTTCTGGATACTAGAGGATGAGTCGCAGCTGGGCGGGTCCTATAGAGGCACACTGGTCACCCCCGGAAGGGACGAGCAGGGCCACCCCCGGCGGGGGAAGATTATTTTCACCGGCAGTCCCAGAGAGGATTGTACCCGCGTACAATTATTAACAGTTCTTTTTCTTTTTTTTTCCTTTTCTTTTCGCCTGTCCTATCACCCATTTTCACCGAGGCAGGCAAACCCTTTTCCACACACACACACTGAGTTTTTATTTTATTATGGCCTTACGAACCCCGTTAACATCCAGTCTTGTCAACACTGTGCTAGCGGCCCTTCTTTTTGCTTTCCGTTTCATTATTTGTGTTATTTTTGGTCCCTCAGTGAGGGGCGTAGACGTTTTACCGGTGCTCGCCGTGGCTCCGCCCACCTCCACACTGTCACAGTACTTTGTAGCTAGATTGAAAAAACAATCATGAAAGGTATGCTCAAAAAGCAAGGTGGTTAAAACCGATCTTTCATAAAGCTAGACTTGGAAGCACTTGATGGGGCTGAGATCCTGATTCATTTTGAGATGCTGATCCAGAGCTTTAGGGCACAAGAAAAAAAGGCCCCGTCACCCACAGAGTGTAGATAAACACTGGGAACACACATTAAACCAGAGTAACATTTTATAGGCCCTGGCATGTCTGCCGCCGTTTATAAGAACTGGCGGCATCACGCCTGAGCTCATAGAGTTTGTTATATTAAGTCCTTAAAGGGCAAAATGCAAACAGACAAGAGCAAACTAAAATAAAGGTAATGAGGCCCAACAAAAGGAAAGCGGGTTTCATATGTTGTTCGCTGAGGCCCACAGGGGTTAGATGGGTAAAGTGAGAAAGACATCAAAATCATCAAAGCCAATCATAGAAAGACGCACGAAAATTGCGGTGTCAGATGCTGTCAGGCTTGGATGTGTAAAAGAAATGTTCTGGAAATGTTTTGCATAAATGAGACGTGACGGGCAAGATGACAGAACAATTAGTTTGTAGCACTTGATTAGTGGTGGAAAAAACCATCTAGGATAAATTAGATTATTCTCAATAATATGAGACAAATAGCCATATCTAGCACTTACCAAAGCATAGTCCGCCATAAAAAACAAATTAATAAATACATATTTCCATTTCATTTTTAAGATAAATTTGGGAGTCCTTGGAGGAAGAGGTACTTTGGAAAAGTAACTTCCTAGGCTTGAAAGCATTTGTGATTTTGGATGTCGTCTATACTAATATACCGTTAATTTCCGAATTAAAGTGTGGACTTAGCATGGACTAAATACACAGTTCAGTATTTCAGCAAGTTTACACATTTACTGTATATCTAGCAACACTATTAGCGCAGTGGGTCAAACTATAGTTACTGGGAACAAGATATAATAATTTAAAATCCACATTGGTTTCAGTTCACTGCAAATTATATGGAAAAATCTACACATTAACCTTTTCCCTTGGATAAAAAGTCTTGGGAATGGTAGACATTTTGCCAGCCACAACATTCTACTTTTGGATTTGAAAGTGTGCTGACAATAAATTGAGAGGTCTTTACAGGTTGTTGGTCCAAGAAAAAATTCTTTGCAGTAGGTCTGTCTGGAAGCTTGTTTTTTTACAGATTATTCTGGCACATGGAGGATAGCCAGCTGTTTTGCTCTACTCTCCTAATAGCATTGCTTAACTGTGTCCTACCTCCCTAAAGAAAACAGCTTGTAGTTCAAAAAGCTTAGCATGACTTGGATGAGCCCTAATGATGACTGGAAGCCTTGACTCACCATGCACAGTGCATTAATACATTGCACCAAATATATGGCCTAGTTGCAAAGCGTCAGATTCTCCTTTAAATCCACGAAACATTTCCATCGTAGCCGATATGGCCAGTCATCTAAAATGGGCATACAATTTTTTGGACATTATTTATAAACAAGCATAAGGTCAAATACAGAATGGTGTTCTAAACAGAAGTTTAGATGGAGACAAGATTTCTAGTCTTTCCAACATCCTCTCTCCTGAACAGAAATCTCTAACTGCTAAGCTCCCCCTTTGCACTGTTCTCTCCCTCCCCTCCCTCCATCCCATCATCACCCTTGAAGCAGCTCCCTGGCTCATTCCTCTTTGGGAGAATGGGGGTCTTTTTTCGCTTCATCCTCGTGGGCGGGCTGCTGTTCCCTCAGCCAGGCCAGTTACATCACATTAACTTTAATACATTTAATACATTAATCTTTATGTTGTACTCATTACGCTAATACTAAGCTAATTGAGCTAATACTACTGTACTGTGTGAAAGTTTGGGTGTTCTGATGTGAAACATCCTGCTGGAACACAGAGCAGTTTGAGTCCAACCAGCTTCTTTCACAGCCTCAAAGTTCTCTATCACCGAGCCAGGGCACAGCAATGGAGACTCAGGGAAAGCACACACTGTAGCCCTGCGGTGTGTATTCACAGGTGGTGCCCCCGCGGCACACTTCAAAACACACATTAACACACCCTCCGCCTCTGCGAAGGCTTTTTAAAAAATAAATCCCAAGCATTTAATAAAATGAAAAATAAACTTCTGCCAAAAATGAACCTACGCATTCACTCCAGATTTACAGATATCACTCTAAACTGTAGACTTTGAATTGACTGTGCTCACAACCACACACATAGCCAGCACACAGCCACTGTACACATGTACACATCATGTGCCCTTAACTTTGATTTGATTGCAGTAATGAAATGATTACTTTATGATTAATCTGCTTATTTTGAATTACATTTCATGTTTCATTTCCACTGATTGTTTTATTCAAGATTACATTCCAAGATTTCAAGCATTTTTGTGAATGCACTAAATAGCATTTTAAATAACAATCTACAAAAGAAATGTCAGACATATTGTGACTGGTTACAGATGTGATTGCATTGTGACCGCTTACAAATGTATATATTTGAAGGACTGAAATGTTTTCTTTCTAAAATCTGCACTCAGGGCAACAAGGGAAGTCCTGGCTCATCTGGTCCTATAGGCGAAAGAGGAATAAGAGGTCCTCAGGTTTGTACAAATTCCTGTATTAATCTGACTATCCAACTTTTGAAGATCACCCTTTTGAAGATCACCTTTTTGCCTGCTGGCGATAATGGTAACCAGTGTACTGTATATAGTGCTGCTAGCACCGGTGTTTGCCATGAGAAATACAGTCACAGCTGCTGCAGAGAGCTCTGACCTTTAATCGATTAACTGAGCTTCTCTGGTCACGTATGTACAAGTAGGTCTAAACTCCAAAGTTCGTGGCTCTGTTTTTGCTTTTTTTTACTTTAGAATATTTTAATTTGTGTTTTAAATGAGACATTATATATTTTTTTGCCATTCTAGGTACAGTAGGTTTCGTGAACTGCTCCTGTACATTAGGAATGATATCCTGGTAGTCTGTGTGACTAGGGACAACAGCAAGAGGCTCCCAGCAGGGCTGACCTGTCCACCTGCAGCTATGGATTCCATTGCTGATAGGGGGTGCTGTGTGGTTCAGGGCTGGTCACAAGCCTGGCTAACAGTGAGCGGATGAGGGGCAAGATGCACCCCTCATGTTGCTGTATACATTACCCTGTCAATGTTGACCCTACATTACTCATTGTCCAGGTTGCATGGCAAGGACAAAGACGTGGTCTGTAGGTCCCTTAATCTTGACAGACATCTGGTGTAAAAATCATTGCTTCGTCACTCCAGAGACATTTTGAAGAGCATATGGGAAAAATGAGATTAACAGAGGTCGAACGCCGCCAATGTCCCATAGGGTCAAGAACTACTTTGTACTTTTTTCAGGGACTTAAAGGAGATGTTGGAGAAAATGGACCCCCTGGAGAGAATGGACCAAAGGGGCCACAGGTGAGAGGGCTTGATACTCATTGTCTTCTCGCTGGTTTCACCCTGTCCTTTCAACAACGTCCTTTAGAGTATCCTCTGTAATTCCCCAGGTGCATTCAAGCACATAAAACAATCTAGAATCTTCTCAGTCTGCTGCTCAGTCTGTTGAAGCTTTTAATGCTGAATCTATGCTGTGGTCCCGCGTATACATTTCAGAAAACATACTACTTTTTTACAGTTTAGAATATCCTGATACAAGGAGAGACACCACAGAGGTGCGAGACTTTATTTATTCATCATTACGAAAAAGCTTAGAAGGGCATCCTGGGAAAAGGGTAAGGGTGCTCACTTGAGAGCAGGTTGAGCTCTGTCACTAGCCTACTGTGACTGGGATTCCCCAAGCTGTGGTTTAGAAGAGGCTGGGTAGTTATGAACAGTCACCATTTACATGAAGAAGACAGACCTTCCTTACCAAGAAGATTAGATTTCCTTGAGCAGTCGACATCTGAACTGGACAACACCAGTGCTTTTGGTATAAGATAGTTAAACCCCTCAAAAAGTAACATTAAGTGAAGTTAATTCATAAACTGAAAATTGTGAGAATCTGAGGTTGAATGAGCACCCAAAATGAAAATGTATTCATGCTCGGAAGAGCTCCAGATGAGATCATTAATAAAATACCACAGGGGGGGTTAAATGAAGGATGCAGACTTTGGTACAGGCAGTTCATGATGCTACAATACAAGGTCAGGAGGCAATTACTGTGCGAGCAGTAAGAAAACGTAGACGCCATGCAGGACTGTGCAAATACCTGGCACATGGAGATCACACTGACGAGTGCTGACCACTCGAAGCAGCACAGGAGTCGGTTTCATTACTGTGTGCGGGACTAGAGAAGCTCATCGGCTACTGTATGTGACCTATTTGTTGGTAGGGCGCTCCTGGGAAGCAAGGCCCAGAGGGAAGTAAAGGAAATCCCGGGGAGAGGGGCAGAAAAGTAAGTGTTTCTCTTCCTTAGCATTGTACCGACACATGTACGAAACCCCTCAGGGCAATCTTTCTGTTGGCCGGGCCTATAAAATCGAACTCCGCTGTTCGATTGTTTTTTCTAAGCACAAGTCTGCAGTCATCTCCCTCCCCGTCTCACTCCCAATGATACTGCAAAAAAACAAGTCACCTCGTGTCAAAGCACTTCAATTTCATGTTTAGCTGTGTAATTCAACAAGTAAAATAACGTGGGGACAGGACTCGTTCATAGGAGCATGTTTTGTATGTGTTTCGGGTACTGCTCCTTCAGCCAAGATTTAGAGGAAGTCAAGACCATCTGCACGTCAATGTATTTTTTAGGACTTTACATTTGTCCTTGTGAATGTTGCATAAAAAGTTTGTGTTTACAAACGAGTTGTTACTGTGTTTTTCTTTCTTGAGAGGACTATGTAACATGCACCCAGTCTTTTGATGCAGCTGGTCTGGTCAACAGTACCTGAACTTTTATATTATCCAGTACTTGTTAATGTCAGAAGAGGCTGGGGCAGACAGGATACCCTTTCATTTCTCACCCTGCACTTCCCGCACTGTTGCCAAAGACAGTGTTTCTGTATTGCTGCCATTGCAGTGGCTGTGGAAAAGGTGTTTTTCTCACATCGCCTTTTAAAAGCGTGTTGATTGTGGCTGTTTAAGATCCCACGCCTCAAAAGTTCTTAACAAAATGCTGCAATTGCTGCTTGCTGTGTTGCATGTCATTGTTATAGCTGAGAAACCTCATTTGAACAAACTCCCCCCTATTTCTGTGGCTTCTCGAAATAATTACTCATGGCTGCAAGGACAAATTTTCCTGCATCCTTAAATCTCTCAATTATTACAGCATTTGTACAGTCCATCTTCAAAGTCTACCAAATCCCTGTGAGGCTTTAGTTCATCTGGCTTTTTGTTCTTTCCAAGTGAAGAAGGAAAGGAGGGGAGAAGATTGCAAAATGGAAAGATGGTGTGCCCCATGAGGCTTGGAGAATCGCCAGAAAGATCTCGGCACACTAAGCATGACATGTCAGAAACTCAATAAAGCTTTTGATATAAAGCAATCATCCTATGAAATATAAAGAGGGTGCTGTTTTCCTTCCAGGAGAGCTAGGAGCTAGGATTGAAATTCCATGTAATCAATATCTGATGAATTAAATGTAGCAGATGTCACTGTGAGGGTTTTGAGCATGCTAAAGGGCTTGAATGCTTCCATCTGTTTAACCTTTCTAAATTTGAGAAAATAGTTGGCACAGATGGTGTTGTTAATTTACTATGAGCTATTTAAAAGTGTGTAGATAGCTATCATCCAATTTATAAAACATACATTTAAAATCTGAATTTCCATAAATTAAACATAATATGAGGTGAACAGGGTTATGAATAACTTATCATTCTTTAAACTGAAGTCCTTTTATTGGACTGAAGTTCATACTGTATTTATACAGTCAGAAAAGAGCTCCTTATGTTTTCAGGTTATGTACACAATGTATTACATTGTCTCATGGGTTTTTGTGCTTTTTGTTCGAATAATTGTTTTCCCTCCTCATTTGCTTTTATCTGCATTTCTTTCATTACCAGTCTGCTCTGTTTTTCTTTTGCTGTCCTTCAGCATTTCAGACTTCAGCAGAGCTCTAGGAGGAGCTGAGTTCCTGCATTTTGCAGCAAACAGTGAATCTAAAATCGAAATCTAATCTAAGATTATCTAAGAAAATCTAATCTAAAATGAAGCTTTTTTAGGTGGTGAGATATGAACCCTTCGTTATAAACCCTTCACCACTCTGAGGAAAAGCAACAGAATATTAAAAAGTCAATAAAACACCATTATTATCATCACCGCATTTTTAATTCAAATATAGTTTCCTTTTTTACCACAATTTGTAAGCTCAGTTGCTCTCCAGAGAGAGGTGGAGTTAAGAGTGTGTAGTAACTCGCGTTTAAAGATGTCCTTCTTGTGTCTGTATGCCAGGGCGAGCCAGGAGAGCCAGGCTTGAAAGGAGAGACTGGTCCAGTTGGCCCCAGAGGAGACCAGGTTGAGCTTCAATTTCTACAATTCAAACTGTCACGTCAGGGACACTGAATCCACTGGGGAAATGGCGCTACAGATAATGCGCAGTAATTCTTGGTATTTACAGTATATCTGAAATATTTTTTATCTTTCGAGATTGAAGTTTGCCATGCCAAAGTTTAAAATGCAAACAAAACCCAGACTCGGAAGAGCCCACTTAAATAACAAACCCCTACAATGCCTCCAACACAATCACATTTGAATGTTCTTCACCATGGATGGCTAATAGGACACCTGGCAATGCCTAAAGCCTGTTATTGTCTCTCGATTTGATCTCATTTACTGTATGTTCTGATAACATACGTGTGGAAGAAACTAGAGAGCAATGCCCAGATTTACAGTACAGTTCTGTCTGTTTTACAGGGTGAAGACGGGAAAGATAAATTTGGAGTTCCCGGCAAAGCAGGGAAAAAAGTAAATATATGATAAGATTGGTGTTATTTTATGCCGATTCTCTAAGAAAATAAACACATGAATTAACCACACTTGTTTTTCCAAAACAGGGGGATATAGGATTCCAGGGATTTCCAGGAATGCAGGTACTGTACTTAAACATATGAATGTATTTCAGCTTTTCCAAAAGAACGCTGTGGACTTCTTTTCTCCTGTGCTTCACGGCCCGGCCTATTAATCTCGTGTGTTTGTCATTTAGGGCGCAGATGGTGACAAAGGAGAAAAAGGAGTCAATGGGCCGAAGGGGATCCGAGGAAAGAGGGTGAGTGTCAGTGGGCGGCGTGTAAGAAATGATAAATACCACTACATGTGTCTTGCACTCCCTGTTGGGTCTTAAAAGCCAGTTCGTGGGAACGTCTTTGCATCTGATAGGACCGAGTTTAATTGGCAAGTGCACTAGACTTGATCTGAGATTTGAGTGGCACGAAGATGTAAAGATGCTTCTGCTGCTGAAAATCACGTGGGACACTGCCCTCCGACAGGTTTCCCATGTTGCATAGGTGAGACTCAAATCGTTGTCCGTTCTATCTGCTGTAGACGCAAACCCATAACCTAAGAAAGGGGGGACATTCCGTTTTTTTCATTGTTTACGAAGATACAGAGATAAAGGCTAAAAACAGGAATTTCCAGGTAAAACTCTGGGAGTTTGGAACCCTGCAATGAACACCTTTCACTGTTTGAGTCCTGCGCTGATACATTAAGCATTAAGCATTAATCGAGATGTTTATTAATTAAGGAAAACATTGGATTGGTTTCAGTGAGGTTCACACACACCATAACACTTCAGGACTCTGTGACCTTTAGTGACTGAGGAAGCGATTGACAGTCCCCTACAGTGAAGGCTGTTTTGGTGAGACAGCATGATAAGGATTGAAAGATGCTTTGGAATATTTAGGGGGACGGGGGACCTCCTGGTGTTCCAGGCGATCCAGGGATCCCAGGACATCAAGGACCAAAGGTAAGAAAGATAAACAACAGGACTTGTTTTTTTTTAATTAGTGTGCCATAACATACATCTGTTGTGCAGTGAAAATCATGATGGAGTCACGCATATCAAAAAGCATTGGTTCTGTCCTTCGTATTTTGCAAAAAACAACTAAAGAAAAAGGGATGAGATGTGTGTGCATTTTCTCTCCACAGTTCTGGAAAAAATGGGAATTAATCAAATGAAAGGTTCTAGCCATTCAGGGTATGGTTAAGATTGTGTAACAATAAAGTTTGGTGGTGTTTCCAAGTAATGTTGCTCAATCAGATGATTTCTTTCATGAAAGGAGTTATACAGAGTTGAGCCCTGGAGAAGGAATGCATTAGGATCGCAGTATGAAGGTGAAGAATGGTCACAACTAAAATCTGGAACTCAAAGGGGTACAGTATTTGCTGTTGTAAAAAGAAAAAAGCAAAATTGTGCCTCTCTAGATGAGTAGAATCCTTGTTATGTGTTTTGATAAATTTCCCTTTCCTTTATTCTACGTGTGATTGTGAATTGTTTTGTTTCCTTTTAGGGGCTTAAGGGACAGAGAGGAGAACAGTCAATGCCAGTATGTAGCTTTTTTGTTGCATCTGTATGCATTCAACTTGGTATCACAGACCACTTCTAAAGAGGTTCTCTGTTCTTTCACTTTTTTCAATTTAGAAATGTGACCTTATCAATTACATACGCGCAAACTCTGGTAAGTGCTTGTCAATCGTTCGTGTTAAACATTGATGCTTCGTGTTGTATTTATACAGTTGCATGCTGGCTGCACATGCTACATCCTGTGGAGTTTCTGTTGATAGATTTTACAGTATACAGGACACACGCACTTATGGATAAACATCTACTAACGTAAGAATTTTATATACAGTATATGAATGCAGAAAGCATGAAAAGTGTTGTGCACTCAAAGGGTCAGAGGAGTGAGCACAGCCAGAGCTGTTCACACTGGGACAGGATGAGTGAAATTGTTCTGGATCCTCAGACAGTAAATTAAATTTTTAACGAAAGAAATGTGTGCACAGTGCAGTGATCCAGGGAGAGTGAAATATGTTGTGTCTGAGGTCTGCCAATTTCATTTTCTTAAAAAAAAAGCTTTAGCTGGCTTCCGATACTGTAAAATCTAGCATCTAGCTCATAAACATGAAAAGCTCGGAGTGTTAGTCTGTGTCTTTGGAGAGATAGTGTGAAAAAAGGAAGACCAGGGAGGACAACCTGTATAGATACATTGTAGAAAATACACATTTTAATGTAAGACTTTGTGTTTTCAAGAAAACATTCCAAACAAAGAAAATAATATTATACTGGTGAATATGTGTAAAGCAGCCACTGAAAGGAATTCTAGAGTGAAACTTACAACAAATTTAATATCATCCATTCGGATGATTAATATACTCATTAAGCAATGCAACAATAACTGGATTATCATCTGTTTGTAAAGTACAAAGGACAAGCAGATCCTATGGAAACAGCTGCTACTGCATGTGCACCTGTATTTACAGTAGGGTGCAGAACACAAGTGTAGACAGAAAAAATTGTAAGGAAGTCTGTTTTCAGGGTATCAGATTAAAGAGGAGCTTTTTTTAGATGCACTGTTTCCAAAATTTCTCTGGACCTGTTGGATTATGTACCTTGTGGCTTTGACAAACCAGGACAAGGTTTGGGAGTTGTGTATATTGGCTGATGAAGTTTGAGTAGTTAGCTGCTTTGCCTGCAGAGGACCAGGTAAAAGCTAATTCAGTGCTGAGAGGAAAAGAAGACGGCCCCCACACCTGAAGAAGGCTCCATAGCCACAGTGCTACAATGTGGGTCTTTTCTTTTCCTTTCAGCATGGATTAAACATTCACCTGTTCCTGTGCATTGGCTGGCTCTGTGATGTACCTGCACTTGTATTATTAAATAAAGATGTCATCCATGTGTCTCAAGATTAGAGTAATTATTCAGAATAATTGTTATTCTGTAACATAATGAATACATAAGTATTTAAATCATGTCTGCAAATGTTTGCAGTGTTCTAAATGTTCCTGATGAGGACTTTTTTTAAAGTTGTTTAAATAAATATTGTTCTATATATTGTTCTATATATTGTAAATATTGTGCAATTGTTCCTCTTTAGTTTATGTAAAATAAAAAGGCCATGACATCATTAAGTCTAATTTCTTTGTTGTTTTGTTTTTCAGCATGCGCATCAGGTAAGATTGCTTTCCTCTTTCGTATCCCTCACACAATATGGAAGCACAGGCTGAACAAAAGCACGCTAATCGTTCCGATAACTTTGCGTTGAACTGTGGCTTCGCCTGTTCATTTATATTTGGAAACCACTGCAGCCCTGGAAAGGGACTCCACTCATCGTCAAATCATACTCAGACATACCATGGGTGTATGCATATGTACATATGTTTTATTATCTGTACTTAATGTAAGTATGAGTTGAGTTTGAATGTGAAACCATCTTGCCGCCTGCTACTGTATACCTAGAATATACTTTAACTTCTTTTTAATGCCTCAGCTTTTTCTTCCCTTGTTCCAGGGAGAAGCGATTGTCCAGTCTATCCCACAGAACTGGTGATTGCGATCGACATGTCAACTGAGGTGACGCCAAAAGCATTCAATAAAATGAAGAACATAGCTTCTCTGGTCCTAGATGACCTCTTCATCAGCGAAAGCAACTGCCCGATAGGAGCCCGTGTCGCTGTCCTGTCGTACAGCTCTAATGTGAAGCAGTTAATCCGCTTTGTGGACTACCGCAAGAAAAAGCTCCTCCTGGAGGCTGTCAAAAACATCGCCTTCCAACGCTCCAGCAGTTCACGAGATATCGGTGCCGCCATGAGCTACACGGCAAGACACCTTTTCAAACGCACGCGGATGGGGGCTCTCGTAAAGAAAATGGCTATCTTCCTGACAGATGGGTCTTCCAGAAACACAGAATCAGTACACACGGGTGTTTTAGAGTTAAACGCCATGGGCATCACTGCAGTGGTCATTGCATCTCGTAAACTTCCTAATCTTCAGAAGGCCTTCTCGGTAAGAAACATATTTGGGGAAACATGAGTTTCTTATTTTCTCAGCTTCTGCTCAGTGAAGGAGTAAGCAGTTTTCCAAGACCAGGAATGACAGGAATGTTAGAAAGTCTTGACTGACTGTGTTGATAGTTTTATTCCTTGGGCTCTTCGGAAGCCTGTGATGTTAGTCACTAAGCTGATGGGTGGATGAGCTCCTGAAGAAATAATACTCCACACAGTAGGTTTGAATGAATGAATTGTAAAGGACGAAACTATTCAACTCATCGCTGTAAAAATTTAATTTCCAGAAAATGCAGACCTAAATAGGACTGAGAAACAACGTAGGTTCCACCTCTTATATTCAGAAGCAATCTTACGATCATTAAAATAATTGAACTTGAAAAAGAAATAAGGAAGCTAAAGTTTTTTTTATCTTTTAAAAAGCCTTTGTTTTTAAAATAATTTTGTCTGTTTCTTTACTGCAATGCTGAAAGGTTGAGCCTAGCAATTTTGAGGTGGTCATCATACAAGAGCAGAATCCGAAAAGGGCTTTGTCCGGAGTGCGGCAGTGTTACTTCTGCTATGGTGAGTCCATAAACCAGGAGCGGTATTCTTACAGGGTGTTTAAAAATAGATATTTTCGTGCCTGAAAATCTCACTTTTGCGAAGGATTAAGGCTATGAGCACTGAACCTTTTAAATGTGGGAGTGGATCTTAAAGACTCTGCGTCTTTGACATGCGCTAATTTGAAGCTCTATGTGGGGGGAAAAAAAAATAACTCTGCCAAAGATGACTGAAAAGAAAACTCATCTTTCGTGTATTCCTTTCGCGTAGATGAGTGCAGTCCAGACCCAGCCTGTAACAGGCGACAGGGCGGCCCGCCTGTGATCACCCAGGAGATGGACGTGGCTTTCCTGCTCGACAGCTCCCATGAAATGGGCGGCGATCAATTCGAAAGGGCGGCAGACTTCCTCCGTGCGGTGCTGGATTACTTTGCCGTCAGCGACGAGCTACGCCCTTCCGCGGCTCAGACGAGACTGGCTCTCTTCCAGCCGAGCACCGGCCTGGATCCCATTCGCGTGATCTTCGATTTCCCCAGCCGCGACAGTCTGTCGGAGATGAAGAGGAAAGTCCGACAGGACCTGCACCACCTGCAAAGCTCGTCTGGTGTCGGGAGCTCCTTGCAGTGGATAGTTAACAACTTCTTCACAGAAGCTGCCCGTCCCAGACGTGCCAAAGTGATATTCACCATTCTAGGCGGGAGGTCCGAGCCTTGGTTGAGGGAGAAACTGAAAGAGGTGTCCCTCAAGGCCAAGTGCCAGGGGATCGTCCTCTTTACACTAGCGTTTGGGAGGGGTGTCAGCGATACCGAGGTGGAGCAACTGTCCGCCCTTCCTGTGAGTCAGCACTCGTGTCAGCTGGGAAGGGTTGTGGAGCCGGACATTGAATATGCACTGAAGTTCACCTGGACGTTCTTCCGTCAGCTGGCAGGTGAGTGTGAGAACTTCCTTCACTTCTCTCCCCTTCCTGATGCCACAGGGCACAGCCAGTCACGAGACGGGCTGGTTTTACCCCGCTGATGATGTGTAGCTGCAACAGTAACCCTGCTCAGTACGAGAGGGGCCGCAGGTTCAGACATCTGGTGCGTCTTCTTGGCTGAGGAGCCAATGGTGCGAAGCTACCATCTGTGGGATCGTGACTGAACGCCTCTAAGTCACAATCCCCCCTGAATGGCATACTCACACTACAAAATGTTTGATTGATCTGGTCCCCTGTAACTTGTTTGTAGACTATTTTATTTTTTACCAATGGTATACCAATATGTAATATTCACCCAAGTACACCCAAGAATATGTAGTATTCGCACAAGTACTTATGAGATTGACACTAGACTTTTAAAATATCTTTGTTTTTTATTTTTCCATGAAAAGACTGAGGATGACTGAAAAAAATAATAGGAACAAGCCAAGTAAGCATTTCATATAGTATTAGTTTTTTTTCAGCATACTCTTGATTAGGACACTGATTCTGTCACAATCTCAAAAAATAGTTTTAAAAAACTGTTTCTTATGGTGTCAACATACGGTGCAATATGAAAGCCTACAGTATAGCATGAAAGCTGTTCCCCGAGGGCACACGTAAAGACAAACGCACACACACACTCAGGCCGTCAAGTTTGCTAGAACTGACCTACCAGGAAACCCACAAGCACACTGGGAGAACAAGCACACAAACTCCAAACTCCGCGCAGATAGAACCCCAGTTCTGGAACTGAATCCAGGGCCCCAGGGCTGTGAGGCAGCAAAGCTGGCCACTGAGCCACTGTGCCCTCCCGTATTTACTGTTGGATCTGTTTAATGTAACTGTATTGGAGCTCACCCCTTGACCCTGAATTGGAAAAAGTGATTAGAAAAAAGAGATTTTGAGCCCTGGATTTTTTTTTTCAGAACTGTGGTGCCTGTGCAGAGCAGACTGTTTCTACATGCTTTCCTTTCTCTTATTTTCTTTCTCTAAAGGGATTTTTCTACAGTATTTCATGAACGAATCCTGAAAAAAATACCCTCATTTTAATTTTCGACTTTTACACACAAACTGAGCCACAGTTTAAAGATGTTGTAAACAATAACTTCTTTTTCATTTGTTTCTTGTTTCTTTGTAGAAAAAATCAATACATATCCTCATAAAAGTCTTGCACCTCAATGTAGAAAGCTTAATGTCCAGCTACAGCCACAAGGTGATGATGCACAGGTCTTCTCAGCAGAAAGGTAGTTTCATTTTAGTTTTCATTTTAACAGAAAACAGTATTTACCCTCTTCATGGGTTGAATCTTAATCTGAACTCAGATAATTAAATTCACAGAAATTATTAATAATATGAAACCTTTCTATTTTAATAGTTTTTGAGGAAAACTGAAAAATTAAACTATAAATACTTTAAAGTTGAGGAAACTAAACAAATGGAATAACCTGTTAGGCAAGCTGTCAGTTAAAAAGTCTTTTTGGCACAATAAATGTAATATTACCACCCAGTCATAATGGTGTGTCATGGTGTTTTCAGCATGATTCCCGTGACTGAAGAACAGCAGAGCAAAAGCAAGGATTTTAAGACAAACAGAACTGTAACACAAACATCACCTCCCATTCCTGGTGAGTATACAAGACTTTTTAAATTCGTATTTAAAGTTTATACTAGGTGATTGTCAATTAACCTGCATTTTCACCTACTGTTAATATTCTGCATATATGTTACATTATTGTGTAACTCTATGTACTGTATGTGATGCATCTCTAGCAGTCGTTTATCACAGTTGTAATATTAGGATTAGGAGATTAGAGGATTAGTGATTAGGAGTAGTTCTCCCGATTATACCTACTTTTGTTAGATCAAGAGTTAGATCTCCTGTTTTGAACTTAATTTTTTCTTCCATAATTATTTGTTTTCTGCAGATCGCTGCTTACTGACAATGGAGTATGGTACAACTTGCAAAGGACTTCAAAGGATAAGGTGGTATTACAGCAAAAGTAGAAATAACTGTTTGCCGTTCTGGTATGGTGGCTGTTTTGGGAATGAAAACCGATTTATTTCAAGGGAAATGTGCCTTAGGATATGTACTTCACAAGACGTTAAAATCAAAATGTAAAAATGACAAATCGGCCCAGCAGGAAAACAAGGTGATCCTTGAAGAAAATTGGAAAAATGTGACCACTGAACATGAAATTGTCAACATTAATGATTTCTAATGAGGTTTCCATACAAAGGAGTGGTTATGTATCTGTAGCCTAGTAAACCTGTTGAAAAAGCAGTACCTCCTCAGAAAAATGTGCGCTGTTGTACACAAAATGTCATACACAAAGTCATTCTTCCCTTCATGATCTTCCAATATCTTCCAAACAACATTTATAAATACTGAACATTATGCCATAAGTGGGAAGTTCAGTTTAATTGTCCTTCTGTGGTGAAGTAAAAGTCTGACATTAACATTTAATATTTTTACTTATACTACATAGTAAGAAACCAGCATTTTACTTATTTAGGACTTTTGTTTATTAAGACCTTCATTAACATTAAAAAAATCATTAACTTTTTATTTAAAACAACATACAGTTAAAGATACTCCTTTTAGTTCTGTAAGAAGAAAAGCTAGCCATGTACGAGAAGTTCATTCAAAAGCTCCAACATGAATTCACTTTGCATGGTGAATTAGGGTTGACTGGTCTCTGACTAGTCTCAGCTGGGGATAGAGGAGAAACACTGAAAATGGTAACCAGCAGCAGCACAGAATTTCAGCCGTTTCTCAGGCACTCGGAGTTTCCCGTTATCATAACTGCTTACCCTGTTCTGCCTGGATGTTTCTTTCCACACGTGTCTGTGTACAGCTCAGTTTCTTTATGTTCACCCTTCTGAGTCAATGTGGTGTGCTGGGTCAGCTGCTGCCTAACACCAAGGAAGGACTGGATAGAATCAATATTTCTGCGTTCTGTAGAACAAACATTTCTAACTCCTGATAAATGTGCAGTGCAAAACACTGAAATAAGCACGTCGAAAAGTCTTTCCTAGTGTGAGGTGCTGCTGCTTCAACCATATTAGTCAACCCTAATACGGTGCTAAAAGTAATGTTGGGAGATGTTTTTTTAAGGATAGTGTCCTGTACAAAGTTCAGAGCCAAGACACAGACACTGTTCTTAACTCACATTGTCTTCTACACATAGACACAGCCGTGCACTTTTGAACATGAAAATCCCTGACCCCCGTCTGATAAGTGGCTCAGTTGGTTAAAAGCCCCTGTGTGGATGTGCAGAGTGAGTCCAGCTGGCGCCAAGTGTGGCTTCTGGTCCAGACCTTGTCCCTGACTGCTAGCAACAGCTTACAGTTGCTGATGAGTGTTCCAGTGTTGGTCACAGTGGATTTAGCTAGAGAAGGCCACTTTCAGAACATCGAGCAATTTAGGAGTTGTTAAATGAAATTTAATGTTTTAGGGGAAAATTTAAAAAAGTCTTTGTGATATATATACTGTATATCAATTCCACTTACCTACTTTTAAGTGATTTTGAGTTTGTGTAATACAGTTTTTGAATGTTAACAAAATGCTTCAGCCCATCTTAATTTTCAATGCACTAAATTAAAATACACGTTGGTCATGTACATGAAAATGTACATAATGGATAAGTACAAGACAAGACATTAGGTTATGTACAAGACAATAGATTAATGCCTATTTTTCTTCACGAACATAAAATTAATCTAACTAAAGAAGCATGTATTTTGCAAAAAAGTCAAGAATAAGTGGATGTTTTTTTGGGTGGGGTGTGAAAATATGATTTTTCTATATATTAGCAAATTTTAAAGAGATTACATCACGACTTTGTGAACTAAAAGGATGATAAATACCATTAAATAATGTGTCCCAGAGCTCTTATCAGATCATTGTCACACAACCAGTAAAAAGAAGCAACTGAAGAGAAAATACATGCATAATTAAGAACACACCGAACGCTGGGGAGAACTTTAAGCAATACCCATCTGCCTACATGTTTTTTTAGCAGCTGAAGGATGCTTATGCCACTGCATGAACACTCGAAACCACACAACCAGAAGGCTCTTCCACCCAGAAAACATTTAGGCAATGATTTACCGGAGACGGCCAGGATATGAACAGATAGTCTATGGAGATTTACTTATTCCTGTTCACAGCTAAAAAATGTTTTTAGATTAGAGTTTTTAACTCCCTTTTAAGTTGCTGAAGTTCTCTTTCTAAAGACTTTTGAATATTAGTTTTTCATGAGAACATGTGGGACTTATCTGTGCACAGCTGGAGGTTTCCAGTATTTCCAAGAGAGGCTTTGGGCCTTTATCTTCTCCACATGCGTGTAACATTCCTATTGTCCTCTGCTCTAACGATTCTTTCCAACTCCTTACTCAATCCTCTGCTTAAACACATACGTCAATTAAGGACACCTTCAGATGAATACAAAATTTAACAGAAATAAACAAAGGCAAGAGCAAATAAGGGTCAAAGAAAAATGGAAATCAAATCAGGCAGCCAGCAAAAATTCACAACACTGTTCACAGGGCTGGGGTGCATCCGTAAGATGAAGTTACTAAGTAGAAGCTGCAAACCTTTTGAAACGTGCTTACAACAAATGTTTCAACAGTGCTAAATGTATTGTTTTGTAGGGGCAGCACTGTGGTG
Organism: Atractosteus spatula; assembly: GCF_055471065.1. Lineage (NCBI taxonomy): Eukaryota > Metazoa > Chordata > Actinopteri > Semionotiformes > Lepisosteidae > Atractosteus > Atractosteus spatula. The sequence continues at coordinate 1,882,296 of NC_142717.1, read as the reverse complement.
CATTGTGCCCGTTGCTTGCTAGGATAGTCTCCAGCTCCCCTGGGACCCTGTACTGGACTAAATGGTTAGAAAACAGATGTATGGCATGTTTTGTATTAGTTTTGATGTTGTACAAAAATCACTTAATTTACTTTTGATTTTTAAATTACATTAGTGCATTAATACATGTGGAAGAGTTACAGTTTCAGGTTCTGGACAACATTCAAACAGAAAAGATACCTGCAATACTAATTGATGACTTACATGGAAAAACGAAAAGCAAATCAGAGACAATGAGATTGCCATTATCATGCAAGAACATTGCTGTTCCAGTCATATAAGGATCCTGATCGCAATCTGAAGGGACCATGTGTATTAACACAAGGAAACATATGTAAAGTTTTTCTATCAAACTGATGCAGCTCAGTACAAGTTTTCTGAGATGTCACCTGGGGCTTTTTGCCACCTGACTTTCGAAATGAAAGACAAAAGCCTTGTCACAGAGCTGGAGTGCTAAACAACTTGAAGTTGAAACACATTTATTCAGTTTACTATACAGATCTTGTTGGCATCGTTCTTTTACATTCTCCTGAAGGAGCGAATCTGTTTAGGCAATGCTGCTGCATTTTTAATACATATTCTACAATATCAGTGGTAATAGCCTCTCTCTGATTAACTGTCTTTAAATACACTGCTATGTACAGTACAACATGACTGACTGCGTCTCCGGGAGGGACCCTGCTCTTATTTCCACACTTTAACAATGCCATCTCTGGAAGACGTCACTATAAAGCCCTGCGTGGTTTGGAAAGTGGCGATGTCAGTGATGATATCATGGTGGCCCATGGGCAGAGACTCTGGTCCACGACGAGGCACATCTTCTGTGGATCCACTCTTCTGCTTGCTGTGGATTTCCTGAGGAGATCATAAGAAGCAAGGCGGATAAGCCCCTAGAACACAGTCTTAAACATGTCACACAGATTTGAGTGTGTCTTCAGTGTTGGATGAGCCAAGCACCCTCCTACGTGTAAAGCAGATTGGTTTGACAGCTTACTCCTTCTTCTTGTTCAGTAACAATAAGTCTTAACAATAACATTTGAACTTTGTATTGCACCCATTCATGTGATTACTACTTCTTTAGACAACCAGATATAAGTACACCTCTGAATTAAGTAGCTGGGAGCTATGATATAAAAAACAATAATATCAGAGATAAAATGTTTCCATACAACTCAAATAAAACAGATAATAACAGAGATAAAATGTTTCCATACAACTCAAATAAAACAGATAATAACAGAGATAAAATGTTTGCATACAACTCAAATAAACAATCACTTCATCATGCTAGAAAAAGTGGAAATTCATTCTTGAAATATCTGTCCTTGAAAATCTGTACGCTGAAATAGCTGATTACTTTGCACACTGAAAGCTCTTTAAAATATTCTGACAATTAAACTTTAAACAAATCAAAAGGCTCTCTCTGAAGGCTGATAACAGAAGAAAATGAATTATCCCACCTGTACAACTTCTGTCCCTTCGATAATCTTGCGACTGTAGAAGACAGAGGGGCAGTGAAGGGAGTCATTGGCTCCCCCAGCAACAATATAGGACCTCTCTGGGTAAGCAAGGTCCCAAAACCTGTATGGAAATGAGCGATTACCGGGGAGACGACACTCAAGGATTTGATTAACACCGACTTTTTTTATACCTAGCCGTTTGTGCAAATGAATCCCTTCCTGGGACCGTGTATCGTACACAACTGAGGGAAAAGTCACACGTCCCGATCTACCAGGGAAGAAAAAGTACTGAAGGGCCTTTTAAACCCTTAAGTGGCAAATAATAAAATTCTGTAGTCAATAACCGATTGAAATGCAGGGTCTGAGGAACACTGAATTAAGGTGCCCCAAAGCATTTGAAATACATGCAAATAGCTTTCGCTATTCTCTGCTTCCATTCCACATTAATCTCTCTTCTCAACTACATCTTTTTTTCCCTATTTTGCATGCTGCTTTTAGTTAAGACTGTAGCAAATATCTGACAGGGAGGAGCTGTGGTGTAATGCGCAGTGTTACCGTATCCTCATATCCGATCCAGCAGTCAAGAGCAAAGGGTTCCCATCCGCGGGGCTGCAGTATATCCCATGGACACTGTGGGGAGATGGCTGGAAGCAAGCGGGAAAAACACAACAGGAAATGCAAATGTAATCAGTATACTTTACTATGGATTTATTATAAAGAAATAAAACCAATCTAGATCAGGAGATGCTCCAGTGACATTGGTGAGTGAAATCATACACAAGTTCTGTTTAAATTGGCTCTAAGCTGCCCCTAGCTTACTTGTGGGAGTAAGTTTACTCTGGCCAAATTAGGACAAACAATCGCTCTAAGAGAAAAGGTACATTTTTTATTATACACTGTACAGACGCAGAAGACAAACAAGACATTGCTAGCAACTCCACAGCTTCCTGCCCTGACTGTAAACTGTAGGTAACAGGCATCACTCAGCTGTAATCTAAACACGTGCAGTTTAAAGATGAACCCTGTAACATCTGCCAGATGTGACGGTCGCCTACGCAAAAGATCATTCAGTTAAATCTGTGCACATTAGCATTTACTTAGCCATGTATGAGACTATGGAACTAGAACTATTATAGTTATAATAGTCATATACTACCCTTGTCTACAGCTGAAGACATGGGTAATGCAGAATTGTCCATAATTTAGTACCACAATATACATGAAAATATGTAATTTGCATAACTGACCAAGACGTACAAACCTGCATTTCAGACAGAGGAGGGGTCGAACTAGCCCACAAGGTAAATTTCCGATCTCCCGTTTCCATGTCCCACATGGAGACCTCATTGTTTCCCTGGACAGCTTGAAAAAACAGTTTTTATTACCAGAAACTGCGCGATTTTAATTAAAATTAAAATGAAAAATAAGTAATACTTTCACTACAACCATAATACTGCAAAAGAAGCCAAAGACCACAAACAAAAGTAAGAACAAAACCGGTCATATTCCTTTTTATTTCTGGTAGAGGGTTTTACCAAAACAGAGCAGTTTAATCACACTGAGGCTTTGTGGTAGGATGTAGGATTTCACATGTCACTTACAAAGCAGTTTGCGTTTCTGACGCTATTTAAATCAGCTGCGTTTTTACATATTAGGATAGGATAAAATGTATAAATGTTTTTAGTGTCCCACAATACCTGGTTATGAGGGACTGGGTCAAAACTGAGTTTTTTTTAAACATAAGCCCAATTAACCATGCATCATTCACTGACACTAATTACTTTTCTATAGCAAAAGTGAATTTGAAGACAACCTTCTTAAAGAACCCAAAAGATTAAATTGACAACACTGCAGCGTGTTTCTCATATATATATCATTCTCCGTTCTGTAAGAGCTGCAGAAGGGCTTTGAGGTGTCTCTTACCTGCTATAACGGACGACTGGTAGAGAGGATGCATAAGGAGCCTCCTGATCCGAGCCCTGGCAGGGTGCGAGTGATTGGAGATCGGAAGCTGAAATCTCATGTCCCAGCAAGCCATTGTACCGTTGCTTGTGCCTGCGACAGACATACCGGCGTTCTGACGTCAGAAACACATGTAACAAATGTTGCTCACAAACATGAAAAACACTGTTATCGCCATTCATGCGTAATTTTGTGGACCTGAACCAATTTAGCTTTATCATAGCAAAGAGAGTGAATAGTTATACAATCAATATTTTGATGTGCATAAATGTGATACTTTAGCATTATGCAGTATTTCTTTAACACAATATTGAGAGATTTCAGTAGCCATTTGCAATATCTTTTAAACGCCCTTACCAACACATAGCCAACACTGATGTATGTCCACTGCAAAAGACGTGATGAGGCCCAGTCTGAGGTCATGCTTCAGAGTCCATGCGTTGGTGGATGACCTGAGGTCCCACCCAACCAGAGAGCCATTCACAGTGGCGTAGGCCAGCACGGACTGCGCCCCCGCATTGAAGTGATGCATATCGACCACACAGCCGTCGTCCTTCTGGTCCAAGAACCTGACGCAAAAATGGGAACGCTTCCTTAAACTCTTTGATCTCTGTTTGCACGTGTTTATGGACTGAGCATCAAGCGAAAAATCATTTACAACGGCAAACAAATCCTAAAAGTTATCATTAAAATGCGTAGCGATAGCACATTATTATTTATTGGACAGACAAATTACAGTAGTTAAATTTGTTATGCTGATTCACAATGATCATCCGCTATTGGCTAGCATGCGTAGCCACATCATCAGTAGAAGCTGTAACACGTTTTGTAATAGGCTGCAGATGTTGTGTGGGAATCAGTCCTATTCTTCTCAGAGCCTGGATAAGCACGCGCCTCTTCACTGGGTCCCGAGTCGTAAAAGCCACATGTTGGAAGAAAACCTGCTGCTACTTGAGCAGCGCGGAGGAGGTGTGTCGTCCTGCTGGAAGCTGTCACTGCCCGTTGTACAGTCAGGACAGTTGGTGTATCATGCTGCAGCTGTGAGTCGCACCCTCTGACATCCATCAGTGCGGTCCGACACAAAGCCTTGATCAATCACTAAAGACGACTTGGCTCCATTGTTGACATGTTCATGTGAGGTAACTTAGTCCACTCTGTAACATGCTGATGACTACTCTATTCTCTTGATAAATGGAGCTTACTGATACTGTACGTGGGTTAAGCCACCTCATCTTCTGTTCCCATTCAACTCTCACAGATGAGCGGGTTTAGTGCTTATGCAACAAAGTCACTCAAGTTTACCATGGAGAGCCATGAATGGTTAATTAATCAAAATTACACAAAAACATTGAATCGATATCCAAAATATTATTATTATATTTCTAAACGCAGGCATGGTCAGAGCCGTACGCTGCCATGTATATTTCTGGTAAAGGTGTTTCATATCAAACATATCTGTAAACTTTGGTCAGGCTGCTATTTCGTACATAAAAATGTTCTCATTGAAAAACATCTGGTGAACTTCTCACTGCAATACAATTAAACATCTTGTTGAAACATGCATTCATCACTGTCACAAAATCAAGGTTTTTAAAAAACAATTAACCACACTCCCCAAAAAATTTCTTTCCATCAAAGACTGTAAGAAAGCCAAGACTAATTTCTTGATGTTTAAGTTAATTCTTGCTCATATTACTTTCTCAATACTAGTGCAGCCCCACACTGATTGCATCGGGTTGATAAAAAACGTCTTAATCAGTTGATAGTGGTATTTACGCTCTTAGACATGAAAGAAAAGAATGTGAATAGGCCATACCAGCTTCAATTCTTGAGATTTAAAAGCAATTTTAAAACATGCCTACTCAAAGATACTGTAGTACTTCTTTTTGTGTTTGTCTGGGTACACAAAGACAGAGACTTCTGTGGAATCAACACATGCTACAATGATTTACTGAAATAATGTCTTGTACATTCACCACAGAACACTGAGGGAAAACAGTAGGACAATGTAATATTCCTATCCCTTTGAAGAGAAACAGAAACCGCCAATACAAAAACATACCAATGAACTGGCCAGTGAACTATGATAAATGTGACTACCTGGTTTGAAACGGATGAACTTTGGGAGATTTGGGAGGCTTGTTTGCTTCAATTGCCAGGAGCTGGATAGATCCATTATCCGAGGCGACAGCTAATAGATGTGAACCTTGACAGAACGTGAGCGTTTTCACATGTCCGCCAATGCGCGAGTAAGTCAGCACCGACCTGCAATAAAACAAGAGTGTTTGGAACGCATCGCAGAAACAATAAATATAACCCAACAAGCCGATCAGAGGACCCGGACAGTGCAGTCACGAAAGATGAATTCTCCAAATATGGAAAGGTAATCTGTCACGTTGACACATCCAGCACGAAGAGGAGATGCACATACCGTGTGGACAGGCAAAAAGACAAAACGATTCAGGACACATTCGGAATTGGGTGGATACGTGGTAAATCAAAGTAGTGATAATGATAGATAAACACGGAATGCTTTTCTGCTGATGCTAAAAACATTAGGTGCGTGATTCTGAAAATTGTACCTATTAAAAGTGATGTTTATGTTGACTCATTTAAGTCGGCAAAAAACAGCATAATCAGCCAAAATAAGCAGTTAACTCAACACTTGAATATACAGAAGGTAAGTAAAGGGCAGCCATGCTTAAACTGTGCCACTTGTGAGACGGTAGTTGAAACGCAGCCAGAATTTTATAAAAAGGATACCCAGGAGAGTGCAAAAATATCCAGTTGACTCCTGGATTTAAAAGCACGACATGCCCTAACAAGTTTACGAGAGCTGCTCTTTGACTTGACTTTCCTGGAGGCCATTTGTAATGTCAATCTAAGCACTAAGGGCTAAAAAGGAAGGATTAAATCAAGAGCCCAGGTGAAAATTGAGGACAAGAATATTTAAAACTGAAAATAAGCAGCTATTTAGTGGGAGAACAGTGGGTGTAGGAAGCTAAACGGACTTTCTGGCTTGATGAGGTTGTAGTATCAGTAAGATAAGAACACAGTTTTACATAAACCAGCTTGGTTGCTACTTGTTCAAATCACAGAATGAGAATCGGCAGAGCATCTGTGAGATTGTATGTTACAGTAATAGGTTGAGGAAAAGGTCAAACCAGATTACAGATGGTGCATCTTCTTAAGTAAGAAGCTGAAAAAATCATTATGATAATCCTTGCACTTGTAAATATTATTCAATCAAAATCTGTTCTCAAAGGCTACAGTTGAGCTGTTTACATATTTTACTTGTGAGATCACGCAAACATTTGGAACTGGAGTCCTAATAAGCGTTTTCATTGTTTATAAACATTTATGAATCAACTGAAGAGGATGCTATGTATTCTACGGGAACTGATTGCAACAAACATTAAAACGGCAGCCAATCAAACAAAATATACAGCATGCTAAGGCAAGGTTAAGAAATCTTTTTTTTTTTCTCAGAGCACTGCACTTGGTGAGACATTTAGACTGACTAATCTTTCCAGCGGCTTGACAAACAAGGAGACTCGGACAGTCCGCAACTCCTCCCGGGTTCAGATCCAGGCCATGAAAACAGACGCACAAAGTCATCTTGGCACACGTCGAAACCCTCACACACTGCTCACCAGAGGACCGACGGGTGATCTCAGTTGCTAATTACCTGGTAGTTGTGGTCTTTCCTTCCATTTTCTGGCTGTCCCAGATTTTCACTGTTCCATCATTGGAGCACGTTGCAAACATGGAGTGCTCGTCGGAAACCCGGATGCGACTGACTGCCGATTTGTGTTCGTGCAGGTGAGCCACCAGGAGGCCCTTGGGATGCCACCCTGTAAGAAATGAACGTCCCTTATTGTGCAAAGGGTCTAGGACGGTGGGGGAAAACGGAGCATGAGAAAAGCACCCTTACGGCTGCTCTAAAATGAGTACGGTCTCGTTTACTGATTACACTGTGACCCCCCCCAGGAAGATCTGAGCAGTCCAGATGTTTGGAGTTTCTGCAGCTGCATGAACTGAAGATGTTTAATGTCTCTCACACACACAGAATCTTTCCTAACGAAAGCATCACAGCCAGACCATTCTTACTTTAAATTCTTCTAAGCACGTGTTTAATTCCCGAACCTGCGCTCACAACACTGCACTAGGTTGTGGGGCTCTGTGCTATTGAACTCAGCAAATACATTCGGTGCAGCGCTTTTTTCTCTCCGTGACCATCCCTTTTCGTAGTCTGTCTTTCCAAGAAAGCGTCTGGGTTCTTGTCCGTCTCTAGACCTTCCACGTGCACCTTGTGGAACTTGAAGACTCAAATTTAGTCACTTTATCCACCTCACCGTGTTTCTCTTCAACAGCAGTACTTTTTTGTTTGTTTTTTTGCTGCTGGCAGGGCTTCTTACTGTAGATCTGGGACGTTTCATTCAAAGTGAAAAACAATGGAAAACGGGGACCGCCGGCCTGACCACGCCCCAGCCAATATCCCAGGACCGCTGGTCACATCCTAGTGGAGCAGCACAGCCTCTGCCTGCATCAGTGCTTACTCACTACTGATTTATCATTATAACCGTAAATATGTGGCTTCAATATGGCTTCACCATAGTTCACTTTTTAAAACAATCATTTATTTCAGGACATAAGATTATATTTCCACGTTTACTGCCAAAGGCTAATCTATTCCAGGTTTCTGTTCAGGCAGGGTTCACAACTGTTTTCATTACTTACTGAAACAAAACCACATAAATAGAATTGGTTCTTGTACCGAGGCAATTAATCAACTGTGTTTATAGAGTACTCTAGATATATTAAAAACGCAATAAATGAGCATCAAAATAAACAGCGTTTTAAAAATACAGCCTGCATTTTTAAATTCAATATAATGTCTACAATGTAGTATCCATACCACTCCATCCGATATTTAATACTAAGATAATAGCATTTGCAGATTCGTTAAGATTAGTATGTGCAGAATATCACATTTTTAGTCATTTTATTAAAAAAGAAAAACACTTTTGGACAGTTTGGTGAAAAGAACAAGTTTCACGTGGCCCTATGTTTTAGGGCCTGTTCTATCCTAGTTGACTAGTGGGCACTGACCGTGCAGCTTAGTTAGGGTCCTGCTCGTTTTGGCACATGCGAAACATCCAAAATGTCTGTTGTCCGTGTAGGAACTAGGTGACCAAGGGTCAACTGAAGTTCACTAAAACACTGGGAAAGAAAATCTGCAAGGATACTTCCTGACAGATTTATAGCTTGGAGGAGTGCTAAGGCTCATACCAGGAAGGCTAGTGTAATGCACATAAGATAAGGTATGAAAGAACTATGAATTATTTGAGCATACAGGATGGATTTCAGGGTAGGTCTTCTGGACAATATTAATCTGGTAGTATATGGATGAGCTACTTCCAATGAAGTTGGCAGACAGGCTGGGGGACTGCTCCTCTCTAGCGATAATCCGTTAATGAGATCCATAAAAATAAATGCACCAGGATCCTATATAACCTGTTTTAGTCCCTTCCTGTGGGAGTCTATTTGAATAGGCCTTACAGCACTCAGTGCTGATAGTCTGAGCCAGAGTCTTTCAAGAGCTGAACGCCTGAGGCTCAGGCCTGAAGCTATAAACTACGGTTGATGCCAGGTTTTTTTTTACAAGGAGGCTCTAACGTATCTGCACTTCACAGCCAGGCAGTAGAAAAACAGCGATATTTGAATTCCTAATGCCCAAGAACAGACCGATGTGATACCTTCCCAAAATGCGATATAGGGAACAGTCTTCTCTCTCCATATATTTGTAAATGCAAATAGATTCGCCCCTCCCTGCCAAAATGCTTATGCTGACATGACTCGTTATCGGCACATGCTACAGATAACCATTTCTGTTATCATACACAGAAATATATCAACAACAAAAAAAACATTTAATTGTGTGATTTTTTGCAGCGCTTAACTGAATCGTAATACAATTTCAACGCAATCAGGCTTGTTTCACGTTTTCTCACACTTTCATTTTCTCCATACTGACAGACCTATATGAAAACAAACTGTATGCGTTCAAATTGCTAATTCTTTTTTTACGGGTGAACCTATCTGCTTTTTATTAAATAAAATGTTGATGGCATCCAACGATCTATCCATCTATCCACTATAAAAAAGCCACTTGTTCTGGTAACATACACAGCATATTATTAATATTAATTTACTTTTTTTGCATATAATTTAAATAATATAATTTAATATTTAATATAGTAAACATTATAATGCTCTGTTGTTTAGGACAAGACAATAATCACATTATTTCACATACACAGTAAAGGCCAAATTTAGTAAACTGAAACATATTTTAACTCAGTTGTAATGAGTGTTGTATTTAAAAGTGATTTATCCTTTTAATCTTAATAATAAGTCTCGACTTCATGAAACTGCAAGCATATTTTAGCAGTTTCATTTTTCTTTCCATAGTTGTTTAAATTTTTGTTACTTTTGGCACTCATTGTGGGGATATTAAAATCAATTTTGAATTTTGTTTTTGTATGCGTTGTAAAATGTTTAGGATTTTTGGAAAATCACATGAAAGAAAGGTATGCCTATCCTGAACTAAATCATCCTGCCTGTCAGAAGTCTTCCAGCAATGAGGTCTGTAAATTATACAACAGGACACACTGAAGCTGAATAATCTAATAATTGGACAGCCCGTCCAGCAGTTTTTTCAATCAAAACACAAAACATATGGAGTAAAAAAATGGCTGCTTCACGGATTTCCCCAGGCTGGCTGCAGCACAGCCGCGTCTAAAATGACACTTTCGTCCTGAGTGAAAAGAACTCCAGGGAACAGGCCGCCTCACGTCCCCGCGAGAGCCAGACTCGAAACTGCGCCAGCTCCAGAACTGTAAATTTGGCTACAGAAACCGCCCACTTCTTAAAAGGCACAAGAGGTGTGGGAGGACGATACGGAACGCCGGCGTTTCTTGTTCTTCTGCCAACCCAGCTCCCTCACAAAGGGGAGTACGCTTCCCAGACCGAAGCTACTACAATGAATTAACCGCGTCAAGCACTGCACTCTGACCTAAAGGCGTGCCCGAGGTCCGCTGACCCGGCGGGCCTGTGAAACCCCGGGGGTACCTGGAGGGGGGGGCCTGGTCTCCCACTCTGCACTCTCCATCATCTGCTGGGTCATCCGCTCCGCGCTGCACTGCTCCCTCTTCTGCTGCACCAGCTGCTGCAGCTCGGTCTTGCAGGTGGTGATCCTCCTCTGGTAGGCCGAGGAGCCGCTGGCGGGCTGCACCACCGCCGGGGACGAGGCGGTCTTCCGGGGCTGAGGCCCTGCTCCGTCGGGCACCTGCCGCACACAGGGAGGGGCATCAGCGGCGCGGCGCGGCTCGAAGCGCGAGGGCAGTGGGAGGGGTCTCCTTCCCCAGTAGGGTTCACACTGTGCCGCGTTCCCGGCCACCACCAGCAACACGTCAGGGCCCTGGCTGAGTCACAGCTTGGCCCTGCCCTGGCTGAGGCGATTTCGTCACCAACAGACATGTCCGATGAGAGACTGGGCTGTCTGGCCTCGGTGGAGCACTTCAAAGCTAAACGTGCAGCTCCAAACACTTTCCAGTCTATGAACCGATCTGTGCTATTACTTGATGAAAATGGAGACCGAGGAAAGAAAATGAGCAGAGAATTAACAACGTTAGATAAATTAAGTATGTGAGCAGTAAAGTCATACTTAATACATACACAACAGTTACTTAACAGTAGATCAAAAGGGTAAGAACGGTTAGGATCTGCTTGCTGTCGACCTGCGCAGACAGTCCACATGGAATACAGCTGTCTGGTACCTCAGTGTGAGACACCTTCATGCTTGGATATATGCACAGAATATACTGGGGCAGTGCAGCCAAGTTCTTTTAAAACCAGTACTGATCTGTTCACTGTACAGTGACAGACCTTGGGTTAACTACAATCAGTTGATGAATGTATTCAAATCAAATGAGACAAGGAGAAGCTGGTCTTATCCATGAAGTGTATGAAGTAATAAGAAAAGGAATGGGCTCCAGGGTTTCCTGTCAACCTGCGGCAAAGATGTGACATGGATGTTAACAAGCGGGGAAGACTCGGCTCGCAGGGGTTTTCCAGGCTGAGTTCCCTCAGGCTCGCCAGGTGGAAAGAGAAGTTTAGGTACCGTCTGCGTTGCGTTTGAAGGCTCCAAGGAACCAAACATGCTTTTCCACTCTTCGTTCATGTTGGAGTCTTGCTTTGTTTGTTTTCTTGCTATAAAAGGGGAAGGAAAGATTGGAGTTATTCAACTAATTACATTTATAAACTACACACCTTCCACTGAGAATGAGCAGATGGGACATGGTGAGCAAATGGATGTCTGCAACCAAGTCCCTGACCAGAGCCAATCTTCCTCCGCGTTTCTGATCTAAAAATACATTGCCTTACTTGGAGCACCCAACACGATCAAGCCAGCATGTCCTAACAAAGGCACTTCAAAACCATGAATGATTCTTCACTGAAGAGCACAGGAATTCCAGTACCATTAGTTTGCTTTGTCGTCAAATCCCACACACAAAAACCTAAAAAAAAGATGCCTCAATCCACAGATACCATACATCACCATAGCACATTTCCACCACAATACAATCAAAAGCCAAAGTGTTGTAAAGAAACACAAAAGTGTTGTAAATGTACAACAACGTACATTTCATTCATGTATTATTCATCCAACACTGAATAATCATTTTCACAAGGATGACCGACTGTTACTGAACTATACTATTATTTACCAAACTACAAGGGATTGAGATACTATGAAAGAATTTTAATATCCACTGTCAACACTGTCAACTCACAGTGAAATTTTACCACTTAATCCCCCATGTCACACAAAAAGATCAAAAGCATATGTGCCTCTTTCAGTAAGCTTGAATAGCTTAGAATAATGTTTTCAAATGATCAACTCATATTTAGGAAAGGTAATTTAAGTTTTTACTGACACTTACAGGGAAAAAGATTATAAAGAAATAAATCCATCTGCCACAGACTGTATTTCCTCCCTAATCCCTGTGAATACAAATGACCTCAATGCTTAATGCAAACCAAACAATACAAATGGTGTGCATGAGGCAGAAAACATTTCTCAGATATATGTTTCAGTATCAATTAAGAATCTTTAAGAATCCAGTCATCTCAAAATCTTCCGGGAACCACAAGAATAATTGTCTTGCAGCTTTATCTGTGCTGTAAGACAAAGCAGTTCTCAAGTGTGTCCAACAAATATTGTTACATATGGACAAATTGTTTTTTTTCCCTGTTTTAAATTTTCAAAAAGAAACAGGAACACAGTATAACACCCCCAGTCCAACCCCTGACATTCAAAGGATCCCTACGATTGGATAAATACCACTGGACAAATCACTTTAGTAGAGTATTACAATGTACATTAGAAGCACCTATGTTCGGAAAGCAGAACATGAACAATGTTTTATTTTGTTCCCTCTGTTTAGCAGAGACCAAGCCCAGCTGAGAGTTACTATCCTGGTCTTGCCTTGTTGTGGATTTCCTGACTCCGTTTGCAGTACGTTTCCGTGGACAGACAGTGTGGCAGAAGGGAGTGGAGGAAAACAAATGGTCTTAAGCTATCCACTGCAGCTCCTCTCCTCTTAATCACTCTTACTCCATCCAGAAGGCTGCACGAATACGATGGCAACACCACTTAGGGACATACAGCAGCAATTAGGTCTTAAAATAAATACGTCTGGAGTCTTTTGCACATTTGTTAAAAGCTGTTTCAAAACATGTTTCCATGCTTTGTATTTACAGATGCTCCATTTGGTCCACAGATGTCACGTTCAGATGGAATGGCTCTGTGAAAGAAGTTCTGGTCATTCAGTATGTGGAATCACACTGAATGATCACGATTAAACATATTACAAGCATACCAGAGCAACACTCCCACTTAAAAAAACACCACTGCCCGTTTCATTATGAATAGATACGTCACAAACCTTTTCAGTAGCACCATTTAAATTACATTTTCAACTAGAGAATTACTTATGTATTTATATTGCTTTATCTTAAGAAACAAATCACAAATGTCACTAATATCTCCCAGAATAAAGTGCCTGTCAACCTGCACATAACCCATTTAAAGGAGACATACTTCATAAAAAAGTCTGAAGTATACTGTGTGAGAATAATACTCCACAAACACATGTACTTGTCATTTTTCTAAAATGTCTACACATCTATTTTTTAATTAATTTCTTAACAAAAAAACAAACGTAGCCGTACACTTCATGGTGACATAACAGGAAAAAAAAATCAGTTGGTGACTTAAACCTACTACCTATCGTTAAACATCTCTAAGTCTTTTTTCCCACCTTCTGAAAGCCAATACTGCTGCTGTGATGCACAGACTCCTGCTATAAAAACACTGTATATGGATGAGCTCTCCATATCCCGCCAGAATAACAACATAGAAATGATTTCAGAGCTGGCTTATCCAAAACAATGCACTTTAAAAAGTAAGAGTTCTCACAAGATAATATGTGCTTGTAAAAACTAAGCATCTGAGGTGGTCTAAATATTTGCAATCAAGCTCAGTTGTCTTTCTTTAAAGAAGACTACCCTGCACATATTTCCGAGATGTTTCTCTCTCAAGCCTTGAGACAACAACACTGATGTGTATTATTTAGCCAGTGCCACAAAGGAGTCGGCCCACCTCTTTTTTCCTCTGCTTCTTGTTTGGGTTTGATGAGATCAACGTGTCGGCCAGTGATTCCCAACATGCCCAGGTCAATCACTCCACTCTGGGCACTGTCATTCAGGTGGCTCTGGTCCATAATGTTAGCCTTGGCCTTGTTTGATTTTAGCATGAAGTCTTTCAGAGCCAACAGCTTATCTTCCTCAGATTCAGTCATTCCCTAAATATAAGCACAGCACATACAGCAGGATCGTACAGTGATAGCGTTTTCTGTCATTTTAAAGTTGGTTATATTATATGCAACGTCTATTGACCATTGTAACAAAGTATATTTCAAGGACTCAAGATTGTTGCTGCATTAATCTCAGTTCCTCTGCTGAAATACATGTTTAAAGTAAAGCCAACAGTTCTTAATGCTTCACACAAATGCTTACTGCAATGTTGTTTTGTCCTAGGAAGTTTAAAACTTATTGTCTGTCTGAAGAAAACATCACCTGCCCTGACCTGTGAGAGCAGTTTCTTCAGAATCTGCCCTACAGCTGGGTCCTCAGGCCCAGGGCACTCAGGAATGGAACCAATGCGTTTCTTCTGGCGGAGATGCAGGTGCCTGAACAAGCTGCCGATATCTTTCGACCTCAACGCATAGTCGAATATGGAACGGCTCACAGGTTCCTTCAGAACACTGAGGAGGACTATTTCCTTGTCAATCTGTGAATCGTGGAAACAGGTTTGATTATATACACTGTTTTTTAAACCAATGCTTGTTGTATAACATGGGCAAGAACCCAAGGGGATGCCTACATTCCACTTCTAAAGAAGGTTAAAAGTGATGAGGTATTAGGTTAACAGTGTGAACAAGCATGTTTCCATTGCTGCATACAACTGTACATAGCAGTCACTGTATAAGATATAATAAGAGCCTTAAGGAATTATCATGCATGGTTTCTTTATTGATACCTGTATGTCGTTGCACCTACATATGCATGCTTTTTTCCAAATGAACACTTTAAACATTAACAGAATTTCACAGTATAGAGGCACTGCATAAAATGAAAACCATTTTTTTTCATACAGCTAATTCAGTCAATAAACACATAGTTTCAGAGTGAGGAGCTGTTTATTTCACAGGGAAAAAAACAACAGACTTCACAATTGTTTTAAGTACCCTCTCCTGAGGAAGGAAGACTGTCAGTAGCTTTAACACTGACTAACTAAATGCATTTACAATTTCGGAACAGCCAAACTGCAGATTCTGTCCGGCGCAGCACCGTTTTGTGGATGTCACAGTTAACAGAAGGGTGCACAGCCTTACCTGTATGATTGGCTGGGTAATAAAGGGATTTAAATGAGGCATCAACTTGCAGTAAACATCTGCGATGTTGAGGTGCTGAGCCACAACAGTCATAAACCCAACTGCCCCATACCGGATCCAGAGGTTAGGATGGCAGAGAAAGGGAGCTGAAGGAATGACAAATAACATATGAAATAGCAGATGTAGCAAACATAATAAAGGTAGAAATTAATTTAAAAACACTAAAAACCATCACAGTCTCACATTCTCAAAAGGACAATGAGAAATAATGATATGAGGCTGATTTCAGCATAACCATCTAAAACTTTCCCAAGATTCACCACATGCGCCTGCATCTGTCTTGTGCAGAAAGCTGGAGCACTCAGGAAATACTATGCATTCAGAATGGAAAAAGAGTGCTGGATGAGAAAGAGTGCACTCTACTTCAAAAACAAGGTCTGGCAGTTTCTTGTGGGATGCAAAGGGAACTGCATCCAGGTACAGAAATGATTAAATTAACAGAATGATGTCAAGGAAAAAGACTCCATCTGCATTTTTCTGATGGAAAGTGCAGGTCCAGAGATGTCTGTTATTTTGCAATTTAAACATATTTTAAAGACATTTCCAGGAAAATACATCAGCTTTTAAATGATTGCTGACTGTAGACCAAGAGAAGGTGTCACTACTGGAGCAAGAGGCAGCCACACACTGTGTGTTTGTATCACACAAACACCACAATGTCAAGCTAAGCCAAGACCTAAATTTCAGTAACCACTGGAGTAAACACTCTCTCCTCCCGTTACTGTCTAGCTGCTACTGTTTGCTGTGCTCTTCCAAAATGCTATCTTGGAGAGTGTAATGTGAGCACAGACAGAGTCTCCCACCTGCAAGGGGTATTTCTAAGCACTCTGGACCTGCATAAGACCGAGGAGAACTAAAACAACCAATGGGCACTGGCAGACAAATCAATACTGCAGACACTGGTCATGACTAGCGATTAATTTGAGAAAGTATTTACTGAAATATTTGCTACTTTTAGAAAGGGTAATTTCACTGCAAATCAAGTCACCATTTTGCACTTAAGCAAAATAATCCTTTAAACATGGTGATAGACTGCAGTGCTTTTTCTAAAATTTACTCCTCTTTCCGTTGGGATGCTGAACGAGGTTTTCATTGGCACAGTGGAACAGTGTCTGTTAAATAGCATCCTTCCTAAACAAAGATACATTTTAATTTTAGGTAATGGATAGGCAATTAAATCACATTCTTATATGTTGCATTTCTTCCGATAACTTTCTCCCATTTCGTTTAAATTGTCATAATTCTTAGGCTACTGGATGTTCCACTCCTGTTTTCTGTGCTCACACATTAGAGCCTAAAAAACAAAGACACCAAGAGAGTGTTTATGATATATTAAATATTTTTAAAATATGAAAGCTTAATATTAGTCAATTCCTAATAAATATTAAAGACTAATGGAACTATTGTAAAGAGCTTTAAAACAACACCACGATTGAGTTCGTGCCATCTTCAAGGAAACATGAGCAGACAAAAGTGTTCAAAAATGACCATAATAAAACCGATCTCATCTTACAGTCTATTTGAGATATTTAAGCTTAACTTGACCAGAAATTCTTCCTTTACAGGACAAATATGCACACTGAATTTCAGGAAAATGCGAGATGGCAATGTCAAATTCAGGCTGATTTCATACAGAACGGTCCTATTATTAGCACTTAGTGCCGAATGAGATAAACTACACCGGACCGTTGAAGAATGTTGGACGACAATGCTGAGACATATACCTCTGGCACAGCGGAATTAATGGGTAAAGTGAAAATCTAAACCCCCCCCCAAAAAAGCTAAACAACGTTCAACCGCGCCGAGGGCCTCACCGATATCCCCGACAAACTCGTCGATGTGGGGCTTCTGCAGCAGCCCCAGCTGACACATGCAGGTGAGGGCGTGGAGAGCCTTGTAGATGACGAACTCCTCGGCGTCGCTCAGGCCCTGCTGCAGGAGGGGCTTCAGGATGGAGGAGCTCTGCCAGCCCACGTACGCCGCGACCCCTGCACGGGGTACACACACGGCGTTCAGGCACGCGTCCAGCCTCGCTCTCAGCTTCCCACTATTTTCACTCAATTTAAAATGCTACAACTAATTAAGTTGAATTGTTTAAATTACCAACCCACAGGACCCTAAGAATAGTCACACTGGATATCAAACCAGAGGAGCTACAGCAGCGAGAGTACCTTCGGTCGCTGCTCAGCTCCTGAGGAGGGTTGTTTCTTTTAACATTTCCACAAAGCAATGAACTTTGTAACATCGATACTGTAACTATTATCAAGCTACAGTATCAAGATATTAGATCTATCTAATATCCAGTCCTTTTAAAATACATAAGCATGCAGAAATGTGCACTGCGATTGTTCGCTTTTTGCTGGTTTGTTTTTTTTACACCTTAACAGCTTTTCTATGAATAGCATTTTTTCCTTGAAAACTGGACATTGCCACCATTTCAAAGATTTAAAAACTCTGCCTGTGGTTGCAAAGCTCATCAAGCAATGGTTTAAAAATTGATGACTACACACAAGGCTGGACGGTGCACCTGGGGCGTCAGACTCTGATCACCCCCCGTGCAGAGCAGATAGCCACATGCCACCCGGACACTCACCCACGATGCTGTCGAAAAAGGCCCCCCGGAGGTGCCAGTCATTCTTGTCGTTGAGAAAGGTGATCATATGGGAGAGGAGCACGTCGTTGGCCTTCTGCCGGCCGAAGAAGACGCAGAGGCGGGTGATGCCGTTCTCCATGAGCGTCTGCTTCACGATGTTCTCGGGGTCGCTGAGCAGCGTCACCACCTTCTGCTGCACCATCTCGTGCAGGGCCTGCAGCTCTGCGCAGCATGGGGGACAGGGGGACGTGAGCACAGCGAGGCGGCAGCAGGGTCTTCTCTGGATACACAGCCAGTCCGATTACAGGCATCCCCGAGGCCCGCGGACCAACGAGTGGCAGACCATTGGTGACGTGTTCCTTTTAACTAAACATATACTGTACGTATAGGATGTGTTATTAGCCTGTATAATTAACTACGTCTGCATTGGGCATTTCATCCCCAGGGATCCCAAAGTACTTCACGTACTGGAGACCCGCAGCTGCAGCACAGTGCAGAACCAGCCCGGGTGGGGCGGGACAGGCATGACATGCCAGCAGTCCTGCTAACAAGAAGTGACAAATTGCCTTACCAGTTCAATTAAGGGGAAATTATAAATCGGACAAACCCAGAGCTTGTTCTTCTACATGAATTGCTCTTCATTAAGATGATGATATGGGAAAAACATGAGCAAACAGAAAAATTGTCAGCTCTGTACTGATGTTTGCTCATCCCTGAGGAAATTCCCCGAAGAGGCGTCACCTGGGTTCTTATTAATTGAACTACACTAAACATGTGAATCCTTAACTTATCCTGCCTGAAAGTGTTTCATTCTTCCATGTCTAAAATTATTTTTGAGCTACATCTCCATCTGAGAACTGTTACTAAATCAAAATATTGTGCTTACACAATATATTTTATGTATTTCTTTGTTAACAGATTTGTTTCAAGTTCCCCATAAGAGCAGCAGAAAACTCAGTGTAGACTGTACTGTAATTACAGTAAAATCAAATCATATATTTTTACCCTACTGACACCTAGTGGTTTTGAACAGGATTTTTTCCAGGAGGCTGATGCATATGAAGGTGGAGTGTTGAGTGAATTGACTATCACCTGAGGGTGAGATCATTCTGAGGGAATGGCTCATAGTGACATCTAGAATTAAGGAATTTCAAGGAAATGATCGCTGCAACTGGAGAACATCAGGCGATAAGCAAGTGAGCCTGTCAGATGAGCTTCCGGATGTGCTTCATCAGTTTTTCCTCCAGTGTCACAAAGTTACTGTATGAGAGGTTTTTCCATAGAATCAATGGAAACAAGGCCAGGAGTGAATTAAAGCAAGACTGCAGAAAGTGACTTTTTTCTCACACTACTAAAAAATCGTACAAAACTAAAAGGATAGTGTTCTGACATACAGTAACCTGAATTAGAAACTGCGATTGACCTGTAAGGATCATTTCTGGTGAACTTAGTTAACTAAGCTTTTGGAAAGCCACTGTTTCACTCAGCTGTACTTAAATGGGCTGTACCAGAACCTACATTCCACCTCCTTATTTCTCAATGTTCTAGAGAATGGAGTATGCCACCCTTTCCCATCTAAACCTTAGAAAATGACACCAGCTAATCACATTCTACATTGAGATGATATTATTTCATTATATAGGCCCCCTGAAAAACATTTCAAGCATTTCAATTAAATTTTAATTTGATCCATGTAAACGCCAGCTCCATCCCTTAAGAATCCAAAACTAAACCAAAACTGCAAATGGCCCCCAGTTCTAAACTTTGCTGGATCTAAACAGCACTCGCACCGAGCCTGTGAAACGGCAAACACAGTTTCATTCCAGTCACACCAGCCAGCAGTGGTGTCAATGGCCAGGCCTCTGACATCCGAGTTAATACTATGCCAATAACATCCACATAACATACAAAATGAAAAGGTTTGAGTCAAATATGAGCAGCACCAAATGAATTAGCACAAGTTCAGTTTAAATATACTTATGTCAAAATGCCCGAGTAGCAACATTCAGTGCAGTTTACCAGAGTCATAGTTTTCATTGGGATGCAGAGCTTCTTCAGCATCTTCTCCATTTAAATCATGTTCCACATTCAGGTTATTCTCCTGGACCAGCTCCAGAAAGCGAAGGGCGGTCTCAGCCAGAAGTGCTATGTTCTCTGGTTAAAAATAAGACAATACAAATGCATTTAAAGAACAATCAACTAGCTGCAGAGCCACCTGACCATTACCCAGAATTCCTCAACTTGACTAGGTCTGGAAACTAGAATACAAAATACACGCACCATGCTGCTCATAAAATCCCACCAAAACAAAGCTCACTCTTACTATGCCGAGACAACGCAGAACATTTTGACTCCAAGAAAATGTCTGAAAAGGATACACACTCACCTGCATAGGCAAGTCTAACTATGGTGGCTTCATCCTGGGCTAGATGGGCAATCCCAGGCAAGATGTATTCTGGGTAGATGTTGATGTCATTGCGGGGCACCTCCTTGACAAGCGCGAGCACTTTGGTGAGAGTTCTCACGGCCTCTGCCCTCACCCGGGGCACCGGGTCATTGCAGAAGTGCAGCAGATAAGGGGTGATGCGATCCAGCACGATTGCCACGCAGAGCCTCTCAGCCAGGTGCAGGATGAGCTCCAGAGCCGCAAGCTTGGAGTCGCAGTAGCGGAGGGTCTGCAAGCAAGAGGTGATGACGGACACCAGGATAACCAAACCGTGCTCTTTGGTGTCCCCCTCGGACTTCTCCGCCTGGTCGCCCCCGCAGAGGTTGTGGATGATGTTCTCCAGGTCCTTGCGGATCACGAGGATGCGCTCGTCTGCAGACTGAAAGGTCTCTTTCGCAAACTGGGCCATGTAAGGCTGCAGAAAGGTGTAGAAGATGTCAGGGAAGGCGTGGCCCCTCTGCTGTTTCAAGTACTCCTCTGCTGTCAAGCGCTGATCCGGCTCGCGCTGGACCATCTGAGCCACCTGCACACCAGAAGAAACAGACTTATTACAACCGCGGACGCACCCTGACCGTGACTGCAGCCAAATACATAGCAAAGAACCTGCTGGTCACTGGGCAGATTCTGGCTTTAATGAGAAACTGAATCATGCTTTCACCACCCCCAGTGCTAGAAAATCTTAGGTATATTTCAAAATATACAAGAAACACTAGTTTCTCATTAGCCAGAAAAACCTACTGTTATCTCTGACCCGTTACTGACATTTCTTTGTAGAACGCTGATAACTATTACTTAATACCTCACTAGTAAATCTGATTCAAAAACTTAAAACAAAGAATGCAACATTTTGTTTAAAAAATGTGAGCATTTTGTCATGAATGGTGGGAAACAGGTTAGTTTTACTCTATGGATGATGCACTGTTGCCATAGTGAAACGTATACAAGAGGAACCACAAGAGGTTCCTATGCAAGAGGAGCCACAGGTTTGGACATCTGGTGCCCGTGCACGGTTAATGAGTCAATGATGTACAACATTGATCGGAGGGATTAGAAAGGTGCCTAATTCAGAATCCCCCCCCCCCCCCAAAAAAACTTTTTTTCTTTACAAAAATGACATTCGTGGACAACGTTCCAATTAAGAACCTTACCAGATCCCTGATACTCCGATCCTCAATTTTCATAAGTACTTGTTCTGTCTGAAAATGTCCCTTTCTGTAAGCCAGCAACTGGGAGAGGTCAAACAAGGGTACTCCTTCTGTGAAAAGCTCTGCTATAACACAACCTGAATAACACAAAAACATTTTTTAGAGTCATGCATTTGACCTGTAGAAACAGCCATTCAATTTGCAAGTTTCGTTCTTAATTCTCTAGAAAGTAATAACCATCTTTGCCTTGCATTCTGAGTAACCTGACACGGATGGACCTGGGATACACTGCCAATCCATTTCTAACCTGGGTGACAATTAACATTAGCCAACAGCCGAAGCTACTGAGAGACAGGTCCTGACACAATTAGATACAAACAGTGACTACCTGCAGAGAAAATGTCCATGGGCTGTTTGAGTTCTCCTCGCGTTCTCTGACTGTTACTGGTGAGGTCTACCAGAGGGGTGGTTTGGTCGCTCTCCGTAGCAAACATACTGCCGTCTACGAAGCGCTCTGGCGCGATATAGCACGTCCTTCTTCTGGACGTGTCGAAAAAGTAATTGAAATCAGCGGGGTTGTCCTCAGGCAGGTAGGTGGGCTTGAAACTGGCAAAGTCGGTGAGCAGGACCCAGTTCCAGCTCGTCACCATGACGTTCTCCGTCTTGATGTCTCCGTGGCGGACCCCAGACTTGTGAGCTTGGTCAACCGCGTTCAGGATCTGGAAGGCGATCCACTTCTTCTCAATGTTGTTCAGGAAGGGCCTGGTACTGATCCGGTCGTACAGGTTGTCCCGGACGTACTGCCGAAAGAGCATGGCCGCCTTCTCCGTGAGAGTTGCCTTTTGAAACGGGAGGCAGTTCTGCGATGAGTGCAGGCGGATCTTGAGCTCCTCCAGCTCCTGTTTGTAGCTTGTCAGAGGCAAGGAAGGGTCCTGAATAGCGAAGACCTTAACCACTACCAAGCCCTCCCTGTGTTTCGCCCTCGCAACCTTGAAGAACCTGGTGCTCCCAAGGCTTTTATCGTATTCAAAGTCATGGATGTCTGAAAAGTAGCTGTCAACACTGAGAATCTGCGATGGCGCGATCCCAGCAAGCTGGTTCCCCATGATGCTCCCTCTGTTCAACCCCGTGCAGTCTAGTCAGAACTATTCCTGAGAGAAACAGTGTGACAAATAAGAGTCAGTGTTTTTGTTTCCTTCACGATCCGCATTTTAAATACATCTAAACATCACTAACCACAAAACGGGAGCATTAAAGGTTACAGTACTTACTAACTGGAACATCACTGTGTTCTAGTTTGTCTGAAATAACTTGCCTTTAGTTTGGGTTTGTAATACTGTAAAAAAAATCACCTTCTCGTTCGTATCCCATGTTTTAGTGCTGATTCATTAGTGCGTTATTAATGATCTAAAGCGTTAATAAAGATTAAAGAGGCCGTCTACACTTGAATGTAATAACTTTATGTATAATGATGGCTGCGGTTACAAAAAACATAATTAACTGTAAGCATATTGGGCAGCAGACACCGAATTGAATACACAACATGTGCTTTTAAAATCGGTCTGCTTATACTGTATATACTGTAACGCATCATATAGTAAACTTATAATCTATAATTATTCCATAACTTACGGAACCGAAATGCTGCGACCACGGAAGAAAACTCCTTGCCCTTATCTCGTAATTACGAGAAAGTGATCTTGTAATTACGAGATAGTAATTCTCGCGTACTTAATGTGATCACGCGATAGCACAGTTGTCGGACAAAACCTACATCAAGTAGGCAGCTGCGCCAGCATGCGTAGGCTGCAAAGGAATAAGTTAGAGCTTTATTCCATGCTGAAAAGATAAAAAAAAAGGAAACAACGGCCGTAGAGCCCTCACATACGGTTCTCGTAATAACGTGATAAGGGGGCGAATTTTTTTCGTAATAACTAACCTATTATCTACATCTATAATTCAATAATATATATAATTCTATGCTCTAGGCTAACTTTTAGAAGAAGGAAAGGACTGTCGAAAAAAGACTCAGACGTCGCCCAGGCTTTGCAAAGACAATGTAGCAGATTCGAAGAGAACAAAGCACGTTGATGTCCTTAGTTTTACAAGATGATATAGAAACGACGCCGACAAACCAACCAAAGGTTTCAAGCAAGCAATAAGTAAATGAAACACCAGACAAGCAGGAGTAAGGATCGCATTTCCTACCCTGTTAGCGAAACGATGAAGTAGTATTTCACTGAAAAAAACTATGCGGCGTTCATTATTTCTCATGAAACTTAATCTTGTTCTTTCCGTAACACAGACGACGACATAAACATATTAGAGCTATAAAGACACAATTCCTATTTATCCCGGAATCCTGCATCAGCGCAAGCACATCCTTCCTTGTTACTGTACAGTACAGTGCTAGCATCACAACAACAACAAACCCTAAACCCTACGTACTTCCGGCAAGAGGTATTGTTTCCGGGTTAAGTGATGACCTCACTTGATTGATGTCAGACTCCCGCAGGTTTGCACGGTTCTGCGTTCTTCGAGGGATGCAGTGCAGACGTCTGGCTTATGGGAGGACCTAAAACCCATAAATCATTATGAGTGTATAATATCACACACAGGGCTATTATTATTACCTTAATCCTGAAAATACCATAACATGCAGTATTCAATTCGCCACTAACAGGAAAAAGTTGCAATAAACTAACCAAAACGTGGATATTCTATACATACAGCCATTTTGCATCTTAGGACATCTCCCATAGACAGCTCTGTAAGGTCAATGAGCAGTACCAAATGGTAGTGAACTTATCTAAAAACTGTAATTCTCGTACAACAAATACAACATTGCACTTATATATTAAAATTATTGTCACTGAAATTTTTAATTGTGCTGCAGTTGTTCATTGAGTGTTACGTGTGTTAATGTCATGTAACTAATCTATCCCAATCTTTTTCTACTGCTCTTCTCTCCTGAGATGAATGGACTTTTACTCTTCCATTGAAAATTACAGTTTATAGCTGTAGCAATGTCTATAGCAAACTGTATCTTGAAATATACATCTTTATCATACGTTTATTTACTTAGTACATTTTATTATATGCAACTTCTTCCACTATGTCACGCAGTTTGTTATGCGTCAAATTTAATCATGTTTAAAATGAAAGCAACTCTTCAGTATTACTCATGCTTCCTGCTAAAACATTATAAACCCCCCCCCCCCAAAAAAAAAAAAATGCACAGCTAAAGTTCTGACTTTCTTATTTTAAGATCGCTAGAGGAGCTGTTTAACAGAAAGCTTGACCCTTCTAGTTCTGTATTCGGAACGAGAAAGGAAAGAACACATAATGCCGGTCATCTTCGATCTCTCCCAGTAACTGGTCTTGTTTTCAAGCTGAGGTTCAAGTGTTGCTCTGTTGGATGCAGTTTAGCGCCGATGTGGCTGCAAACAAGGAGATGTATTAATATATCAGCACCACTAGGAGGAAACAACCCTCTAGCGGAAGAAAAAAGTACAGTATGTGACAGTACATAGAAAACCTCGCTTCAACAAAAACAGGTCTTTGCGTTTAAGCATAGAAAGGTTTTCAAATTCAATTTTCGTAGTAGCTTTAACCTAAGTGACTTTAAATGTATATGACCGTTTCGTGGTGTATGACTTAAAAGTACTTAAGGTGTATATCAAGTTAACTAGTAAACTTTCCGATTAGATTTATAAGTAGCTCCGAGGTAATCGACTGGAATAAAAAAAAATAGCTACAATTTATTTTTTCTCTGACAGACATAATATGGATATCCAGTTATTCAAATTATTGTCTTTAGCAGTCTAGAATTTGACCTGGTTAGGGTCTTCTAACCAAGCCAAACTTTTCATTGGCAGTTTGGATCTCTCTCTGCTCTACTTAAAGAAAGTTGAACCCAGTGAACATATTAACCCCCATCAATGCCCATGGAAATGGCACAGTGTTTAGTTACAGAATTTGGTTTTTAGGGGGAAAATGAATATTACACGGTACCACAGACAGTAACGATGCAATGTGAACAATCATGGCATGACAGATTTGGTAGCTAAGCAAACTGTGCAAATCCAACAGCAATATCAAAACAGGAATAAAGGAGTAGAAAAAGGGAACCAGTGATGTGGAAGAGATTAACTAAGTTATATTTTATTCCCATGGCTATAAACCTGCATAATATGGACAATTGATTGTAGATTTTACTTTATTTATATATATTTTGTTTCTCATCATTCACACGTCTCTTATTTGTTAATGGGTTCATTTTGTGTTGAGTGTGTTGTGTTTCTTACCTGCTCGCAAAGCCAATTCCCCAGCTGGGACAATACAGGAAGTGGACGTATTCAGCTGTGTGTGTTGTACCGGCCCGTGCCTCCTGCTCTGCTACAGTCCTTCTCTCATCATCCTCCGGCACTCGTCTTGCTGCCTCCGCACAACCCTCCTCTCTTTCGCCCTGGCTCTCCCCCTCTCCAGATCCACGTCCCCCACCTGCCTTTGACTTCATACCCTAGTGCCCTCCCTCTCCCTCTTCGGTATCCAAGGGCACTGATGCATCATGATGCCAAAGAATAGAAACGCACTAGTGCAGATGGGCAGGGCTGAGGCAGGCCAAAGGGCAGCTCTTCATGCAGGGAGTCATTTTTTGATTGTTGTGCTCAAACCTCATAAGGGGAAGTGACTAACAGTCAGACACTTACCTCAAAATACACTGACAGAAATGCCTCCTTGAGGGAATATTACCTCTCTTTCCTAAAGTGCAGATTTTTCCCTCCTGCATGTTGTCCCGTTTCAATAGCTGTGTGTGTTGGGAATAATCCCGCGGAATTCATGGGGCGAAACAGTTTCTCCCTTCTCTGTCTAATCTGCTGTGTACTTGGGCTTCTGGTGTCTGCACTTCAGTTTAAGGGTGAGGTGGGACCCCCTCTTATATGTAAAACGTTATATAAATACAAGGGATTGGATTAGTTCAAGTCTGCCAGTCTAAACTCACACATGACTTACACAGGTTCCTCCCAGCAAATGTGTGTGAATGCTCTCTGGAGCCCTGGGGAATTGACATACTGTAACCCCACTGTCACTGTCTTTCAGACCCCCTACTGCACGTTGCTGCTGAAAATAGCAGTTCCGCGTTTGCCTCACAGATGTGACACATTGTATTTTGTATTGCATTTCTTCTACACGTGATCCTGCAAAAACAACAGCAACAGACTACGGCAGTTCTTTAACCATGAGCATTGTTATTGATTGCAAAGAGGATATGACCATCTAAATGACAATAATATAATTTCAATTGTTATGAAAATAACACGTTGTCAACCAAGTTCGATGCGTGTTTGTAAAAAAGTACCCTCCACACTATTTCTGTATACGTTTGACGATTTCTGTCGTACTCTTTCCTTTAAAATTTCCTTCCAAACGATATCTCCAACCGCTGGAAATAACGGGTCTCGCACAACAGAAATACGAACAAGGAAGGGCACGTAGTTTCTTAGCAAAAACGAATGTCTTTATTTAATAAAAAAACTTCGTTGCTCTTTATTTCGTTTCCAACAGCAATACAGTACGTTAACAAACGCGGTCTTTTCATAATGTCATGCTGTTCATGCTGTGAATGTTTGTAGTTTTTTTTTTGCATTTTAAAAAGAAAATCAGAAACACAGAAGACGAGTCAAGACCGGCAACAGGATCTCATGCTTGCAAGAAGACTAGTGACTTTTTCGGCAGATATACAGACCTATCCGCGGCCGAGTGGGTTTTACGTGTAATGAATTAAAAAAAAATGAACAGCCCGGCCCCTTAAGACCAAGACCGTCCCCCCGGAGCGCACGCCTCCTCTGCCCCAGTCCCGGGGCCCGGCAGCCCGGCAGCCCGGTGCGTCAGCGCGTCGCGCCGCCCCTCGCCGGCGCCCGGTGCGCAGTGACCTCAGCGCCAGCCGTCAGACACAGCCGTGGATCTCACGGAAGATGCTGAAGAAAAGGGAAGCGGCGGTGAGTTTCAGGCTGGTTGCGGTTCCCTCTTTCGCGGGGTGGAAAAGGACGGTGTGAGCCGGTGGATGTGTGGAAGTGTGGAAGTGGGATGGGGCGCCTAGCCGGAAATATCCGCCTGTTGAGGCACGCTGCTGCGGCGAGGTGCTTTCGCCAGTTGAGTCCGCACCGCTGAGTGTTTTGTTGTTTACACTGTAGGCCTGTTGTTAAGGACCTGCTGCAGGAAGAAGTTGGATTTAAACGTAGCACCATCGACGTGGGTACAAGGAAGGACTGCAGCTGGGTAGCGGCTCTGGTCCTCGGCTCCGGCTGCGCAGCTCGGTCTCCTGCCTTCCTGCTCGTCACGTTATTAGCTACGCGGCTCGTCTTGTCAGCTGTGTGATAGTAACACACAGTCGTCACCTGTGACACCTGTGTGCTTTAGGATGAAGCACCTCTTTGGGATGGCTTACGCATGTGTAACGCGTGGGGGGGGAATCATTTTGGGGGCACTGTTCCACTTATTTAGGCGCAAGAGGTGCCCGGCACTCAGTTGCAACCGTAGCTCGGGTTAGGAACCTGGTTGTGGGTCAAAAATGATTTGCGGAATGTCTCCCTGTGTAATTTAATGGGTGTCACAGGCGGCGTACGTACAGCTGATCAAAGACTGAAAATGGATGAGGCATTGGGACTGTAGCGGGCAGTCCGCTAAGCGAAATGCATTCAGTTCAAGCGCGGCGCAGGGCTGGGGCGCTTGGCACGCTTTCAGCGCTAATCCTGCTGCCGTCGGGTCACATCGCCTCAACGGGCTGTGGGTTGAAATGAACTCGGGCTTTGGGTTTAAGCTCTTAATTGCGTTCCGCATAACAAAATGTACATTAGAGTATGAAACTTGACGTAAATATCTCCGGAGTTTAATGTTGGAAAAGGTTGTTTTTTCAAAAAGGAAAAGTCCCACCTTCACTGTATCTCAATGCCACTACTGGAAGAAAAAAAAAATCCTAAGCACAGCGACATTGATTACATTAAGCTTTTGATGAGGGTTTTTGTTTGTTGATTTAGGTGAAATAAAAACCTGACTGCTAGTTACTGTGCAGGAGTTTGGCACTTCACACAGTCTGTTTACGACAAGCTGCCCAAAGATGGTTTGACATCCCCTTCAGAAGCTCTGGCCTCATAGCCTTTGAGAGCTGTTTCATTACAGAGTGCACAAGCAGTAGCCCTGTAAAGGCACACGGCTGTGTTGGATGTGACTGTCAGGATGAGAAATGAGCCCTTCTCTCACAGATTGCATGACTCTGCGGTGTGGAACGGTTTGTTTCTTCGGTGTCTTTACGGCTGTGCCTTCTAGCCTTACCATGCTTGCTAGCTGTTACGAGCTCTCCCACTGGGACCGCAGGCCGGCGCCTTGGGGTTTGTGCTCTCTCTTCTGCTTCCTTGCCACCATGCTGCCCAATCGCTTCTGCCGCTGGTCAGGGCCACCTCGCCTCAGTCTCTCCTCTTCCCGGTGGCCCAGGCGTCTGTGCGGGACGTCAGGTCTCCTCTCGGCTCAGGTGTTGTGCTCCCTGCCCCTCCCTGGTAGAGAGCACGGAGGCCCGACGCAGCTTGGACAGGAGAGCTGAAGCCGCCGAGGGGAGCTCTTGCCCCTGGCCCAGTGAAGATCGGGGCAGACAAGCTCTCTTGTCCCCAGAAAGGGACCAGACACTGCCCCTAGTACTGTAAGAAGCCCTCCTTGGGACACCTTCGGCACAATGGCTTGTGCTACAGTTCACTGTGATCTGGCAAAACTATCTTAAACCTTCAGTACAGGCACCATTGAGCAGCCTGGTTTTCACTGGCTGTTTTCTTTTCCCTCATACTGTTTCTGATGGGAGCGAAAAAGCTCAGCTGTTTCTTGTTCATAACCCTCCCATGCTTTTTCGTGGAAGATGAAAACACTTGTTTTTGTCGTGTGACTGTAAATGTGCCCTTCGATGCAGAGAGGAAGTTAAGGCTAAAAATACAGCACCACGGTACAATTTGAAAAATCCATCTTGTTGGTTCTACTTCAAAGCATGGAGAAAGCACAAATGAAGTGATTGGTGTATGGTATAGTCCACTTGTGAATAAGAATAAAATCTCCCCTATTTAACATTTTGATGTATAAGTGTAAAGAAATCTCAGTCCCACTCTTTTATTTACTTTGTTTCTTTTTCTCGCCGGCACAGTGTTGAAATGAGGGGGAACTGCTAAAAACCATCTTCACAGGGCATGCTTGTTCTTGATAAGTGCTTGTAACGAAACAGCTGTTTGGCAGAGTCGCTTTGAAAAGTGTACGAGTGCCACTTGTTCTACTGCTGAATACACAACAGGGAAGAAGATCCGCCTCTTCCTTATTGTGAAACCTTTACGTGAGCTGCTACAGGATCCCGATTTAAGTGGTTGTTACACTTTTTCCGATCTAACCTTCCAAACCCCCTTTGGAGACTCACCTGAGAATATCTCACAACCCCCTGCTGGTTCTAGCGTTCAGCAGGTGTGGTGCTGCAAAGGACCGCCGATCAGTGTTTGTGAAGATATCTGGGCTAAGACATTTAAAAGGAAACACCACATTTGTTTAAATGGATTTACATCACTGATTTTTAATTTTAGAATTCCGGATTTCAACTGAAAGTTGTGCTGTTTTATACAAAATTTCTGATACACCTGCTTTCAATTGGAACAGTATTTTGAACAATGATCTGTTATTTTTATTGACTCTGTGACACTTAAAGTTGTAATCCCACACTTTAGAATACCAGAGATTGCGTACTGTACTGCTTTCTTGTTTTCATTTTGTCTGAGCTCTGTTAATTAGCTGAAGTTATTTTCTTAACAGGAATCTAGGACTTCCTTGTAAATGAGGCCTCGATCTCAATGGGCTTATGTCCTGTCTTAATAAAGGAAATGTTAAATTGGAATTACGGTTTCAATACAGATCTCACAATCTGCAAAATTAGAACTGGTGCTCCAGTTCATGGGACCAGGCGTTTTATCTAAGAGTAAGATTCAGTTCAGGTTTGAGAATAAGGTCTGAGTTTTAGACTCCTAGTTTATACACTGAGCAGCAGTTGGATTTTTAGGAAACAGTGAAGTGAATTATGTTCAGAGGAAAATATTTAATGATGACATCAGTTCTGTCTTTGAAAATAAAGCCTTGACAATGCGGCACAATGCCCATGACATCTGCTGTCATAAAGGTTAAAAAAGAGGGTTGTGTCGCAAACCTTTTGTGTTCTACTGCTTGTGTCTATCTGTACAGGGTTTTAAATATCATGTTTGATTATCCAAGTGACTAAAAAAGGAGTAGTTGTATTAATGAAAAAAACACATTTACTGGATAACGTGCCTCCTATAGTCAGAAATGATGACTGACCACTAGTCCATCAGGTGTTTCCTTCACTCCCCAGGCACAGTGGCTGCGGTTTAGTGCAACTCTCGCTTGTCTCCTCAAAAACATGTCCCCCACTCTGAACAGAAGCACAGGAGTCTGCTCCAGAAGACTGATGCACAGTTAGGAGAACAGCTTTACTAAACCCGATAAAGGCTTCCGAAGGATACAAGCTCTGTCTGGTCGATACTGAAAGGAAATTAATCTTCCCTCAGAAATGAAAAGACAGCCCTGTGGTCCCAAAATCTGCTTCCAGCATCCCCATGCTTAGAAAGACCATTTTCTTGTTTCAGTCCTCAAGGTGTGTGTCTGAACTGCTGGTGCTTTTGGTCTGTTGGAAGGTGGAACTCACTCAAAACATCAGACTTCTTCTGTTGTGAAGCATGAGGGAGTTGTGCCTGACCCTGCTGCTGATCTGCTAAGCTAGTGCTCTTGAGCTGACCACTCATCTCTTAGCACACTGGGCATCTTCACCAGAAGTCTCCACCTCACTGCTGCTCCCACCCCAAGGGAAGAGGTTCAGTGTTTGTGGCCAGGTCTTGTCTGTGCCAGTTTTCTGTTCCTAGTCCCCTGTCGCTGACCTCTGAGGCCGTCTCGGTTACAGATGCAGAAAGAACTCTCAACAGTCACCCAACCTGCCCTGGGTTCTCCTAACCAGGTAGATCTTTAGGTGAAGTGACTCAGCAGGTGGCCTATACATGTCAGCCCTGTCCCCTCGTTGTTACAGGTTACCAGAGGCTACGTGGCACAGACAGGTAGATGACTTCACCATAACCCATACTGGTGTAACTAGCAAACGCCTCGGCACACAGCATTGTAGCATTCGGAGTTATACCACCATACCAGCTGTCTTTCAAATGCACGCAGGTGTTAAGAAATGAAAAGAAAGTCAACAGAACGCACCAGATGCCTCACAATGTCATCCAAGTCAACATCCATTTTCTTCTTTTGAATTTATGCAAGAACTGCTTACTTCAGGGCTCCTGAGCTGTTCCACCAGTACAGGTGATTGCTTGGGGCTCACGTTAAGCTGTGTGGTTGCGTGCTTGAGCCTGGGTAATGTGACCAGCTTCCTTTGATCTTTTCAGACGTGGCTGCAGGTAACTGGCTGGGTCCTGAAGGGGTGTGGGTGGGGTTAGTCAGTTCAGGCTGTCTTGGCTCTCTAGCGATGATTCCTATGTCTTGCTGGTGGTCTGCAGACTTGTGGCAACAAGAGCTGCTGCATTCGCCCTGTTGGTGCTGTTGAGCTTGACGGATGTGAACAAGTTGTGTTGGAGGAGCATGTTTAACTCTTCCTAAGAGAGTACAGAAGCGTTTTCTGCAGAGCCTGATCTATAATCAGAAATTCTAAATCGGGAAGTCCTTTGCATCTGTAGTAATGTTCTGAAAACATATTAGCTGGTTCCATAGGAAAAAAGAATATTTTACCCAAGTACAAAGGTACAGATTCTGCAGTCTGATTATCTCGTGGAGAAATAACCCGGAGGGAGGGAGGGTCATGTCTTTGCAACGGTTATAATAATGGCCGATTCCTGTTCCCTTGTTAAGTGGTCAGGCTATTGATTGTTTTTGGAACAAACCAATTAGTAAAGAGTGAGGACGTTCCTCTGAGGAAGGACTGCTGCCTTTATTGTAGAAGTGTAATGAGGTCTTTTCGAACAGGGGCAGAGGCTGTAGCTCCCATATATCTGGCACAGGAGCCTTAAGGGTTCAGAGCCGCTGTGGTAGCATTTGTGAGATTCTGTTGCCTGGGTAATAATGCACTGCACAGTTCTTTTTTAGAATCTTTTGTTTAAAATCTCCCTGCTGACATTTTCCATGAAGCACTGAAATCTATAGCTCTTATTCAAGCACCGTTGCTTTGGTTACAGAAGGGGATATCGCGCGTGCAGCTCAAAACCTGTTTAGGCCGCGAGTGGCCAACCCATCAAACAAATTCCTTTCGGGTGCAGAAGCTCTCCCCGATTCAATGTCAACTGTATTGTTAAAGTGAGGCTGCCACAGTACTGCGGAGTGCCACTAGCATCCAAAGACCACATGTTTGCAATGTGGTTCATACTTTAAATATTGTAAGCCAGTGTAGCCTGTCTGAAGGCAAAACAGCATGTTAACTCTGCAGTGTGAATGACATGCAGCAGACCACTTTTTTCTTCGTGATCACCATTGCGATGTTTTCTCCATGTCTAATGTGAATACTTTTATAAGTTTTGCTTAAAGACACATTTAAATTATCCAGCACTGTTGTTTTTTTACAGCTCCACATTTTTTGGCCATCGTTGGTTGAGATGAAAGTTGTGATTTTTTTTCCAATTTGAAAAACTACTATGTGCAGTGGAAGGCAGTATTGTTCAATATGTGTGCTGTTTGTATATTAAATGATTGATTAAAAGGAAATGTTAAAGTGATGTGAGGGACAGTAATTAATGTATTGGAAAACATTTACTTTCCCCAGAGGACTTGCATTGTGCTCACTGGTGTACTGAGCAGCAAATATCCATTGTTTTATTTATTATTTACCATCTTCCTTGTGAAGAAATTCATATTGAAGTTTTTATGTCATCACACTTCAGATCCTTAGTATTTCCTTAGTATTTCCTTTTGACTTTATTGGAGACTGATGGTCAAGGAGCAAAAAAGGTGTTGCCATTAATTCATCTAGCTTAACATTTAATATTAATGAGCATACATTTATTGGAATCTTGTGCTTTTTTAAAGAACATAGCTAGTAAGTAAGTACTTCCTACTGAGTGGTCTTGTGACTCCTAGAGTGTACATGAAGGTCATTGTTCTGGATGACTGTGTTTTCAATATTCTCAGCTGAAAATAAGTGATGGATTAGTTTCCTTTTTGTGGTGGGTCTTATGGTAATTTGTTATGTGTTGCAAATAAACTTAAACCTACAAGTTGGATCAATAGATTAATTCTCATACGGTGAGGGCAGATGTTGTGGAGCTTGCTTTGTATTGCAGATGCATCGGAAAAATATTTTTGTGGGATAAACTGCATTGGTAAACTTAATTTTCTTATTAAAATTTTTTTTGGGGGAAACAATAGTTAACAAGTTATAGAAGTCACTACAGGACTTAAGTTTTTTTTTTTCTGTCAGGTTTCGGTGCTGACAGAGCAGTGGGGATACCTGAGACACAAGGGGTTTTGTGTAGCTGGACTCTCAGTATATTGACTTGAAGGCTTGCCATTATTGGAATGTGTTGCCACATGTTTTCCTTACGCGAGGTCTGTGTGAGCAAAGGTTGTGTTTTAGACCTATCTCATCCATATCTGGTGCTGCTCATCGGTTTCCAGCCTGCCCTATCTGCAGGAAAGGCTTTCAATAGATGATGAGCTCCAGGTTTTAAACAATGCTCTCGGCAAGACCCTCAGCCCACCTTCCAGATGCTTGTTACTCTTTTTAAAGGCACTTCTTTTTTTTTTTGCTGGGGTTGTACTCTTAAGAATAATTATTAATTGCATTCATCTACGTCTTTTCATCCCGGAGGATCGCAAAGCACTTGATATTTGGAGGGGGACACAGCTCCTCCATCACTGAAGTGTGGTGTCCTCTGCTCTGTGCCGGCGGCCCCGCTGTGCAGCCGGTCTGCTGGAGAAGCGAGAAGCTGCTTCACCGTTTCCGTTCAGGGCGAACATAAGGCAGCAGTCTGCTGAACGCTGCCGCGGGATCTGTGTTGATCAAGCAGGCAGGAGCTCGGCTTATCCGGAACATGGAGCCTCTTCCAGCACAGTGTTCCCCTCTTACCAGGCTGGGGTGCTGCCTGGGAAAGTCTGGTCCAGAGGGAGAAGCTCCACCTGCTGGTCCAGCAGCCTCCCTTACAGCAGCGCCGTGGTTTTCCCCAGGTTACTCCCATCTCTGTAGTGATCAGGTCCAGCTGCCTCTGCTGGAGCTCTCGTCTCCTCCTGAAGGTCCAGGTTTTTGCATTCTTCTGCTGTGCTCTCTTCTGCTAAGCTCTTAGAAGAATACATGCAGTGCCATTTATATGCTGCATATACTGTAGTTAGGGATTGGGTTTCACCATATACAACTTCAATAGTACCTAAAAAGAGCATATCTTCAGTATATTTTTGTACTTGGATACCTTGAGACATTTTAATCTTTATGTTAGGATTTAGACCGCTTTTATTGTTGCCTGTTTTTGACATCCCCACCAAACCACTCCATAGCCATAGCTTCCTCACAGCTTGAAGTACAAGACAGACTGGTTTGAATTTGGTGCCATTTCAAAGCTTATACCTGGCGCTAACTTGTCCCTAATGTACATGTGACGTGAAGGAAGAGGAATTCACAAAACAAATATTTTGTGGCCTTTCAACTTGACCATTTTCAAACACATTTCCTAGGAGTTTTAGAAGGCTTTGTTATACTCTACCTGACAACCTTCTCTATCTTTCCTGTGAGTTTCACCTTGTGGCCATCATTATTTATAGCACAGCACGGAGTTGAGTATGGGGTATCAAGCGAATATTCTATTCAAAGCAAGTACAAACCTTATACAGTGAAATAAAATATTTATTTGTAATCGGGTGTACTCTTCTGTTGAACTGAAGCTATAGTGTACTGCCATTCAGGTTGAGGATGTTTATTTACACTCTTTGTACACGCAGTAGTATTGTACCTGTATAGCCTTTAGAAAAGGCAGAACAGATACTCTGTTTATATTGGGTCTTAGACATAAGCCAACTTAGATGCAGTTGATGACAAAGATCCTCATGGTTTTCAATTTGTTTAAACTGAGCTGTTCTAAATCAGCTTAGGTGAGACCCGTGTGCGCATGCCACTTAATATACTGTTAGAAAATTCTTAACTCTTTATTTTTCTCACAGAGTGCTCCTCTCCGTTCCAGTTCATATGGACTTTACTGTACTGCAGGGACTTGAAAAAGAACGGGTTTTTGCTTTTCAAAAGCATGTTTTGAAATGTGACAGTATAGCATCAGTTCACAAACAAGGAGACCATTTGGAAAATCTTACTTTTTTCTCATTTGATTGCTAATAAAATCCCCCCACATATTAATTCATTTTTAAACTTTGTAGTTAATCAGAATTGTTTTGGAGAATCATTTTTTAGCATTGTTGTCAAAATGTGTTTCTGCTTGTATACAAAGATTTCATGGGACAATACAGTACACTATTGGGCCTGTATAACAGTTCCTTTAAAGGCATAGCAGGAGGGTATGGAGAGTAGCATAGTTTTGCTTAAACGACATTTTTTCACACAGTCACACAGAAAAAGGTGAATAAAAATTAGCACTTTAAACAGTTTTTAGGAATTAAAGATTACCAGAATGATTTAGTAGTGTAAAAATACAGTACATGTAGGCAAGACATAATGATTGTAATTTGTTCACATTCAGCAAGAGCATCTATAATCTGGGCTCTGACAGTACCAGGATTTAGTGCCCTAGTGTCTCAGCTTGTACAGTAACTGTGAGTAATGTGGCAGGAGGCAGTTAATGCCTCTGTTGATTTACTGCAGCAGAGCAGAATTAGCCTGCCTGTTGCTTTGACTGACCTCAATTAGTTCTCTCTCATTTCTTCAAAACCTAATACAAACGTGGCCATGTCTTGATAGACATGCAGAAGGCATAGGCGCAAATCTACTGTAGAATACATAAAAAAAGACCCGTAATTAGCTTTATTGTATGGTTTGAAAACCTCTTGACTTGATAAAACACAATTTATGGTGGATTTTTTTTTCTGTAGACAGATCCAGCCATTTTTTACTGATCAGTTCTTGGTTGTGTTGATGTGCAGCTCCACTGACACTTTTAGAAATCCATATAGCACGAGCAGTTTATCACAGGTGTGCCCTGTGCATTTCCTCATTAGTTTGGCAAAAAAACAACAACACAGTGGCCAGAATTAGGCAATGCGATTTTCTACTCCCCTGAAATCTGAAATAAGGGGTAGGTGGGCACGATGTTCTTACCTTCTTGCCATAGCCCACTTTAACCCAAAATTACAGTGATGGATGATTCGTTTAGGACCAAAAACTCTATTTTCTTTCACCATTAGTGAGTTCCTGCTTCAACACCCAATTGATTTCTGCTAAATAAAGTGCTCAGAGGAAACGCTAAACCACCTGGGCATCAGAAGCAGAGCTAGCAGTGCTTATCTGTCCTGCAGAGTGAAACTACAGCTCCAGAGAGTGAGGTTCAGGGCTGAAGGCCGAGACGATGGTAAAACTTGAATGCCGTGAATGTAGAAGTGTCACTTTGTCCTCAAATTATTCTTCATGCCCTGAACATTTTTAAAGCAATTTCCAGGTTACATGATATTATAAAGAATGTAGTTTTTTCTTTTTTTAGTTTTTTAGTGTTTTTCAGTTTAGTGTCATCATTGGACAGATCCATTTTTTTCAGTTATTCAAAATCAACTTAAGCGCAATGCATATACAATACTCAGTAACACCTGGTAAAAAATATATATATGTTACTGATTGCTTCAGTCACATCATGCTAATCTATCTCTGCACGTAAGCAAATAATAAATTAGCAGACAATTTTTATGAAATAAAATGAAATGAAAGTTGAACACAGTTTTGCATGATTTGATGTGCTGGAAGAAACGACAGAAATCATTATTCTGCAATACAAATTCCCGATTTTCCTTTATTTCCTGCATTTTGTCTTTCCTTAATGCCGAAAAGTGTGATTGATTGGTCTTAGTACAATGTCTTCTTTTCGAATACTGCTTTCTTAAACTGACAGTGCAATATGTGATATTATTTAAAACATTTTATCAACACTGTGTTATATTGATTTAAAAGGTAAAAACTGGTTTTCTAATTAAGTCTTTTGGGGGTATTTTCAGTTGTGTTTTCTTTGATAAGACCTGACCTATGTAACAATGTCTGAATGGTCATGAAATTCTCAGTACTACAATTTGCTAATTGTTGCCTTGAGAAATGAAACCTCTTCATGAGTCCTGCTGTACCTCTGCATACTGTAGCTTAAAAACGCAATGGAATCAGTCTTTTAAGTGCGACTGCAGTGAGTAATTATGTGTTAAGTGCTGTTGCTATTATGAGCTCACTCAAATTGTTTTTTAGATCTTAAACCCAGCAGTCATTTATTATGTTTACCTTATACTATGTGGTTTTGTGGTGTTAAATATCCTAGACTTTAAATGGACTTTTTTTTAACTCTATACACTCTACATCTCTCATTTTGTTCCTCTGTTTTCTTTAATGTATTGGACTGAAAGCTTAATTTCCAAAGTAGCCTTTGTATACCTTTTCTCTGCTTTTAAGGTGGAGTTTAAACTAGTGCATGCATGCAGTATATCTCATGCGGTGACCTGGGCTGGATAGTGTAACTGCTTATGGTTACTGCTGTACCAACTGTATGGAGAAGAGGAGTCTGATCCAGATTTAAGAACTTGTCAGACCTAATTATGAGAATCCTATCTGGCTAAGACTTGTTCTTATGTAAAATGCTTTGTTTTGTTTTGTTTTTTAAACCGGGAAAATTAATATTAGTTTTGAAGGACCTCTTACTGTGGACATTTTCAAGATGGTCTCTAAAGGGATTGATCTGCACAGCCATGGCAGGAGAGAATGCATGATTAATATCTTAGGGATTACCATGACATGATACCTGTCCAATTGTTTTAAGTAGCTAGGTTGTTGGCAGTCTCTGTGTGCGACAGATATACTGTGGGATTTATTACAACATGAGCACCAAAGAAGATAAGGATAACAGGAGGTTTTCGCATTTAATGTAGTGGAGTTTTCTTGTTTGTGCTGTGCATTTCGGACATGTGAATGTGGAACTGTAAGTCCTGGGCAAGTTGTTATCATAATTGATAAAACTGACAAATAGTTTAACGGCTAGAATAGGCTTGAGGTTAATTATGAACAGTGTTGTCATAATTGTTTCAAATATGATATCGTAGCTTAATGGTCGTGGACTGAATTTATAGAACTCAATTGCTCGTTTCAGTAACAAGAGTTCAACCAAAAAGTACAAGGCAATTGTACTTTTCTGTGATGATGTTTACAATTTGAATATTACAGGAACAGTTTTCAGGACATATGGTGCGAGGCTAGCAATTGCATTATTGATGCACTGTAAGCCCAGAGCTTTACAGACTATATCAGATGTGTTAATCTCTCAGTTCACTTCATAGCATTATAAAGTCTGTAAAACAGATTTGTCAACATGTGGCATTTATTGGGTAATTTCAAATTGGTTGTTCTTTG
This sequence comes from Atractosteus spatula, assembly GCF_055471065.1. NCBI lineage: Eukaryota > Metazoa > Chordata > Actinopteri > Semionotiformes > Lepisosteidae > Atractosteus > Atractosteus spatula. Next base: position 1,842,966 of record NC_142717.1, on the reverse strand, counting down.
TTTTTCAATAAATGATTCTAAAGGAAAATAAGAACATCATACTGTGTGCTGCAAATGATTTTTTTAAAAATTACCCATTTGGTCACAGCATTTTTTTTTTCCAGTTTAGATCTGACACTGTAATCACAGGCAAATGTGTAGATGTTGACTGTGATTTGTAGGAATATATTAATGCCTTTTGCGTCTTCTTTTGATGCCTTTCCATCTTACTGCAATGTGGTATTCCACTGATATTCACAATAGCAAATCGGTTAACAGTAACACAAATGTCTGGGGAAAAGGACTCCCTGTCATGCATTTAACTTCAACAGAGGTATTTTAAACTTACTTTTTCAAGCATGTTTTATAACAGTATAAAATAAAACTACAGATTGTTTCTTATTGTTTGGTTATAGGTATAGTTCACCTACCCATTTCAGATTCTGGTGGGTTTCAGTTAGATCTAGATCTACAGATTATTTTCTCTATAAAGATGAAAAGAAATGCTGAGGTTATTTCAAATGATAGTTTCCAAAATTACTGGTTTCAATTTTTAGACAATTGTAAAACTGAGTCCATTATCAGTTATTATGGGTTGAGGGATGAATTAAAATGACTCATGGACAGTACTTATGAAACTTCAGTGTATTTTGTAACCCTGGTAGACAGACTCTGTTCCGTTGAAACCAAAAAGATTAACAAGGAGGAGATATAGTGTTCTAACAAAAGGACTTTAAGGAAGAAGGAAAATATTTCCCAGAAAATGATGGGAAACGAGTAGTAAATGAAAGGGAAATGGCTGATGTACTAAACGAGAATTTAACTCGGGTGTTCACTGTGGAGGAAGTCGAAACGTAGAAGTGGAAGGCCGAAGTTCTTTACTCATTAGTATAGAAGTGTTTTGGATGCTAGAAGCACTCAAGTAAATCCTCAGGGTCTGATGGCATATTTATCAGTTTCGCTTAAGGAAAAAAGATGCTGGCCAGAAGACAATGATGCTTCTTTTCCAACAGTGACTCAAGATGGGGGTACTACCCCTGGACTGAGAAACTGCTAATGTACTCTTGGATTTGAAACAAACTACCCAGCCATATTGTTGAGGTTCATACCATCTTGTTGCTTTCAGGAAACACCTTCACGGGATTCTTGGGCCAGTTAGCTACTAACTACAAAACTGCAAAATAGCCTCCCTCATTTGTACCCATCTTTATGTTCATATAAAAGTGGTCACAGAATACAAACTCATCCATTGGCAGTCATGAAAAAACTCCACTAAAGTTAAATTTAGATTTAATTTGTGTTCATTTGTGTTTACCGTTCCTGTAGAAGTGGGAGGAATCTTTTCTGCAAGCACGTATGGTTATATCTACTTTTGCTTTTCTGCTTCCAGCTCGTTGAAAGTCTACCCCACTGTGAAGATGAGAATATGGTTCCGGTACTAGCATCAAAAAAGGCCAGTGAGCTTCCGGTGAATGAAGTAGCTTGTATTCTACAGGTATGTCTGTTTCTCTGCAGAACAAAAGAAAATGAGAACAGATCAGCTGTTGTTTTTAGAATGAAAATCGGTAACAGTAATGAAAACCTATACAGCACTTAACATCAGAGATAATAAGCTTAATAAGAAGCTGGTTATTATTTCCACCTGCTGATTGCTGCCATTTCCATAAACCCGTTTGTGTCACAGAAATACAATGGGTATAAAACTAAACATGCATTTAAAAATTAACGATTAGAAACAAAGCAAAAATCCTGAATAGTTTAAGTCAGCCAAAGGCCTCAGAATTATTTTTCATTACAGCTGTTAAAGCTGAACGCTTAAGTCTGCTGTTCGTGCTGAATAAATTGGGAGGGCTTTTGTCTGAACAAGAACTCCAGATAACCTGCTATGAACAGATCACTGCTCATGGTTTATCGCTGTTCGCAGGCTGACTTGCAGTATGGCTTAAGTCACGGTGAGGTCTCACGTCGCCGAGCTTACCATGGCTGGAATGAGTTTGACATCAGTGAAGATGAACCCCTGTGGAAGAAATACATTTCCCAGGTAAGACCTGGTCTTTATTCTCTAGCCTTTGTGCGTTTCCAAGGGACTTTATCGGTTGAATTCTCAGAAGAGAAAACTTCCCTCTCAGACTAGGTTTACATGGGTATGTTTTCGATGTTATTATTCCGTTGATAGAATACTTCCAGAAAAAAATCTCCTGTATGCTCTTGGCAAAAGGAACATCTGAAATTAAAAATGTGGTCACCGCCGATGGAAGGAATTTGAATTCTGTCCCTCTGTGTCTTATGTTACCTATGGAGGTATGCATTTTTCCATTGCTTGCTTCTTGTCACATTTCTGAGTCTGCATGGGCAATCCGTCTCCATGAAACACAACAACAATTTACTCGGTCCATTAAGTTGTTCGATTTGCATATGACTACTGGATTATAGGTTGAAAAATCACATCCATGATCATAGAAGTTGTATGTTTTCCGCTATTAGCGGCACTGTGAAATTACTGACTTGTCAGCTGCTTAGGAATTGAGTGTTATAGGCAGCTTTATTAAAAAACAGTGTGTACCTGTTTTTTCAGGATTGTCATTATACCTTAGATCCTATACCATGGTTTAACTCTCATTGTAAATTGGAAAGGAAAACGTAACCTACAGAGGAAATGGCAGTGAAGAAATACAAGAAATCTATATCTCTGTGCCTTAGTAAACATCAGTAAAGTGCTGGCTAGCTTTGTCCGGTTATTCTGCCTGATTACACCTGCATTTCCATCCCACTTTTTGTTTTGCGGTTTTGAACAGTCTTTAATTACCTTACACACAATTACCCACAGCAGGAGTCTGGTCTTCCTGCTTAATGTGCTTTGTGTGTAATCTGAATCAGTCACTTAAGGAATCACCATGAATAATTTCAGTGAGTCTTCATCCTCCTTGATCACACGACTGTTATAGCTACTATTAAGTAGGCAGTTACAATGAGGCATAAGTAGTAGAAAGCCAGCTATCCAGAATGAATTCATTTAAAGTAGTATAAAATGCAAATAAGCCTCTTAGCTGGAATTCTGATAGCAATGACCTTTGTCTTTTGCCCTTTGCTGTCCCCTTTCAATCAAAGTTTATTTATCAAATGCACAATAATACAGTGTGCAGCAGCAGTAGTTGCTGGCAATGAAATGTCTTTTCTATGAGCTCACTGGGGGGTAATAAGGTTACATAATAAAAATAAGGTTACGTAATGATAGATAATAATGTAATAGAAATTAAATAAAACAAACACAGACAAAACTCAATATAAATAGAGCTGCTATGTGTTTAGGGTGTGTGCGGTACATGATGTCCAGGTAGTGCAGTGTGATGAAGACAGTGAAGACTGTGTGTCCATGTAGACATTACGGGTGATTTGCTAAAGGAGCTGCAGGTTGGCTATTTAGCAGTCTTATTGCCTGGAGAGTAGGAGCTGTTCAGTGATCTGTTGGACTCTGACCGAATGCTTCACTACCGTTTACCGGACGGCAGGAGAGAAAATGGTTTGGGACTGAGAAGACTGGGCTCCTTGAGAATGGACCATGGACCTTGATTGGTATTTTGAGGACTCGCCAGTGTGAGGCTGTCTAAATGATGGGAGAGTTCCAAAGGGCCGTGTATAAGAGCACAGCGCAATAAAAAAAGGAAAGGAAGTTGGCGAGGCGAATCTGCGCTTGTTCTTGCCCTGTGCGGTTGCCTGCTGGGAGGAGTAGGAAGAAGGTCAATAATGCCAACAAGGCAGTGGGGCAACATGCTCCGAGTTCTGAAGAACTCAGTGCTCTTGAGGTTATTTTCCTTTTTTTAGTACATGGAAAAAGATTGAAGTTCTAGAATGTGAACTTTTCTTGTGGCTACACCATCAGACAAATTTTTTTTTTTTAGCAGTGTTCAGTAAGAATAACCCTTAGAGTGATACACCTCTATCGGTTAACAACTCTATGGAATTGTGATTTCATCAGACCGGAAGGCTGACTAGAAATTGACACATTTTCAAGTCATACCATGTCATGCTGTGTACATGACTGCTCTTGTCAACTTGTTACAGGAAGTCTTAAGAAGAAAGACATGATGCAGTGAAATGCATCCCTATAGACAGCTTCCAAACCAGGCTGTGGGGTTGGGTCTCAATATTAGATATTGCCATCCTTCATCAGGTTAAATGCCTCTCTGGGTGTAGGCACTGCTGTCATATTGCTGTACATAACATTACACAACATAACACAGTTATACCGAAAATATTTTTTCCATCACCAAATGTATTGTTGTTTTTTTTGCGTCGCGAATATTGGCGTCAGTCTGATGATATTGTATTTTACGGTAGTCATCAAGTGATGATTTTCAATCAGAGCAATTGTAGATAATTAGCAACGAATAGGTCAAATAAACTTTTATTGATCAAATGTTTTCATCAGAGAGTGAAATTATATTTTGACATCATTTGGTTTTCTGCATGTATTTAACTGCTGTATTTGGTTGAAGAGCCGTGCCTGTAATTTGTAGCTCTCGTTAGAACAAAGGAAGCACTTTCTTTATGAGTTTTGACCATGAAACTAATACCTAATTTTGGCATTAAAACCTCAATTTCCAAGTAGCCTCTGCCCTCCAGTAATGTAACAGGAACAGTCATGTTGAGTTGTCAGAGTCCTCCATGCTCTCAGCGCTTTACACTGACACTTGCCATATCATTGTATGAATAAATAATGGCACTGTGCATTTTGTGCAGTCAGGAAAACGTGTTTCATTTTTTTTTTAATCTGCTGGTGCTTTTTTCCTGTTGTGTTGAGGGCTCAGTCATGGGCCTGGTTTAATTCCCCACTTTACTCCTTTCAGTTTAAAAACCCACTAATCATGCTGCTACTGGCCTCAGCTGTCATCAGCGTGTTAATGCATCAGTTCGACGATGCGGTCAGCATCACTGTGGTAAGTGCTTCGTTCTTTCAGTTCATACTTGGCTTTGTTTTATTTTTATCCTTCAGAAACATAATTTCAGTTGTATGATATTTTTTTCTTCTGTCCTAGGCCATTATCATTGTTGTTACAGTTGCCTTTGTACAGGTAAGACTTGTGCTGTTGAATTAATTAATACTTTTATGGGGAATTAGACTGCAGTGTGGAAAACACCAAGAGTATATTATACTGTATGTTATGATACACGCATGGGTTATTTCAACGTAAAAATATATAAAGGAAAAGGTTGAGATTAAAACTTATTGTGTGTGAACTGTGTTTTCTATAAACTTTGTTATAGACTTCATTTGTATTTTCAGTATATATTATTTTTTCTCTAGGAGTATCGTTCTGAAAAATCTTTAGAAGAACTGGGTAAATTAGTGCCACCCGAATGCAACTGGTAAGTTATTTTATTTTCATCAGATTATTTTTTTTTGTCACTAACAGTTAAAAATGATGGGGTCAAAAGGTATAACATCTTGCTTTAAATATGCAGTCTCCAGGAATCTGGGCTGAAATCTAATTGAGTTGAGAAAGGCACACACCCTGGAAGTTGTAACTTGATTCACAATGGATATTAGTCATAACCACAGTACAGCTGCATTCAACTGCAGTCTTTTATAATAGAAGCATTTTTGAGAAGCAGGGAGTATCTAGGGCATGACAGTGCTGTCATGGGTGGTGTGTTTATAGACTCTGTTTGGTTTCCTTAATCATGAAATGGAAAACAAAGATCTGGTTTTGATCAATTTTAAAAGTGTTGCCATTTCATTTTTTGAGCTGTGAATTAATAAGCTCCTTTGCTATTTCTAAAAAAACAGTTAGGTGCTAATATTTTTGTTTTTATTATTATTACAAGTCTTTGATTATTACAATTGTTATTCTGTGAGGTTCTTTTTAAGCTTGTGTAAAGGGTTCATGGTACATGTCATTTTCAAGTGAAGATTTGTTTGTTTCCTCTAATGATGTGTCAAACTAATTGCGAGAAAAGGCGTACAATGACTAGAAAGCTGTCCTTATTTCCATATCAAACATGCCCAGGAGTTACTCATTTACATATCAAAAAGTGAGCATACAGCTCAAGACACCCATTCTCAATTTCTACTTCTTTTGTCAATCTTATGGTGTGAGTTTTCTTTGCACTCCTTTGTACAGTCATACTCACTGCAAACAGTCACATCAACACGCTAAACCGGTTCTCAAGACCTAAACCCACTGCTAAGAGCTGGGTTCACATTCCTTGAATTATATCAGGGCAGTTGAATGAGGCTTGTGCTGTATGCTCGTAGGTGTTGTGAAAACACCTACATGAAAATGTTTTTAATTTCATTTGAATTAAATAACCAATACAAAAAGGAAAGCATTAGGAATCCCAGATCTTCCATCACCTTTGTAACCAGGTTCTTAGGAAAGGAGACTATTCAGACTATATACTGTAGCCAATGTGGTAGCTAACTGATGCAAAGATCTGATTCAGCTGTTTCTGGCTAGAAGCCACATTATAGGCTTCAGCGACTGTGCAGCACTTGCCAAGTGTTGACAGTTTCAACTGTTAGCTTTGCGCCAGAACCTGTAATGATATAGGTAAGAGGTTGGCTTATTGTGATTCTCTAGTGCGCGGGAAGGAAACCTTGAACATCTGTTGGCCCGAGAGCTGGTTCCTGGGGACACGGTCTGTCTGTCCGTGGGAGAGAGGGTTCCTGCTGACCTGCGCCTCTTTGAGGTAGGATTGAGTGTGACTTCATTGGATGGCTCAGTGAATGACTATTGTCATGACTATTGTGTATTGGTGACCATCAGGCAGAGGCATCATGTGCAACAGGTGAAGGTTTATTCCTAGCTGAAAGGAAAAGAAAAGACGGCGGTGGAGCCTCCTTCAGGTGTAAAGGCATCACATGGACTAGTTTTTCTAGTGTCACACTGTTTGCATCCCATTTACAGTAATGAGGTTATTAGTATAGTATAGTTTCTCTTTTTATCATGCTTTTTAGAACGACTGATTAAGGACTCCCTCTCTCTTTCAGTTCAGCTGCCCTTCTTACACCCATAAAATAACACTGTACATCAAAGTTGCAGACGTTACTTCAAAGTTTAATCGTGGCTCAAGTGCCGTATATGATGTACAGCAGAACGTGCGTGAGCCAGTCAAAATGTCATGATCATTTTTTCCTCAGGTGTTGCACATCCTTAGAAGCTCCTTCCTTTAACCCATCTTCAACAACCACTTTGTCCTTAGAGGCGACACCTCGCACCTTAGTCAGGATTTCACTGGACAGGACACACATCTGCGTGCATAGAGGGGCAATTTAGTGACGCCAGTTAACCAGAGGAATACGTATCATGGAAGCCTGGGGCAGTGGCTTGTTTGCTGTTTCCCTCTAAGCTGTGGAATAGCACTGGGCGGTGTCGCTTGAGAAAGCGGTGCTTTCACTGTCTCGGACATGTGACTTCCTGGGGCAGCCGAATCCACAGTAATCTGGGTTTTCCTCGGGTTCGGACTGCAGGCCGCTGACCTGTCGGTGGACGAGTCGAGCCTGACGGGGGAGACGGCGCCATGTGCGAAGTCTACGGCACCTCAGCCGGCTGGTGCCAACGGAGACATCACCTCCCGCAGCAACATTGCCTTCATGGGGACTCTGGTCCGGTGTGGAAAGGCCAAGGTGAGTTCTGCTCGCTCCACGAAGAGCAGGCTCTGCTGCTGCTGCTTTCATCACTGTGCCCCGCACGCTCCGGGGGGAAAGAGGGACCTCCTGCCGCGTTGAAAACCTCTCTCGTGCAATCTGTGCAATTAAATCAGACAAGTCCTCTTCACAGGGATGAGAACCGACGCAGGAGGCAAACGGCACAGCAGGGGAATGTAGGGAAGTTAGTCTGAAATGTTCGAAATTGGTGCTAAAAACAAACAGCAGGGAGATAAATCCATAGCTTAATAGCTTTTATTGACCGGATAGACAGAAAGTTTCTGGTACTGTGTAAGTGTCTCACGTGTATGATGATACTTCTTTCAGTTTACAAACTGCAGCCTTTCTGTATTTTATTATTTTTAGGGCATTGTCATTGGAACGGGAGAAAACTCCGAATTTGGTGAAGTGTTCAAGATGATGCAAGCTGAAGATGTGAGTAACTATTTTTGACATCATCGTAATCAGAAAGTGAACGTATTGTAATGTCATTGTAATTGGGACACGTTCGCATTCTTGGCAAACTCATCTGTTTCTTTTTACAGGCCCCCAAAACACCTCTGCAGAAAAGCATGGATCTTTTAGGAAAACAGCTCTCCCTATATTCATTTGGGATAATCGGTGGGTTTTTTTTCACATTTCCGTGATATTGGCATAGAGCTATACTTGCCTGAGATTTGTACGTTTCAGGATATATTTTCAAAACCACCATTCTAAGGGTGATAGACTGCAAAACGAATTGTGCCGCTTTATTTTTTACTAATGATTCACTTATATCCCTTAGAGGTATTACTTATAAACTTTTCGTTTGGTATAGGAGTCATCATGCTTGTCGGCTGGCTCCAAGGAAAGCATATTCTCGATATGTTTACTATCGGTGTTAGGTAAGTAAAGCATTATGGTGAACACATCTACATGTATAAATTTGGCTCTTTAAATTCTATAAAATGTGAGTAAAACACTGTGTGATTGCTATAGTAGGCTTCAAATGTTCTGTCATGATCTATTTATTCTCTTATACCTTTTATTTAAATTCTGGTAAATTTCAAGGGTGTTGTTCTCTTCCATCATCATTATAGAACCCCTGGAATTTATCTTCAGTTTCCTTCTGACTTTTTCAATAAAAAGCCAGTACAGTGGGTATGTTAAAAAGATTGTTTTGGCAGTTGATGTGGCTCACTTTATTTAAATTGCAGATTTTGTTAACATGACCTGCAAGTCATCAGGAAGCAGGCTAATTTGGTGTCTCTTGGTCATCATCTTTTTTTCTGTTTTTGGCATCCCAGTTGTACAGAATGCCATTACACTGAAAATGATCCTGGTTTCCGAATCGGTGCCGTTTTCTGCCGTACTGTAAAATGTGTGCCGTCCCCCCCCCAGCCTTGCAGTGGCTGCTATTCCTGAAGGCCTGCCCATCGTGGTGACCGTGACGCTGGCTCTGGGCGTGATGAGGATGGTGAAAAAGCGTGCCATTGTGAAAAAGCTGCCAATTGTGGAAACACTAGGTACGGCCATTTTGAGCAGATTTCTGTTTGTTTGTTTTTCCTGTGTGACCTACAGAGTGTATTGTATGCTGTAAGTACACATAGGTGTGTGTATATATATATACATGTATATTATTGTACCTTTAGATATGAGGAACTGAGTGGTTCCTCCATTGAACTTTCAACATAGAGCCGTCTTAAAAATTAGTATTGAAGAGGGACTTGGAAAATAATTAAAGAGAATAATTTTATATACAATAGAATGGTTTTCAGATGTTCTGGCAAGTCTGAAGGGTGACTCATCAGGAATAAAAAAGGTGCTTAAAAATGAGTCTTGTTTTTTTTAATCTCATTTGCACATTGCCCATTAAATGATATGCGTCCTGTCCGACAATGAGAATTTGCATTTCACGCCTGGTTGACGCTGAAGGAACACGAGCTTGACAAGGAATTTGTACAACGTCTGGGACTCGGCGTACTGTCCAGCATGTTTTATAAATTGTGATGGTTGGGTGTTAAAATGGAAAAAATAGTTTCGTATTGGCTCTCAATATAAAATGTGTATATGTCTTGCACAGCTTAGGGTTCTTTTTTATATTCCTGGCAATTCAGTGAAATTGTAGTTAGTACATGCTGTGCATGTAGGAATGTTTTTGGAATAATTCATGCACTGAAGCAGGCTGGGGTCTGCTGTGTGCAGGACCTCATCCGGACAGCAATACGTATTGTAAAGAAGCATGTTTTCTTTTGAGCAGTATCCGCTGTTTGAAGCTGCCTGGAGAACAAGGCAGTAAATTGAGTGTTTGACATTTCCATAAATTACCTTCAGGAGCTTGTATTGCACTCAGTAATTTCAGTGGTGTTGGTGTGACTAAGGAAATGTACAGTGATATCTTTATTTGTCAGTCTATCCCTTTAACCTACAGCCAAGGGCATTGCATAGGAGATAAAAAAGAATTTCTGCGCATTGTTCTGTGACGACTGAGCCACGGTCAAAACCTCCTAAATGCCTTCTTCTCTCCTCTCCCTGGGAATTGGATTTCAGTCGTTTTATTGTTAAATTCGGAATCTGACCCCATGTTCACGCAGGCTGCTGCAATGTCATCTGCTCTGACAAGACTGGAACCCTGACAAAGAATGAGATGACGGTCACTCACGTGTTCACCTCCGACGGGCTCCACGCCGAGGTAAGAGTCGAAGAATTCAAGGCCAGAGCTGTTTTCGGGGGCGCTGGAGTTCTTACTAATAATTGTAAAATTAAGTTAATCTGGCTGGAGTAAAATGGAACTTTATCCTTGTCCAGACAGATTATTTCCTCTTGAATTTTAAATTTTTTAAAAGACAAGGAAGTACTTTATCCTTCAGACCATCTTTGTTAGGTGTGTTTTGACACTGCATTAGCTAACTTTTATTTAATCAGGGGCCATATAATTTCCACCGCCTGATTCAAGTCCCAGATAACGTGTATTAGTAAACGAAGTGGCTAGAGGCTGCCTTGATTTAGTACTGTAAGAAGTGAACCTCTGTGATAGTGGAGTGTGTCCCTGTGGCCGGCAGGTTACTGGAGTTGGATACAATGGTGCTGGAGAGGTTACCCTTGATGGCGAAGTGATCCACGGCTTTTCCAACTCCTCGATCAGTAAGATAGTAGAGGTAAGCTGCTACTTCGTCGGGCCACCAAGCAAAAGGTGTCTGGACGTTTATCCTTCTTATGAAGATTATTTTCCTTTGTTGGCTTTTCCTGACGCGCCAAGATATTTGATTGTATATTTTTTCCCTCTAGAGATACCGGACCGAGTGAGCTTATTATTAAATTATTTTAGTACTAAACTTGAGTACATTCATTTCTTGTCAGTTCCAGATGGTTAACTTTGAAAAGTGAAAATTTAGAACCCAAAACATTGGGTTTCCTTGAATGCTAGACTTGTGTGGATCTGGTGTTAATGGGTCACATGGTCAGACCACCAGGATATATTGAATTTTATTTGATTCGAAGAAGAGATTTTTAAACCTCTTATTGTCTGGAACAGCCAATATTATAGCTGTCAAACTGTGTACATAGAACTGTCATGTCCCGAACTAATTGGTTTTAAGGAAACATGAATGGATCATGATATGGTAGCCGTATTAGATTTTGACTAAAACAAACCTCCAGACTCCTGAGACTTGAATCTTGGTATACGTTAACATTGTGTTGTCTTCTTCCAATGCAGTTAAAATAGAATTTGAAATATTAAATGATCTGCTTAAACCAAGATGGCTACTTTCAACCAGACAAAATGCATAATTTTTTACAAGATATGAAAATGAAAAAGCAACTTAATTGTTAATCTGTGTATTAAATCTTATTGTACTTGCCTGTAATAAGACCTGTTATTTCCTTTTGCACATTACCTACACTCAATCAGTAAGTAAGTGTCCTGGGTAAGGCTGTCTGCTCTGCACATACAGTACTTAAAGATAAAGGACTAAGAATTGTGCCGAAGAAACTTTTTTAATGCTTCATGTTCTTTTCTCTGACTCTTGTGTTCATTTTAAGGCTGGGTGTGTTTGCAATGATGCTGTAATAAGGAACGGTACTCTGATGGGAAGACCGACAGAAGGAGCGCTGATTGCTCTGGGTATGAAGGTGAGAACACACCCTTTCTTGTCGATTCGGAGGACAGCAGCAGTGGTAGGCTTGCTCTCTCACAGTAGCACAGTGTTGCGCATTTTTGGGTTCAGTCATATTTAGTCTTGTCTGTGTTGCACTTCTGCCTTTCTGCTTATTGTAAATGCAGCACAACAATTTCTACTTTGCGGTCTTCTAAGCAGTGTGTTAGACATAACTGTAGAAATCAGATGTAAGAAGTTTATAAAGCTCCTTAGAAGTTTAATGTCTAATTTATTTGATGTTGGTCACATGCTTGTGCTGCAGAGCTACTAGCAACTTGATTGTCTTTACAAAACTCTGGTGCATTTAAACACAACATGAATTATTTTCCACTAACTGAAGAATAAAAGGAATTAAACTGATGAGTTAGGATACTATCAGGATGAAACGTAGGAGAAAGGTGCACAATGTTTTAGGGGTTTTAAGAAATTGCACTGCAATTATTTTTCATTTCAATACTCTTCTTTAACATTTTCAGCTGTTATTCAACTATACTCACCCTGCGCTGCCCTAAACGTAAATGAACAATGATCTCTGAGACAACTGAGCCAGTTGCTTCTTTTTGCTCTGTGATTCCTAAACATAAATCAAGGTCTTAGCTGTCAACTGCAGGACTGCACACAGAAACACCACCTAGATCTACACATGCAGAATTAAGAAGGCAGATTGCAAAACATTGCAGATCAAGGTTCCTTTGGACAGTTGTGTCCTACAGAGCTGCCTGACCGCATTTTTATGCCACAACTGGACTATGCATCTTTGCTGCAGCTGTCAATCGACACATCTTCTGTCTGCACCTGAGATCACTGAGATCAGGCTGTCTGACTCATCCTGTACTGCGGAAGGCTTCGGAACCTCCAGGGAGCACTGTGCTGGAAGTAGTCTTGAGGGAACTGCCAACTAATAAAATATAATTAATGCAAGTCAATCTGCGCTTCCAAAAATGTATGCACATTTTTCTTCTCTTAAATCTCTTCAGTCCGTAGACTAGAGGTGAGAAACTAACCCTGTCTATTGCATAAGCTTCTTGATAGAAGCCTTATTATATTAAGTAGGCTATTGTACCCCAGAGTATAAAGCTTTCCAATTTCCCTGCAACAATAAGAGGAATTACTTGAAATCACCATGTGCAAGTTCTAAACTAATATCTGATTATTACGTGCTAATAATATCCGAGTGCCAGTCCCTGCTATGTTAACCCATAGAAACTTACAGTAAATGGCCAGTAAGTAGGGTTGAGTTTTTCTTGGCCGTGTAAACTTTCGGTTCTGTAACCTGTAGTAAAATTATCCTCTGATGAGCCCTGAAAGGGCTGTAATCTTAGCAGTCATTGCCTAATCATTCTAGGAACTGTGATTAACTAAGCAATAAGAAACGAATGTTCATTTTATCCGTGCAAATCAATGGATCTGGGCAGTTAAAGAAAAGTGCCAGAATGAAATATCAGCATCAAAAAGCCATTCTGTTGAAGGAACAAAGGCAAGAATATCTGTTTGGTATGCTGCAGAACCGAGAGGTGTAACTAATATCGCAAAACCTGCAATTTATTATTGGACGGCACTCGGAAGATAAAAGCAGACCAACATTTAAAATCGCAAATACCCAGGAAACAAGAGGCGGAGCTGCTCCGGGGCAGGGAGAAAGGGGAGAAGCAGTGGGAAAGAAAGCTTGGAACCCTGCTGTGCTGTAGCTTCTGATTTGACAGGCGCATTGTTCTCCGCTGATATTCTCCTCACCAAAGTCAAGCTAAGATTCTCGTTCCTGGCTTCTTCCTGATCGGCACTAGTCTTGCAAACTAACATCCGTTTTCAGAGGAACAGCTTTGGCATAGCTTTCCGAACGCCTGTCTTTCTCTTGGCTTGAAGAAGTCGCCTGTCTCCGTTTGTAGGCGGTCTTGAGCGAAGCCGATGAAGCCATTGTTGTTGTATGACGTTCAGCCAAAGCCCAGTCAGTGTTCGGACATTGTTCGAAATTTGTCTGGAGAAACACATGCCATCCATTTTTGATGTAGCTGGTGTGATCCTGTAATATGATTATTGGGAAGTGTCTTCCATGAGTCTAGAGAGCCAAATTCCGCTGATAATAGAAAAAAAATTGTATTCATCCTAGAAATAGTATCTTTAAACCTTCAGTTTAGGGTTTCAGTGCCTGAGTTTTTTCCCCTTTTGGTTAACAAACAGCGAATGTTAAAACCTACCTGTACGAATAATAAAAGTAATTTACTGATTGCTAGTATTTGGAGCTTCTACAGTATATCTTTTAATGCATGGTGACAGGTGTTAATCGTGTAGCCTGACCTATCTAGGAATGGTGAGTCCTGGGATAGGAGATGTGAAAGACACATGTAGCTGCTGTAAATGATGTTGGCGATACCCTTCCCTCTAGATGAGACTTTCCAAACCAGTGTCCCAGTATTTTGATGGGAACACTGCTGTAGAAGAATCCCTCAGATGAGGCGTTAAACCAATGTCTTGACCACTTGGTAGTTGCAAGGTCCTGTGCTGTCAGTAAGAGCAGCAGTGTTAATCCAGGTCTCGTGCTTACATTTAGGAGCTGATCTTCAGTGGTAGATGGAGTGGGTCCCCTCCTGTGTGTAAAGCACATGCAAGGAATTATTAGTTCAGAAAAGTGTAAGACTCAGGTTTGCAATGAAAACTTGACTAGAATGTCATGGTTACAGTGAAAAGTGTCAGAGAATGATAGAGCACACTATCAGATCTGTTCACGTACCCAAAGCCAGTGGCTCATAGGAGAGATGATGCTAGTAGGCTATTTTATACATTTATACATTTTTTTTCTTTTTATTCTTTACCTGGAGGTGTTCAGAAGGTGAAAATGGTTTTTCTTTCATGTGTAGATGGGCCTTGAAGGTGTGCGACAGGAGTATCTCAGACAAGAAGAGCACCCTTTTACCTCGGAGCAGAAATGGATGGCTGTCAAATGTGTGCATCGGACACAGCAGGTGGGATCCGTGATCCTTTCCGCTTGGAAACCACCTTCTGTTTGCTCCAGCGCTGAGAACAGACGGGAATTTTATCTGAGTGATGTACTGTAGCTACATAACGAAAATGAACTTTCCTTTATTTGGCATGAAGCACTCAACATAGGAAATTGCCAGGTATATAAAAAGCCTTATCCTTTAAATGCCAAAGAAGCTTATGCACACAGAAAAGCTCTGAAACCATGTGTTGGTGTTAAGAATAAGAAGGCTGTGCATAAATATGATCTTTTTAAAAAAATGACGAATAGATGAAAGAGAGAAGTAGGTCATACATTGAAACAGTTTGTGTATAGGTTTAAAAGTCCAATGGCTTTGCTTATTCTTATTCTTCTTCTCTTCTAGGACAAACCTGGGGTTTATTTCTTGAAGGGGGCCTATGAACAAGTCATACGGTACTGCACTTCTTACAACAGCAAAGGACTGGTACTGCCACTTACCCAGCAGCAGAGGGAGCTCTTCCAGCAGCAAAAAACCTACATGGGCACAGCGGGGCTGAGAGGTAGGACAGCAGAGACAGGTTTCCAGAGCGAAGGCACGGCTCTCAGCAGTGATTTAGACAACCAGGCTGCTTCAGCTGTATGTGCTTTGTGGCTGTAATCTGAGCAGTTTTGAGGTTTATCCTCAGAGGCTCTTGAGGAAAAGCACTAAATGATTAATTTGTGCTTTTCTGCTTCAAAGGTTGTAGTGCATTTCATTTGCAATAACTCTGAGCAGCTTCTTCGGTAAAGATGATAAAAAATTAATTGATTTAGGTATCAGTACTGTTATTTTTTATCACATGACATTACTGGCTCTTCTGAAATTATCACTCAATCTTATTAAAACTCTAGAATTTGTTCTTGTTTTTGACTTTTGCACTCTCAGAGACTCCAGCTGCGGTAAAATGAGAATAAAGTTTGATTTTGATTACAGTCTAGCTTTTGACTGGTGCTTCTTTTGAACAGTTGAATTATATATAAGCAGGATGATTAAATCCATTTAAATGTGAATGAAAGTGATTGAAATATCTCCACAAAACACAAGGAAGCATGGACTCCTGTACACTCAGAACAGCTTCAAGAAAGAGAAAGTAATGAATGGGTTGGGTCAGAACCAAGATACACAAGTGGTCATGGGTGCAACCCATTGTGAGAGGAATGGATGAGCACATGATATCTAATACAGTATCTTTCTGTTAGACCCTTTTCTCAGTTAACCACATGACTGGTAAACCAAGCTGGGGATTTCTTTATTGCAAGAAAGATAGGAGGACAGACAAAGTTCAGAGGTTGACCTTGTCTCTCACTCACTTTCCTAAGGACAGCGACGGGCTTTTATTCTTGAAGATGAGCAGACTTTTTCATACAAAAACATACTTTTATGATTGGTCAGTAGCGGTTTCTTACCATATCAGGTGTAAACAAAGTCAGAAAGTCAGGCAGGTAGGTCACCTTTGCGCAGTTAACCAAGACCCTAATCAACTAAGACTCTATTGCCTTCCATGTCGCTAATCACATGTAGGATACATGAGTTACACCTCCACTCAAGAGACCTTGAAGACACCTGGCCAGGTGGGAGTGCACAAAACAGCGGGACAGTTCTCGAGGTTAACCGTTAACTCCTAACAGATACAGGTCCCTTCATTTCTGAACGTGAAGGATCTTGCTGACGGTCGTCTTGGCTTCTTGTCTTGTGGTTGGCAGTGCTGGCGTTCGCTTCAGGCGCTGAGCTCGGACAGCTGACGTTCCTGGGGCTTGTGGGCATGATCGACCCCCCGAGGACGGGGGTGAGGGAGGCTGTGGGCACACTCATCAGCTCGGGGGTGGCCATCAAAATGATCACCGGAGACTCCCAGGAGACCGCGGTTTCCATCGGTACGTGGCGTGTCCGTTCTGCGCGCCTGCTGGGTTAATATGCCGTCCTTGATGCTGGAACGGGAGGTGTTGACTGCAGTGGCGTTGCTGCTGTGATTTATCAACTAAACCCCCCACTTCAAATTGTAGCGATATTGAATGCAGAATGCTTGTTTGGAAACCTTCAGATTAGTGGTCAATTAAAATGGGCACACCGTATTTGAGAAGGTGATCTGAATTCTTTATTCAGTCCAGTTTTTCAGGTTTAGAAACTGTGGTCACTTTCCTTTACTATAGCCAGCCGACTTGGACTGTACTCTAAAGGATCTCAGTCTCTCTCTGGGGAAGAGGTTGACCATATGGACATCCAACAGCTGTCTCAGATCTCTCCAAGGGTAAGGGAGCAACACTAAGCATTCTAGCTATATTGAAAAATTATTTTTAAAGACCCAGCAATGCGAAATGTAGCTCTAGACTTATGTAACTTGTCTTTGTTTTAATTATTATGCGAGCTATGACAATTAGAACTGTAGTTGAGTCTTTTTGACCTAACAGACAGAGATACATTTCTTTAGGAGGGTTTTCTTTCCATTGTCCCGTTTAATTTTCTGTCTGCCTGTGATGAAGATGCTGTTGAACGCAGAGGGGGAGATAACAGGGATACGTATTTGTGTCCACAGGTGGCAGTGTTCTATCGAGCCAGCCCCAGACACAAGCTGAAGATTGTGAAGGTAGAGTATGTGCCACCGCTGGGTGTGGAGACGGTTTCTGAAATGCATTGGTTTTTCATTTATGTAGATGGGTCTGCTTTCGCTCAGCACTTGCAGTTTGTCTTAGGAATTATCTCCTGTCTACTCTTTATCAGAATGAAAGTATCGCTGGCTATAATCGATCTGTGTCATCTAGGAGACCTCTGTCTATGTAGTCTTTGCAGAACATTGGAGCTGTGGTGGCCATGACAGGAGACGGAGTCAACGACGCCGTGGCCCTCAAGGCGGCTGATATAGGCGTAGCCATGGGACAGACGGGCACCGATGTCTGCAAAGAGGCGGCCGACATGATCCTCGTAGATGACGACTTCCAGACAATTATGTAAGCCGTGCTTTACTTCCCGGCGATTAAAAGACCACTGCGCATTTAATCAGAGTGTCACCCACCGCTGGCGAGTCTTGTTCATGTGACCCCTTAGCCAAACTTGGAGGGCAGCAGACCAGACTAGGGTGTCATACAGTGTCATCAGGGCATATCACTGTCCCAGCTGGAGACGCTATATTTCACAGCTTGGGCAGGGCAGGGCAGCCAAAGAAGACATCTAATGAGAAGACAATAACCAGTTACCTCCCTAGGTAGCAGAGCAGAGCAGCAGCAGAGCCACAGCACTTTCCCTAGGATGTGCTCCAGTCAGAAGCCCTCAATTCACCTTTCAATCAAATATCAAGCATTTCTGTCAATTCCTGCTCCGAGTCAACCGCCAGGACCCTTGTTTTTTCAATAATTTCTCCATTATGATGACATAATTACATCCCTGACCACGACCTAGCTATCGGTGAAACAACTTGTATCTCCATCCTGATCTTTACAAGCTTCACTTTTAATGGGAAGTTAACAATTCTTTTGTAATACATTTGCTAAAGATGTAAGAGGTTTCAGATTTTAGCATACATTTCAATTTCAACCAGTTTTCTCCCAAGTATTTGTTAAAGATTTTTTTTTCACAGTATTGATGAATGTATGACTTCTAAAAATGATTTAAATGTTTCAGGTCTGCCATTGAAGAAGGAAAAGGAATTTACAATAACATCAAAAACTTTGTCCGATTTCAATTGAGCACGTGAGTTTTTGTTTTTATTTCCACTCTGAGAATTTACTTTTGTTCACCTCCCCTACAAAACTTGTTCAAGCTTCTTACAGTATGTTAAGACTGTATATCCTAAGACTGTTGGATCATGTTTTCAAATACCAGGTACTGACAACAGTTCTTTTAAAAATACATTCTTTTTTTGTATTCTTTATTTTTCAGGAGTATAGCAGCACTGACTTTAATTTCTTTGGCCACATTAATGAATTTCCCTAATCCTTTAAATGCAATGCAGATTTTGTGGATTAATATCATAATGGATGGACCTCCAGCACAAAGGTAACGAACATTATGCACTCAGTTCAGGAATAATAACTAAGGTTATTGCTGTAGTTGATGGATCATTGATAATTAACATATAGTTTGTAGCTAATGTATCCAAAGATCTCATCCACCTGTTTAGAAACTAGAGTGTATTTAACAACATGGCTGGGTAACGTGTTCTAGACTCGTATAACCCTTTGCCTAAAGAACTGCCTCTTGTTCTCTGTTTGAAATGCTCTTCTGAGGAATTTCTGTCTATATTGGTTTCTTTCTTTATGATCCTCTAGCTTGGGAGTAGAACCTGTAGATAAGGATGTTATCCGAAAGCCTCCAAGAAATGTCAAAGACAGCATTATCACCAAGAACCTGCTTGTGAAAATCCTGGTGTCCTCGTTGATCATCGTGTGCGGGACTCTCTTTGTTTTCTGGAGAGAGGTATCGTTTCTTTCCTTTTGTGAGCATTCGGGATTAGGAAAATAGGAGTACACCTTTTCAACAAGAATATGCGAAATTGTTGTTTTAAAGTAGAGATGAATGTATTATTGGCAATTATAACATCATCATCTGTTGAACTAATAAAACAGTCCCTATTATAAAGCTCAGTGTGGGCAACATTACTTTAAATTTGCGGAATTTGAGAATCTACACTGTAATACAAAAATGCTGCGTATTCAAAATATGATACGTCATTGGATTCGTTTGGTTTTTGCCAGCAGTAGCATATTGCACTCCCCTTTCGATGCAGTAAACGCATTGGTTTCCTTAATGTTGAAAATTAAGTCTTGCGCTCGCAGTACAGTAGTTGTAATCCAATATTTTAATCAAAGTGTATCGATCTCTCCCACAGCTGCGTGATAATGTGATCACTCCTAGAGACACGACAATGACCTTCACGTGCTTCGTGTTCTTTGACATGTTCAATGCGCTGAGCTCAAGGTCACAGGTAATGTAGTTACATTTTTTTCAAATCCTCTGTGCATCGTTCATGGTTGATGATACAAGGTGGCCCAACAATGAGTTCTGTCCAGCTCTGCTTTAATTCCAGTGAAAAGAGTGTAGTCTGGCAGAGTGGTATGCTGTTAATTCCAGCTGTTGGATGCTTGAGTGTCTTGAGCTCCCTCTGTTAGGAGTTTGTATTTTATCCCTGAGTCTGCAATAGCCTTCGACCAGGTCCTTCAGTTCCCTCCCACCTCACAGAGACTTTTTGCTCAGTTAGCTGTCCTCTCTCGATTGTGCCTTGTGTATACTGTATGTCTGCGTGCCCTGTAAGACCCTGGCGTCATCCAGGGCATAGTCCTAGCTTGTGCCCTGTGCTTCTGGAATAGCCTCAGGATAGCCACAGCCTTACGAGGAATGCAATCTTTAATAATGGATGACACGATGGTGTTAATTGAGTCGGGCGAATGGAAAATGGTGATTTGTGCTTTTTCCTTGGCACAGTGTATTGAATGAACATGTCTGCATTGGTATAATTGCAGCTTCCAACTCTTTAAAGCTTATATGCAGTCTCTTTTAACAGAAACAATAGTGAACATCATGTTTTAAATGCTTTGCTTATATTAGTTTCATGGGCTACTTTATTTCACCGTGATTTAAAACGCTTACAGATAAACCGGGCGTTATGTCGGGCGTGCGAGTCGGAATCGATTGCCCCTTGTTAATTTTGTGAACTTGGCAGACGAAGTTCGTCTACGAGATCGGCTTGTGCAGCAACAGGATGTTCTGTTACGCGGTCCTGGGATCCATAATGGGACAGCTGCTCGTCATTTACTTCCCACCCCTGCAGAAGGTTTTCCAGACAGAGAGCCTCAGCATATTCGGTAAGATCTACCTTTGGAGTCATCTACCACGCCTTTGAACTAATTTACCTTTACCAGAACGCACCTACAATGGCTTGACATTATGTACGTTTCCTGTATGTCCTCCATTGTAGATGAGTCTGGCCTGCTGCAGAGCAGTGTTCACGAATGATTAGAACAGAATGATTACCGCTTGTCCTGTATGCTCCCTTGTGGTATTCATTTTTTTTTTATTGGTGTGCCTTTTCGTAATTAGGTTTGGAAATAATTGCTGTGCGGCGCTCGAGATTCTGACAACTGTAGTAACCAATTTTGTTATCTTCCAGACTTAATTTTCTTACTCGGACTCACGTCCTCCGTGTGCATTGTGTCTGAGACCATAAAGAAGATCGAGAGAGGCAGAGAACGAAGCCAGAAGCCTGAAGCCTTCTTCCATGAAGTATGATGCATATTGTGTCTTTGATAAAGGAACAGGCAATGTCTACAGACAGAAACAGACTGGAAATGACTTGCAGCAGGTTCTATTGCCATTAAGGGTTTTTATTTAATTCTGTTTTTTGTTTTTTCCAATAATAAATCTGCAGGGAAGGCACTAGCTAAACTACAGGAACTGTAGTGGCGACATATTTCCCTTTAAGATTTGGTGTGCTGCTTCAAGACTGTACAACCTTTCAGAGTATCTGAAAGCCCTTATTTATTAAATTACTGTTTGGGTGTCAGTTTTATTTTAAAGGTGTTTTATTCTTTCAGAAAACCAGATGGATTTTGTTTTGTGAAACGGCAAAGATGTTACATTCAGGCATTCCAGCTGATCTCGTTGCAGCTCAAGGTCTTTTTTGCTACATTATTAAACTACACAATAAGAATAAGTAATTGTGGAAATACTTTGTGCTTTCATCTTGTATGCAAACTTTGGAGGAGGTGACCACTATTAAACCATGTATTTTGTGAACAAAGAACCTTTTTATAAAACACAAACATTTTCTGTTTGTCTTTATATTGAGTATGTGTGAAAGCATGGTCAAGTGCTGGATTTGTATGTATACCTGGATCTATTAAAGTCTTTGTTTTGGGTAAGAATCGGGAACAAAGTAATTACTCTTGTGTTCGGTTCTCAGATGTTATCTGTTTGAGTGATTTCTCTTTAAATTTATACCCTTTCTGGATAATGAAATTTTCATTATAAGTGAGCACATAGGGCACTTAATTTTTTTTAAATCGCACCACACTGAAAAAACCAGTAACTGTTACAGAAGGTACAACAATGGACGGTATTTGAATTTATAAATGTTTTATACTACAGCACCATTAATAACTTTTATATCTATGGGATCTATGTCCATTTGCTTGATTTGTAGTGTCTCGTGTTTGAGAAAGACTGGATATAAAAATTGCTTTTAAAATTTTGTTGAACCTTCCCATGTTACGTGTTTCACACATACATAATGGGCTTCAGACGTACATAGGGCGTATATTCATCTTGGCCAACTGGGCCCATGAAGTGTTTTCCTGAAATTGAGCACCAAGCCTTATGGACTCACTGTAGTAAAGCATTTTTTTACTTCCCTTTTCACATAGATCTTTGATTTGCAGCTCAGGCTTTTCCCTGGTCAGATTAATTCACTGGTCTCACTTGTGCTGCTCTGCTCTTTAAACAGATAAAAGCAGTGACTTGAGTGTGCTTTGTTTAATGTGTGTACAGCTGACACCTCATTCTGTTGACAATGTATGAAATTAATCCTGTATATTAAAATTTTTATAAACCTTTTCATCAAGTCTCTTGTTTGTTGTTGGGCTGAAAAGACTGAATAAATTATGATTTACAGAAAAATGTATCGGTATTTAATTCAAATGTGTTATTCACATAATTACATTTCAGTGAAGACAATAATGATTTTTTTATTCATTTATATTTTAATATATTATTAAAATACAATATAAAATAGGCAATGGTAGATGTACACAGTGTGGTAGATTATTTTGATTTCCCCAAACTATACTGCACAAAATGAGCTTTCTTGGCAAGATTTCTTGTGCAAGATTAGGCTCTCATTTCTGTAAACAGGACCTTAACAAATAAATTTGTTTCATCTTTAGGTCTAAATAAACTGTCTATTCATCAAAAAGCATTTGCACCTTATTACCTTTATACATTGACAAGTAATTTAAACATTGCACAACCTGGGAAACATTTTCGCTTGGCATCATTTTTCACAATGGTAATACTATATGCCAGTTTTCTTCCGGTGCCGGGCTTTTTTATTGATATTAATTTTTAAAACAATTGCACTTAATTACACTTATTTTCTACGGCTTTGCAACAGCTCTTATTCATCTCACTTGCTGGGCAGAATGAAGAGATGGATTTGATTTATACTGCAGTTAACTGCATCATACCAGTTAACTTTGTTTTGCTACCAAAAGAATTCAATTACAAACACCTGCGTTTCCCGTTAGAGGACTTACCAGCTTCAGTCTGAAAATATGTCTGTACAACTTGCAGGTGGATGAGCAGTAGGTCACGAGAACAGTATAGCAACTGAAGACTCATGTCGAGGTTCTTGGGCATTCACCTCTGCTTTTACTGACACCTTAGAAAAATAAAAACTTACACGTATAAAATCTACACCAAAAGCATTTTACCAAGAGATTTTTACAAAAAAGTATAACTGTTTCAGCGCGACTTCAGAAACAGGCAGTGTTAAGAAAATGTCTCCTTGGGTGGTACAGTACAAAAAGGGGTAAAAACGCAGCTCAGTCCTCGTCGTCCTCGACCGCCAGGAGTGAAAACCTGTTGGCTGCGTCGTGCACGGCGGGAGGCCTCTGCCTGTCCGCCCCGCTCTGCGTCTGCTCCGCCCGCGGCCGGGGGGGCCTCTTGGCTCTTTTCTTGCTCTTCCTGAAGAAGAAGTCTGGGGGCACGGTGGCCAGCACTGCCCCCAGGAGGGTCCTGAAGGTCTGCAGGGCCAGGGCGGACCCCGCCAGCAGCAGCTCCGGAGACCGCCCGCCCCTCAGTTCCCTGACCACCCGGTGCACAAACGTTCCGCTGTAAACCCTGCGAGACAACGGCACTTGGCTCCTTAGGGAACAAATCTATAAACTAATCTTATAAATGCTTCATTAACAATTTTTTTTATATGAATGCATGTGAAAGATATATCCTCCATACTGACATTTGATTTGCATGCTGGATTTCTGCTACAACAAAGGTCTTCAGCTAAAACCAGCAACAGCTTCTCCGCTGTAGGGAGCTACATAAAATGGGGAAACAAGGTAAGCAGATGTAATCTTTTCCTTTCTCGAAAGCAAGCGACCCAACAGGACCAAAGCCTTCTACTCCTTCCAATGAAGGGATCATCGCCAGCTCGTGTCAAATAGCCACTTCTTGGTCCTTTATACTTTACATTGTCAGTTTTAATTAGCGCTGTTTATTGTAATGAAATTGTACTGCATATTTACCTTCCTTTACTACTACAAACATATCTACTCTCTGAAAACACAAATTTCCAGTTAAAGCCATTAATCTGAATTCAAACAATGTTTGCTTAACTAATGACTTTCAAAGAACACTCCCCTTTTTCGTCAAAAGGAGATGATGGCGTTTTAAAAAAACAGTGGTACTAAACAAGACACGACTTGATGTAAATCCCCAGTTTCAAGATTAACGCCAGACACGCTCGTACACAAAGCTAGGCCTGAACGGAAACGTGCCTGCAAGCTAATCCGAATACTTCCTACAATCTAGAAGACATGTCACCGATTCACGATTGCCGTGAAGGAGAGAAGTGAAGATGAGTTTTTGATATTGTTCTTTAGCTACAGCGGCCGACACCGTACCCTGAGCAGTCTGGCTCCGGGAAGGGGCAGCAGAGCAGCTGGTTCAGATAGTGGCTGGTCAGCAGGGCAGCCTGCCACTGGCTGTACACGTGGGCCGCATCCATGTCCAGGCCCTGCCTGTCCCCCCTCCACACCCGCAGCCTGCACAGCTTCTCACGCAGCGCTCGGACGCCCGGGCAGGAGGCGGCGCTGCCTGGGGGGGGCGGAAAGAGAGATCGTTTCACGTTCTCTACACAGGGAAAAGCCAACAGTTCAACAGCAATTTGTAAAGAGCGGAACATGATACAACCTACAGTCCCAGCACCGACTCCAGCCACGTTAGAATAAAGGTCAGAGGAGCACGGATGCTGTTCTAAATTCAGCAGGGTCCCTGTTAGTATTCTTACACACACAATCCATACAGCAACTTCATGCTAGTCTTCTCTAGGGCAATACCAAAATAATACCAGCAAGTCATCGCACATGTTTGAACCAGGGAATATAACTTGTTTCACGGCTTTATTTTGGACATTTTGATGCTCTTCATAACAACTAAGATGTCATTTTGAAGTGTTTACAAATTGCATGATTAGTACAGGTTAAGTCAAGAATACAGGCTGTTTGTGGTATTTGGTATGTTTCTGGTATTATTTTGGTTTGTTGCTGACTAGAGCCACATTATTGTTACTAGATGTTAAGATTTAATCAAAACACAAGCATATTGTCAAAAACAGACAAGTTAGAAAATAAGGTCAGTTAAAAACCGGTAAAAAAAACCTTCACTCCTTTAAACAATTTGATTCATTATTGTTTAGTTAAAAGGGCTAAGCTGGTACCCTTCATTATTAATATGGTAGTAATATCTCATTTCTGACTTTTTAATTTCTGCTATGTAAGTACACTGCCATTCTTGTTCTACGCTGGCTCTTCTAAAGGGTGTATATACACCAAGAATACCCAAACCAATGTCACTGCTGTACTTGGTTTATAAAACTATTATATATAATAACACTTTTAGAAAGACTGTCCCAGAGCTGTTCACTACAGCTGGCTTGCTATCCTTCAGGTATCCCCAGTCATTCCCCAGCCCCACCAACAACCCCTGCTGTGTAGCAGGCAGGACTTCATTTCCAGGAAACAGGCCTACCTAACCTGCAGAGTTCTCCATAGACCATGCCCAGCAGCAGGGCCTGCAGGTGCTGCAGCTCAGGTCGGGGCTTTGAGTGAGTCAGCCAATAGCAGGTGACAGACACAGGCAGGCTGAGGTGGGGGGGGACAGCGTGCAGAACAGAGGGTTTCACTCCCAGCGTCTCCAGCAGGGTCTGAAGACGAACTGCTAGAGGCACCTGCAAAACAAGAGATATTAAAATATCCTCAACGTGAGCTATATACTGATGCTTTCGCAATGCAGCTGGCAAACCAAATATCTGCTTGATTTTTACATCCTGCTTAGCTCTGAGCTGCACGTGCTCACTCCAGAATTAGGATTTGTGCCAGATAAACCTCACATTCCCTCCCCAAAGACAGAATAGAAATTTGCTGCTGCTTCCAAACAAAAACAATCACCCATTCTAGTCAGTAGGACACACGTAGAAATGAAGCTACAGCACAGAAAAGCCACATGCTGCCCCTGTCAGCCTCACAAGCAGGTGAGGGTGACAAAGACCACAAACAAGAGAGGAACAATCCTTGCAATGCATACAAAAGCCCAGCGTTACTGATAAAGCTTTGCTTTGACAAATGTGTAAGGCATGTGTTTTAATCTTCTAACTAAGCGCTTGTTTTCTGTCCAGAGAAGACACTGGTTATTAACAGAACAGGCAGAGATTAATTCCATGCTGAAAAGTAGGAAGAATGTTGTGCTTCCTCTTTTTAGTTTTTAGCGTGGAATCAAGCTTCAGTTGCTCCTTTGCAGCCAGCACACGCAGATGCAGATCAAACAATGAAATTGCTTTTTAACATGCCCCCTTTGTACAGGACTCGGTGTACAGTTGGTCTGTGTGTACACTCCAATCAGCACCTCCAGTCCAAGGCCAGCTCTTAAGGTTGTCTCAAGCACATCAGATTGCATTACACTGCCTTAGGCCACTGCCTTTCCTCTAACCCAGTATGTGATTCGATGCCCATGCCCATTACTGCTTTAACTCCTCACCCCTGAGGCTTGTGCTTGGCAGAATCTATTATATGCACATGCATGGCTTTAGTTTTGAGGCATGTTGGGCTGAAGGCTTTGTGTTTCGAAGGTTAAAAAATGCCTCTCTGAACGGTACACAAGTCCGTAGGCTTGCAGTGACCAACTGATGCTTGCTTTGCTTAAGCACATTTTCTAACATCAATGTCAATGAAGGGTGAACTGGGTCCACACATCCTACACAGTCCTGACAACGATTCCCCTGACATGTTTTCCATGTGCCATTTCCCACTGGCCTGTCCCCTCAGGTTGGGATTACCTCCGCCAGCTTGTCCAGCAAAAGTTGCTCGGGGGATCTCGGTAGAACAGCTTGAACTGAAGTGCTTCTCAGGTTTAAATCTTGCCTGTCGAACTCCTCCACAGACAATGTGCTGCTCTTGTCTTTGTACACCTTGTTCCAGCCGCAGGCGGTCTCCCCCGAGAGGTGTCTTTTCCAGTTGAGCAGCAGTCCATACAGCACCTGGCGGATGGGCAGGGAGCACAGGTTGCTGCTGGGCAGCGCGCAGTTCTCCACCTGGACGTGCAGCAGCACCCGTTCCAGGACCAGCACGTCGATGATCAGCGAGGAGAGCTTCCCTCTCCCTAAAGCCATCAGGATCCAGTCCGGCAGGCAGGCTATTACTTCCGGCACGTTGGACACCGGTACTCCATCCGTGAAGAACTTCGCAAGGTTGCTCGTGGACAGCTCGTATTCCTTCATGGAAGAGGACAGGAGCTCCTGGAAGGAGCCTCTGTGGCCTTTGTGGCCAAGGTACTCAACCACCTTCTCAACGGCTTCTTCTGGGCCGTCAAACTTTGAGAGCCAGCGGAGGAGGCCGTCAATTCGGGCCTGGGTCTTCCCAGATACGGGCAGGGTCCCCACGGGGAACTTCGCCTGGCTGAAGAACACCTCCATATCTTGCAGGTGGACATAGTCATTGCCCATGATGACCGCAAGCAGGGGAAGGAGCTGCTTGTTCATGTGACCAAAGTGCGAGCAGAATTTGTCCACGGAGAAGCACAGGGCAGGGACGTATTTTTCCGCCGTGTCGGAGCACACCCTTACGTTATTCCACTGGAAGTCAGCGAAGGGACAGTAGCCGTTCTTCAAGTCGAAGATGCAGAAGTCACTGTCGCTGGCCAATACCGAGCAGCTCCACTGGTTGGCCAAGCAAGCTATCTCCCAGTCTGCCTCTGCCACACACTGGACATACGGCACCTGCAGTCTGGAGAGCACCTGCTTGAACACCTCCTTGGTCAGAAGTGGCAGCACGGAGCCGTTTGACCCCCGGGACAGGGCATGGGACTCCCTGATTCGGCTCTGGGCACGCTGCTTCAAGGTCCCGAACTTCTTGTCCGTGTAGTCAATGCCACCGTCAAGCACAACAAAGGGCCTTATACTGCAGGCTGACAGGGCTTCGAAAAAGCGCCGGGCGAGCTCCGCAAAGCTGTCGTAGTCTCCGCCGTGCTGCTTGTCCAGACCCGAAGTAAAATAAAGCCGAAAGTACAAGCCATTCCCGTCGATGACAATTCTCGTGTTTCTTAGCTTCAACTCAGTGAAGAACTCCCTCTTGCCCTCGATGTAACTTGTAAGCCCTTGGACCCCCATGGTGACAGCCCCGGACTCCTGCAAAAGAGGGCAGCAGGATGACAACCGTTAGGAGAGCAGAGCCGACGGGAACACAGACAACAAGCTCAACGGGTCCGTCTCCTCGCCGCACAGGGGCACAGAACCCTGCTCCCTGCCCATGGGGCTTTTATCAACAGGGCCCGACAGGCGAGTCTGGCATCAGAACTCTCCAACGCCTCTGTTCAACTCGTCTTCACTTGTCCCCGATCCCCGCTCTGCGCCCGACTGATGGGACGAAGCGCCGAGGCCGGGGGCAGTTCGTCCACGGGGTGGAGCCACAGCCACAGCCACAGCCCCAGGGGGTGGGAGGGGCAGGTGGAATCGAGGCTCGCCGCAGGGCCGCGCCATGTGCTAACCCTCACTCCGCGAGTGGGCGGCCCTGTCCAGCACCCACGCTGGACATCGGGACGCGGGGCTACTGCCGCACGTCTTTATAAACCCGTGACCTACGCCTGTATACGCCGCCGTCTGGACGGGGCGTCGCTGAAGATTAATGCTGTGCTCCCTGGCGCCCCGCGCTGGGCACGGGGAAACCTTTGCAACGCCCTTTCGTGCGGGAGGGGGGAAAAATGTGGTGGAAAGGAAATGTCCCGTGCAGAAAAATACAGCAACACATTCTAATTTAATAGGGTTAGAAGTTGTTAGCTTTATTATATCTCGCTTACAGATGTGGGCTCGGATGTCTAACTGGGGAACTGCCTCGCAAGTCTCTTTAATACCGAGGAGAGCCGGTGCCTCCGGGTCTGAAGGGCAAGACGCAACACAGCGCGTTTTAACTCGGGGTGCCCAAGCGCACCGGCACACCGAAGCACCGCCGTCACAGAAAAAAAAAAACAGAAACAACTGAATGTCGAGAAGCCTGACACTCACTGTGGCCAGCACACGCCACCGTCTGCACGCCCAGCCCTGCTCGGCTTCATCAAAATAAACTCCGAACTAAAGACTCCCCATTTCCTGAAGCTGATAATTTTGCTTCCGGGGTCAAGTACAAACGTTCCTTGAAAGATCATTTGCAGAAGCACAGACTCAGAATACGATATGGATTGATGCAGTTTTTTTTAAAAAAAAACGCCCAATCGTTTTTATTAAGATCAAAACTGAGAGCTGGCGAGAACGGGTTTGTGTTTTCCCCCCTCGGGGGGGGGATTGTGACGCCACAATGGGAGCGCTCACAAGGCGGTCCCAGAACTTCCCGTCCGTCTCCATAGAAACAAGAGTAAACACCTGGTGGTGGCTGACGCGTGTGAACACGGGGCTGTGATTCGTGTCGGTGGGCAGCAAGTAGGGCTACAGTCATGTCAGGGCTGCTCGTTTGCTTCTTCTGAAAGACAAGGTAAAAAATACATGGCTTATTTAATGCCGCACACAGTAATGTGGCAGCTGTAGTGAAGATAGTTAAATAATTTGGTGTATGGCGATTTAATTCTGGAAGAGAAAGGAGTTGTGTTACTGTTGAGATTCCTCGTATTGCTCCCTATGGAAATTTTAAGTGTTGTGTTACTTTATGTAAGTTAAGTCTTCTACACATTCTGTCACATGTGAAGGAAAGTGTGAGTGCTTCAAACGTCTGCAATATGTAAGCTCTTTTCTTCATTGCATACTGTATAAGGTCTCCTGGGCATGTTCACTAACTGGCTTTCTGTTACCACTGTTTCCAGGTCTGTGCTCATTGTGGATTATAAACCCTGCAGATATCACTGCGCTGGGCTCCCCAGCACTGAAGCCAGTCTAGGCTGAATAACTGGATGTGTAGGATTGACATTCTTTCCAAAGTCATGGCAACACCGGCCGTACAATAACCTGTTTCCTCTTCAGCACTCTGACACCTGCGGTTTGGAAATCAGTGTTCGCTCTGCTGGTGAGTACACGTGCTTGCTGTGGGTCATTGATATTTCCGTGGATGTAGTTTTAACTGGTCACCTGACAGCTGAACAATACAAAGACATCGCCTAGAGAGCAGTTAGAAACACTACAACTGTTTGTGCCCCAAAAAGCATGTTCTCAAATCTGTGTGTCTTTGCATCCTACAAAGTGAAATAGTCAAGTTAATTCAAAAATCCAGTTAAAATATGAAGAAACGCTGCTAATAAAACAGATCTATTTGCTTTAGATGACATAGCACAACATTTTAAATGTGGAGTAAAATTTTCATGTGTCAACAAAAAAAGCATTGCACATACAGTATCATTTATTAAACATAGCCACTATATTCACTGAGACACCTTTAGGTATAGACAAATATGTGATTTAAAGGTCAGAAGTCTTCTCTTTAGTAAGTTGAGTAAAATATGTTTTTATAAGATTTATTTTGCCATACAAGAACTCTGATAAATTATAATTCCCCCTCTTTTCCTAACATTGAAAATCATGCCCTTACCTTGTATAAAAACAACTATCACACTGTTACTTAAATAGCACACTGTTTATTCAAGTACGCTATTTATTAAAGGGATTTTTAAATTGGTCGTTCCAAGCACAGAACAAAATCAAACTTATTTTGAGTCATCTATTTCTCTAACATGTTGTATTTGATGGTGTTTGCTAGATGCTACAGTACTTTCCTTTTTGCTCATACACAATTCCAACGTACTTTAACTGAGATCTAGACAACAACCTTAAAAAGGGGGCTATTTCTCCTGTTTTTATGTTGACAGGCAACAGTGCCTAAAGAAACTCGCCGCATTTCCTCGTGCAAGAAGGGATGCCCAAGTTCCAGGAGATGGCTGCAAAGACTGCCCTCATTTCTGCGTCAATGGCTGCTGGGTTAAGCAGTCTGATAGCAAAACGATACAGCGTACAAGAGAAACTGGGCAGGGGCAGTTTCGGCACAGTCTACCTTGTTCTGGACACTAAAGCGAGAGAAGGTGAAAAGCTGTGAGTATGCCTGTTCTAGTACCGCAGCGAGGGGATCATGTTGAAGCCTTGGCCGGTCAGATCTCTGTAGTGCAGCGTGGCTGGGCGCTGTCGTTAGCAGTGCTAGAGCGGGATGCTGCTTCACGTGGCGGCACAGTGGCACGATGGTGCAGGGGTCAGCATTGCTGCCTCTCAGCGCTGGGGTGCAGGGGTCAGCTCCGGAACCAGGGTGCTGTCGGTGTGGAGTTTGCGTGTTTTCTCTGTGTTTGCGGTGGTTTCCTCCCACAGTCCAAAGCCATGCTGGTCGGTTCGTTGTCTTCTGGGAGAACTGGTCCTGCTGTGAGTGCAGTGCGTCTGTGTTTGTGTGTGTATCTGCCCTGTGACCTGTGTCCCGGGGGCCCGTCCAGGCTGTACCCCGCCTTGCTCTCGTTCTCGTTGCTTGCCGAGATCGATAAAGTGGTTAGAAAAACCTTAGTTTAACAATATGCTATCTGTTCTGTCCGGTACACCAACAGTATCGGGAGCCGTCTTAGGCGAGGAAATTCACTTCAGTTCAATTTTCATCTGGCTAAGCATTAAGCCTTGAATTTAAAACATTTGAAAAACAGTTTGAGATTTGTTTTCTCTCTAGCAAGCCACAGTTCCTTTGTAACTTGACGAGGCACCACTCTGTTGCAGTTACGTGGCTAATTTTGATATGTTCGTTTTAAATCGTTGCCCAGGACGTTGAGACAGTGAGTGGTTTTCCCTGGGACATACGCAAGAGGACGAATCACAGCTGCACTCTGACACAGCTCGTAGACATCTTTTGAAAATGGCGTCTACATTGAAGACTGATACTGACATCTGAAATAGCTGTCTAGTCGAAACTATTGTGCGTGTATGGCCTGAGTATGTGTCACAATTTGACAAGCTACTTGATTGTATTAGCCTTTTCTTTTTTTCCTTCAGGTCTGCAAGATATTCCAGGGCAATTCTTTCAATGTCTTCTATTAAACTACCACCAGCTCTTTTCATTACTTGAACCTGTATAAAGATGCCGGGCCAAGAACCCTGGGGAAAAGTACTGAAGGCTTTGTGTATTAAAGGTCTCTGGCTGCCTGCGACAATGGCCTGCTTGTGACAGGCCTCTCGAAACGTTACCCCCTGTCTGTGGTAACAGCCGTGTCACTTGGCAGCCGATCCTCTTTTGTTTTGCCACAGCTGAAACACTCTTAACGAATTTCTGTTTGTTTGGTGCGGTTTGGAAAATCGATGTCCGGGACGCACGTGGTGTAGCGCCTTCTCAGCTTTCTCTCCCAGGCTGCGTGGTCCTCTGGCTCGAGCTTTTCGGAGTTGCGATGTTGCAGGAGCCGCCTAACATCGCGCGAGTGACCTCACTTTCTCTGCTTTAGGCTTTTGGGGCGGATAGTCCCCCATAAAGTGGTCGAGCAGTGGGTGTCAGAAGAGATTATTTGAGGGTGCACAAAGAAAACCAAACAAATTAACCTTCACACAACCATGTCTCAACAAGGCCCTGTCTTTGGGCTGTCCAGGCCTCGTTCCCTGGCATTGTGTCCTCCTCCTGTGACTGTGCAGCACCTTCAGCTGTGTGCAGATAAGTAATGTGTGATGATACAATAATATAGGCAGGTATTTCTAAAGGTACAAACCACCATTTTAAATCCTCTTTATGAGACAAATCATAAAACACTCCAGGGTATCTACTGTACATACAAATGCATCCATAACATCTAAAACAGCTTCTATTTCATAAAAAGTGAGGCAAAACACAAAGTTCTTTGCAATGTAATTGTAGTTTTTTACTTTTTTCTTTTACTGTACAGGAGACTTTTATCCTTAATCGTTCTTAATTACATTTTGAAAAATGCAGTTTAACTAATTCAACTTAAACTGGGATTTAGAAATAAGAAGCATTTCTGCTGTACTGTATGTATCACAGTTCCAGCTGTATTATAGACTGGAGGTCATTTCGGTGAAAAAGATAAGCTAATCTCCAGACTGCTCTGATTTACACTGTATTAATGTTGACTCTGAAAGTACGTTATAATTCTGCTAAGCCTGACTTCTTTCTCTGCACTTATCTGGCTTGTTCAGTCTTCAGGCTCAATAATAAACTAACGATTTAAATGGTCATGCATGGGATAGAATTGGATCATATTTTTCCTTTTTCATACATTGATTACAATCCATGACATGTGCAGGAAGGTAGAGAATGAGTTTGTCTTTGATAAACAACTTCTTTGTTTTCTGACTGAATCCCAGTCCTCCTGACAGTAAAGCTCAGTTTCTCATTTTTTCAAAAGCTTCATAAATCAGGCTACCAAGCTGTGCATATGGAGGTACGTTTAAAATATTAAAGCATGATAGCTGGTAAACTGGCTTATTGAAAATATAATTCATTTGAAGTGTAGCATCCAATGAATCAAGGCTGTTAAGTGGTGTTGTCCTGGTAAAGTCGGTTTTAAAAGTGTTATAGAAAGGTTATTTTCTTGGGAAGTGGCTGTTGAAAGTGAGACTCTCAACAGAAGTACTGCATTTTCAACTAATCCTGGTCACTTACGTGAACACAATTCAGTGACCTTTTCTGGAGTCACTAATAATAATAGTTGCTTACACTTATATCGCGCTTTTCTGGCACTCCACTCAAAGCACTTTACAGGTTAATGTTGTAAGTATTTTTGCTACCTGTGTATTCTTAAATAACTACAGGACGACATTAAATGTCTCGTTTTGCGCTGTTGTATTAGATATTGAAAAATAAGTTTGATTATGGCTGCTGTTTCAGGGTAATAAAAATATTCGTTTCACTTGTAGTTTGGTGTCTTGCCACCAGATGGTAGCGATGTTCCATTTCACTCATCGTTTTTAATACATAGAGAATCTGTTTTAGGGGACCAGCTGTTACAACTGTACAAATCATTCAATTAGAAAATTCGTTAGATCAACGCATGCATAAATGTTAGGAGGTTTGGAAATTTTAGTTCAAGTTATAGTGCGATTCTAAAAACAAAGGTCCTTTTCCCAATATATTTAGTGATTTAATTGTCCACCTTTAATAATTAAGTGAAAGTTCATAATGTGTCACAAGTATTGAAATTCACTTCCCAAGTTCCATAATCGATGTATTCATCTAGCTATTTACATCCTTCTAGGCTTTTGGCAAATTATGATTAAAAAATGCGAGATCATACATTATGTTGAAGAGGAGGCCTACAAGACAAGTTTTAAGTATGTTCAATTACGAACTGCACTGATTAAGGACTGAGTGTGCGAAGGGAGTTCAAACTGATAATTTCACCACGCGGCTCGGGGATCACAGTGGGTGATAAACCATTATAAATCTCAAGCAAACCTAGATTTTCTCCTGCACTTTCAGGTACTGTTTGAAAAGAAACAGCGATGATGGTACTCGTACCTATCTCCGTATGTAATCGCAGTGATAAAGGTAGATGTGGGGAAAGTGGAAAACAAAACTGGATTTCTGCACCTAAAGCAAGTTTAAAACTTTGTTTTTCCTCATCCTTCGGGTACTGCTTTTTTTCTTGAACAGAGCCCCAGCAGTTTCCAGCCGCTTTGAAATATGTCACGCAGCGCGCTCCGGCTCCAGAATGGTTTTATGGCCGTCTTGAGCATCAGTTAATTCACAGGCTATACTCTTCCCGCATTGTACGCCTCTGTGACAAACAGTCTTATTTTGGGGGGTAAAAGCGGATGAATCACTTTCTGTGGTGGGTGAGAAGTGTCACTGGCTCCTATATTGCCTCATCAATAAAGAGAGTGGTGGGCTCTGAGCCCTTCCCGAGAGGGCCACAGTGAGCTGCTGCTCAGCGGTGAATTAGAGGAACTGCTGGATTACAGCACCTCGGCGTGAGCCGCTTCCTTACCCAGAGCGCAGCGCCTCGCTGCTCATTATTCCGCCTTCACAAGCAGCGCTGGTGACGGTGATGGCGGGCTTGAGCGATGCTTTCAAGCCGACAAGTTATTGACAGTCAAGGTGCTTGTTTCAGCAAAGATAACTACACCGGGGTATATTAATAATGTACTCAGAGAAGGCTGTAAATATGTCAATAGCTAACAAGATATGGTAGATTAATTGCATGTTAATAATAAAGCCGTAGCTGCCGCCTGCACCATACCCCTAACTCCAACCATCTGGTCATTTGCAGAAGGCGGCGTGTTCCGTTTTTAATGATTTTAACAGCTAGCTTGGTATATAATCATGAAGTGCAAATACGCAACCCCTCGACATTAAAAATAGTTTCTTATGCGTATGTCTCTCTAGTGTGCTTTTGCTAGTAGTACTGCTTCACAAAACTCTCATTAAACCCAATGTAACATTCAAGACTCCAGACTACCTCTGCTAGTAAGTGTTCAAAGATGAGTGTTTAGATGATAATTGTATTGTTCCTGTGTGAGATAATGAGTATCCAAACTCGCGAAGACCCGTCTGCTGGTGCAATGTTCATAAAGGATGGAACATGCCTCTCTGGAAGTATACGTACAGTATAGAGCACCGCAATGTTTCATAAAGGAAATAAGCTTATGGGATAAAATGTTCTCACTATGATAATGTCAAGGAAACGGGGCAGCATTGCGATGCAGTGGAGCCCAGTGCTGGGGTCCTGGGTTCAGTTCCTGAGTTCAGTTCAACTGTTAGAAAATGGATGGAAGGATCAGGGAAATGTAAAATATTCTGGAAATGTTCAATTTTCAATGTGGAAAATGGCAGGTTTTTCTCATATCAGTGTATAGGTTTGGCTGTTTCTGAACCGCACTGTTGAGATTATTTATGGAGACCTCTGCAGAGTATGAATTGTTGCTTCGGAAGGGATAAACAAGCACAGATGTGCAGAGTGACCTGAACCTCAACAAAGAGCTTTACGTTTCTTAGTTGAGATGCTCAGCTGAATCAACATTAAGTGTAACTGATTCTCCTTCAGGGTAATCACTGAATGTCATCAGTATGAATGTTTGCAGCCTTATCATAAATTTATACTGCTTTTGCCTGAAATATTTCAGTGAGATTCATGCAGTGAGAAAAGCTGTTATACTCTGAAAGCACTCACACACATGGGGAGCTATTAAAGGAAGATGCAGCATGTTTCTAAATTACATACAGGTTTCAACATACAATGACATTACATTTGGATTATGAAATTAAATCCAAAATCTGAAAGAAATAAGCTAAATATGCTTTCTGCAAAATTAACCAGGTGACAGGTGAAAGTAACAGGTGAATACAGAATGCAAATCAAATTGCCTTTAGTGGCAGGATATTGCTGTGTATAATGACCGATATTTATGCAAGTGAATGATTTATGGTTTCATCTGCATTTCCTTATTAACAAGGCCTAGCAGGAAAAATGCAACTGAGTATATATCAGCTTTTTCATGCACATTTAATTATAATGTAAAAAAATAGCCTCAAAATGAGCAGCATAAAGTTCTGAACCTGTAAAATAATTTCCAGTCACAGGCAATGAAGACAGACATGAAATACAAACCAGAAATCTGCTTCGTCTCTGCAGTGCACTGCCAGCACGCTGGGGAGTGTTGCCTTCTCCTGCAGTGCTTCTTCTGGGAAAGGGGACACAGTGGGTGAAATAAACCGATATTTAAGTTATATTAAAGTTAAATCCAAGGCAGTCGTCTCCTGTGATCAGGCTCTGTGCAGCACGGAGGAAGATTCCACAGCATACAGGTCAAGTAGGTGTGAGTTTAAAACTGCCGAAGAGGCAGAATAATAAAATAAAGAATCCTGAAAATAAATAATTTTGTTATAAAATATCATCTTTTCAGAGTTCTGTAAACATATAGGATGATTAGAAGGTACGTTTGTGTTTACGATCTGGTGGCCAATCAATCTCCATCACTATTGAATAAAGCCGTCTTCAGATTACTGGAGTATTTTGCAGTAGCATATTTTAAACATTTAAAAATAAAAAAAAATACATTGTTTTAGGGCAGCACAGTGGTGCAGAGGTTTGTATTGCTGCCTTGCAGCACTGGGGCCCTGAGGGGTTTGATTCCTGGGGTGCTGTCTGTGTGGAGTTTGCATGTTCTCCCTGTGTTCTGGTGGGTTTTCTCTGGGTGCTGAGGTTTCCTCACACACTCCAGAAACATGCTGGTAGGTTAGCTGGCTTCTGGGAGGTGAATTGACCTGGTGTGAGTGTGAGTGTGTGCGTGACTGTGTCTGCGGCTGTGTGTGTCCTGCGATGGACTGGCGTCCCGCCCAGGCTGTACCCTGCTAGAACGTGAATGCGCTGATGAGTTTATTTTGTTCCTCTCTGGGGTGGCGCAGTAGCGTCCTGGTTCAAACTTCAGTTCCACGCTTTGTGTGGTGAGCCTGTTCTCTCGTCTTACGAGTGGGCCTGCGTGGGTTTCCTTTGGGTTTTTTTTAGCGCTCCAGTTTCCTGTCACAGTCCTCACACACGCTGTGCAGGTGAATTTGCACCTCTGAAGCTGCCCTGGATGTGTGTTTGTGCCCCGCGACGGACTGGGATTCTGGCCAGGGTGCTGCCCTGGTCAGGCGGCGATTTGCTATCCTTCTCTTGAGGTTCGGCCACTGTCGTAAATGGATGGGTGCTTGGATCTCCGCATCAGTCCTTGAAGCCTGTGCATCAGAAAGTATACACAGCGCCACACCAATGAAAGATGAAGCATTCCCTTTAGAGCTTTCATGAAATGTTAAATGTTAAACTATGTACATACAGTATGTCAGCTTTCACATAACCTGCAGGCTGATTAGTTTTTTTTCCCTTGTACTGCAACCCTCACCCTACTTGATTTACGTTGTTAAAAATCTATAATTTAAGGATTCTGCCAATTCAACACTGGCTGAAGGGCTTTTCAGTCAATGCCTATTGTGCTGACATTCCTCTTCCTAGGTGCTTATCCCCTGTTCCTATTGATTCTGTAATATCTGTGGCTTTGCTTCCTGCCAAGGCCTTACCTGGTCAGGGAAGCAGTAATGGCAATCCATTTATCTGATTTTCACCAAACATGTGCAGTACATTGAAATTCAATTGCATATCAATAGCGGTGCCGGTGCATTACTCGCGAGTTGGCGTGACTGTTGAAGCTTGTTCGATATGTGAATCGGGATCAGTGGTTCTCACTGCTGGTTCTGAACTGCTGTGTTTTGTTTTGGGGCCTTAAACTACAGTGATGGCTGCCTGTAATCGATCGGCTGCTGATTTAGGCTTCTTTTTCTGCACTCAGGTTTCAAAAGCACTCTAGTTAATGTGCAGCATATAGGACCTTATGCAGTCTCTCTTCAGCTTTTTAATTAAGAATTTGCTCTTTTATGTTGGACTAAAAAGCTCTTAGGAGGTGATCGGATGATGATGCACACTGTGTCAGACAACCCCCACAGCAGGTTAGCATTTTTCCTCCTGCTTAAGTCCAGTTGCGTACATATCAGCTCGCACACCTGAATGACAGCAGTGCTGAAACTTACTAATCAGGGTGCAAAATAATTTCAAATCCATTTTGACCTTCAAGAGGTGAAAGCAAATTAAAAAAAAAACATCAAATCGAAAGTAGAAATAAATTAACTTCTAATTAAGCTTGTGGTTAATAACCTAGGTGGAACACAAAAAAAGCAAATACAGGAGTACTCCAGGACCAGGACTTATCTAGACCGTCCTGTACAATATACTGCCCGCGCAGCTAGCTCCATCGGAATCATCTCGTTAAACCAGCGAAGCCTTTGTACCTCTTGTATCTAGATCCTGTAGTTAAAATAATAGAAATAGCCAGGTCAAAATGTGATAAGAAAAAAATATTTTTTATTTCAAACTTTTAACAGATTTTTGTTGTTTTGTTTAGAAATACAATTCATTTTATCTGTTTCGTCTGCTCCTGGCAGGAACATTCTTTTATTTTTGGCTAAGCACTGTAGAGTAATTCAGAGTCTTCTGTCTGGCCTTTCCCACACATTGTGGTTATGACAGCGTGTTTCGCTTCTGTTCTGGGGACATCCGTCACTTTGGGGTTTTTCCCGTTCTCTTTCGACTGACTTGTTGAAGCTTTCCATACAGTGAGCCGGTTATTTTTACTTTTCTGCAATTAGGGACATCATATATCCAGTATATCCAGAAGAACTGCAAGCAGCTTCCATAGCTTTGTGTCTCCCCTGGGCTCTTTCTACTGTGTCCTGCGACAGATCTAGGGCAGCTGTGTTGTTATTTAATTGTCGCCTTTTTGCTCTGCTGAAGTAACATATCTCTGAAACTGCAGCTGCATTGTTACTGCCCATGTCGTGAGTTATGAGGTGTATTTTCCAGTGAAACATGTCATATATGTGTTTGAAGGTAATGTATCAAATGGAATGTTTTTAAGCATAAGTGTCATAGTTTTTGCACATTTCTTTAAAAAGATTTTGTACATGAAATACCCTACCAAGGGTGTAATAATCAGCAACACAACACATGCAATTGAAAACCCTTTCTTTCTAGTGAGAATTGGTCTTTATTGTCCTCCAGCCTCTGGTTAGCCTTCGGAAAGCGCGAATGCGTAGCAGCTAATGAATGGTGATAGATCTTCCCTGGCTGTGTCTGCAGAAAAGTGTCTTTTCGTCTTGTGGTGGGCAGAGGCTGGGGTTCAGCTACGAGCACGGAGAACAGCTGCACAGGCGATCTTTGCAGTAACAGTAGGGATTTCTCTGGCATTAATATTCATTGATGTTAATGTGTCCTGGTGGTGGAAGGCACATGCTGGGTGCTGCTGAACCCACAGGGCTTCTCCTGCATGTGGTACCTATGGGGTGTCCGCTCACCGAGCAGCTATTCTTGTATAAGACCATGAAACCATCCTGTGATTCACTGGGAAAAAAAGGGGAGCACAAGCTGAAATATTAATTGCAGGATTTTCAATGATTGATGAATTCTTATTACAAACACCAGAGCTAATCTGAGGGTGCTGACAGGGATGTTCATCCATTAGACATTTGATGGCGCTGTTTGCATTTTTAGGAAGAAGCAAAAAAAAAAACAATAACAACTGGGTATCTGCTAAAGCCTGAAGTGAAGAGGAGGGAATTTGAGCAATGATCGCACAGCCGGGGCATTTTAATTGTGATTACATGATGTAGAACTGAGCCAATGTATTTCTATTGATTGAGAGTTTTATAATTTATCATGACAGATGAATAATTGTTGCATAATACACATTTGACAATGGGTGTATATTGAGAGAGGGAATTAAATTGTACATCCAACAAAACGATTCTCCATTCACCCACTTAATTCTACTGTAAGATGGTGCCATTTGAGTCAGTGTGACGGGAGAGTTGTTATACTGTATATACTAGGGTCAAGATGTAAACAGGGAAAGCATCATAAGTAGGACTTTTGCCCTATTTTACACTTATGTTGCAATCCCAAACTGGGAGTGTGAATACATCTTACAGTACTTGAATCCTGCTTAGAAAGAAAAACTGTACATAGATAAACACAAAGAAGGAAGTTGTGAATAATGTTTCCCTCCTTAGAGACAGTCTGTTCAATAGTGTGCCACCTACTGACTCTGTAATACTACAAGGGGACCTCAGTGCTTATGTGGGGATAATGCATTATCAGGAGCAACAGGGGACTATTTACAAGGCTCCATGGCTGTTATTATACCCAAAGCAGGTATCTAAAAATCCCAGGGCACCTCAACAAGAGTAGAGATGTTAACCATGGTGTTCTGGCCAAATTTACACCGGGCCCTTACCAATCATGGCCTCCGAATAAACTCCATTGATGAATTGGCTTCATCACTCTGTTCTCCTCCCCACTGAGAGCTGATGTGTGGTGAGCGTTCTGGCGCACTCTGGCTGCCGGCGTATCATCCAGGTGGGGCTGCACACGGGTGGAGGGGATCCCCATTACCTGTAAAGCGCTTTGAGTGGAGTGTCCAGAAAAGCACTGTATAATGGTAAGGAATTATTCTAAACAGAGGCTGTTTCTCATGGACAGAGAAAGCTGAACTTTCATGTTCAAGAAGAAGCTTTAAGTTGTAGATGGATATGATAAAATGACAGACAGGCAGTTTTACCAGTGCACTGACTGGAGCTGTAAAAATAATGCAGTTGCAAAAGAACAATATCGTTCTGTTCTTCAATGTCTAACAGCACCCTGGAAACAGTGACTTATAAGCAAAGGGTCTTGCTTTCATCATGATAACGACCCTATGAAACGTACAAGATAAAATAATAAATTAGAAAAATCAGAAAGAATAAAAACGTGTTTTGGAAAGGGTGCATCGACCTGCTCAATCTTCTACAATTAGCCTCTGTCACTTGTTGGCACATGAGTGTGAGAACAGAGAGGAAAACAATGACGATTAAGGTGATGAGAGCCTGAATGGACAACTGATGGAGATCCACAAGACGAGGGCTGCTGGCAGATTGCCTTCACCTGTGTCTGCTAGTTACGGGGAATAGTTTGCTTTGAGGTCTGCAGCGCAGTGCTAAAAAAACACGATCTTGTATATTTCCTTTTGAGACGGTTATGACATAATTTCAGGCTTATTTTGTAATGCTTTCAATGTCCCCATATTTTTAGCTGCCAGTGAACCGCATGTCGAATTCTATTTGAAGACAGGGTCATAAAAGGTCCCCTTCCTGCTGCATTCCATTCTCACTTTTCAAAATGAATATATTATTTAATGCAGTGTAAACAGAGGAGCAAAGCAAATCAAGAATCAAAGCCTTGACTCTTGATCTTAGCAGATGACTATGAGTGAACGCCAGATACAGCTTTTTTTCTGTGTGTGCCAAGAGGCAGATATAAAATGTTCGCAGCCCTAAAAAAGCAATGCCCTTCAACACTTTCCTTAGCTGAACACTTGCCTAATATTGAAGAAAACGGATTCCTTGCACTCATTGGCTGACTTGAGCAAAGATGCATACAATTTCATGAATAGTCCCATCTGCTTCTGGGTATTAATACAGAAATCAAATCATATATACGCACCTGCTTGAACTGTCCTTGGCCTGAGTTGCATGCAATATGCATAAATACATATTATTTACCGTACTCTGTGGCTCTCCTACAAAAATGTAATAAAAGGAACACTCTCTGCCTTACAGTCCCAATTACTGTCCTGAGCCTTTGCTTTATATATCATCATTACTTCTTCATTTCTTTCTAAGATGCCATATGTTTTAGAAGTTGTCGCTTTTTTACAAAACCAATCATCCAAACTCATAGAACCGTGGTTCATTTTTGGAGTAACTGATATCTCATTAAGTTTTTGAGTTAAAAATAAGTGTGCGAGGAGACTTTATCTGGTGCCTGTTTTTAACAATAATTGCAGTGCCTGGACCCACGGGGTTGTTTGCGTTGGACAGAGATGCTTAATAGCCTCATACCTGGCTTTGAGGAACGCCTGCTGGGCAGAGAGCTGTAACAGGCAGGCAGAGAGAGAGTGAGGCACCAGACAGCCCTCACAATAAGCGCTGTGTTAACCTACCACATAACGCGTGTCGTTTAGGAAATAATTATGGAAACAAAGGAACATGTAAATAAAACAGTATATGCAGGTTACTATAATAAATGCAGTAAAATTATGAATTATATGATAGTAGCTTTTCTGAAAAAGGATACTCCACTCAACCTTTTTGACTTGTTTTCTCCTATAAGCAAAGATTGCAAGAACAAGAAAATGCCAGAGGAATTACCTTTCAGCTGCTGTAGGGTATTGAGCTTTCAGCTGCTGTAGGGTATTGAGAAAGCTGCAGTCAGATCAGGTGCTGTGACAGTCCTCAGTTTTGTCAGTACACTGCCAGATGGAACAAGACAGGTTTATGCAGTTTCATGCTCCATTTCTCAGTAATTGATGGGTAATATGAAAAAAAAACGAATGACCCATTTTAGGAGTCAAACATTTATTTAACGATGTAAGAATTTCAGAATACTTAATTTCATTGCTGTCAAACTACTGCTGTAGATCTGCATGATTGAACATTTGGTTTTTCTGAAAAGCAAATGA